>NC_091792.1:72551666-73160000 GCF_041296235.1 Equus asinus | reverse complement strand
TGATTAAGTCCCTGCCCTTTGTACACACCGCCCGTCGCTACTACCGATTGGATGGTTTAGTGAGGCCCTCGGATCAGCCCCGCCGGGGTCGGCCCACGGCCCTGGCGGAGCGCTGAGAAGACAGTCGAACTTGACTATCTAGAGGAAGTAAAAGTCGTAACAAGGTTTCCGTAGGTGAACCTGCGGAAGGATCATTACCGGAGTGGCTCGCCGCCGGCGGCCGAGCCTTTTCACCCCCGCGCGGCGCGGGCGGGCTGGCGCAGTGCCGGCCCGCTGGTCGCGAGAGGATCGAGAGAGGGAGGAGGGGGCGTGCGAGAGGCGCGGGCGCCCGGTCGGAGGCACAGGAGGCGCGGGCGCGCCTCGGTCCCAGGTCGGCGGTGGTCTGGAGGGAGTGGGCTCGATCTCGGCGAGCCCACGAGCCCCTTCCGGCCTCCGTCCACCCGGCGTGCCGAGGCCGCCGCGTCCTCCTCGCCGCCGCCCCTGGCGCGTCCGTCCCCGCACCCTCCGGTCTCCCGCGAGGGGGGCCGGAGTTGTCGCGCCGTGCCTCCGTCTCCGGCGCCGTCCATCCCCCGCTCTCGCGGGTGGCGGCACCCTCAGCGCATCTCGGGAAGGGCGGCGTGGCGGCACGAGCCCCCGCGGAGTCCCCGGGGTCAGGTCCCCTGGGGGCCTCGGAGCCTCGGCTCACGCGGGGTGCCCGCCGCCCGCCGCCTTCCGTCGCCCGCCCTGGGCCGTTCCCCGGCCATCGGTGTCGTCGTCTGTCCGACGGTGCCTCCGCGTCTCCGCCCGCCCTCGGCGCCCCAGGTGCCCGCGTCCGGCCGGCCACATCCGCCCGCCACCCCCGCCCTGTCCGCTCGCTCCCTGCTTCCCGCCGCAGCCCCTCGCCCTCCGTGGCGAGGGGCCTGGGATGCGGGTGCGGGGAGGGTCCCCGGGGGAATGTCGGGTCGGGTCTGGTGGCGTGCGTCGGGCGCGAGGGGGCCATGGGTGCGGTGGGGTCGTCGGTCGGCGGTGCCCGGTGGTGGGGTTCGGTCACGGGTGGGCAGCGCCGAGGCCTGCGTCTGTCCCCGGGTGGCCGCGGGCGGCGTGGGCGGCGTCGAGGCGGTGGCCGTGCGGCACTACCCGCTCCGCCTCGTCCGTTTCTTTGGCTTCGCCCCATCCAGGTACATAGCGCATCCCAGCGCGGAGGTTTAAAGACCCCTGGGGGCCTCGCCTGTCCGCCTTGGGTCGGGGCGGTCGGGCTCGCGGGGAGTCAGGAGGCCTGGCCCTTCTCCCCCAGACTCCGCCTCGCCGGGCTGGGGTGCCGTGCCGCGCCGCGCTGCCGTCGCGGCGGCCGTCGGGAGGGGGCGTGCCCGGTGGCCATCGTGTCGTTGCATGCGCGCGGGTGTGTGCGCGCCCCCACGTCCTCGGGTGAGGCGGGAGCCCCCGGGCGCCTGTGGGGTCTCCGAGCACGGCCCCGCAGGGCCCGTGCCAGATGCCCCGTCGTCCAACCTTCCGACCTCACGGAGTCTGGTCTCGTTGTGTCTTTCTGGCCGGCCGTCGTGTCCATCAGCTGGTCATGCGGAAATCCCGTGGTTGGCCTCCCTCCCTCCCTCCCTCCCTCCCTCGTCCAGCCGCACGTTTTCAGGGTTCGTGCGACTGGGATGAAATAGACCTTCCAAAGGTCAATCGGAGATCATCCATCATACCTCTTGAGTCCCCAAAAGCCAAGAAACACGCCAACCAAAACGCTTTTATTATGCCAACGGTTCCCGTTTTCATTCCTATTGTTTAGGGAGGTTTGGTGGCAGCAGTGGCCGAAAGCAAAAGGAAACCCGAGGAAAGCGGCTCCATCCACCAGGGCTGTGTCTCATCCGTGCCGACGCAGGAGGGACGGGCTTCCTTCGTTCGCTGCGGCCCAAACTCCCGGGGCACCCAAGGAGTGCTCGCACCGGCCCGAGGGAGGGAGCCCCGGCAGGCAGGATGCCTCTGGTGAAATGGCCAAGTCGACCGCGCGACCCACAACCCGCCCGGCTGGGGGCGAGAAGGCGCATGGAGGAGGACTCCGTCCCCTAGTCAGCAGACGGCCCTGGGACAGGGCCGTTCGCCAAAACCTCCCCAAGGCCGCTTTCCGTGACCGAGTCGGCCTCCCCGCCTGTACTCGTCCCGGCCCGAGAAACGAGACGCGGGGTGGATCGGGACCAGGCCACGCACCAGGCCGGCCGGCACTGCATCCTCCCTCCCCCGACCTGACCTGACCTGACCTGGATGAACGCATCCCCATCGCCCGCCCCCATGAGGCTGATCCGTCCGGCCGGTGAGGAGGCCGCTTGTCGGGCGCCACCTGCTGCCCGGCATCCTCTTATATAGTGTTCGAGGAGGTCGACCAGGTGGCCCAGCTGGGATGGGAGTGGGGGGTGTGGGGGGGCGGGGGGGCTGTGTCCCGGGCGGTGGGGGGCTGGGGGGTAGGAGTGGAGAGGGGAAAGGTGGGCGGGGAGAATGCCGGGGGCGGGGGTTGGCTAGGGCGGGGCGGGGCGGGGCGGGGCGGGAGTCGGGGATGGGGGAGGGGCGGGAGGCCGTCTGGACATGGAGGGTCGGAAGAGCGGTGGTGACAATGATTTTCATTATCATTTAGAAAGAAGAACGTGGACTTCTTTAGAGGAGTCCTTTGAATAGCTTCTCCATTTAGTTAACATACATCCAAATGGAGGTCGGGAAACTTGGGTCCTGTTAACATATGGATGGAAGTGGAAAGAACTATCGCGATGACCATCCTTGTGTTTCTTTTATTTTTTCTTTCTTCCGTCTCCCCAAAGCCGCCCCCCCAATCCCCACTCCGCCCTGCCCAGTCCCGTCCCGTCCCGTCCCGACCCGTCCATAGCTGTAGGTTCCAGTGGTAGGTCTTTCGGGTTTCTGCTATGTGGGACGCCGCCTCGGCGTGGCTTGAAGGGCGATGCTGGGTCTGGGGCTGTGCCCAGGATCTGAACCGGTGAAAACCTGGGCCGTCGAAGCCGGGGGTCGGTGTGGGGGGCGGGTACTTGACCGCTCGTCCACGGGCTCGGCCCCCGGCCCTTGTTTTCTAGGGAGAGAGACAGAGAGACCCGATCTATTTTCTCTTGGCCTCTAAAGCGTGTGTGTGGTCGAAAGGCGACGGAGAGAGGGGTTCTGGTCCAGAAAGCCCCAACCGCGCCGCCGCGGATCGGAAAGGAACGGACAGCTTTCCTCCTTTGGGCCCCTGACTTGGGACCAACAGGGGAAGAGAAACAGGCCTGCCTCTCTCCCTCACACCCTGGCCCCTTCCCCCAGGATGCCCTCCTTCTAGTCAGCCCGCCTCTGGCTTTTCCACACGCCGACGACCGCTCATCGGCATGGACCCACCTTCCTTGGGGGACACCACCACACGACTCTCCCACTCGTCTGCCTGCCTTTTGTTGGCGTCGCTGCCAGAGGCGAGGGGTAGGGGTGGCGGTGGCAGGGATGGCAGAGGCCCAGCGGCTCTCTTGCGGGTGAGGAAGTCTTGCTGGTTCTCCTAGGTCGGTGATCTTTCTCGATCTCCACACACATTCTTCGTTTGGGGAGCCAAGAGACGCCCTCTGAGGAATCCCTATGGCCAGGGTCGATCACTTACTCGCTCACTGCTTCGGCCTCGGCCTCGGCCTTGGCTTCTGTCCGTCTTGTCTCTCTCCCTCCCTCCCTCCCTCCCTCCCTCCCTCATCGGTCTCTGTGTGTGGACGTCTAGGTGGAGGCGAGGCAGGGAGGCCACCCACCCACCCACCCACCCACCTCATGGTTTACCACACGCTCTACACGGAGGTAGAATTCCCATCCCACCGAATCCATCCTTTCCACGGGGCACAAGCCAGTGGCCTTCGGGAGTCTCTCTCCCCAAGGTGGCGCATCCGTCACGGCTATCTATTTCCAGAAGGTTTCCGTTTCCACCCCCTCCGTCTGAAAGAAAAAACGGCCCCACTCCCGGATCTGCCCCACCACGACCACCACCACCACCGCTGCCGCCATCTGCTGTCGCCCTCTAGGGTTGGACCGTTCTAGCTCTCTCTTCTGCGTGGTATCGCAACGTAGGTCGCCTTGGATGTCTGGCACCTCTCACTTAGCAGAAGGTTTTGGAGGCTCAGGCTGGGCCACGCTTTGGCCCGGGTCAGTGTTCCGTTCCTCTGGACGGCTTCCTCGTTTTCCACGAGAAGGAGCCGTGAAGACGGAAAGGAAGGGCGGATGGATGGCTTCTCCCGTGCTACCGAGTCCCTCTCCCCTTTTCCCCAAAGCGTGAGGGGCGGTCGAGAGGATCGTCTCTGATGACAAAAGTCAGAGGCACCCCGGGTCAGACACCGTGCGAGGCGTTGGTGTGTTCTCGAGACGAGAACACGTCCCCGTCAGCGTTTTCTGTCGTTCTCGTTCCGAAAGGATTCACGCGCCACCCCGTCTCCCTCAAGGTCTTAGGGCTGTCGTGCTCCGCAGCCGTCCCGTGTCGTGGATCCTGGGCACCACTGCGCCACCGCCCCCCCCGCCATAGCTGTCGATTGCTATGTGGCATGCCTACGTTTGCCCAAAAGAGCAGTCCGATGGACAGCGTGGTGCTTTTCCCAGCAGGCAGGCAGGTGAGAGTCACCCCTCTAGAAGGTTTCCAAGCCCCGTTCCATTCTCAGAGGCAGCTCCTTTGGCCATCAAGGAGGCAGGCGATGGGGGTGGGGGTGGGGATGGGGATGGGGCCGGGGCCTCTGTCCCTCTGTTGCGGTAGAAATGATTGGGAAAGGAGGGACGATGGGCGTAGGTCGACCATCCTGGGCGGTGGTGCTTTGGGAGCTTTTTCTAGAAGAAGGAGCGAACGGCCTTCCCTGGGAAGGGAGGAAACCAGAGGAGGTCCCCCTCAGACCGACCTGGCACGAGAAGGACATTCTCTCTCTCTCTCCCTTTTCTTCCTGACTTGAAATCAGGAGACAAAACTCCCCTGCCAAAGGGGCCCTCCCAAAACGGGGAGTGAGGAAGACCTCCTTCTCTTCACGGCTGAAGTTCTCCCTGCCTTTCCTGGACGGGAAGGATAGCACCTACGCCCGCTGCCGTCGGCGACTTTTAGTCCCCCTGGAGAGGAAGAAATTCTTTCCCGTGGCCGAACCCTGGCGGTTCGTTCGTGCTGCAGAGGACGTGGCCCTCTCTGACACACCCAGGAACCTCCTCGCTCCGGGTCGAGGAGAGGGAGTTCTGTTCTGTGGTTTAGAATGGTGCTTAAAAAGGGACATCGCTTACAAAGGGTCCTCGTCCCCCTTCCTAAGCGGACGGCTCGGCTCGGAGGCGTGAGATACGTTTCACATCCTCCTCGTCGTCTTCACTCAAAGTTTTATTGGAGTTTTGAAGATTTTATTTTTTGTCTTTCCTTTTTCTCCCCAAAGCCCCCCGGTACATAGTTGTGTGTTCTTCGTTGTGGGTCCTTCTAGCGGTGGTATGTGGGACGCCGCCTCAGCGTGGTTTGATGAGCAGTGCCGTGTCCGCGCCCGGGATCCGAACTGACGAAACACTGGGCCACCTGCAGCGGAGCGCGCGAACTTAACCACTCGGCCACGGGGCCAGCCCCTTACTGGATTTTTAAAACAACTCCAGGGGCCGGCCCGGTGGCGCGGCGGTGAAGGTCGCACGTTCTGCTCCGCCGGCCCCGGGTTCGCCGGTCCGGATCCCGGTCGCAGGACCCGGCACCGCTTGGCGAGCCACGGTGTGGCAGGCGTCCCACCTGGAAAGTAGAGGGGGTTGGGCATGCATGTTCACATCCATTTCTCTTTTCCTATTTATTTAGTTATTCATTTTTTCCTATTGAATTTTTTGGAGTTTTAAGAGGCTTGTTCTTTATACCAACCCTTTTTCCATCACATATGTTGTCTATATTTTCTTCCGATATGTCTTTTGTGTTTTGACTTTGAATATGTTGTCTTAGTTGTTATTGCTGCTGATTGCAATAATTATGTTAATATGCATTTAAATATTGAGGGAAAACCTCCTCATCTTCAGCTGTCTGCCAGCACCATGAAGCCCATCATAAACATCACTCGGCCTACCTGGGACAGACACCATGACCTGAAAAAGAGATGGTGGTGGGGAGGGGGTAAGACGGGAAATGGAGTCCAATTGTGTTACTAAGCCCCGACTTCTGAGCCAGTCTTCTCTGTAGGGATTTTAATTCAACTTAGCAGTTTGGGCTCATTCATGCCCCTCTTCTCACTGGTCACACTCTGGCATACTGCCTTATGAGGTTCACTCTGGGGTGGAAGTTCCTTCTTTAGGTTTAGAATGACAATTCTTCCTTCCTGGGAAAAAATGAAAACTATTAAAGGAAAATGCCACAGATGAAATTATTTTTGTGGCAAAAAGAGGGGAGATCATGCATGCATGTGTGAATACCTGCTAATGTACTCCATTCACGTGTGGAGATTCTGCCCAAATCTGAGCCCTTTTGTTGAACTAAGTGCTATGGACTGGATATTTGTATCCCCTCAAATGAATATGCTGAAATCCTAGCTGCCAATATAACGCTATTGGGAGACACTAGGCACTTTTGTAGATGATTATGTCATAAGGAGGCAACTCTTAAAAGGGATTAATGTTGTTGTAAACGAGACCCCAGAAAGCTCCCTTACCCCTTCCACCATGTGAGGACACAACAAGACTATGGTCATCGATGAACCCTCATCAGACATCAGATCTGCAAGACCTGATCTTGTAGTTTTAGCACCCAAAACCGTGAGAAGTAAATTTTTGTTTTTTAAGCCACCCAGTATGCGAATTCTTGTTATACCAGCTGAGTGGACTTACACCAAGGAAGGTATCCTTTGAGAGGATGGAAAACATCACAGCCCCCAGTACAAGGTAGATGTGCAGACAGGGAAACTGTGGAATGCAGAAATTCTGCAATGTCAACAATTTGCTGCTTTGGGGCCTACTGTAGAAACAGTTCAGAGCTGGGAATGTCTGGGTCATAAGGAGAAGGTCTCTCTGATCGCTCACGAGGGGAAGCTGGTGATAACGGCCCCAAATATGCCGGGACACTCGACAAGTTCTTTCCCATGCTAAGGAAGGAGAACTCACCACAAACCTGGAATCTATTCAGTGTATACTCCAGCACAGCTCAAAATCCAAATCTTGTCTATTGTCTTGTTTCACTCTTCCTCAAAGCTTCTCTGAAGAACCAAAGGTTCCCTCAAGTTTTGAGGGGAGGGTGAATGCAGGGAGGTAAGCATCTTATATAAGCTTCTCTCCCACAATCAACTTAAAAACTAGTCTCAGAAACACACCCAAACAGAGACAGTGGAGAAGGCAGACCCTAACCCCCCACACAGGCTCTCTGACCTCACGTAGCAGCTTAACATCTGGTTGTCCTGGCCTCTCTCACATCACAGGACAAAGATAGTATGACAACAAGCAGGAGACACTGCTTCAAAGTCCATTCTTCAGACTGCACCTCGGTCTTCCTTATAATCTGGCTACGAAATCAACTAAGGCATAATGGGAAGTGGGAGAGAAAGGTGATACATAGGTGGGGGGATTTTCCTGTTGTTGGATCTTTGCAAGCCAACTGTTCCAGTCTGGTTCAAGCTCGCTATAAGCAGAGTATTCAGTCGGCAACCATATCCACCTGCACAATCTTCTGGGCCACCCCTTGCCAGACCCCTTCCCTCCCATCCCCCAGGGACTTAGTGGAGGGCTCTCCCTTTTCCATACAAACGTGGCCCTCATGGCTCAAGAAGTCATTGACTGTGCCCCTCTTCCATGAAAGAATGAATCGTACACAGCAACTGCTCAGCCTTCTCTTGAAGGGTGTGAAAACACCACAGAGGACAAGTGGAGGAAACAGAGGGAGGTGTGAACTGTATGGGACTCCTTATGACAGGCCTGCTTCCCCTTGGCTGGCGAACTCTCCTATATGTTCTCCATTTAAAAATGATGTGATATTAAACATGGCAAACCATAGAGAATCAATGTTGAAACTAAGGCCAACAGTTCCAACATCCAATGAGGTAGCAGAATGTCAAACTAACGTGCAAAAGTCAGCAGCATTCATGTAACAAACAGTAGCCACAGCATATAATAGATGAGTAGACCTTATTTACAATAGAAATAAGGAAAGATAAACTAAAAGAGATTACCAAGAAATGACCTGGACCTCTATGCACAAAAGTACAAAATAACCTATAAATGCATAACAAACACAGAGACAAGATGGTCCTCTCTGCTAAGTTCAACCATAAAACCCGGATAACCATAAAAGAAGAAATTTAGTGAGAACTCTGAAAGGTGGTAAGAAGAAGGCAAACTGACTTGGGACTTCAGGACTGGAGGAACAACACAGTGACAGGGTGCTTTACCCCCCAACTTTAGAAGGAGACCCAGATTCAGTAATCTCAGATCCTGATCTGACAAAAGAACTCAGCCCAGGTAGGCTTGTCCTCCTCCAGATGTAATGAGTCTTAGGAACTGTTCCAAATTAGCACAGCAACACTCCCAAGGGGGTTTTTGGAAAGTGTCACTAACAAAGGAAACAAAGAGAAGATTCTCCTTCCCTGTCACCCATGAGACTTTCCTCCTTCCCCTGGAGGTACCAACCCTGCTGGGCAGCAGCAAGAGGGACTTTGCCCACTGGAGGGGACAAAATGACTTCCTCCTAGGTTTTTCGGTTCTGTGGCTGCTCTGAAGATTAAGTTTTTGTGAGACAAATTAACAAAAGAAAATAAATTGATTACGCAGTAATTTAACTATGGCTTGAATTTCATAAAATATAAGACTCAAAAAGGTAGACAGATGATTCAGATTTTTTTCAATTTTTACCAATTTATTAAATTAATGTTTCTCTAATAAACACTAACCGCCACTTGAGTGAGGTTCATAATCATTCGTGTGATTGTGTTCACAAATTAGAGACAGTTTACTTACCCCAACTGCTGTGAATAAAATCAATTTTGTCAGTGCTGTTGGCACGTCATAACTGAAAATTCTGTAAAGTTGAGATTTGGGCCTACAAAACGCTGTTTAAGAGAGCAGGTAGGTCTTGACAGTAAAGACAGCATCAAAAGCTTCATCCAGGCAGTTTGCTGTGACAAAACTTCAATGCTATCGTACGTCACCTGGGATTTTTTCAAGGTCTTTTTCATTCCTCTGAGAAATGATGATTCACTTCTATCCTGCTCTGTGTGCTGCCAGCACTTTTTCTTTAATTCACTGGAAGATCAGGACCCCTCTGAAATTTCTCCAGTCATAACTACATTTGAATGTAAAAGCAGCCCACTAAAAGGTGAGGCAAGACAAGTCACTGTGATAACTCCAGCATGGGGTCTATCTTTTGTGACAGCTCCAGCTGGAAAGTGCACATGGATGTCTGTGTTGTTAAGATCAAAACTTCCAGAAGCACGGGGCAGATGGTATTTCTTGGCATTGCTGCAGAGCCTGCTAATAGCAAGATGGGCAGACTCTTCTCATGATATCCCCTAGCTGAGCAGTTAGAGTTAAATGACCTTCACCATCCATTCAACTTGCCTCCACAAATATGATTTCTCCATCTAAGGGAGTCCAAGCCAAACTTATTGCCAGTCCTGGTTGACTCAAATGCCCATTTTATATATCTGGAGCCCAAAGATGTCTTTTGGAACATAGAAATCAATCAAAATTGGCGTTTCAGGTGGTAGGGCCAAGTAACTGCTGTCATTGATAGATTCAGATTTTGCGTGTTCTAAGATGTTTTCTCTGTAAATTTCTTTCTCATTCACATCAAAATGGTCCAACTTGACTTCCTTATATTGTTCTTTTCTCACCTTCACAGCAACAGCTGGGCAAATGGCCCCAAACCAGCTATCCAGAGAATGACCCCCTGCTTCTCTGGTACACCTGGTGAAGATGTGAAGAGGAGTAACCTGAGAGATCTGAATCTGCTCAGGACTCAGCCCATGTTGTTCCAGTTGCTTTGGGATCAAGTTCTTGCTGGCAATCTATCTTCTCTTGTGTATACCCTGGCACCTGAATGTCCTCATTCTGTCCAAGAGGAAAGGTGGAGTAGTAGCAGTCGTATTGGCGATAGTTATTAAAATAACTTGGGAGAGGTTAAAGCCCACATTTAGAGAATGATTTGTGAAGCTATGGTTTTGTTCATGATCCAATACCTCAAGCAGAGCTGCTGCAGGATCACCTGGACACAATTTTTTCTAATTTGTAGACCTCATCTAATAGAAACACCAGATTGTTAACCTCAATGGTCTTCAAGTCATTGATTGTATGACCAGGTATACTGCCAACATAGGTGTGCCTGTGTCCTCAAATGTCAGACTATTCACGTTCTCATCCAAATACAATCTTGTGGAAATCTCGATCTAGAGTCTTGGCCACAGACTTTCCCACATTGTTTTGCCAACTCTAGGAGGGTCAGCAAAGCAAAGAATGGGCCCTTCAGATTGGTTTTCAGCTGTTTGACAGCCTAATATTCCAAAATTCTGTCCTTCAATTTTTCAAGGCAAAATGCTTATTATTCAGAAGAATGTAGGCTTCTTGAATGTCTGGATGGTCAGTTGTACTTTTGTTCCAGAAAGTTCCACCATAAATTCTAAATAATTTCTAATCTGAACATATTCTGGCATTGCTTGCAGCATCTTTTTCTCTTTTTGACACAGACCTAATGGGCTTCTTCTGACATATTGGATGCTCACTTTTTTTTCTAGCATGACAATATCATGATTATCTTCTTCCTCATGTTCATCTTTTAAAGTACCTAGGATGCGGGCCAGCCCAGTGGTGTAACAGTTAAGTGCCCACGTTCCACTTCAGCAGCACAGGGTTTGCAGGTTCGGATCCCGGGCATCGCTTGGCAAGCCGTGTTGTGGTAGGCATCCCACATATAAAGTGGAGGAAGATGGGCACGAAGGTTAGCTCAGGGCCGGTCTTCCTCAGCAAAAAGAGGACGATTGGCAGCAGATGTTAGCTCAGGACTAATCTTCCTCAAAAAATAATAAAAAAGAAAATAAAGTACCTAGGATGTGTGAAATCATATTGAGGCATAGTCATATAATGCATTTATTATCATCCTTCTCGCTTTTTCTGTTTTATTATTATTATTATTATTATTATATTTTTAGGAAGATTAGCCCTCATTAACATCTGCCACCAATCCTCCTCTTTTCGCTGAGGATGACTGGCCTTGTGCTAACATCTATGCCCATCTTCCTCTACTTTATATGTGGGACTCCTGCCACAGCATGGCTTGATGAGTGGTGCGTAGGTTTGCACCCAGGATCTGAACTGGCGAACCTTGGGCCACTGAAGGAGAACATGCAAACCTAACCACTGTGCCACCAGGCTGGCCCCAAGTTTTCTGTTTTTTTAAAGCAATTTCAATTCTTGCTTTTGTTTCACCAGCAGTGGTATCATCATCTTGGACAGTTCCTCCAGAGTCACAGTATCTAGAATTTGGAGCATCTTTGTTGCTTGTTTGGATAAGTGATGTCAGAATGTCTAGTAAATCTTCCCTAGGAGAACTGTCTAAAAGACATCTCAATTTAGCAACTACAGGGACATGTATATTCAACATTTCAATCAATAGTAGTTCATTTTTGTAGAACTCTTCTGATAATTCTCCTAGCTTCTCTTTAGTTTTACAGGTGTTGAAAAATTCCTCAAGGCAGCCCAACAGTTCCACTTTAATGACAGGATATGACTTCTCTTTTAAATCCGTACCATCTGCAAACAGCACAGGCATGTGGTCAACAAAAGTGAGTGGGAATTGGGCTGGGTACTGCCCACAATCTGAACCATCAGTGCAGATGCCCCAATCCTGTGCAGTGGTGGCAGATCCTGAGTATTGCTGGCCAGGTAGGTCATGCTGGGGATGAGACTTAGGATGGTGCTCTGCAACCCTTGAGCAGGCAGCTCCACACCAGCTGCCAGTTGCAAGTCCAGTCCACACTGGGTGCACATGGGGGAGCTTGGAAGCAGGAAGCCATCTGGGTGAACAGCAGCAGGAAGTGGCTGAAGAAAAATTATTGGAAGATGAGGGGAGAAAATGTATAATAAATAAAGCTTGCCTTGTTGTGCAGATAAATCTCTCAGTTAAAAAAATTCTCTAGGGGTTGGCCTGGTGGTTCATGGTTAAGTGTGCACGTTCCGCTTCGGTGGCATGGGGTTCCCCAGTTCTGATCCCAGGTGCAGACATGGCACTACTCGGCACGCCATGCTGTGGCAGCTGTCCCACATATAAAGCAGAGGAAGATGGGCGTGGATGCTAGCTCAGGGCCAGTGTTCCTCAGCAAAAAGAGGAGGATTGGCAGCAGTTAGCCCAGGGCTAATCTTCCTCAAAAAAAAATTCTCTAGGGGCTGGCCTGGTGGCACACGGGTTAAATTCACACATTCTGCTTTGATGGCCTGGGGTTCACCAGTTCAGATCCCAGGTGCAGACCTACACAACACTTATCGAGCCATGCTGTGGCAGGCATCCCATGTATAAAGTAGAGGAGGATGAGCATGGATGTTAGCTCAGGGCCAATCTTTTTAAGCAAAAAGAGGAGGGTTGGTGGGGAATGTTAGCTCAGGGCTAATCTTCCTCAAAAAAAAATTCTCTAAGAGTCATTCTCTTTCTGGTGCAGATGCTTTTACTAATGGAAATTTCCTTTATAAACATACATTTCCTTTCCAAAGAGGAAGTCTATCCTTCATTTAAAGCAGTCAAGGTGGAGATCAAGAGTTTTTCCTGCATCTGCTGGCTCTCGATTGCTTTTGGCTCAAAATAATTTGTATGTCAAAGTACCATACTTTGGAGATCTTCAGCATTCCTTCAAGAAGAACCAACTTGTTCTTGGAAGTCTCTGTCTCCTCCCCAACCCAGATGCACTCAAGATGTTAGGGTCCAACAGCAAACAGGGTTCTGCCTCAAGAAGTTTTGGGGAAGCCTCTTCACCCTCAAAGGCCTGAGACACACTAGAGGGATAGATCACTGCAGGTTCTTCAGCCATTGAAAATAATATAAACAGCTCCATTCTCATAAATTTAACAACTTGAAAACAAGGAACAATTTACCAAAAATTTCAAACTAACAAAACTCAACCAAGATGATAGTATTTTCCTCGATCGGGCGCTGCTAGCCAAGCTTTTTGCCACAAAACTCAAGACTTGGATTCATGTGACACAACTGAAGAAAGCACAAACCCTGGGGGGAACTGCGCATCATTTGGTGACTTAAAAATAAAGATTTCTCCAAATGGAAGCAGACAGTATCTGATGCGAAGGTTTCCAAGGTGTCTGGACCAGGTCTCTTGAAAGTTTGTCTGCCAAACCTTTGAGGATGACATGACACTTCAGATCATCTCCAATGCCTATGATCTTGATAACAAGCAAACTTCAGGTAAAAAGTGCCAGAGAGGTCTCCCTCCTCTCACTCCGTGTTCCTCAAATGTGGCCACAATAGGTTTCCAATCTGTGTGTTTTTCCTCCAACCTGGGACATGACTCCCAGAGAAGGTCCTTCCTGGCATCGAGGGATGAGAGGCTACTGAAAGTGGAAAAATCTGACTGCAGATCAACAGTGCTTTCAGAGAAAGATGGCAATCAAAATGGGGACATGTGAAAGTTAATAAACGGAAACGTAGTTGAAATAGTGTTGGAAGGCTAATAGACGGAGTTCTCATGCCCTATGTCAAAAGCGCAGTGCAACAGGAAGAATAAAGACTTTCTCTTCCTGACCAGTCAGAAACTAAGCCAAGGAGAGACTGTCACAACTCTGCCGATGAAAAGCCACTGCCCTCAAGACTGTGTCCAATAGCCCCCACAGTTTTCCCCACTCTGAGATAAAAGAGCTTCTCCTCTCTTCCTTGCTGGGTGCTCCTGCATGGCTTGCCATGGTTGCACACTCCAAATGGCTATTCTTTGCTAATCCCAGATAAACCAATTTTTGCCAGAGAAATAACTGGCTGTCTATTTGTTTAAGGGCAAGACTTGATAATAAGCAAGAGATGTAGAGAAAACATTTGATAAAATACAACTCCTGTTTGTCATAAAATTTTCTAGCAAGTTTGAAATAGATGGATACTACTTTCACTTGTTGAAGGTCATCTACAGAAAATGCACAGTTGACTTCATGCTTAACAGGGAAAGACTAAATGATTCTCCCCATAATAAGGAACAAGGAAAGGAAGACCACTTTCACTATTCTTATTCAACAAAATACTGAAGCTTCTGGCAATAACAGAAGTAAAGGAAATAAAAGCCATAGAGTTTAGAAAGGAAAAATTATAACCATTCCTAGTTTCATTGTTGTCTGTGTAAAAAAACTCTGGGAATCTACAAAAAAAAAATCAGAGCTAATACATGAGTACAAAAAGTTCACCAAGTACAAGATCAACACACAAAAGACAATTTTATTTCTACAACTAATGATGAACCTGCAGATGATAAACTTGAAAATGTTGTATTATTTAAAACCACTCCGAAGAACATGAAATATTCAGGCATATATTCAAGAACATGTGTACAGGATCTGATGCTGAAAATTATAAAATACCGATTACGGTAATTAAAGAAGATGCAAATAAATTGAGAGACTTACTATTGTCAAAGACAAATGCAGCAGAAATTAGTTAAAGTGGTGAAAGCAGATTTTATTCAGTAACGGCTGACAGAAGCTGAGCTGCGCTCAGATTTGTACGGAGGTGAATTTAGAATTTTAATGAGGGAAGGAAGGAGGAGGGTTCAGGGGCTCAGTAGAGTCAAAGAAGTATAAAAGTACAAAGGTTGGTCAGTGTAACTGTGATCAGACCCACCGTGTTCGTTACTTTGCAGTTATCAAAGTTAGGATTCTATCCTCACTCAGAAGTTGAGAGAAGGAGTCTCTATCTGTCTTAATGATCGTATTTCAAAGGAGTGGCCCTTAGGTCCTTTAGAGAATTGTGAGAGATACATATAGACAGTTGTAAGCCCCCTTTAGTAAATACTCTAAGAAGGGGGATCAGAGGCCTATAATTGGGTGTTGACTAAAATAAATAGCAAATTTTTCTGTCAGCTTTGAGCTCTCAGGGAGGCATTTTCATGGTGGGCTGGAGTCATTCCGGTTACACAGACTTATGCTGCTAGAAGCCATGCCAGAGTTTGGTTGAGTCTCCTCCTGGTGTGGGGGTTTGGAAGGAGTTGTTATGTGCTGAGAATTCTGCAGTCCTCACCATGTTACTGGATAGAATAATGAGTACAGGTCTCAATTATCCCCAAATTGATCTATAGGTCTAATATTATTCTAATAAAAATTCCACCACAGTTTGTAGACATAGACACCTTTTTCTAAAATTTATATAGAAAGGCACATAGCTGAGAGTAGCTAAAACAATCATGACAGGAAGAATAATGCGGCAGTAAACACTTTAACGATATTTAGTATTGCTTTGTAGATACTGTAATCACAGCATCATCATTTTCATTGTAGGACAGCTACATAAATCAATGGAACAGAGTAGAGAATCCAGAAATGGACCACAGAGTTATACCCTAGTGATCTCTGACACCAAGAGTGAACCTTAATGTAAATTATGGACTTTGAGTGATAATGGTGTGCCTATGTATGTTCATCAATTGTGAAAAGTATACTACTCTGATGAGGGGTATTGACAACAGAAAGGTTATGCATATGTGGGGGCAGGGACTATATGAGAACACTGTATATTTCATTAAATTTTGCTGTAAACGTAAAACTGCTCTAAAAAATAACATCCATTTATTTTTTAATAGGCAATACAAGAATACCTTGTGGTGATAAAACTAGTCATTATTTTAGCTGTGATGGATACACAGACTTGCACATCTGATAAAATTGTACAGAACTAAATACACAGGAGCAAATTAGTACAAGTAAAACTGGAGAAATCTGAATAAGATAGTGGATTATATCAATGCCAACAAGCTGGCTGTGGTATCGTCCTATAGTTTTGCAGAATGTTATCATTGTAAGGAACAGGGTAAAGTGTACACTGGAACTTTTGGAGTTATTCTTTACAGCAGTGTGGAATCTACAATGATCACACTATAAATTTCAATTAAAAGTAGTTGGCAAATGGAAAGTCAGTCTATGTTCTAAGTTACGAAGTTTCATTAAATGGTCAGTCCCATTACTTTATAAATTGAATATAATGCCAATAAAAAATTTAACGAGCTTTTCTGTTGAGTTAGATAAATGATCCTACATGGAAAAAATAAACGCATAAGCTAAGCTAGGAAAATATGGACCAGGAAGAACTCTGAGGGAGGAACTGCTCTATCACACGTTAAAAATATTGCAGAGACTGTAATGCAACAGGAGAGTATTGTTGCATGTACAAGAAGAGGAGAGAAGGGAAAGGGAGGGGAGAGGGTGGCAGAGGTCAGGGAAGTGGGGGAGGGGTGGCCTGATTGGAAGTTGTTGACATGGGGAAGCTGGAGTTCACTAAGTAGAAGGCAGGCATCCTATGTGATGGTTTAGGGAGCATACGTGGCTTTCTCTGGTGATCCTGTGCTGAAAGCAGAACGAGAGTTTTGGAAACTGGCAGTTACTGACCAAGTGCTGACTGTTCTGTGCTGAATGCTGCAGGGGCTGTGATGTGGCTTCTTGGGACGTTTGCTTCCCACGTTGGGGGTCAGAGTTATACTGTCATATATGATCTGGCCTTTGTCCATTTGTATATTCAGTCTCAAAAAAACAGTCGGTGCACAAATTCACCAGTTAGCTCGTCATTAAAAAATCATCTCTTGGAAAGTTAAACATTCAAAAGTTGAAAAGATGAAAACGTTAAAAATATGAAAGAGGCCAAATAAGTTTTATAGATGAATATGAAGAAATTGAATAAGAATCTCAAAATTATCCTTCAACAGATTAGGGTGTCATGAAACAGGTTTCTCAAACTTAAAGTCCTATATTAACATTATTTTCTAAAAAAGAAATTTGGCAAAATGAATTAAAGGACTTAAAACGTCCTTAGCGTTGACTTCATGTTTACACTTCTAGTAATTTACAATCAGGAAGTAATTCTAAATAGCAATACGTTTTATCTCCTAAATTGATTTTTTTTGTGTAAATTATTGATTAAAAAAAGAAAAAAAGAAATCAAATGTCCATCAGTTAAGCATATTTACTTGAGAATATATCATACAAACTATGTTTAAGTAGAGTGTCATTTTTATTATCAGCATAGGAGAAAAGATGAATTATGGAAGGGATTCTGCTCATGCTCAGTTATTTCCTTTACTTAACATTAAATCTTGAATAAAGTATAATGTCAAGCTGACTCATTTACTCCTTCATTTTAAAAGCTGAAGACTATTTCCTTGGTTTTTAAATAATGAAGTGTAAAGAAGGGGGTGAGGTGTTGAAAATAACTTCCACTGAGATTGACAGTAGCAACTGCTCTTGATTTTTTTGAGAGCTGTGGGGTCACCCATCAAAGCAGGAATGCTATTTATGTTCAGAAATTAACAATCTGAATTTTATTAGAAATTTTGACTTTTATACACCCTCAAAAAGTAAACTTAGGAATTTATTTTAATTTTTAGCTCTGTTGAGGTATGAGTAATAGACAAAAAATGCACACGTTTTCTATATGTGTATTGATTAGTTTGGACATATGCACACACCCATCATATCATCCCCACAACCAAGTGCTGAACACATCCATGACCTCCAAAACTTTCCTTGTGATTTTTGTGTGTTTTTTAAGCTTAGGAATTTCATGGATTTTAACCTTATGCTCAGATAAAAGAGGGAGAAGATGAGGTGTACATTGTTTCATTGTGGTACCTTAAGACATAGACTTTCAACATACACATGACTTCTGAAAAGCAATATTTATTACTCTCACAATGAAATATTTTCTCCTATTTCCTTCAAATATATGGCCTTCTTATTCTACCCCCCACCCACTTCCTTTTTGAGTAGGGACTCAGGAGAAATTTCCAAAGGTACTAACAAACAGGGTCCAAGGGGTGGCTGCCCCTCAGCCCTGCAGGCTTTTCCCCTGTGAGAAGTGCCCACTTTGCACGTGTGTGAGCCAGTGTGGAACAGGACAGAGTATGTCTGCAGACTGGTTCAGCCTGCTGAGCCCCTTTGCTGCTTCTAACCTATGGCCACAAAAAAGGCTAAATGAAGGGAAATTAAACTTTGATGTGCTGATGATTGAAAAGGAAAGTGCCTTGCTCTCTAAGGGATAAAGTCATTTGGAGGAAAATCAAATAACTATCATAGTTATTTTTTTCCTGTCTTATTTTTCCACTGAAGGCACTAGATATTTCAATCTTTCTGACTTCCTAACAGAATCCAGTAGTACTTTCCTTTTTTAAGGCCAATGAACTGTTATGTAAGGGGCTTCTATTGCTTTTTCCAAACCCTCCTGGGATTCTGTTTATCTACTGTTCATTTTTCACCCCCTGCTTTTCAGATTGCTTTGTTCACTCTCCTTGTAAAATAAATGTGGTTCATTAAAATAACCAGCATTAATATGTATCTCTTTCACTGCATTTTATCTAATAAATATGCTGAAGATTTTCTGCATTCTGCATGTGAATCCTTTGTTGAATATTGGAACTGGGACAATCTCTTCGCATCCTGTGACTTGCAAATTCCCTCTTGTAATGTGTCTTATGATGAACCGAAAGCCTAAATTTTAATGAATCCCAGTTTACCGATATTTCTTTTATGGAGAGTGTGTGTGTGTGTGTGTCTTCTTTGAGAAGTTTTTTCTACCCTGTGGTCCCGAGGATGTTTTCTTGTTGTCTTCTAGAAGTTTCATTATTTTACCTTTCCCCTTTAGGTCAAAGTGTCCAGGAATTGAGTTTTGTGTATTGTGAGGGTAGGGCTCAAGGTTTCTTTTACATCCATATGCTCATCTCTACGAGTAATAACAGGTAGCATTGGGACAGGTGGACACAAGCCTGGGAGTTAGGGGTCCTGTATTCTCAGCCTTAACCTCCCTTTAAAGCACCCTGTGAACTTGGGCAGGTGATTTTCCCAGTTCTCCCTCCTCTCAGACTCCTTCCTTCCTCTCTTCCTCCTATCCTTCATTCCCCCCTCCCTCCCTCCCTCCATTCTTTCCTTCCTTCCTTCCATCTATCCACCCGAGCATCTGTCCAGGTATCAATCTGTCCAACTGTCCTCCTGCCTGTTCACCTGTTTGTCCTTCTTCTCTCCTTCCATCCTCTTTCCTCCCATCTCTCAACTTCTCTTCCTTGTCTTTGTTCTTCCTGCTTTCCCTGTGACCCTCCATTTGTCCGCTCTTCCTCTGTCCATCCAGGTATCCCCTCTATCTGTGCCTCTACCTATCTCTTTGTTGCGTCTCTCTCTTCTTCAAGCACACTGTCTCTCTTGGGTTCATCTCCCTCACAGGCTCGAACATCCCTCTACTCACACAATCCCTCCTTCTGTCACTCACATTTATGGCTCATCTGTGAATGGTTGTCCTGGGACAGCCACTGTTGGAGTGCAGATGAGCCTTTGGGGCTTCACCCACTTTGTGGGGTCTCTGTCTCTCCCAGACGACAGCCCTTTCCACAGCTCCTGAGCCAGGCAGCATGTTCCTGCCTACTTCCTCATTGCTTGAGCAACGAGAAGCCACCACAGGCCTAGGGGGCCACTCTTCCTTTCTCAGAGGAGCTCTCCAGCCCCACACCTCAACTGACCAATTCTTACTGGGCAGCTGGGAAGCCGAGGTGTGCAATTCTTCTTTGAGGGCAAGCATGCTGATCGCAAGGATTATACCAATATTTCAATCTGATGCAGCCCTCAGAGAGCCCCTGGTCTTGTGAAAGTCACAGAAAATTCTAATACAAGGTGGGATGTTTTGAGGAGAAGCACCTGGCATCCTTTGGGTGGGAAGGGCTCTCTGGAGGAAGTTTTGCCCAATTGGGGTCTTTAAGAAGGAGTAGGAGTTATATAGGGAAATAAGGTGTGGAGCGTGTTCCTGGCAGAGGATATTGCATGAGCAATGGCCCTGTAGGCAAAAACAGCATAGTGTACAGGAGAAGTGACAGGAATTTGGTTTGCCTGAAGCACAAAGCCTAACTCAGAGTGAATGCATCAATGAGGCTGAAGAGTCAGCAGGAGCCAGATGTGCAAGGGCTTTGAGTGTCAGGTCAAGAAGTTTGAACTTAACCCTGAAGGGCTTAGGGAGCCATGGGTGATGCTAGAGCAGGAGTGTTTTAGTGAGATCTTCATTTCAGAAAAATGCTTCTAATGTTCAAGGCAGAGAACATCCTTTAGACAATGCATCCAGTGAGCATGTTAGGGTGTTGGTTCCAGTGAGAAAAGATAAGACCTACCTGGGACGTGAATGAACAGAAGGAATGCATTGAGGGGCAATCTGTAAGTGCAATTGGTGTTACTGGCAGGTGAGGGAGGAGGAGCTGAGAGATATGCTGGCTTCAACTTGGATGAGCACAGCATTGGGTGGTGGTTCCACTGGGAGCAAAGGCAACAGATGATACTGAGTTCAGGACTCTGATCTGGTCTCAGCCCAGCTCTCAGTGATGGCCATCTCTCTCCCTCTCTTCTTGCAGCCAAGGGGCACGACCTGAAGGCCCTCACACTCAACTCCACCATCTCCAACATCCAGTATTTGACAGACGTGAGCAAGGGCTCAGCCACATTGAACTCCACTGAGAGAGTCCTGCAGCACCTGATGGGACCCTGGTGCCAGCAGCTCCTGGCAGGATGAGTCCCAGCCAGCCGCACCCCACCTGCTGTCTCTCCTGCTCGTCCTCCTCCTGCCTCCTCCCCAGCTTGGATCCTTGTTCAAGAAGAGCAGCCTGGGCCCCTTGTCTTGGGCTGTAGACTGATCTCCCTCAGGGACGTCCCTTTTCTGAGCATCTAAGAGTCATGAACACTTTCGGTGACAACCCCAGTTTTCACTCTTCCCACTGACTGCCAATTTGCTCCTCCCTCCCTCTGGCCCCCATTATCAGAGGATTCAGGACATCTCTCTAGAGTCCCCACATTCCTCTCTCCCCGGGCCTGCGGAGGAAGGGGCAGCCTCCAGCATGGAAGCTGTCTGCACCTACCACCCTGACCCCATGGCTCATGATGGAGAGTGTGACAGAGACCCCATGTGACAGAGAGCAGCATTCCTGGGTGCTGAACCAGCTGATCCACCATGTCACCCCGAGGGGCCTCTACTCCCTGGTCAGGGACAGCCTTTTTGTCAGTGGTGAGTGTTCATGCTGAGTTGGATTGACAGTGATCATTACTTATGCCTGTTCTGCTTTATTTCCTCTCTAACAAGTCAGCCCAGGTTCTGAGTGGGGGACACAGAAACCACATATGTAAAAAGTTTCAACTTACAAACGGAGACTATGTAAATGGATTTGTTGATCCCAATAAAAAAAATGTGAACTATCTCACTATTAATTTTTATATAGATTGCCTGGACAAATGGTAATATCTTGGTTATAATGGGTTTAAATATATTATTAAAATTAGTTTCACTTGCTTACTTTTACTTTTTTAAATGTGAGTATTTTAAAAAAGTTTAAATTTCATAAGATAGAGTGTGAAATTCTACTGTTGGACAGCACTGTTCAAGACATGAAAATAAAGCCCAGAGAAAGTGGTTAGGGACAATTTTTCCAAGGAAAGGAGTCAATCTGACCCACGTGGCAAGATGCAGAAAACAGTCTCATACACACATACACACACACACACACACACACACTTAGAAAGCAAGACCAACATCATCATAGAGTTGAACCACTACTTCTCAAGTGGCAAGAGGTTGCAGTCCTACATTGTTCTAAGTGGACGAACCTCAGGAAAGGAGCCAGGAGTCAAGAAAATTTACCAATCAGGAAGATCTAAAACCAGAGAGTAAAGGTCAGGACCTTTTGTGAAGTTCCCAGCGGTGGATTCTGTTAGACACTCAATATGTTAGTGAGAACTTCGCAAGAAGGGTTGTCACAGAACTCACCTATCGTTTCCTATGTAAAAATACACAAGTTTTGTAAAGAATACTAGCTCCTGCCAATCAACGAAAAGATGGTAGAACACGAATATCGCCCTTGTAAATCACTTCTGGATTAGTGAGCCAGTCAGGGAACAGATAACAGTGGATTGAGTTGGACCTCATTAGGCTGATTCTGACTTCATGACCATCCTGTGGATTGTCTCAAGCCAGGACCTCTAAAACATGCTGCCCCCACCACTCTTTTGCCACCAAGGTCCACCAACCAGACCTTGCTGACAAATGCCCTGGCTGGGCCCCTTCTGACCACACCTGGAGGACTCTCCCCAAATCCTACTCCATCACGGCGCTCTTCCACCAGCCACTGGCCCAGGAGGCATTTCCTCCAAGGCTGACACTCTGTGTGCCCAGCTCTTGGAATGACACTTCTCCCTCAAGTGAAGAAAAGGATCTGAGTTCAGAGCCTGTGGGCTTCAGCCATTAGGACAAGGCCTGGGGTTTGCTGCCAGAGAGAAGAGAACCTGTGGTGGGTGTGGGTCCCAGGGTTCAAGAAGCCCCCGTGATTCCTGGATAGAATCCCAGAAGATGATGCAGGACAGAGGAGGAATGGTTGGGTGTGATCGTGCTTGGGAATGTCCATAGGGAGGCGGATCTGCCATTGGTAATGCCTTCAACAGTGTTGTTCATTCATCGATTCATCCTGTCTCAGGGAGTGCTGTCTACATCCTACCAGCCCCTAGTCTCCTGTCTGGAGCAAACAGATAGCGTCAGAAGAACATTTACATTTCATTTATAATGTATGTGTACAGGGCATGCAATGTGCTGGATGTTGCAAGTGTTTTGAAACATTAACTCCTTTAGCACTCTCCATATCCTCACAAATTAGGTACGCTTATCCTTCTTGCCAACAACAGATGAAGAAACTGAGGCAGCAATGAGGTAAGTACTTTGCCCTCTACCAGTATCTAGGAAGTGATTGAGGTGGAATTTGAACATAAGATGTTGGCTCCATATTCTCTGCTTTTAACCATGTTCTTTGCTCTTTAAGACTTCACACCATGAAGACAATGGCTCAGCGTATCCATTTTCTTGTTACACCCGGTAGCCCCACATTTTGATCTCTGTCTGAAAAAGATGCTATTCGCATCAAAACTGTTGCACATACACAACCAAAATGACTTCTCCCCATATCCCATGTCCTGGAAAATACATAGAGAAGATTTCAAAACATTTCTTGCCCAGGCTGGGAGTGCTTCTGGGAAATCCCACTGTTCCTGTAAGAAGCCAAGGGCAGGCTGGGAGCTGTGTCTCAGGGGAAAGGTGAGCTCAGGAGTTACCATGGGGTTAAAAAATGGATGGGGGGCCTCAGCAGGAACTGACTTCAGGATCTTGTGGTGTTTCAAGCTGGGTGCTAATTTTCAGGCTTTGGGTGTAGGGGCTGGTGCTGCATTCCAGGGAGAGGGGAGTCTCCCTGTGTTCTTGGGGAAACCAGACCCTTGAAAGCAAGGGAATGAGAGTTTCTTTCACAATGGACTTGGGAGGGGAAACATTCAGCCCATAAGAGACAGTCATGATCCTGAGGAAACTGGAAGAAGCCGCCTCCTCGTCCGCCAAGCAGAAAGCCCTCCTTCATGGACTCATTTTATCCAGATGAGACCAAGAATGAGGACATCATGAGATGCCCTTGCAGGTGGGAGACCTGTGACAGTGGAGCCTGTGCCTGGGAGGCTCTGAATGGCATCATAGGGGTGACATTTGCTGTGAGCAGGGTGCCAGATGAGAGGCACGCCGGCCTGTGTCTGGGAACAGTTTGAGTGTCAGGGAGAAGGCACCGCTGGTGCAGAGGCTCACAGGAAGAAGTGGGTCTGACCAGACAATGTCCGAAAGATGGAGGAGTAGCTGGAAGGAGCCTGAGAAGAGAGAGGAGGGCAGATGGGGACAGGCAGGGCCAGAGGGCAGGAACTGGCAGACTGTGTTTTTCCTGTCACTCTCTGATGACACTGCTCTAAGACATTGCACCTAGAAAATACAAATCCTTAACATCTCACAAAGTGTGTGTGCCAGGAATGGGGCACAGCTTAGCTGGGTGCCTCTGCCTCAAGGTCTCTGTGAAGCAGGGGCTGTGGCTCTATTGCGGCTTGACTCGTGGAGGGTTTGCTCCCAAGTTCACTCACATGCATGTTGACGGGGTTTGTTTGGACTGAAAGTCTGAGTTCCTGCCTGTCTGTTGGCCGACCATTCCTTCCGTTCTCTCCTATGGAGCATCTTCATAGGACAACTGAAACCATGCACACTTGCTCCCCCAGTTCCTGAGATATAAGATGCAGAGAGAGAGAGATGGAAACAGAAGGAGGGAAAGAGGGAGGGGACTAAAGCCAATGAGTAAGAAGGAAGGGCCAGGTTTTTTGTTCTTAACCCTGGGTTGCAGGCCATCCCATCACCTTGGCTGCATTCTCTTCAGAAGGCAGTTCCTGACCACTTGTGGTTCCACAAGGATGTGCACAGCAGAAGGCAGTGAGCACTGGGAGCCATGGTGGAGGCTGCCCACCACATAGGCCGACACGAGGCACTTGGGTCTGATTCTAAGTCAAACAGGAGACAGTGCAAGGTTCATGCCAGTGAATGGAAATATCTGAATTTCCCCTAATTTCCACCTCTTAAAGGTGCAGACCTGGAAATGAGGCCCAGAGGGGCAGTGACTTTCTCAAGGTCACAGAGCTGGAACCCAGGCCTGTTTTGAGGGGTACTCCACACTACATCCCACCCTTTCTTGTCATTCTTTCATCTCTAAGTGTGTGCATCAGACACATGCAAACCAGACCACAGGTGTTGTCGCTATTGTCTCTTCTACACCTGAGGATGCCCCGAGGGAGATATTTCTGGCCTCGTCCCCATCGTGCAGGTTGGGTGATTGAGGAGGCCCTGGGAGGCCCATTGGCATTTCCAGGACACAGAGCTTGTAGGAAAAAAGAGGTCGGAACTCAGCTACATGTCCTCAAGCTGGAACCCTGGTTCCATCTCAAGGTCCTGTGTTGGGATCTGTGCTGGCTATTTGTGTACAGTTCTGGAGGTGACATGGGCAAGGAGGGTGAGCAGCCAAGATCCCAGAGAGGTTTTCGGTGGGTGTGATTGAAGGAAGGGGCCCAGGTAAGGGAACCTTGAGGAAGTGACCTTACTTCCTTGGAGACAGACCCCAACAGAACTTAGCACACTGGTCTCCAGGCGCCCACATTCTAGACATAGCATCCTATCGAGCACACTTGAGTGGTGACACTGAAGACAAGAGGATGTTCTCCTGCTGTCTCCTGAGTTGTGGAGGCTCTGGCTTCAGGAAAGCCAAGAAAAAGAGCCTTTTCAGTCACTATAGACACTGGCTTGGCCCTCACCTGCGCCACCTCTGTCCAATTGGCAGGAGGAGCACTCAGGTAACACAGGGAAAGCCAACCGGGTTAGGCCACAACTGGATGCCACCCCCACACCCCTTTGAGCCTACTTGTGTGCTGGAGGGGAGTGAGTGAGGGATGGCGGGGAAGAGCAGGGACCCACCCTGGGTAGGAGCCGTTTGCTCAGTGTTGGAAGCCTGGCAGTGTGTCATGTTCCCAGCCTAGGTGGTGGCTAGCAGGATGGGAGAGTGGGTGCTGGGAACCAAGCTCCTCTACCCATAGGTTAGTCCCGAGCCATCCGGTTGTCATCTCATTCCCTCCCTGGCTGGAGGTCTATGCAAATGCTGCTGGGTACCTGATCTGTGCTGGGGTTTCCTCCTTGTGGCCAAGTCGAGGCAGGCCCCTGAGACCTCCTGGCCCACCTCTCGGGCACTGTCTTTGCAGAGCTGCACGCAGGAGGTGGTGGAAGAGCTGGCGGATGGCTTCAGGTACTCCATCTCCCTGGACAGGGGCCAGCTGCACTGCACCACCATCAATAAGCAGGGCTGCTCTGAGGTGACAGTGGGCACGGAGGGGTCTTCCCACCCAGGCCCCTGAGATGACCAGGGCCGGCCCAGAATCCAACCTCAAACTGCCGTTCTCCTGGGACTCTAACAGGGCTGTCCCGCATGAGTGTCCCACAGTCCCATTCCCAAAGGAATCTGGACTTCTGCTTCTCCCAACCAGCTGCATAGGAGGGTAGGAGGGCACTCTTTGCATTTCCCTAGGAAGATTAGAGAAAACGTTGATGTCATTGTCACTTCCCAATAGGCCCTGAGTATCTTTGAATTTTGCCTTTTTTGGAAAATGGAACCTCGATAATGAGGGTCTCCAAACTCCCTTTAATGTAAGAGAGATAACCATCAGTGTGTTTTGGAAGTCGAAGGGATTCTCAGAATGTGTCACTGCCCTGTACACTGTTTCCAGACCTGGGAGGGGTGAGGTGGCCACATAACATTTCCCTCCGGGTCAAGGTCCGATGAAGCCTCAGGCAGTTAGAGGGGATGTCCCTCAGCCCCCAGTTTGGCCGGTTCTCATTTCTGACCCACAGGACCTAGAGAAGCCACTTGGCATGCCTAAGCCTCTGTTCTCCTCTCTAGAGAGGGCGTGTCTGTTGAGGACTCACTGGGCTGGTGCTCTTCACAGAGGGAGGTCTGTTGTCCCTCAGTGGAGCAAATGGCCTCGAGGGAGCTCAATGTGGAATCCTTTGCAGGCCCAAAGTCTGATTGTACTTTGAAAGCCCAGAGCCTTGCTGAGTGTGGGAGCCCCTGTCTCTCCTGTTGCACACGTCTGGGAGGGGCTAGGAGTTCCTGAGTCAGCTGCAGACCTTGATAATCCTTGTGGTTTGCAGTGATGGCCCTGACGCTGTGTCCTCCTCATCCCACCCAGAGTGAAGATGAGTCCACTCTGTCTGTAACTGAGGCCTGCAGGATGTGTGCCCTCCAGGCAGGCATGATGCAGAGGCTCTCAGAGTCTGTGGTGCCAGCCTTCCCCAGCAGAGTCCTCTGAAGTGTCATCGCCTCCCTCTGCAGCTACTCAGGCTCCAGCACAGCCCCCAGGTGCTGGACCAGCTGTTTCCCAGGTGACTGCCCACCTCCTCCTCAGCACAGTGGTGACTCTGCCCACTGCCAGCTGTGTGTCTTGTCTTGGGAATGTCACCACATCTCTCTGAGCCTGAGTTGGCTCCTCTGAAATGTGGAGTGGCAGAGGATGAACTTGCTAGGCTTCTCCCAGGGATGAATGGGATCAGCCATCCAGGTGCTTCCCTGGTGCCCGGCTCTGCAGAGAGGGTGGTGGGCCATGCTGTGGTTGCTGGTGGTGATTATTTCTCTGTCCCCCCATGAAAAGTAGTCTTCCTCTCCCTTCACTGGCTTGTGGCTTTTTGAGTTTGGAAAAACACCTGGAGAGCACCCTGTCAAGGAGTTTGAGATGCCATCCAGCTGGTCCTGGTGCTTGTCCTTGGTGTAGCCACTTAGGGATCTCTAGGGTCACAGAGGGGCCACAGGCCTACTCAGACACCTGGGGTGGTTCTGGTTGGAGTTCATTTAACAATGTCTATGAAGGACGTACTGTGTGCAGGGCATCTGGACACACTAAGTGTCACTCAATAAATGAAGCAGACAGCCTCACTGGGCCTCCTCTCTAATCTGAGAGTCAGTCACGCTTGACATCATTCCTAGGTCCCATCTACCCTCCATCCCGGCCGATGCCCTCATCCCCTTTGGGACACATGGAGGCAGCTTGGCCCATTGTGTGCAGGATGCTGGAGGACAGCACCACCTCCCAAAGTGAGTGGTCTTTGGGTGCAGACGGAGGGCCTCCTGTCTCTAGAAAACAGGGTGCGGGGAGAGGATGGAGGCTGTGGCTGGCGCAGGCCTGGGAGAGCCCTGCATCTCACCCATCTTGTGATTCCCATGGGAAGGCTGAGTTCTGGTGGCTTCCACTCCAGCAGGACTGGACTCAAAGAGAGCTATGCATGGGTCCCAGGCCCCCTGAGAACCGGAAGGGAGGCTGGGCTGAGTTGCCTCCTAGAGACCCAATCCCAGCAGAGTCCCAGCTCCTTCTGCCTCCCTTTCTCCACATCCACCCCTTGTGAGCACCACCACCAGGTCCCTAGTAGGAGGTGCGTGAGAAAGCTGCTCACAGATCTGCTGGAGTCTTCATTCCAGTGGCCCATTTGCATGGAGGGCTGGGGTGGGCTGTGTCCAGACCCTTGGGGAGGAGAGTGTAGGTGGGAACAAGAGACTCTCACAGACTCTGTGTTCAGCCTGCTGGATGAGCAGGCCTGCCACTGCCAGGACAGCCAGCCAGGGCTAAGGGCTGGGATGGGCCCCTCCTCTGGAGGGGGAGGGGATGGCACAGGGGCCCAGATGCTAACAAGAGTGCCTTGGGAGGCTGGTGTTTAAGGAAAGGCTGGGCCACTGACTCTCTGGCCCATCTGCCTCCCGGCAGTGCTATTTCCTGCTGGGAACCTGGCTGGGCCAAGGGCAGGATTGCAGGGAGCCCCTACAGTTTCCATGCTGGACCCTGCAGCTGGCCACTCTGCACGTCAGCTTTGGTGGCTTACATGTGGAGGGCCATACCTACCTTCTGCCAGGCCACCTGGAGCACCTCAAGGCCATTGAGGCCAAACAGAAAGGTGAGGGGACTGGAGTCTGAGAAGACTGTCTGTGTTGAGGTTCATGGGCTAGAGTTCCCTTAAAGGCAGTGGAGTCCTTCCTGTCTTTGGAAAGGCACAGAAACTGTCAGGTGTGTGGGTGAAACTTTCTCCTTATCCTGCTGCAGAGCCAGCTCCAAAGCTCCTGCCACATCCAGAGGCAGAGCCAGAGCCAGAACCAGCCCCTGTGCTAGAGTCATCTCCAGCTCCAGCCCCACCACCCGTGGCAGAGCTGGAGCCAGCGTCACCTGCATCGGACCCTACAGGGCTGGAGGAAGGGCCACCATTAACTTCATCCCCAGTGCCAGCTCCTGAACTAAAGCCCACTGGACCCTGGGCCGTGACCGCCGAAAACCAGCTGAGGGAGGAGAAGCTGAACATCTTGGACTTCCCTCCCCGGCTCGTGGCAGAGCAGCTGACAAGGATGGAGGCGGTGAGCAGCGGGGCTTGCAGGGCAGGGGGGCCCTACCTTCGTGTGCCATGAGCTGCCCCACACCTGCCATTACCTGATCCAAAGTCTGATGATCTGTGTCCACATTCCTGCTCCCCCGTTACCAACACTGCGACTTGGGCACTTTCTTTACCCCAAGCGCTCGCTGTCCCCACGTGCACAGCAGAGCCAGACACTAAGGTCACCTGCTGCATGGGGTGGCTGTGCCGATGAATGAGGTGGAACAGAGAGGAAGTTGGGCAGGGTCTGGCCCTTTGGTGCAGGAGGGAGCTCACTGAAATGCTGCCAGGTCCTTGGGCCAATCATGCGTGTGCCCAGGGGGCCTTCAAATCCTCAGCACACATCAGGCATGTGATGTGTACTGACTCCAGCAGAGACAATCACATAAAGCCGGTGCTTCTCCCTGCCTCGGGGTAATGTGCATGGGAATGGGGAGTGGGACCTGAGGGGGACTGCGATGGGTGGAAGATGTCCCTTGGGGTGGGCCGGTGAGAGCTGTTTTCCGGAGCTTGGAGGAAGTGAGATGGGGCTGGGAGCAAATGCCCTCCCTTTTGCACAGCACTGTGTCCCGGGTCATCTTGTGCTGACACCTTCAGTGGACACAGACAAAACTCAGGGAATCCCACACACCTCAGAGATCACATCCTCTGCTTCCTGAGCTCCCGCTCTGTCCTCAACCAGCCTGGGACTGTGGAGGACCATGGATGCCGAGCTGGTGTGAGGCAGTGCTGGCAACACTCTGAATCTTCCTCAGGAGCTGTTCAAGAAATTGGTGCCTGCCCACTGCCTGGGCTCCATCTGGTCCCAGCGAGACAGCAGGGACCACAAGTACCTGGCACCCACCATCCGTGACACTGTGGCACACACGAACACCTTGGCCAACAGTGTCATCGCTACGTGCCTCGGGGCCCTGGGCATGACAGCGCAGGACAGGGCCAGGATGGTGGAGCTGTGGATTCATGTGGCCAAGGTAAGTCATGGGAGGCCCATGGAGACTCTGTTTGGAGTCATGGGAATTGCCTCTTGTTTCTCAGCTGTCGATATTGAAGTCTGTGGTCTGAGTCCCTGCACTGGCCCTAGACACTCCTGCCAGGGCCACACTGACCTTGACTTGAGGTCCTGGTGGTGGCAAGCTCACTTCCTTCCTGTGCTCCTTCCTTGTGTTCAGCTAAAAATCCTTGTGCCTGACAGTGTTACTCCTCAGGTCCCAGGTGTGTCCTCCCTGGGTTTCCTGGGCATCTGTCTCATCCAGGACAGGAGAAGTCCATGAGGGGACAGAATCCAGAGCTGGAGAGCTCCAGCCCCCACTCACAGCTCAATCTCTTCCCTTCCCTAGGGGTGCCTAGGCCTCAGAAATTTCACATCCTTCCAAACGATCCTTTCTGCTCTGCAGAACCCTGCCATTAAGCATCTCAAAGACACCTGGGGATGAGTGTCCAATTGGGTAGGCTGCTCTCCATCCAAGCACCACGAGGGGGAGGTGGACCTTGCACCCGGCATTGGGTGGCCATGGCCCCCGCAGTCAGCTGAGACCACCTGGGAGACAGTTAATGCCTGGGACACGGACTGATCTGCTTCCTGGGTCCCTGAGCCTCTCAGGGCCCTTAGGCCAGCGGTTCTGCCCAGGAACTCATTTCCTTCAATATCAGATCCTGACTTGAGGCCAGTTGGAGATTCTCAAGTGTTTCCTTTGCAGCAACAGAAATCTCCATCCAACTGAAACCAAGAGTGTTCAAAACAGATCTGTGTGGTAGATATGGGAATGGAGGCCCCAGGTGACAACAGGAGAGGCCCCTCCCCAGTCCCATGGGGACCTTGGGGCTCAGAGAAACCCAGTGAAATCCCTCATCCAGGCCCCAGGCTGCTTGGGTCTTCTGGGATCTCAAACAAACGGGATTTGCCCTTCAACCACCCCATAATCTTTCTTTCTTTCTTTCTTTCCCCACTCCCCCAGGGAGAGATCCTACACCTTTAAGAAGTGGTGCAGGGGACAGCAGCATGTGAGCAAGAGACTGTTCCTGAAGGTAACCTGGGACTGGAGATCTGGGAGAAGGGGTGTGAGAGGGGGCCGGGAACATCCTGAGGGCATCCTAGGAAGTGAGGCTATGGTAAGGCCATCCTGGGGTTCAGAGACCCCTGTCGGTGGGGCAGGGAGGAGATGCCGCATGGCCACCACCAACACCCTCTGCCCTCTCCCTCCATGTCTCAGTTTGTCTATTGTTGGAACACACTCTGGGAGTGCAGAGGTCAGGACGGTGGTCAGTGGTGGGGCACGGCGATGGGTGAAGGCAGTGGGGACAGGGACTCTGGCTGGGAGGGAGAGTGGCCTCTCCTCAGTGGGTCCTTGAGCAAGTCTCTGCCCCTCTGTGGGCCTCGGTCTCCTCCTCTGGGAAATGGGGGGAGATGACGTGGTGCAGGCCTTATGGCAGGGTGATACCGTCCAAGGGAGGACAGGAATGGGAGGAGATTCGTGCTGGCTCCTCCTCAAGAGCTGAGGGGAGAGCAGTGATGACAGTCAGATGACAGGGAGTCCTCAGGAGAGCCCTGGAGGCAGGTGGAGTTCTCCCCACTCTTTCCTGATGAGGAAAGAGTCTCAGGGAGGCCTGAGCAGGCCCAAGGTCAGACAAGAGTGAGTCCTGGAGCCAGGACTGGTCTAGAATCAGAGCACCCTGGAGGTGGGAACAGCATAGGCAGCAGGGGACTGGAGCCAGATGGCCAGGGTCTGAGGTCAGGGGCCTTGAGGGACATGTGAAAGGGAGCAGGGCCTCTCTGACCCTGTCCTCGGCACTGACAGGAGGCGACCTCCTTGTTGGTCAGTGCATAGAGGGGCTGCCATAGAGCCCGGGAGAGGCGGCGGCAGCAGGTGAGGGTGCCTGGGGGGAGGTGCCCAGGAGTCAGAGGAGAGGGGGCGCCCCCTCCCAGCTAGAGGCCTCCCTCAGGAGAGGGGCCTTCCTCCTCCAGCGCATCTGCTGTGGCTGCCGAGCCTGAAGTGCCTGCATTGGCAGTGAGCAGGAGGAGGCCTGGAAGGGCTGGGAGCAAGATGGTTTTGGGGTGGGGAGGGGCAGGGGCCACACCCCCTGGGATTGGCCCACACCCAGCCCTGGGACGTGACTGGGGGAGTTTGGTGTTCCTGGAGGGGAGGGGAGGAGGGCATTGTGTGTGGTGGGGGCTCCTGAGGGTCCTAGGCTACTGTACATGGGAGCCAGGGGTGGGCAGGTGGCTGGGGTAAGGGGTTTCAGGGGAGGGTTCATGGGGGCACCTGAGTGCTGGAACTCATCACCATACCCACCTTGATGGAGCAGGGTGTCATCCCCTCCCTCAAGATGATCTTCAGTTACCTGGAGCTGCTGCATGATGAGACAGATTATTATGTGGAGGTGAGTGAGCCTGGAGGTGGGGCCCTGGGATCAGGCTCCTGAGGGTTTGGGAGGAGAGAGTCCTGCCTGAGCCCTGAGCTCTCACACTTGGAAAGGTCCTCTCTGCAGAGCCTCCCAGCCTCCTGTGGAAGCCAGGGCATCAGGCCCATCTCAGGAACGAGTGATGGGAGGCTCTGCCTAGGCCACCATCCAGGCTCCCTGGGCTGCTGAGGCTCAGAGCTGCCTGGCTGTGTGGCCGCAGGAGGTGGTGTCTGAGCTGGACTCAGCATCTCCCTCTGGCCCTACCAGTGAGGGAAGAGAAGTCGGGCCCCTCCCAGTCAGGAGGCACATCAGTGGCTGAGCTGTCCCTTCCTGCCTGAGGCCTCAGTCTCCCCATGTGTCATCAGAGAGGGTTAGGTCTGGAGCCCAGAGCCTGGCCCAGGTCCAAGTCCGGTCTCTGGAAGGGCCTGCCCACTGGCAGCAGTGCAACACTGGAAGAGGTGGGATGGGGGCTAGTTCTGGGCTAAGGGGGCTGTTTCTGATGGACTTTGGCTATCTGCCTTCCAGGGGAATGTGCTCAGCTGTCGGAATGAGGTAAGGAGCTGCGGCCTCACTGTGGTGAGTGTGGGTGTGTGGGAATCAGAGAGCCCCCCTTTCATAACAAGCCCTCTAGCTCAATCCCTGGGGTCGGACATTTATTTGCAGAGTTTGATATACAGAGCTTGGGATCCTATGGCGTTGGCGGGTAGGGGAAGGGCTGGCATCAATGACCCCTTCCTGGTAGAGGATCTATTTCGGGCCAACTGTGAGAACAGGCACGTCCTGACTGTAATTGCAGGGAAGGAGAGTTCCCAAGTTGGCAAAGGCCCCATACTGGCTCCTTGTCCCCCTCCTCACCCCCTCCAAGAGCCCTGCAGGGTCCCCCACCCAGGCCATGTCTCCATCCTGTCCTTCCTCTGTCCCAGGAATTCAAATTCATCAAGGACATCGAGATGGTCCAGAAGGCTGCAAATCTGTACACCGTGCAGCCCAATGAGCATTTTGGTGCCTGGTTCCAGGCTGTGGAGCCCCTGAGTGAGGAGGCGAGGTGAGGCGGGGCAGGAGTTGGGTGAGGGGAGGGCGGACTCTCTCTGCAGACCAGCTCCAGTGTCCATGGCCGTGGCTCCATGGTCAGCCTCAGTTCTGGCTGCATGGCGACCCCTGGGGCCCTGGGACTCCAGCTGCTGGGAGGCTCTGGGAGGCACAGCTCAGGCGTGGCTCCTGGGAGCCAACAACTCCACTCTGTCCTGTAGCTACAGCCTGTCCTGTCAGCTGGAGCCACAATACCAGTGGGCCAGAAAGATTCGACTCTTCTTCAAAGACAAGAAGAGCCACTCATCTTCCCGCCCAGGGCTGAGTGAGTGTCTGGACTGGCAGTGGCTAAATCCAGGGGCTCAGTACAGATTCAGGCCAAGGCTGGGCCAGGGGAGTCAGACAGCTGTGGTGCTGGGGCCCCAGCTCCTCCGCTGAGCAGTCCTGTCACGGGCGATTCCCCTTGCATTTCTGGGACTGGTTTTTTCCTCTGTGAAATGGGTGACACTAAATATCAGCCCCTGTGTCGGGGACAGATGGGGTGCTGTTGACTGACTGAGCCAACAGATGGGGCACAGGGTACAGTGGGTGCAGGGAGGGGGGAGAGTATGCTGTGATACTGGGGGAGGCCCCCTAGGAAATTCCTCTCTCTATCCAGACACCAGGCCCCCAAAAAAGAGCCCAGCGGTGGTGGCAGATGACGCTCCTGAGACCAGCTGAACTACAGCAGGGACACTCAGGTACACAGGTCCACCTCTCAGATGCTGATGTGAATGAAAACTTTGTGATCCATTTCCTGGGGTCCCTGAAGGCCACAAGGCAGTGGACAATCTGCCCATCTCCCTCACACATTTTCCCCAGAGCCTATTTCCCTCTTTGGAGGGGCCATGTTTTTGTTGTCAATGATAAATGCTAAGTTTGAGTATTCTATTAAATTTCTGTTTTTTCTCAGCCTGGGAGTGGACGTGTGGTTCTTTCACTCTCTGAGCTCATGGAAATGAGATCCAGAATCTCACATTCCTCCTTGAATTCAGAAACATCGCAGAGTCCTCAGCTCAGGGCATGTGGTGAAGGGAGAAGTGCCAGTGCCGTCCCTGGCTGCTGGACAGTCCCGTGTCCCCCTCACTCAGAGGACAGGGTCATTGCAGTGTGGTTCACCTGGTCTTGGAGCAGAAGCAGCCCCTCCGATCTCCTGGGGCTGAAACGTTGGAGGGACTTTCTCTGTCAGAACAACAGCCACGGAGACGGGGGTGTCTTTAAAAGTAGCACTTGCTTGGGGCCAGCCCAGTGGTGCAGCGGTTCAGTTCCCATGGTCCCCTTTGGCGGCCTGAGGTTCACTGGTACAGATCCCGAGTGCAGACCTACGCACACTTGTCCAGCCACGCTGTGGCAGGTATCCTGCATATAAAGTAGAGGAAGATGGGCACGGATGTTAGCTCAGGGTCAGTCTTCCTCAGCAAAAATAGGAGGATTCACTGCAGATGTTAGCTCAGACCTAACCTTCCTCAACAGCAAAAAAGCTGGCCCTGGCCTGTGCCCAGCACAATTCCTGCCCAGGACCGTGGCTGCCTTTCTGTTCTTGGAGGATGAGGGAACATTTTCCCAGTTCCTCTTGCCCAAATGAGGAACTTGTTTTCTGATTCAGCCCCTGGAATTGCATCCACTGTAAGTGGGGAAAATCCTGTAAAACCTGAAAATGTGCACGTGGAGAGGGCGAGGCTAGAGGAAGGTCCTGTGCAAAGGGACTAAGGGCAGGCAGGACTCTCCCTCTCTGGGCCCCTCTAGGGTGTCCCTGTTCACCTTTGACCTGGGCTTGGTCCTCTTGGGATTCGAGTCTGTGACTCTGATTCCCATTTCTTGCTTATTTTCTCTCCAAGGGGAAAGATTGGGGAGGCGGATTTTAGCGCCACAGCCGGGTCTCCCTCCATGAACCTGGTGCTCCCTGGGAACTAGGATTTTCAGCATCCCTGCATTTCTGCATGCAATTCTTTCTTAGGGCAGAAATTCCCTAGATGCCCCCAGCCTTTCTGTCAGGTTCATTGTGGCCACTCCTTCCAGGCTGGACCTGATGGATTCCAGGTGAGCTCTGGTTTTCCAGGATAACAGACCATCATCCTGACCAGGAATGACCCCACAGTGTTCCTTGCTGCCCAGGGTGACCTCTGGGCCTATGTGGTTCTCAGGTCCATGGTCTTGGACAATCACCAGTTTACACACTCTGGTGTAATTTGACTGGCTTTTTCGAAAGTGGTAGCTGGGCCCAAGCCCATGAAGCATGTAGCCCCTGGGGTGACTGGGGTCTTTTCCACAGTCGTGTGCTGTGGTTCTATCATTGAGGTGTGAACCTTTCCTGTTGGGAAGTTGGAAAGATGAGGCCTAAGAAGGGTGTGAGTTGGGGGTCCTGCGGGCACTGCCACCAAACTAATGTTCTGTGGATGTGCATGGACACAGCCTCACCAAGTATAATCCGGTAATGCTCCCCATGTGGGTGTCCAACAGACACTGGTCTGGCTCAACCAGAGAACCCGCCTGAGAACCAACAGCCACAGGGTGGCCACCTGGCCTTTTGAGCCTCATCACCAGGAAACACCATGTAAGCAAGGACCAGATGAATCGCTTGTCACTTCTGAGTTATCCCCTCCTTCCTGATGGCTGCAAGTGTCACTCAGACACTCGGCAGACTGGACTCTGCCAGGGAGGCCGTCTCAGGACAGCCAGAAGCTGAGGATCAATCCTGGTTCCCAGCAGCCCAGGCCCTTGCTGATGCAGCACAGCCACCCAGGAAAGAGACTTGCCAGAGGAAGGTGGGGAAGGCTGTGCTGTCCCTCCAGGGAGAAAGAGTCGTGGCAGCTCCCAGGGCTAGTCCAGGGCCAGGATGAAGGCATGGGTGTCCCAAGAGAGTCTCCTCCAGGCCTGGGATGCTCCTGAGAGCCGACCTGGCAGGTAGCAACATTCAGTAAGTCACATGGGTACAGCTGTGGCAGAGGAGGGACAATTTATCCCATCTTTGGGTTTCCAAATTGGAAATTGTTTGCTGAAGTCCGTGAGTAAAGCAGTTAGCAAATCTGGATGACAGGTTTATTTTTGAAGGAAAGTATGAGTTACCAAAACTGGCTTCCGAAGAGCTAACTAAAGGGAAGAGAAAATAATAATGTGAATCTCTTGAAATGCCTCAGGTGCATATAGTGTCAGAGAGAAATCCTCAAAATGTTTGAGGAACTGGAAAGCCAGGTTCTGTTTAGACTGTTGCAGGTGTAAGGTGGGGATGGGTGCTTGCATCTAGTCTTCCAGTGTAAGTGAAAACAAGATCACATTAGGAGTGAACTCAGTCTTTCCAAAGTGGTGTAAGACATGGGACTGTACTCCTCACTCACGTCCCTCAAGAATATCTTGCCACGTGGTCCATTCATTGATGCATCTTCCATTTACAGGAGCTAACAAAAAATCTGTCCCATTGACAGCCATACCATCCAGCTAAATGCCACCTCACCCCACTCACAGTGCCCCGCAAGCCTCTCTTGGTGATCTGTCTCATCACAGTGAGGGATTCATGCTAGAGTATTCCAGAGCCCTGGGAACCATATTCATACCACCTCCGATTGCCAAGATGGGAGGATCTCTGAATGGGAAACCTGGCTCTCAAACACTGCCTTTCCCTTGGCTCGCCTTAGGATTTCTCCTTGAATGACATGATTGGATCATTCACCTGACTGCTGCCCCCTCGGTTTTCGTGGCTCTGGAAGAAGTGCCAAGATGTACTGGCCTTTCCTTAACCATTGAGGAGACCAATGAGAACCCCTCTTGACTCCTCAACCTGCCCATAGGTTTTGATGTCTTCACTGCCTGTCCCAGTGACCACAAGACCTTGGAGACCACTCTGACTCTCCTTAGGGAATTGAACTCTCTCTAACTACAACCACCAGACTAGAGCAAAACTGTGGCCACTGTTTTAGGAACAACTTCAGCATTTGCAGCTAAGGTTGGAACACTTCTGGAGATCTACCAAAGCCCCTGGGTAAGGGGTCTGGATTCTGGAGAGAGAGATTCTGGTCTTCACCAATCAGTTCTCTCATCCAATCATAGGGAAAGGCAGAAGCTCTACGCATGTCATCCCAAGGACTTCTCAGTTTGTGAGATTATTAAGTGGGTTGGGAAGGAAGATGATGGTGAAGGAGAAGTGCCATGGAAACAGTGAGACTCAGCCCAGGGTCATGCTCAAGGCCAATGCATCCACCGCACTGCTCCTGGGAACTTTGGCTGAAACAGCTCACAGCTCTTTCCCTCACAGGACATGCCCACAGCATAGGGAACCACCTAACCTTAGGACACAGCCCTCTCAAGGGACAGCCAGAGGCCCATGTCTGGCCGATAAGGGAATAAGAAGTCTGGTCTCAATTTGGGCCAACACCAAAGGGCCGTCCCAGCTGAATGGATCCTTGAGGGTTGGCAGAGACTCAGTGGCAACTGTCTTGTGCTTCAGCTTCTCATTCAACTATCCCCGCCTTGCTAACTTCCCATAGGGACATCTCCCCAGAACACCTCCCTAAACCTTCCACATGGAATCCTCCCCCTCACAGTCTCTTTCCAGGGCCCCATCTGTGACAGGCAGCAATCAGGAGACATTAATGCTGAACACAGCAGCATGAGATTTGGCAAATGCTGTTCTGGAAGAATTATCTGTTAGACGATCAGAGAGGGTAGGTCATTGTAATCTCCAGGATAACTTAGGTAACGCTCTGGTAATAAATGCAACAATTGAGAAATTCATGACTAAAGATGTATTTCTCCTCAGATTTACATCATACATTGATATTTGAGGTGAAGGGACCCCTGCTTCCTAAGTCACGTGGGGCAAGGCTGATGGAGGCCCCATGATCTTGTTGGTACACCATCTGAAACTGATGCCTTCTTCAGTTGCCACCAAAGGACAGAAAGAGCACCTAGGGTCTTACACCTCTTCTTTTCTTCTTTGGCTTAAAAGTGATGCCATTGGTCAGAAGGCACCACACATCCTTTCCAAAACCAAGAGGTCTAGGAGACATAGTCTTCTGTGTGCCAGAGTGAAAGCAGAAGTGGATGCTGGCCACCACACTGTCTTTCTTTTCACCAAAGGATATGATTGCTCTTCCTCTCACATAGAGAATTCACTCACCCTCTTTCCCAAGGAGGACATCTGAAGACCCGGTAAACTCAGAAACCCTAGCTGACTCTTGGGCTAATGGGACAAAGACTTCAGGGGCCACAAATACAGAACTCGCAGGAGTGGATCAGAAAATTTACTAAAGAAACTAACAAGGACTATTGTAATAAGCAGAAACAAGAAATGATCGGGATGGGGAGAACCTGACATCCATAATTGTCACATCATCATATTCCACATGCTAAGTCTTCTGCAAGAAGTTGCAGGGAATACAAAGGGACAAAGAAGGATGGCTCATAGAGAGGAAAACTATATGATTAGAAGGGGCCCTTGAGGAAGCACTGAGGGGTTACTGCAGAAAATTTTGTCTGCTTGCTGCTATTCACATTCCTGTGCTGAGCCTATGTCTTCATAAGCTTGTCGCGAGGATGCTGAACAGCTCTGTTTCAGGGTAAGAGAGAGACAGACGTCATGGATACCAGCACCTGATTTGTCCATTTTCTTCTGTCTTTCTCCATGACTATACCTACTGTCTCATCTTGCTTTACAAGCAAAACCTGGAAAACCTACCAAAGCAACTGTTTTTGGGTTTTTCTACCAATAGTACAGAAAATATGGCTGTTATTTTTGGTGCTGAAACTCAATTTTGTGGAGTAAACTTAAACCTGAATTTGAAGTTTGTTTAAAATAGTTAAACATAGAATAACCTGATGACCTGGCCCTTCCACTCCTAGATACTTACCCCTAAAACCGAACACAGGTATACAACCAACAATTTGTCCAGGAACATTCACATCAGCCCTGTGCATAATAGTCCAAGGTGCAAGGTCCATCAACTGTTGAAGGGAGAAACAAAAATGGGTACATCCATGCACTGTGATAGGAATCATCCATGAAAAAAAGTGAACTGCTGATGTGTGTATAATCTTTAAAAACATGTTAGTGAAAGAAGGCAGACACAAAAGGAGAAAGCTTTGTGTTTCTGTTGATACAAAAAGTCCAGAAAAGGCAGATCAATAGATAGAATGTCCCTTCCTGGTTGCCAGAGGCTGGGCGTAGGGTGGAATGGGGAGTGACTGCTTAATTTGTACAGGGTTTCCTTTAGGATGATAAAATCTTCTGGTATAGACAGCAGTGATGATTGCACAGCACTGGGAATGTCCTAAACGCCACTGAATTGTGGGTGATTCACCTTTTCACAGTGAATTTTACGTGATGTGAATTTTACCTTAATTTAAGAAAACAATACAGAGTTCATTAGCTCCCACAACAGAGTGTCAAGAGCCCCTGTGGCTCAAGTATGAAAGGGCTGTATCAATAACCTCATGATTACTCCAGGAGTGGTAGATTTTCATTTTCACTCATAGTGAGAGTGTTCTGTCCATTGTCACAAGACTATTCTATTCTTGGCCCCAAATGTCCAAAGACAGTGAGAGAAAATATGCCCTGTCATACCCCTTTTCACTAGACAGGGCTTTCCTTCCAGAAGCCCCAAGGGAACTTTCTGGGTCAGGGTTGCAATCCAGCCCATGACTAAGCTACACTTCGACCAGTGACAGGATTGTATTCAATTCCTTCCCCACTGTTCTCAGGTGAGAGGAAAAGGTCATGTCGCCTGAGTCCATGAGTTGGGAAACACCCAAACAAAACTTAGGTTCTAGCAAGGAGAAAGCCATCAGTACTCAAATAACTCCCTGTTCTAGGATTTAATTTTCCTATTAATAGACTTTACTTTTTAGAATAGTTTTAAGTTTACAGAAAAATTCAGCATGGGGCTGGCCCAGTGGCATAGTGGTTAAGTTCGTATGTTACACTTTGGTGGCCCGTGTGTCCCAGGCTCAATCCTGGGTGCAGACCTATGTACCACTGATGAAGCCATGCTGTGGTGGTGTCCCACATACAAAATATGGGAAGATTGGCACAGATGTTAGCTCAGCGGCAGTCTTCCTCAAGCAAAAAGAGGAAGATTAGCAATACATGTTAGCCCAGGGCCAATCTTCCCCACCAAAAAAAAAAATATATATATATATATAATATATATATTCAGCAGACAGCACAAGTTCCAATATCCCCCCTCATACCCCAGTTCACACACACTTTCCCTTGTTATCAATATCTTGCATTTGTGAGATACATTGGTTATATTTGATGAGCCAACATTGATACAATAGTATAAAGTAAACTGCTTATATTAGGGTTCCCTCTGTGTGTTTTACCTTTAATGGGCTTGGACTAATGTATAAGGACATCTATCCACTGTTACAGTATGACACAACATAATTTCTCTGCTCTAAAAGTCCTCTGTGCTCCTCCTATTCATTCCTCCCTCCCTCTGCCCAAGTCCTGGTAACTATTGAAGTTTTTACCATCTCCTTGGTTTTGCCTTTTCCAAAATGGCACATAATTGGAATCATACAGTATGCAGCCTTTTCCAATTGGCTTCTTTTACTAAGAAATATGCATTTAAGATTCCTCCATGTTTTTTTCATGGCTTGATAGTTCATTTCTTTTTTATTGCTGAATAATATTCCATGGTTTGAATAGACAACAGTTTGTTTATCCATTTACCTCTTGAAGGACATCTTGTTTATTTGCCAGCTTTTCCAATAATGAATAAAGCTGATATAAACATTCATCTGTAGGTTTTGTGCGGACATAAGTTTTCAATTTATTCAAGTATATACCAAGGAGTGAAATTGCTGGGTCTTAGGGCAAGAATGTCTAGCTTTGTGAGACACTTCCAAACTCTCCTCCAAAGTGGCTGCACTGTCTTGCATTCCCAACAGCGATTAATGAAAGTTCCTGTTGCTCCGTGTCCTCCTCAGCATTTGCAGTTGTCAGTGTTCTGGGTTTTGGCTGTTCTAATAGGCCTGTATTGGTATCTGATTGTTATTTCTAATTTGCATTTTCCTGATGGCAAGGATGTTGAGCATCTTTCTGTGTGCTCATTTGCCATCTGTGTATGAAAGGGCAGAAACAGAATGGACTGCAGGAAAAGAGATTGCTGGGATTACAGGAAGGTGGAGGCAGAGATGATCTTCAGGGCTGACTAGGCACTGACTATGCCCTCTGTCAGATAAATTGTGGTCTACCTAACATTGGGTTTTGAGTGAAAACTCCATAGTATCTGGTTGTGCACACATATATCTTATTGAGGCTTGAGTTTTCATATATATTTTTACTGAAAGATGCCGTAAGCCCTATGTATAAACAGGTTGCCGTACAGCAGGTGATGACGGCGTCAGAGATGATGAGAGTCTATCTTGAGTGGATGGTGTCTGCCATGCAAGCGGCATGTGTTGCCTATCACCAGAGGCAGAAACCCAAACACTTCTGCCACTGCGTCTTAGTATTGGAGTCTCCAAGGAAAACACAATGCAGCCAAGCACTGGGTGGAACAATGCTTTACCCACATAGAGAAGAGACAGAGCAAGATCAGCTTCAGTGGTAGGCATTGGTCCCCCATGGCCAGTGGGCTCCTCCTGGCAGCTGAAGCAGGGCAGCTGGTCTGCACACACCCCTCTCATGCCGTAGAAGAAAGAACCTGACCCCCTCTGCAAGGGACAAGTATAGCAGCAGAGTTGGCCAGCTGCCATGTGACGCCCAAGCTTAAGCAGAATGAAGGAGAACACATTGAGTCTGGAATGCGAAAAGATAGTCCCACAAGAGGTGACAAGTCCAGCACAGGCTGTGCAGACTCCTTACCTCTTGGTGAGGGAATGTTCCCCGCCCAAGACTCCTTCCTAAGTGGCCCAGTGAGGGTCCACAGACCACATGAGCTAGATTGCCTCTCGCGGCAGTCTCAGTGGCAGCCAATGCCTCTCGCATTACGCATTTTCATTTTGCATTTGCCACCAGAGAGAGCCCTGAGAGGAGCTTCGTCTCTTTTATCTCTTGGAAGACACTTCATTCCTGAGAAGTTTCTGTATTCTTGACTACATTGGGCTCATAATCTAATCATTTTTATATTTGTGTATGTAGCATGTGCAGTATCCCCTCTCTAATGTTCAGTTCACTTGCAACACTGGAGGTGCTTACTATTATATTTCTATTTTAGAGCTGAAGATTCTGAGGTCAGAAGAGATTACATAACATCTACGAAGTTATTACGTTTACTAAGTGCTGAAGCCATGTTACCAGGTCAGACAAGCTTCCTTCAGAGCTGACCTTTTTAACCTCTAATGACTTCTTGTAGAAAAGAGAAGAGTGAATGCAGGTTCTTTCTCAAGATCATTGATTGCAGGAGTTCTTTGAAAAGAAAACAAAAAGCAACACCTTCGTGTTAGGAAAAAAGCTTACAGTTCTCCTTTACCCAGTGTCTCATCTTAATTTTCACACAGAACACCTCACTTCACCAAATCTGTGTGGGTTTTCCCCACACCAAGCAATTCCATGGACACCAGCTGGGCGTTCTACAATTTAACCTCATTCTGACACTCAGTAGCTGGAGATAGCATCAGATCCCACTGGTTGAGGGTTCAGTCCCATGACATTGCCCCCTACTTCAGATGCCAATGGCAAGCAGTAGGTCCCCAGGTTACCCACATTTTCTGTCCAATTTAGCTACAAATCAGAGGTTACCACGACTTCCTCCTCAGGTTCGATTAATTTTCTAGAGCAGCTCACAGAACTCAGGGAAACATTTATATATGTTTACCAGTTTATTGAAGGATATGATAAACGATACAGATGAACAGCCTAATGAAGAGACACACAGGGTGAGGTTGGGGTGGGTCCAGAGCATGAGAGCATTTGTCTCTGTGGAGTCGGGATGGATCACCCCCCACTGTAGGCAGATTCGTTCACCAACCTGGAGGCACCCCAAAGCCCATAGTATTGGGATTTCATGGAGGCTCCCTCACATAAGCATGACCAATTAGTAACTCCACTTCCAGCCCCTCCTCTCTCTCTAGAGAAGTTGGAGGAGAAAGGGGGGATAGAAATCCCAAGCTTCTAATCACAGCCTGGTCTTTCTGGTGTCCAGCCTGCATCCAAAAGCCACACAGGAGCTCACCCAGAGTTGCCTAGTTAGAACAAAAGAAGCTTCTATTGCTCTTGGCACTTAGAAATTTACCAGTGTTCCAGGAGCCCTGTGTCAGGAACTGTGGCCAGAGACCTATCTATATTTCCTAATAGCTCACAACATTTTTTCCATTTCCCATTACTGTCTCCAGATACTGACTGTCGATACAGCACATGTTTGCACCCTTCTCTGCTGTATTAAGCCTAGGTGGGCTTGACTTCTCCCAGAGGCCACAGATGGGGAAGCATCTGTAATCTGTAACGCCTGTTCATGAGTATCTGACTACAAATGCTATGCTTCTCCGGCATATGCAGACATGGATAAACTGCAGCCAGAGGCTCAAAATCCGGAAAGAAGGGGCTATTAGAAGCTGAATCCCTACATAGGATGGGGGGGGAGAATTTTCCCTCTATTCTTCTAGGTTCTTCTGGCTGTTCTAAGAGTTAAACTGACATAAGACAGAAAAAAGGAGAAAAAGAAAACAAAGTTTAATAACACGTATGCATGGGAGAAACCTAGGAAAACTGAGTAACTCACCAAAACGGCTGAAGCCACCACCTTAATTACCAACTCAAGCTGAAGACACAGGGGATGTTGGCGGTGGGGGTTTGGGATTTCCAGGGGCAATTCACGTGGAGATGGAAAAGCAAATGTTTGGTAAATAATTGTTTGCCGTACCTGGCAGAGACTTTGGGATACAGAGAGGACTGTGATCAAATGGGCCTTGCTGGGCTCCTCGCTGTCTATCCCACCTCGTTCATATCACACTGTAGTTTCCATGGTGAGAGCTCCCTCCTGGAACAGGCCTTCCATCTAAAATTCTTTTAGGCAGTCATGGGGAAGGTCAAAGTCTTTTGCTGTTAAAAATGATCAAGCCAAAGAGAAACATTTTGGGGTAGCAAATTCTGCTCCCCTACAGTAGTTAGATTCATGAGGAACTTGGGCAAATGGGAAATGTAAAGTTCTCCTCAAAGGAGGCCCACATTTTAGTTATCAGCATTATTACATATTTAAGTATGTAACGCATACATAGCATAACCGTTCAAAAGGTAAAAGGGGTCAGCAAACTTTCCTTCCAAGTGCTCAGACACACAGTACTTCAGAGAGAACAGCGCTTTAATTTTGGTGTGTATCCTTGCAGAGAAGTTACTTTCATATACAAATAGGCAGATGCTGAAAATACACACACCTACCTATATACGTATATAAGTATATAGGTCTATACTATGTTAATATGCAATTTCAAATACATATATGCATTTCTAAGTATTTATCTTTTTCTTCACACGCATGTGGTTCCAAATCACTACATTAGATGTGTCATCATTTCCCACAGCTTCAAATTAGGTCACAGTATGTGTGGCTGCAGCCTAGGTTAAATAACCCGTCTTCTACTAACACGCATTCAGGATTTCCCTGCATTCTTACAAGCAGCGCTCCAATTATTAAACCTGCATAAACTACAGTTTTGATATATGTAGGCTCACATGTAAGTTAAATTTTCAAAAGTGTATTTTCTGTGTGCATTTTCACTTGTGATGAATTTTCACTTGTGTGTCTTTTCACTTGAAAAATTTCTCATGGTGACTGTACCATTTTACGTTTTCACAGCAATGTGAGTGTCTGTTTCCCCAGCCCACAGTTCCTACTCTGACTCTCAGTTCTTCTTGTGTTAATGCTCTACCTTCTCCTCCCCTCAAATAATCATTCAGAGAGACGTTTTCCCTCTGTGTCAAGGCTCAGCGAGGATTCCACACTTGTCACTTTAGCCACATCTGTACTACAAACAGGGAACACTGGAATATTATTCCTTTTGTAAGTTCAGCAAAATAACATCTCATTCACACACATATTTCTAAGATTACTTAGGGTATTTCCGTCTCTGACAATGGATAAAAACTAGGCTGAGAACATGATCCGGTACCTCTATAAAGAGTTTAATTGTTTAAAAAAAATGTTATGTTGTGTGGACACTGAAAGCTCATGGAATAGGAGTAAGCATGAGTTGGGAACTGTGAAATAATAAGAAATATATATATTGATGTCAGCCCCTGGTTCCGACACAGAGCTCCTAAAACCCTTGTAAAAACCTAAGTGGTGAGAGCACTAGGAGCATCTTTTGTCCCAACACGTGACTCTGGTGGGCCCCTGGATGACTGCAGGATGGGAGCGGATTACCAGAATGACCAAGTCATGATTAGAAGTTTGGAATTTTGAGCCCCATCCTTCATCCTCCAGAGAGGGAGAGGGGCTAGAGACGGAGTTAATAATTGATCATGCCGACGAGAGAAAGCCTCCAGAAAACCCCAACAGTACAGGGTCTGGGCAGTTTCTGGGTGAACACGTGGAGGTGCTGGGAGAGTAGTGTGCCTGGAGAGCACATGGATCTCTGTGTCATTTCCCCATACCTTGCCCTAGGCACCTCTACCGTCTGGTTGTTTCAGAGTTATATTCTTCTATAATAAGTTGGTAATCTTAAAAGTAAAACATTTTTCTGAGTTCTTTGAGATGCTGTAGCAAATTAAATTGAACCCAAGGAGGAAGTTGTGGAAACCTCTGATCTATAGCCTGTCGGTCAGAAGTGCAAGTGACAACCTGGGCTTGGGATTGGCATCTGAATTCAGGGGGGAACTTTGTGGTAGGACTGAACCCTCAACCTGTGGAATCGGATGCTGTCTCCAGGTAAACAGTGTCAGAATTTGGGTGAATTGAGTTGCATTGTAGGACAGCCAGCTGGTCCAGGGTCCAGGAACCTCAAAGAGGAACAGAGAAGGAAGTGACATGAAATCGCTGTTCTTTAATAATTCTAGTATAAAAATTAATAATATTATCTGAGGAAATGTGGAAATCACACAAGCTACGTAAGGAGAGACAAATCACCATAAGATGCTTGTACAATAAAAAGCAATGTGAAAATTTGTTTGTGTGCTATAGAATTTTGCGTGTGTGTGTGCAATTTAAAGTATTATAACTTAATATACAATTATAACCCGTTTCAGCAATCAGTATCATAACAAAATAACTTCTCCATACAAAAAAATAAACACAAACATTTTAACAGCTACAAAATTATATTGAGGGTGTTTCATTACTTACTTAACCATCTCAATCTTTGGGAAATTTAGTCGTTTTCCATACTATGCGATTATAAACGATGCTGGTATTAACATATATTCATACTAAAACATTCTGTATATTTTTTATTTTCTTATGCTAGATGTATAAGAGAGCATGAACTGAGAAAAATTTTAATTGCTCCTAATTTATATTTCCACCAGCACTACATAGGTTTCTTACCTCAACAGTGTTACCCTAATGGATTAGTATCTCTTTAAACAATAATCTTGGAAAGGGAGCCTTGGAACGCAATCACAAGGGTAACCATTGCAGGACAGGAAGTCTGAGTTTCCTTCCTATATAGATTTTAAGAACTCTGCCTAAAGCCAAAGAGAAGCCAGATCTTCTTTTATTTTATACAAATTTTATTTTTTCTTTTTTACCCCTTTTACAAAAGAAAGATCCAACATCAAGTGATGGAGCCATTGGCCTCCCCAAAGATATTCTCAGATCGCTGCATCTTTTGTCTCTCTTTTCTGGGAGGGGTACATATGACCAGGCTATGTTAAACAACTTGATCACGAATGTCACGTTGAGTTGATTTAATTACTCCTTCCCTGAGACTCCAGTGCCACAGGGACTGCTGGATTTGGAACAAATGACCTGAGGCCAAAAGGGCATACTGGGTATGTTCCAGAACTTTTTAAAAATCTCTACTGCGGCGGAATGAATAAGACAACAGAGAGAAACTTTATTAAGCTGGATTTCAGGGTCTCTCAGCCTAGGCTTCCACTATAGGGATAACGTCCTGAGCAGAGAAATTTTTCTGTCAATCCTAGATCACTTAGAAGAACTATTACTTACTTTTAGAGTGCCAGAACTGACATGTTGAAATCGGACATTGGAAAAGGGAAGAGTTAACAGTGGATGTCTGTGGAGTGCGCTGAGGAAATCCTTGTCTTGCCATATCTCTCTAATGGACACAAGAAGGTTCCTAGGTAGAAGGGAACTCCATTTTCCTGTGAACATGTCCTTGCCTCATTTAAATATAGGAATTTTCTATAATTAAAAGGATGGAATGTATCATCAAGAAAATTCAGAATGAGAATCAAAGCAAACAATGCTTTATTTTGATAAAAAAACAACAATAATAACAAAAAACACTGAAGCAGTTATGCAGGTGCCATATCCCTCTGGTGTGCTGGGTTCCCTACCCTGGTCTGAAGAGGAGAGTCCTCGCTACGACCTCACACAGCATTCCCTTCTGTATGTCTACGACATCTTCCATGTGTTTACTCCTGCAACACAAGGAGAGATCTCCAACTCAGTGACACCACGCCAGTTGATGCATGCGGGCCATCTGGCCACTGAGTGCTCTGACAGTCTTCGCTGATGGTCATGACCTCATGATGCATGGCATAGAACAATCTCCTCCACTTTGCCAAGTTTGAATATCCTCCACGCTTGTTTAGACAATGAGTTACGTGCTGATACGTTGCAGTAGCTGGGAGGGTTTTCCTTCCAACTTCTGGTATTGGAGGGAAAGAAGGGACAACTTTGGGAGTCAGCCAAGCCATAGGAGACACACAAAGGCTGTTCACATTGTAGGAAATAATCAGATCTATTCTTTCTTTCAAAATCAGTCTATTGAGTGTTGAAGTCATTCTCTCCAATGTTTTGTCACTTGCAGAAATTCTTGTATGAATTCATTATAGGAGAAACTGAGTTTCTTCTGACTTTCTTATTATAATTAGAAACAGTGAGATGAAAGTGCTTATTAGCATTACTCCAGGGCAAGAGGGATCCCTCTCTGAAGGGTCCTGTAGATGTGGATTTCCTACATACAATAAGTAGAATGATGGGATTTCATCTTTAGCTTGAGAAGAGGTCTTTTCATTAAACATTGTTCTTGGAAACAAGAGGGCAAGATGTTGGCAGTAGCTGGGATAATGAAACTATTTTGAAATAAGCAGAACTACAAACTGAGGAAGGCTAGTGGATTGCCTCAGCTTGCATATTGTTCCAGTGGCAATGAGGAAAGTGGGGACTGGAGAGACTATGCCACCAGCTTGGGGTAACAGGAACCTCACAGCTCCAAACGGTGATCTGTCAGCATGAAGGAGGTTTGAGTGGTCTGAATCATCAGAATATGAAGAAAAGGACAAAAAGAAGACACCACAAGTCAATTCAGACCTAGGAAGAGACCCAGAGGCTACACTTTGGGATCTTCCACGGTTAATAAACCTGTGTTCTTTCATAAGTGTGAAAGGAGGCCCGCCTCCCCCAACAGTCACATTCAATTTCTATTATTAAATTGACAAAATTAAGAAGTTTCTTCTTTCTCCTCCAAAGCATAATGACAAATAAATACTAGATTTGTGGAGGCACGATTCCTGTTTTGAGACCCACAGAAAAAAGAGCCTGAGTGAATTGCAGCTCTGTGAAAATAATCTTTGAAAGTGTCCAGTTAAGCTTATTTTAAGTACTGAGGCAATCAGATTGTAACCTACAGACTCACAGGTCAGTGTGAGCTGGTCATTGACTTGAAATGCATTTACAAAGAACAGTTACACTTGTCCTGGAAAACAGTGTTTGTGATTTCACATTTTTAAAATCTGAATTTGGAGAAGAACCTGATTGACCAAAAATATAACTTTAAGAACTTGATGAATAGAGAAATTTCTTTCCTTCACCTTCCTTTCTTCTATTTCATTTTCATGGTGAAATACACAAACACAAAAATGGATACATAAAGATGGTTATTAAATAAACAACTGTGTGACATCAACCCAGGTCAAGAAATAGAGTACTACTACCACCAATAGGTCTCCTGCATGCCCCCTACTGTTGCTAGACTCCTCTTGCCCCCAGGGTATCAAATATCCATATTAGTATAATAACGCTTCCTTGCCTTTCTTTATACTTTTATCATATCTACTTCTATGCCAAAAACATAGTCTGATTTTTGCCTGTTCTTTTCCCTTGTATAATTAGGGTAATATATATATACTGTTGCATCCCATTTGTTTCATTCAATATTAAGTATTTAAGATTCATACTCAGTGTTGCGAGTTAATCCTATTAATACACCATTTTGTTTATTCCTTCGATTGTCGATGGACGTCTGGGTTGTGTTCATTTTTGGCGGTTACAAATGATGCTGCTGAAAAGATTCTTGTGTGTGCATATATATATATATCTGGTTACCATTCGCATGGATGTACTTATGATATTAAGCAGGGATCACAGGGTAACCATATCTTCAGCTTTACTGGGGATATTGTCATTTTTTCCCTCTAAGTCAACAAACCAATTGATAGTCCCACACTGTAATTCCCACATCTTCACATTCTGGCTGACACTTAATACTGTCGAAATTTTAATTTGAGGCTTCTGGTGGGTGTGTGGTGATGATTGTGGTGTAAATTTACTCAGGCTTTTCTTTTCTGTAATTCTGTCCCAGGTCAAGATTTGTGTGTGTGTGGGGTGGCAGGGTAGGAGGGAGCCTGGGATTCCTACATCACCCTGCGTGACAATGTTTGTGGGACCCTGATATCATTTATTTCTTTTACTTTACTTGGTATTTCAGGTGCACTGTCCAGTAGTGTGGCCACAACACAGTCATTTCTCAAGGATGCCACGGAGTCTAAATATTAGACTCTATATATAAGGTCTTCTTGTTTCCCTTTGAAATAGCTTCTTTTGTCCACCTGATAAAACAACCTTGAGTACTCTTTTTAAAAACAATCATTAAGATATAATTAACATATATTAGTTTCAGATGTACAACATAGCGATTCAATATCTGTATATATTGTGAAATGGTCACCACAATAAGTCTAGTTAACATCCATCACTATACATAATTACATATTTTTTTATGATGAGAAATTTTAAGACCTACTCTCTTAGCCACATTCAAATATACAGCATAGTGTTATTAACTATAGTTAATATAAATATAGATATAGTCAACAAGTACGTTACATCCCTAAGACATATTTATTTATAGCTGGAGTTTGTTATTCAACCTTCTTCACCCCTTTCACCCCCCACTCAACTACTCTTGAGGTAGCATAAAATCCTCACACTGACTAATCAGGGATCCTTCCAAATTATTTGTCAGCTTCCACCCAGATCTTGCATTGAAAATCTCAAAGAGAGACTTTAGATTTTCTTTCCTTCTCACTGCCTGACCTGACCAAAATGTCATGCATCGCTACTGGCGTATTGCTATATCCAGGAGAGTCACTTGAGGAATAGACAAAACTCGAGGAAAAAACACATCGATAACTTATCACTACATTGTCATCAAAAGCATGGAATTCACCAATGATGCCTAGGAAGAAATCGGGATCATTTATCTAATAGTGTAAAGAGAATATAGGAGATGTCTCAGCTGAAGAGAAAGAAGCTACAAAAAATAATAATGAAAAAAGATGAGCAATAAAATGCATCGAGATTCAGGAGCATAAACAGAGTTAAGCGGAAAAAAAATGACCCTTAATTTCTTAGTTATTAGTTATGGAGAGCAGGGTCAATTCCTAAATGTTCAAGTAACTGTGATTATGATGTATTTGATGGTAATGTTTATTACTAACGATAATTTGTATTTTCAATTATCATCATGTAATGCTGATAACTTGCATATATAACATATTTCTATAGTTATTGCTACTCTCCTCTTAGACTAGTGACCATTATTTGAGCGACAAAAACACAGTGCCTTGAGATTATCTGCCTGTTCATTACACGTGTTAAGTTACTGAATTTTTGTCTTGCATCAATTTTTATTTCATTAATTGATTGCCATTTAGATGATTTGGATGTTTACACATAATTATCGAGTCAAATCTCAGTATTTATATAGCATTTCTCTCTTCATTTATGTTTGGAAAATCTGTCCCTAACTTAATATTAGAAAAACACATGCAGGTGTATCGCCAGATCGCTTTTACATTTAATTATTCATTCCATTTTGACTATTATAGCTTAGCCTAGAGAATTAAGTAAACATGTATTACTTCACTCCTGCACACCCTTTAAACGCAGCTAACAGACACTGAATAAACCGGCCCATCCCCGGGGGGATCAGGAGTTACTTGCCCCATATGCTGTCCCCAGGCTGCAGCCGCCTGAGGGGACTCGCCCGGGGCCCCGCCCTCAGAGCTCACACCCGCCCTGCGCTCTCGCCCCGGGGCCGCCCCGCCGACCCTCCCGCGCGGCTCTGCGCGCACAGGCCGGACGCTCGGAGCCGGCGCCGGGCTGCCCTGCTCGGCCTCCTGGGCGCAGCGGCGCCTCTGGACCGAGCACGCGCACCAGCGGCCTCCTCGCAGGCTCCGTGCCCGCGCATGCGCCCTCGCGTCGCGCTCCTGGCGGAGAGACCTGCGCTCGGGGCCGGGTTCCGGGCGGTTCTCGCGCTGCCATTCTCGCGGGACTTCCGCGCTTCGGCGGCCTTTCTGACTAGCCGCGGCGCCCAGAGATGTTCAGGTTGGAGCGACACTTCCCAGAGGGCAGCTGTGACTCCAGATCTTTGGCTTCCATTCCGTGTTCGCGCGGTTCTCCCTCTTTGCAGGGTGAGTGGAGCTCATTTGTGGATGTGTTAGCACAGGATGCGGGAATCCTGTGGAGCGAGTCAATTCGGAGCCCGACGTGAACCAGGTGGGGTGGCAGTGGAAGCGCTCACAGCGTGGAGGCCGGTAGTAGGGACGCCAGTCCTCACGGGACTCTCGGGCCTGAACGGCAGAGGACGATGGGTGTCTGTGGGGACAGACGGGCAGCGTGTGGCGGGGTGTGTGTGTGAGAGAGACGCGAGTGAGCGGTGGGATGCGCCTCCCTGCCGTGGGTGTGGCTGCGAGGCTGTGCCAGGTGCGTGGCTGTGCTGGGGTTACGGGGATTTGGTTGCATGTCCTTCACCTGTGCGGGTGTGATGGCTGTGGCTCTGTGGCGTCGCTGTCTGGTGGCTCTGGGTTCCCTGGCGCTTCCTCCTCTTCTCTTCTCACAGCTACTTGGCTGCAACAGGGAAGTAGGATATTGAGCCCTAAAGGAAGATTTCCAGCCAGGGGGCACCGAGGTTAGTTTGGGAAAGCCTGGAAAGTTCTCTGCTTGGGAGCTCTGAGGGGCAGCTACTGTCTCAGAGCCTCGGGGTACCCAGAGCTCGGACCCCAGGAACGTGCTGTAAACCTATTCCGGTGGTCCAGGCTCTGTCCTCTTTTCCATCTGTTTATGTGTATGAGCAGGGCGGGTGTGGACCTGGAGAGTGTCCTACATGTAAGGAAGTCATTCTGTGCCCCAAGAACAGCCTGGTGCCTCCTGACTTCCTCCTCAGTCCTGCCATCCCCAAAAGAAGAACCTTGATGAGGGGAAAAAAATTGTTTTACATGCAAAAATCAACGTTGAGGATGGTTGATTTTCTTTCATAAAATCATTGATTTTAAATTATTGATATAAGAAAAATTTAACAAAACTTTGCAATAATATCTGACTTTTAGTTGTCTTCCCAAAAACGTCCAAATACTGATTGAAATACAAGAAAATAAGGAATCATTTATTTACCCACATGCCTTTTGTTGCTGCTTAAGGGCACTGTCAGTCTTACTAATGTTCTAAATTTATGAGACTCTTGATCACATCGGATTTTTTGGGCAGGTTATGATTCATAAATGTCTCTTGTTTCTGCTGCATTTCGGCGGGAGGGAAATTTCCTCCTCCGCTTTTCTAGAAGGTCTTGATTTATGAATTATAAATGCATTCTGAAGTAAAAGTCCTATTCCCCCCCCCTTTTTTTTTGTGAGCATTATCAGAGCAGGGCTGATAAGCAGAATTTTACTCTAAAAAGGAAAATTTTTTCTTTTAGTTAGGGGACATGCAATGTTCTTCAATAAAAATAGCTAACATATTTATATAGGATTACAACGTATTATTAAGTTTTTATGGAGATTATATTTCTCTAAGATATTCATGCTTAGTAAGTGATCTTCATACTCTTGGTTTTACCGATGAAAAACGCAAGACACTAAAATGTCATGAACTCTAAGAGCAGTTACGTTTAGAAAATCTGAGAACAGAATCTATGTCTTAAGTTTCAACTGGATACCATTCCCCAGTTATGAGTGCGTATTTTACACTGGGACCAGTATCGTCCTGATTAATAATCCTGTACCTGCCATCACATTGCAGGACCAAATTAATTAACCTGCTCCCTCTTATATTTTTGTGTTTCTAGTTTCGGCTGTCAAAAACTACGTATTGAAGATACTCGTATCTCTTCTAGCCCAGTCTCTTCTAGCCAGTGTTTACGTATTCACTGACCAGATTATTCTCTCCTATGTGCTCAACTTAGTAATATTAAGAGCTATAATGGAGAAAGGAAGAAATTAAGTCCTGTAAAGAAATGATTTGAGCTTCCCGTGTCAGGACTGTAGTTGCATGAGAGATGGAGATCCCATTTGGCCAAGCAGGGAAAGACTGACATTCTCACAGACGTGAGTTTTCTATTTACATGTGATAAAGCCCATCAATGAACGGTCTCTGGAGGCTGAGATCCAATGCTCTGTGAGGTTTTTGGAATTGAATAGCAATATGAATTAGTGCTTGTAATATATGGATCATGGTTCTTGGTAAGGAATTTCTGAATGATATGTACAATGAATATTTTATTATTGACTAGGATGTGCTGAAATTGAATGACCTTGGTATAATTCTGCATCATCATACATCAAGTATTCTCTAAATCTGGAACCGCAAAAGTGTTCAGTGAGGGGTTGTTAATGGCCATAAAAGAGAATAAAAACATGAGCTGTTGAAGTTATCAGAGATGAAGAACAGAAAAGACCTTAGATATGTTGTCCAACCTTGTGTATACAAACCTAGTCATCTGGAGATGATTACATCTATTATAACTGTAAGTTTGAGTGCTATGCAGCCATTCAAAATATTTGTTAAAATAATAAAAGGATGTGGCATAGGATTTAACATAAAGAACTTGAGGATTCAAGACATCCCTTAGTTTATCAAACCCTCTTATTTTTCTATCCCTTGTGACAATGTCTTTCTTTAATTTGGAGTGTTTAGCTCATTTACATTTAATGTAATCATTGATACAGTTAGATTAAGGTCATCCATTTTATTATTTTCTGTCTTTTCCATCTGGCTTTTGTTCCCATATTTCTCCATTTTGTCTTCTTGGGTTAATTAAGTATTTATTTAAAATTCCATGTTAATTTGCTTCTTTGCTATACTTTGTGATCATTTTTAGTGGTCACTGTCTCTATTATAATATATATTCTTAACTATTCAGAATCTACTTAGAGTTAATATTGAACTCTGCTCTTACTCGTCAAGTGTAAGAACCTTGCAATTTATAGCTCCATCTTCTAGATTGCAGCTGTTGTATATATTACATCTATCTTTATATAAAACTATAATACCATGTTTTAATAACATCTGTATTGATATAGTACACAGCACATATTTAAAGTATACACTTGGATTCATTTATTTAAAACTTTGATATAATAGACCTATAACATTATATTAGTTTCAGGTGTACAACATAATGATTCAATATTTGTATATATTGAGAACTGATCCCACTAAGTCTAATAAATATTCATCGCCACATATACTTACAAATGGATTAATTTTGAAATGTGTATACATCCATGAAACCATGACTACAGTCAAGATAATGAACAAATCCATCACTCCCAAAGCCTTTGTAATCCCTCCCACCTCCCAGCCTCCTCCCTCTCTGCCTCCAGACAACCACTGATCTGCTTTCTGGGACCATAAATTAGTTTGCAATTTCTAGAAATGTATATAAATGTAATCAAACAGTATGTTTTCTTTTTTCTCTTGTTTCTTCCACTCAGCATAATTACTTTGAGATTCATCCATGTTGTTTCATGTATCAGTTCAATCCAATATATAGCTGAGTAGTATTCCATTATATGGATGTATTATAATTCATTTATCCTTTCTCCTCTCAACAGACATTTGAGTTGTTCCAGTTTGGGGCTATTATGAATAAAGCTGCTATAAACATTTCTGTGAGAGTATCTGAATGGGTCTAAGTTTTTATTTCTCTTTGGTATATACCTAGGTGTAAAATTGTTAGGAAGTAAGGTAGTTGTATGTTTGACTTTAGGATGAATTGACAAGCTGTTTTCCAATTTTTAAAACTGTTTTATATTCCCACTATTAATTTATGACTGCTCCATTGACCCCACATCTTTATCATCCTTCTTATTATCAGACTTTTGAATTTTAGCCATTCCCTCTCAACCCATTTTTAACCTGAATGTCACAGATTTTGACATGTTCTATCTTCATTATAATTCAGGTCAACATATTTTAAGTTCCATTTGAAATTTCTTCTTTGACTCATGGGTTATATACATATGTATTGTCTAATTTCCAAACATTTCCCAGATATTTCTGTTACTGATTTTAATAATTCCACTTTGGTCTAAGAATACACTCTGTGTGATTGGATATTTCTAATTTATGAGACTAGAGTTTTGTTTCCCAGCCTATGGTCTAACCTGGTGAGTATTCCTCATGTGCTTAAGAGAACAGGTGTTCTGTTGTTGTTGGGTGGAGTTTTCTATAATTGATATTAAGTCTATTTGTTTGGTAGTGTTTTCTTCTTTGCTATTACTGATTTGCTATTTACTAAGAGAAGTGTGTTGAAGCATCTTTACCATTTTATTTTTTTCCTATTACTTTTCACTTCTGTTTGTTTCCTATGCTTTGAAGCTATGATTATGTACATTCACACTTGTGAATGTGGGCTTGAGGAATTGGATACTTTTTCATTATGAAATGGCTTTCTGACCCTGGTAATATTCCTTGTTCTGAAGTCTCCTTTGTCTGGTATCATCACAGCCACTACAGCTTTCTTTGGATTAGTGTTTCCATGATATTCTCTGTCTATCCTTTTACTTTTGAACTATTTTTCTTTAAAATGTATATATTGTGTAAATGTGTATATATATTAAAATGTGTAGTATTGTCCTTTCTTTCTTAAACCCAGTCTGACAATCTCTAAATGTAATCATTAGACAATTTACAATTGATGTAATTATCTATATCAGCAGTTCTAAAACTAACATGTATAAGAGTCACCTGCAGAGCTTGTTAAACCATACTTTTCTGGACCCATCACCAGTATGTTCAGTGGAGCCCATGAATCTGCAGTGCTATCAAGCTCATAGCTCATTCTAATGCTGGTCCAATAACCACATATCTATGCATTTATGTCTCTATGTACCACTCATGCCTTTTTTCCTGTCTGCCTATCTGCTGCTTGTTTCCTTTTCCCACTTTCTTGCCTTGTCTTAAATTGAACTTTTTCTTTTGTATTTCCACTTTGATTTATCAGATATACTGCTTTATTTTATTTTTTGCGATTATTCTATGGTTTCCAGTATTTACCCCAGTCCATCCTCAAATACCGTTATACTACCTAGCATATAAGGTAAGAATGTTCAACAGTATATTTACCTTTGCCTGCCTATCCTTTGGATTATTTTCATCATACAGCTCACTTCTGCCTATAATGTACATCATACAATGCATCATTATTATTTTTGCTTGATGCGTTTAGTCCTTTTTTAAAGAAATTTTAAAAGTTCTTTCTTCCATCACTTCCCCTCCAAAATTCTTACACCTGGCAGACACAAACTAAGGAGATCTCTCAGAGCTTCTTTTTATCTATTAATTTAAACCAAGGGGTAAGAGAATTTGATTGGAATACAGCCACACCCATTCATTTAGATATTGTCAATGGCTGCTTTCCAGCTACAACAGCAGAGTTGAGTAACTACAAAAATATTTATTATCTGGCCCTTTAGGAAAAAAGTTGCTGATCCTCAGTTAACGGCTGTAGAGGAATTCCTGAATGAATGTCACTCAGGGGGATGCACTGCAGTGGTGCTCGAGGCTCTCTGCCCTGGGCTTCTTCCCTCCCCCTTGACTTTCACTCATCAAGTGGACACAAAGTAGAGAGCAGCCTTTGGTCTTCCTAAATATACATTAGTGACAAGGTAGCTGGCATATTTAGGGGATTAAGAATTCTTTAATAACCAGACACCAAGTAGCCAGACAGCTGAGGAGGACAGTGCAATAAAACCGCATAGAACAATGAATAAAACCGCATATAACACTTGAGGCAGAGTATAACATGCTTGGCCATGGCATATTATTCTCTTGAAAAACTGCTCAGTGTTTTTCTTGTGAATATTTTATTCAGAAGTTTTGTACAAGTATTCAAAATTGATGTTAATATTGACTTCATATATTAATACTCAAAATTAAGAATTTAATAGTCTTAAATTTTTGTTATCACCATTACATGTTCATTAAAAGTTAGAGGGGCAGGCCTGGTGGTTAAGCTCGCCTGGTCCACTTTTGTGGCCCAGAATTCGCAGGTTCAGATCCTGGGTATGGACCTATGCACTGCTCATCACAACATGCTGTGGTGGGCATCCCACATACAAAATAGAGGAGGATTGGCACAGGTATTCGCTCAGCGACAAACTTCCTCAAGCAGAAAGAGGAAGACTGGCAACAGATGATGGCTCAGGGCCAATCTTCCTCACCAAAAAATAAAAAAAAATCAGGTTCTGTCCCTCTTATGGGATCTCAGCTGCTGAGTCTCAGCTCAGGCCGCTCGAGGCCAGGGTTCCACCTGGAGCCCTCCCTGTGCCGCGTGCGTGACCATGCGCATGCGCGCGTGGGTGGTGCTGAGGCGGGTGGCGTGGCCGTTGCCAAGGCGATGGCGCACGGAGCACAAACTCCCCGCCTGGCCTCTTCTCCATCCACGCTCAGGGACGGTTGCCTGGAATGCCGACAGCTCTCCGGAGGGGAATGACCCAGATCCGCTGCAGCTGTTTCCTTGCAGCTCCAAACGGGGTGGACTCGTTTAATAAATAGAAGAATGTTTTAATCAAGTCACAAGATGGGACGTATAAACTTTATTATTGATCCCGTGTCCATAAAAGCTTCCTCAATAAACCAAATCTGCTTGCCTCTCGCGGGTTTCCAGGAGGGAGTTCAATCTGTCTCTCACTTTATATCGCTTTTTTTTTCCTACTTTTTTTATGGCTTCATAATCCAGGGCGTCTTTGTAGCCACAAATTGAATAGCACAATTGTTTCTTTTCTTTCCCAGGACAAAAATGTGCTTTTGGTTCAAGGAGGTGGTAACTCTTGACAAAACGTAACCGTCTTAGTGGGAAAATGTTCTACCGAAAAGAACGAAAAACAAAATGCTTCGCTGACATTTATGTCCCTCTTTTGATCTAAAACGGGGCCAAATGGGTGAAATGTGTGTTTCAAAGTAACAATAAAGTGCTTCGTTGCCAAGAGCCTGTTGCAGCAGTTACATATTTTGAATGAAACATTGTTCATTTCTTGCGGGACATTTTAATTTTGTTCTCGGTTACAATGTTGCCTTTTTTAAAAAAAATCTGGAAGCAAAACCGATTCAGGGGCGACTCCGTTCGTTTTGTGGGTGGGACAACGGTCGGGGTGTCGGGCTGGACAGAGGGCCCTGGTTCCCGGCCCGGCTGGTGCTCATCCTGGGCCTGTTGAGACGGTTCGAGGTTTTCTCAGCGTTCGTTGATGAGTCTGTAAAAAAGAGGTTCACAGGACACAGGTCACCCGTTTCCAGAGTCCAGTTTGGGGGCTTTCAGATGGACGCACAGTATGGCCTCCGACAACACAATCAATTGCAGAGCGTCGTCATCACCCTGGGAAGAGACCCCACATCCCTCTGCCATCACCCCCAAACCCTGTTCTACCACCCCAGCCCCAGGCAGCCAATAATTTACTCTGTTTCTGTGGATTGGCCTCTTCTGGACGTTTTATATAAATGGGATCCCATGCTGTGTGTCCTTCTGTGTCTGGCTGCTGTCTCTGAGCATCATGCATTGAGGGTCCAACCACATGTAGCTTTGTCAGGACTTTACTCCTGTTCATGGCTGCGTAATATTCCACCATGTGGATGGACCCCATTCTGTTTAATTCATCCATCCATGGGGGTGAGAATTATTTCCACCTCAGGCGTCAGGACGGACTCGCTCCTGAGCTCTGGAGAAGCTCGAACTTTACCTGTATGTAGAAATCTGCTGACTGTGGGCAGCCATGGCGCATCCACTAAAAAGATGCACAAACAAAACAATCACGAAGGGTAAAATGATCAGACTGTGTTCACTCTGGAGTCGAGTTAGCTGTCATATCAGAGGAATCGAGTCCCAGTGTTGAGAATATGCTTGTGACCATGCAACTCACGTGGAAGTGACACAGTTGAAGCCATTGTGACAGCTGCCATCCTGCAGGGCTCCCAGAGGTCCCGTGTCAGCTGCCTCAGTTGCCGAGCATCAGGTCCTCAAGGTCCGTCCATGTGGGAGCTGGTGTCAGAATCTCCTTCCTTTTCATGGCTGTGTAATATTCCACCCACAATGGCAGGACTTCAGCGGATCCTTTTGGAGACATGAGTCAGTCTATTAATGTTGCTTGATCACTCCCTTTGGCATTTTGGGACCATCCGTGGGTCAGACTTCCCCCCAGTTTTGGTCGGTGCTGTTTCTTCCCAGGAGGCCTCTGTGTGGGTCCCTCTCTGTTTCTTCCCCGGCTCCTGAGGGTCCGTCCAGCAGCATCGGATTCCTGGGCCCCCGGGGACATTCTCGCTCCTGCAGGGACCCCGAGAAAGCAGTTGGGGCCACGATGTTAGCAGCCGCCCCGTCTAACGTGTTCGCCCCCTGACCAGACGTGTGTTTCCATGGCTGCCTCTCCTCCCTCCCCTGAGGGAGACAGCACCACCTTCCAGGCCCTGAAGGCCGGGCTGGGAGGGCACGGTGGCCGGGCAGGAGCTGCTGTTCCTGGGGTCCCCAGATCCAACCGCGTACGTGGCTGCCGACTCCAATGTGCAAGGGGCTGGCCCTGCAGGCTGCAGAGCTGGATAAAGATTGATTGTGCTCGAGGCCCCAGGGACGGGAAGGCAGACACAGGCAGGAAGTGGCTCTGGCACTTTTCCCGTCTCCGCTGCCGCCTGGTGACCCCACTCTGTGTGGGTCAGTGAAGGTTTGTTGAGCGTCTGCAAGGCAGGAGAGAGACAGAGAGAAAGTAGACAAACAAAATAATGTATAAGCTGACAAAGGGTGACTAGACAAACAAAATAATATATAAGTGGACAGAGAGCAAGTAGACAAACAAAATAATGTATAAGTGGACAGGGTGAGGAGGCAAACTAACATATATGCCTTGCAGACCTGGGGACGGGCTCAGCTTTCATTAAAGGACAGAGGGAAGGAGGTGTTGTGGGCACCCAACCGTCGGTCCCTCTGACTGGCTCAGGGCACGTGGACCCTGATCCCAGCCCCTCAGTCTGGGCCGGGTTCTCTCTGTGGTGGATCCCAACCAGGCAGCAGGTGGGAGGATGTGGCGTTAACCTCCTGTCCTCAGAGGTGGCACTCGGCCCACCCAGCTGTTGCCTCCTCCCCGGCCCAGTGGGTCCACTCACCTCCCTCTGTCTGGGGATTGGCCTGTTCTGGACGTTTCCCGCCAATGGGATCACACAATATGTGTCCTTGTGTGTCTGGCTTCTGTCTCTGAGCATCGTGTGTTTGAGGTCCGTCCACGTGTAGCCATGTCAGGGCCCTGCTCCTGTTCTTGGCTGCATAATATTCCACCATGTAGACAGATCCCTTTCTGTGTGTCCATCCACCTGTCATGGATGCCTGGCTGTTGCAATCAGAGCTGCCATGAGCTTTCCTGTACAAATACTTGTTCAAACACCCATTTCCGGTTAATCTGGGGCCACACCTGGGAACAGACTTGTCAGGTTGGGTGGTGATTCTGCTTAATTCTACTCACTCCCTGTCCACTTATATATTATTTTGTTTGCCTACTTGCTCTCTGTCCACTTATATATTATTTTGTTTGACTACTCACTCTCTGTCCACTTATATATTATTTTGTTTGTCTATTCACTGTCTGGTTATATATTATTGAGGAACCACTGACCACTTTCCCTCCTCTGACCATTGGACCTGCCGTGGGCCCAGTTGTGCGGGCGTCTCTCCCTGTGCTGTTCCCTCGGCTGTGGATGGAGCCCCGTGGCAGGGTCTGCCTCTGGGTTCAGCCCCTCTCACTGCTGGGGTTTCAAGGGTGTGGGTGGCTTTCTGAGTTCGGGCACCCCATTGGGATGCCCCAGACGACAGCAGGCTTCGGCTCCCGAGTTTCCTCCCCCGTGACTCAGTTTACCCGCTTGGCATCCGGGGGTGGAGGATCTAATCATCTATGTCTCTATCATCTATCTATCTGTCAATCAACTATCTATCTGTCAATCATCTCCCATCTGTCAATCATCTGTATGTTGACTGCACACGTCCCACATGGATTTGTACATGTATGTGCACACGTGCACCTGAACACACATGCACATAAATGTGTATTTTTCTGCACCCTTTGACCCCAGCTTCCATGTTCTGGAACCTTCCCGCGCCTCCGCTAGCCCCCGCCCCCCCACGTCCCCTGCGGCCGGGGTGGCCCGTCCCGCATGTGGCCACAGGGTGGCGGTGAAGCCCAGGGGACGGCGGCTCCTGTGGCTCCGAGTCTGACGCCACCAGGTTTCTCTCCTTTTCTCCCCGCCGACCGTGTAGATGGAGCCTGGAGCCGGGGTCAGTGTCTGAGGGTCGTGACTCTGCCGCCCAGGTTGCTGACCTACCAGGACCTCCCGCGACCCCGGCTCAGACTCTCAGGCCTGGCGTCGCCTGCACTGGCGGCTTTTTGGGGTTTCCTGAGAAACGAACAATGGATTTTTTTTGCATCTCCTGCTGCATCTGACAGGCGAGCTCCATGTGGAGATGGGGGTGATGTGGGTGGGGTCGTGTGCAAACAGCAGGACGGGGGACCTCTCTGCAGGGTCGACAGCTGTCAATGCTGCCCAGGGGCATGATGCCTGAGGGTCACGTGGCCTGGGAATAAATACTGAGCCCCTGGAGAAAGGAAAATGGACAGGAAGCGGCTCGGGTTAATAGACCGACTTATAAAAATCGGATTCATCAACCACCGCGAGTGTCCACAGCTGCATAAATGGGGGAACAGCACATGGTCCGTTGTGGGGGGAATATTATGCAGCCATGAAAAGGAAGGAGATTCAGACATGGGCTCCTTTTTCATGGCTGCATAATATTCCACTGCACGGATGGACCGTATTTTGCCCATTTGTTTTCGGTCTCATTTATTCCTCCTGCAAACAGCGCTCCTGGAAGCAGCTGGATTGCTGTCCCAGGATGCAGGCGTCCATTTTCGTGCTTTCAGCACCAAGGATGGAGCATTGGTTTTTGCACGGAGAAGGAGAAAAGCAAATGTGGGGACTGACTGGGCCCTTTTGATGGTGGTTTTGAGGTTGGGAGGCAATGCTGTCCGGGAGTGATTTGTGATGGGTGATTTGGGTTGGTCGGGTCCTGCGCATCTGAAGGACGGTGGTCGGACCTCAGAGGCGGAAGGAGGCAGCACCCGCCGTGCCCTGTGACCTCACCACCACTAGGCTCGTCCTGAGGGACGCGGCCTCTGGCCCAAGACCCAATTCATCCTTTGAATCAGAGATCACCTGTTTTTTTTGCTGAGGAAGAGTGGCCCTGAACTCACATCCGTGCCGGTTTTCCTGCATTTTGTATGCAAGATGCTGCCTCACATGGTTTGATGAGCAGAAGAGGCAGGAGGGACCCGACCCCGTGACCCTTCACCCCAACCAGCTCCAGAGCCCTCCCAGAGCACCCCTGCCCCCGCCTGCCTGGGTCAGTGTGCAAATGAGCGTCACCTGCTGCGTGGCCCGCGAGGCCCTTTGGTGTGCGGCCGACACCACGGGACGGTGCCCGGGAAATGACTCGGGAAACGGCAGGCGGCTTAATTGAGGTGAACATGAAAGCCGCTGCCGCCTTAATTGGGGCCGCTTGGCCCCCAACCGAGTCAGGACTCACATCTTTCACACAGCAAGCTGGGCGTTAATCACCCCCGGGCGCCGAGCCCTCAGCCGGGGAGCCCTGCTGGGGGGCCTGGGTGGGGGGTCGGGTGTCGTCGGCCCAGAGATAAAGGAATGGGGTGCGAGCCGGGGGGCGTCTGCATATCAGATGCCGGAGGGAAGACGGGGTTTAGGGGAATCGTTAGTGGGGGCCAGTCGCCTCTGGTCCCCCCGCCCGCATCATCAGCCCGCCCTGTCGGGGCTCCCAGGGCCGCTCGGGGGCTGGGAATCGGGCTGAGGGGCATTCAAGTCAGCAAAACGGGATTGGATGGGTGGGACAGAGTGCAGGTCCCGAGAGTTCCAGGTGACGGGCCGTTCAGGGGCTTGAACCCCAGGGATACGTCCTACCCCATCCTGGAGCCCAGAGTCTGAGGTCAAGGGTTGCAGGGCCGTGCTCCCTCCGGAGGCTCCAGGGGAGTGTCCCTCCTGTCTCTTCCAGCGTCTGGGGCTCCAGGGTCCCTGGGCTGGTGGCAGCCTCCCTCCCATCTCTGTCTCCGTCCTCACGGGGCTGCTCCTCTGCATCTGCGTCTCCTCTTCTCATAAGGACCCCAGTCCCACTGCACCAGGACCTCATTTCACCTCCTTAAAGAGCCATCTCCAAAACCTGGCACGTGCCAAGGTCCTGTGGTCAGGGCTTCAACCTGTGAGTTTGGGGACACGGTTCAGCCCACAGCTGAGATGTGGGGTCCTCACAGCCTGTCTCTGGCTTCAAGGACTAAGAGGATGGTGGCAGCCCCTCAGGGGGACAAACGGGAAGGGACACACAGCCCCCACTTCAGTCCAAGGCCAGGCAGGGGTCTGGGGTCTGGACAGGGTGGGTCTGGGCTGTGGGTCCATCAGTGAGGTGAGGCCTGGATCTGGGGAGATGGGTCAGCGAGCAGCCACTAGTTGGGCCTGGACGTTGGGAGCAATGGCAGGCACCAGGCAGCCAGTTTTGGTACATGAGGCTGGCTCCTCTGAAGTGGAGGCAGACGCACCTGAGGCCTAGTACCTGCTCTGGGGTGATTGGGGTGGAGAGATGGTGGTGGGTGTGGGGTCCGGACGAAGGGCTGGTTTGCTTATTAAAGGAAGGAGCTGACAGGCCCTCCCACTCAGTTGGCGAGGCCCCAAGAAGCCAGAAAATGGCTCCGGTTCAGTGGCCCCGGGTTTGTGGGTTCAGATCCCACGTGTGGACATGGCACCGCCCATGGCTTAACAATAAGTCATCAGGATGATTTGAGGCACTTTAGTATCAACAGCTCAGTGATGGCATCAAGGTCCACATTCAGTTCGTAGTTCACTTGGTCACCCTCGGTGTCGGCTTCTCCAAGGCGGGGTCCTTTTGGGGTCATAAGATGGCTGTGGGTGGTAACCAGAGCTTTGTCTTTCCCTTTGGTTGGGCCAACTGATGCCACTTGCCCATCTGCAGATCAATAGGAGTCAGTAGGGGATGGGAAATGGGGAATAAATGGGAAGGCAGCCATCAGTGTCTCCTACAACTAGAAATAGTGTTCCTGGGCTATTGGACTCTAGAACCATGAGGCATGAGAAAACTCTTTGAAGACCAAATGGAAGGAAACTGCTTGAGTAGAACAAGAGCCTTTCCAAAATCAAAAAGAAAGGGCATTTCCGTTTATTGAAGACTACTACATGACGACCCCTTTGCAAACAATATTTAGTGATCACAGTAACTCTACAGAAGATGTGCTATACTGCCCATTTTATAGACAAAGGAACCGAGGCTCAGAGGAGTTATTTTGCGTAAACATAGTTCCCTCTTTCCTCCAAAGCTTATGTTCTTCCATTTAACCATAGGAGAAGGGCTGTCCAGACCAGATGTTAGGTTAAGGGATTTACGTAGTTTTTACACTGTGCTGTGATGTGCCGCTCAATCCCTCTGAAGGACTGAGGAATGAACTCCTCTTGTCATCGGAAGCGCAGGCCGCCCGCAGCTATCATCCCATGTGAGAACGGCCTCAGGTGAAGACAGACCCTTCAACCACGTTTCCACCCTGTTTCCCAGGTGGCCTGTACTCGTTGACTAGAGTTGAGCTACAAGGACCTGTCCCCCTCTTGACTGCTCTAAAGGATCATCCCAGCTTCAGCTCCCCTGCAGGGTGGGCTGAGGCCTCCACGTCCCACGTCCTCCTCTGCCCAATCCTGTACCTTCTTGTCCCTACAGCAGTTGATCACAAGAGCGCTCCCTCATAAACCTCTTGCATTCTGATCTCTTTGCTTCCCCGGGAACCCAGCCTGTGACAACGAGCAATTTAAAGTACTTGAGAAGACGGTATTGTAGAGACAATAATAGATACAATAATATTGCAGTCTTCTATAAAATGAAGTGGTGTGACCACAACCTAGTTTTGAAATTTCATTATTCTTTGGGCTTGCTGGGAGAAAGGAAGGGCAGAAAGGCATAGTTAAGCATGTTGACAATGGGAACTATTAAACTTCTGAATTTGATATATGTTTAATTAAGAAATGACTTTTTTCCCCTCTACAAATTTAGAGATTTCATAAAAACCAAGAAAACCTATAGAGATAGTCTCATGTCGGTATCCAATGCTGACTTGAAAGCAGCGAAGTATAGTTTAGAGACAAAATAGGATTTAAAAGGAGTCAAAAGAAATAGAATGCTAACAGTAACTGCCTATGGGTCAAGGGTCATCTATGGGTAAACTCTTTCTGCTTTTCTCATTTCCTGAATATATTTTATTTCCTTAAGTAAGAAAATGGGAGAATGATTTCCTTGTGGCATCTCCTGGTTTTTATGAAACCCAGGAAGAGAGAGGTTAATTTTTGGGTAGTATTTACTCCTATTTCTTGTCTTAAAAATATTTTAGGAAGTATAGAAAGCTTTGGGAGACTCCAACACAGTATTAATATTGCTACATATTTCTTTTTGCATTGTGCATTATTGAAAATAAACTGCCCCAATTAAATGACATATGAAGACAGGTAACTCTTACAGTATTTATTAAATGGATGATTTACAAGTAGGACATTGATGAATAAAGGTACAACTTTTCACTCATAGTGTACAGGAACCCTTTAAATGTGCAAAGTTTACATTCAATTTTGTTTTTTTAAAAAGCATCTGCCCCTTTAAGATTATATCACAGTGCGCGAAGCACTGGTGAGATTTATGTCACCAGAAATTCAGTTTGCTGATTTCTCTGCGATTTCTATTCCGATGATTGTACTGCAATAAGTGAGCATCTCTGACTGCAACCTTGAAGTGGTCAGCTTCAACCAGCACTTGTATCTGAAATGGCACATACGCAGAGCTGTTAGAAATGCCCACTAATTTCAAAACCAGTCTGCCTGAGCTCAGGATGCCCGATGTTCCATCTTTAAGATCATTTGTGGAACTGATTAAAGTGCAGAAAGAGTAACTTTACAGCAAAAATCAACTCTAGATTATGTAAAGATTTACACAAAACAAAATGATAAAATTGTTAGAAAAAATATATAGTTAAAGCCATAAAGGAAAACATTAATAAAAACATAAAGATTACATTAAAACTTGAAGTTTTTTATGGTCTAAAACATGTAAAAGTAAAAAATAAATACTAAAGTAGGACATCCGTAATAGAGTGGCAAATGTTACGAAGCTCTGTAATAACTAGTTCTGGCAAGAGGAGGGAAAACACACTTCCAGGAGCTCGTGGAAGTGTTAAGGATGTCCTCACATCCCTAGGGGACATGTTCACCGTGATGTCATAAACAACCTAAAATTTCGAAGTTGTCCTGACAACCTACATGCACACAGAGTTTCAGAGCCATCTCAGACCAGTCTGACTCCTCACCCTTTCCAGGTAGGATAGTTGTCCTTTTTCTGGATTTCTTGTCGGTTTCTAACCTTCTCCTCGAACTTTGAAAGGCCTACTACATTCTCTCTAGACACTGGTTTCTTTCCTGTAAGATTATCCTGGGTTGTATCTCTTATATCTTGTGTAGATGGCCAAGTGGGTGGACTTTCCCCAGAGAAAGTCCTGGATTTCCTCCCAAGGTGAAGTTGCCCAGGCAATCCTGTGATGCGCAACGATCGTGTCATCTCCTACACTCTGCCAATTTCACCTTGGCAGGTCACACGTTTTCCTTCCTTCTTCCTTTGGGGAAGTGTACCACATGCGTTCATAGATTGTAATATTCTCATGGTTCTTTTTCTGGTGCGTATTGAGAACGTATCCTCACAATTGCTACTTATTTATGATCTCTGTCCGCACCGTACCATGAAATCTATATGTCCTAACACTGCTAATGTGATCTGCACCCGTGATGTGAAACAGTGAGGCCTGGGCCGCCCAAGCGGAACGTGGGCATTTACCTGCTCCACCACAGGGCCGGCTCTGAATTGTACCTTTGGACCAACCTTTTGCCTGAACTTGGGAAGAAGTTGGCCTGTTTGGATTATTGGTGAAGGTGATTAGTAGTAACATCATGGACGGTAACATTTTCTGTTGCTTCATGGGTTTAGCATGGATCACGTTCTCTTGGTAGTATTCCTCTTCATCTATTTGGAATGGCCTACCTTTCTGTAGCATCATTAAGCATTTTGAGGTGATTTTCCATCCTTGGAAGTTCACCTTCTCTAATCTCTTTCGGCCTCCAAAGCTTTATGCCGTTATTCTGTACCCCTTTTTGCATTTTTGCTTTTAGGTGAATTTATTGGCATAACCCTGCGTTAGAACATCCCATATCTTTCAGATTTACATCCTCATCGATTTAGACTTCTGTGTAGGTTACATCATCTTCACCAGCATAAGGCTAATCACAGGCCCTCACCACACACTTGTGCCTCAGCATCTCTTTCACCCTCCCACCCCGCCCCGCTTTGCCTCAGGGAACCCCCAATCAAAGGTCCCGTGCCACCTGTTGTTTAGTGCTTGTTTCTTCTTCTCCTTGTAAGTGAGATCCTACGGTATTTGACTTTCTCCCTGGGGCTTGTTTCACTTCCCCTAAAACCCTCACAGCCATTCTGGTGGTCACAAATGGCTGGATTGCATCCTTTGTTCCGGCTGAGTGGTAGGCCATTGTGTGGCTATAGCCCATCTTCCTTCTGCATTCATCCCTTGCTGGGCACCAGGGCGGCTTCCAAGTCTTGGATGTGGGGTTAAGGCTGTGGTGAACTCAGCGGCGCACATGTCTTTATGCAGTAGTCTTTCTGAGTTCTTTCGATGAACATGCCACAGAGGAATAGCTGGATCATATGGGGCACGGATTCTTAAATTTCTGAGGCAGTTCCACACCGCTTGGCGTAGTGGGTGCACCGGTTTCCACTCCCACCAGCAGTGCAGGAGTCTTCCCTTCTCTCCACCTCCTCTCTGACACTTGTTTCCTGTCTGCTTCCTTATGGCCATTCTGACCACAGTGAGCTGCTATGTCATTGCAGTTTGGATTTGCATTGGCCTAAGACTTAATGATGGTGAACAAGTTTTCACGCACCTGTTGGCCCTCTTGGCAGAAATCTCTGTTTCCATCTTTTGCCCAGGTTTTCATTGGCTTCTTGTTTTTTTTCTTGTGCAGACATGTGAGTTGATTGTATCTTCTTTGGGCTTTTCACCCCTTGTCCGATGTGTGCTTCGCAAACATCCTCTCCCAGTTGTGCTGTCTTTGCATTGAGTAGATGGTTTCCTTGACTGGGCCGAAGCGTCTGCATTTGATGTGGTCCCATTTGTTTCTTGTTTGCTTTGTTGCCCTTGCCCAGTCAGACATGCTTCTTCCAAATAGGCGTCTCCGACAGATGGCAAAGAGCACTCTGCCTAGGTCTTCTCCTACAAGGTTCACGGTTTCAAGTCTCCCATTCAAGGCTTTAATCCGTTTCGAGATGGTGTGTGTGCCAGGTGTAACATCATGGTCTACTCTCGTTGTGTTCCATGTGGCTGTGCAGGCTTCCCAGCACCGTTTCTTGTAGAGACTCTCCTTTCTCCACTGTCTCCTCTTGGCTCCCTGGTCGAAAATGGGCTGTCCAGGTACGTTTGAGTTGGGCTCTGGGCTCTTGATTCTGTTGCATGGGTCTGTGTGCCTGTTTTTGGGCCCAGCCTGTGCCGTTTTGGTACCTAGCGCTTCGTCCTATATCTTGAAATCACAAAGTGTGACACATCCTGCTTTGTTCGTTTTCCTGAGGATTCCTTTGCCTATTTGGGGTCTCTTGTTGCTGGCTAGAAACTTTACGATTCTCTCTTCTATCTCTGTGGCAAATATTGCTGCAACTTCGACTGGGATTGCATGGAAACCAGACATTCCTTTCTCTGGTATTGACGTTTCATGTGTGTTAATTCTTCCCTTCCTATATCCGGGAATATCCTCCTTTCTCCTTGTGTCTTCTTGAATTTCTTTCCCCAAAGGTTTGCTAGTTTTCGATTGACACAGCTTTTACCTGTTTTGCTAAGGTTCTTCATAGAGATCTTATTCTTCTCACTGGCAAGCTGTTTTTTTTTTCTTTGCTTCAGTTTTTCTATTCTTTGCAACTTTTATTTTTATTGAGTTATTGATAGGTTAAAATCTTGTGAAACTTCAGTTGTACATTAATGTTTGTCAGTCACGTTGTAGGTGCACCACTTCACCCTTTGTGCCCACCCCTCACCCCACCTTTCCCCTGGTATCCACTAAACTGTTCTTGGTCCATAGTTTTAAAATCCTCATATGACTGGAGTCATACACAGACTATCTTTCTGTCGCTGGCTTATTTCACTTAACATAATTCTCTCAAGGTCCATCCATGTTATTGCAAATGGAATGATTTTGTTCTGTTTTGCAGCTGAGTAGTATTCCATTGTATATATGTACCACATCTTCTTTATCCATTCGTCTGTTGATGGGCACTTAGGTTGCTTCCACGTCTTGGCTATTGTAAACAGTGCTGCAATAAACATTGGGGTGCACAGGACTTTTGGGAATGCTGACTTCAGGCTCTTTGGATAAATACCCAGTAGTGGGATGGCTGGATCTTATGGTAGTTCTATTTTTAGCTTTTTGAGGCATCTCCATACTGTTTTCCATAGTGGGTGCAAAAGTTTGCATTCCCACCAGCAGTGTATGAGGGTTCCTTTTTCTCCGCAACCTCTCCAACATTTGTTGCTACTAGTTTTAGATATTTTTGTCATTCTAACGGGTGTAAGGTGATATCTTAGTGTAGTTTTGATTTGCATTTCCCTGATGATCAGCGATGATGAGCATCTTTTCATGTGCCTATTGGCCATCAGTATATCCTCTTTGCAGAAATGTCTGTTCATGTCTCCACCCCATTTTTCGATTGGGTTGTTTGGTGTTTTGTGGTTGAGTTGCGAGAGTTCTTTATATATTAAGGATATTAAGCCTTTGTCAGATATATGACTTGCAAATATTTTTTCCCAGTTAGTGGGTTGTTTTTTTGTTTCAATCCTGTTTTCATTTGCCTTGAAGAAGCTCTTTAATCTGATGAAGTCCCATTTGTTTATTCTTTCTATTGTTTCCCTTCTCTGAAAGGCATGGTGTCCGAAAAGATCCTTTTAATACTGATGTCAAAGAGTGTACTGCCTATGTTTGCTTCCAGAAGCCTTATGGTTTCAGGTCTCACCTTTAGGTCTTTAATCCATTTTGAGTTTATTTTGGTGAATGGTGAAAAAGAATGGTCAATTTTCATTCTTTTACATGTGGCTTTCCAGTTTTCCCAGAACCATTTGTTGAAAAGACTTTCTTTTCTCCATTGTATGCCCTCAGCTCCTTTGTCAAAGATAAGCTGTCCATAGATGTGTGGTTTTATTTCTGGGCTTTCAATTCTGTTCCATTGATCTGTGCACCTGTTTTTGTACCAGTACCATGCTGTTTTGAGTACTGTAGCTTTGTAGTATGTTTTGAAGTCAGGGATTGTGATGCCTCCCGTTTTGCTCTTTTTTTCTCAGGATTGCTTTAGAAATTCGGGGTCTTTTGTTGCCCCATATGAATTTTAGGATTCTTTGTTCTAATTCTGTAAAGAATGTCATTGGGATTCTGATTGGGATGGCATTGAATCTGTAGATTGCTTGAGGTAGAATGGCCATTTTAACTATGTTTATTCTTCCAATCCATGTACATGGAATGCCTTTCCATCTCCTTATGTCGTCATCCAATTCTCTCAGAAAGGCCTTGCAATTTTCATTATATAGGTCCTTCACTTCCTTAGTTAAATTTACCCCAAGGTATTTTATTCTTTTTGTTGCAATTGTGAATGGTATTGTATTCTTGAGTTCTTTTTCTGTTGGTTCATTACTGGAGTATAGAAATGCTACTGATTTATGCAAATTGATTTTATACCCTGCAAATTTGCTGTAGTTGTTGATTACTTCTAACAGTTTTCCAATGGATTCTTTGGGGTTTTCTATATATAAGACCATGTCCTCTGCAAACAGCGAGAGTTTCACTTCTTCCCTCCCTATTTGGATTCCTTTTATTCCTTTTTCTTGCCTGATTGCTCTGGCCAGGACCTCCAGTACTATGTTAAATAAGAGTGGTGATAGAGGGCATCCTTGTCTCGTTCCTGTTTTCAGGGGGATGGGGTTCAGTTTTTGCCCATTGAGTATGATGTTGGCTATGGGTTTGTCGTATATGGCCTTTATTATGTTGAGGTAGTTTCCTTCTATGCCCATTTTATTCAGAGTTTTTATCATAAATGGCTGTTGGATCTTGTCAAATGCCTTCTCTGCATCTATTGAGATGACCATGTGGTTTTTATTCCTCAGTTTGTTGATGTGGTGTATCACATTGATTGATTTGCGGATGTTGAACCATCCCTGTGTCCCTGGTATGAATCCCACCTGATCCTGATGTATGATTCTTTGGATGAATTGCTGAATTCCGGTTGCCAAAATTTTGTTTAGAATTTTTGCATCTATGTTCATCAGTGATATTGGCCTGTAGTTCTCTTTTTTCGTGGTGTCCTTGTCAGGTTTTGGTATCAGTGTGATGTTGGCCTCATAGAATGTGTTAGGAAGTGTTCCATCTTCCCTAATTTTTTGGCATAGCTTGAAAAGGATAGGTATTAAATCCTCTCTGAAAATTTGGTAGAATTCCTCAGGAAAGCCATCTGGTCCTGGGGTTTTATTCTTTGGGATGTCTTTGATTGCTGTTTCAATCTCTTTCCTTGTGATTGGTCTGTTCAAATTGTCTGCCTCTTCTTGAGTGAGCTTTGGGAGATTGTAGGAGTCCAAGAATGTATCCATTTCCTCTAGGTTATCCATTCTGTTGGCATATAGTTTTTCGTAGTATTCTCTTAGAATCTGTTGTATTTCTGCAGAGTCTGTTGTTATTTCTCCTCGCTCATTTCTGATTTTGTTTATTTGAGCTTTCTCCGTTTTTTCTTTGTAAGTCTGGCTAGTGGTTTGTCAATTTTATTTATCTTCTCAAAAAACCAGCTCTTTGTCTCATTGATCCTTTCTACTGCCTTTTCCGTTTCAATAGTATTTATTTCTGCTCTGATTTTTATTATGTCTCTCCTTCTGCTGACTTTGGGCTTCATTTGTTCTTTTTTCTCTAGTTCAGTTAGGTGTGCTTTAAGGTTGCTTATTTGGGATTTTTCTTGTTTGTTAAGATGTGCCTGTATTGCGATGAATTTTCCTCTTAATATGCTTTTGCTGTATCCCCTATGAGTTGGTATGGCATGCTATCATTTTCATTTGTTCCCAGGTATTTCTTTATTTCTTCTTTAATTTCTTCAATGATCCATTGCTTGTTCAGTAGTGTGTTATTTAGTCTCCACATCTTTGTGCCTTTCTCAGCTGTTTTCTTGTAATTAATTTCTAGCCTTATAGCACTATGATCTGAGAAGATGCGTGTTATTATTTCAATTTTTTAAAATTTGTAGAGGCTTGCTTTGTTTCCCAACATATGGTCTATCCTAGAGAATGTTCCATGTGCACTTGAGAAGGATGTGTTCAGCTCCTTCAGGGTGGAGTGATCTATATATGTCTATTAAGTCCAATTGTTTTAGTTTTTCATTCAGCTCCAATATTTCCTTGTTGATTTTCTGTCTGGATGATCTGTCCGTTGATGTGAGTGGGGGGTTGAGGTCCCCTACTATAATTGTGCTGTTTTTAACATCTTCCTTTAGGTCTGTTAATAGTTGCTTTATGAATCTTGGTGCCCCTGTGTTGGGTGCATAGATATTTATAATCGTTATTTCTTCTTGATGAAGTGTCCCTTTGATGATTATATATTGTCCCTCTGTGTCTCTCTTTACCTGTCTTATTTTGAAATCCACTTGGTCTGATATGAGAATTGCAACACCTGCCTCTTTTTCCTTGCTCCTTGCTTGAAGTATTGTCCTCCACCCCTTCACCCTGAGTCTGTGTTTGTCCTTGGGGCTGAGGTGTGTTTCCTGGAGGCAACAAATTGTTGGATCTTGTTCTTTAATCCATTTTGCCACTCTGTGTCTTTTTATTGGAGAGTTCAATCCGTTCACACTGAGAGTGATTATTGATGCATGTGGACTTAATGCTGTCAATCTGTCGCTCATTAGCTTGTTTTCCTGTGTTTCTTTTCCTGTGTGCTTTAGACTACCCATTTAATACTGCAATTTCTTATGCTGGGTTTCTTAGATTTTTCCTTATCTATGATTTGTGACTCTGTTCTGTACTTTATTTTAGTGTCTACCTTGAAGTTTGTATTTAGAATCTCGTGTATAATATAGTCTATTCTCTGGTGGTCTCTTACTTACTCGACCAATACTGACTTAGACCCTTTGCTCTTCCCCTCCTAAATAATTATTTTCATTTCTTATTCCAACTCGTCTTATTAATTTGTAGTTAGAGTGCTAAGATCGTCCTTGTTTTGGTAGTTTCCTTATTTTTACCCTAATGCTATAGTTGAATATTTGCTATCCTGTTCTGGTTCTATCCATCGGTCTCCCTAGTCTGTGGATTGTGTCCCCTTTCTCCCTTTTTCCTTTTTTCAAGTATGAGAGCCTTCTTGAGGATTTCTTGTAATGGAGGGCTTTTAGTTACAAATTCCCTTAACTTTTGTTTTTCTGGAAAAGATTTAATTTCTCCCTCATATCTGAAGGAAATTCTTGCTGGATAGAGTATTCTTGGCTGAAGGTTTTTATCCTTTAAAGCTTTGAATATATCACTCCATTCTCTCCTAGCTTGTAGGGTTTCTGTAGAGAAATCCACTGACAGTCTGATAGGGGCTCCTTTATAGGTTACTCTCTTTTTTATTCTTACTTCCCTGAGTATGCTTTCCTTATCATTCCTATTTGCCAACTTTACTATTATGTGCCTTGAGGTGGGTCTTTTTACATTGAAAAATCTAGGAGCTCTAAAACCCTCCTCTACACACATTTCTCCGTTGATCCCTAGATTAGGGAAGTGCTCTTCAATAATTTCGTTAAGCACACTTTCTGCTCCATTTTCCTTTTCCATATTCTCGGGAATTCCTATGATCCTTATGTTCTTACTCCTCATTGAATCCATTATCTCTCAGAGATTTTCCTCATTTTTTTAAATTCTTAGTTCTCTTTCTTCCTCTGTCTGGCGCCATTCAGCCTGTCTGTCCGCGATTATGCTGATTTTCTCCTCTATGTTGTCTACACAGGCAATCAGGGAATCCGTATTCTGTTTTATCTGGTCCATTGTGTTTTTCATCTCAAGTAATTCTGATTCTTCTTTATGATTTCAATCTCTTTTGTGAAGTAGCTCCAGAACTCGGCTTGTGTCTCTATCTCTCTACCTCATTGAGTTTTTTGATTATAGCTGCTCTGAATTCATTATCACTTAGTTTAGCTAATTCCAAGTCCTCAGGACTTAATTCTGTGTTTTTATTGTTTTCCTTCTGGTCTGGGGCTTTTATAAATTGCTGATGGTAGAGGAGCGGTTTTTTTCTCATGGTGGTAGAATTCAGTTGTAGTTACAGCCTGTCGACACTAGATGGGGGTCGAGAGCGGCATGTTAGCTCTCCGCCTTGGGGCAAGATGGCTGCACCCACTGGCTTTGCTGTGGGGGAGGGGCTGTTACTCACACACGCCGTCTGGGTTCAGATCAGTTCTGTTCTCTGGTCTCCCAAGGCCCTTGATTTATAGGGTTCCCACGGACGGAAGCTTTCCCCCCGTCAGCGGGTCTCCACTGAATCAGAGGCAGGAGTCGTGGATGATCCTACGGTCACGTGGCCCCTCCCCCGCTCCTTGCCATCCCACGCTGCAGCGATCGCAGACTCTAGGGGAGGGAGCGATGTTCTCTCCTACCGTTCCAGCGCCTCCGAGGGTGTAAAGCTAGGTTTATGATCTCCCCCTTCTTGGTATTGTAGGTCTCTAAGGAGCTGGCATTATGTTTATTCTCTGAAATTCAGTTCTTGCAATCTTTTGCTGTATTTTGGAGGGGAGACAATCCGGATCAGCTCACCCCGCCATTTTGCTCTGCCCAAACTCTGCTAGTTTTCGATTGGCATTGCTTTCACCTGTTTGGCTATGGTTCTTCATAGAGATATTATTCTTCTCACTGGCAAGCTATTTTTTTTTTAGCTTCAGTTTTTCTATTCGTTGCAACTTTTAATTGGTTTTGTTTTGGCAGAAGTGCATCGCTGAGCTCACATCTGCTGGCAATGCTCCTGTATTTGCTGTGGAAGTATGGCCCTGTCTAACGTCCCTTCCCATCTGCCTCTACACTAACTCAGACGCCTGCCCCAGAAAGACTGAAGCAGTGGTGAGCAGGCTCATCCCCATGATTCCACCTGGCCCACCCCGGGCCACCGACCCCGAAGGTGCAGACCTCGCCTCTGCACCAATGGCCGGCCCATTTCATATTCTGTTGGCAACCTGCAGTTGAGTGCAATGGGACTTGAATATGCTACTTGAGCCCAATTCTGGCAGTGTGTAGATAAGGCCAGGTTGTTTTTCGGGTCCACTGTGATGTCAGAGGATTTGTTTTAATTGTGTCTCTGCTGTCCCGGCAAGCTTCATGGACACAGGGTTTCAGAGCCTGCTTGGAGGAGTCTCATGACTCACCCTTCCCAGTTAGCCCAGGTTTGACCTTCGCTGCCGTTTATTGCTTGTGAATTTCTCTGACTTTCAAACGTTCAGGCAGAGTCTGTCTAAAGACTAACATCATCTTTCATTGAGGATTATTCAGGTGTGATTTCTTTTGACTTCCATTTTCTGGGACTTCTTTTTCTTTTCCATAGTATACTCATCATGGTCTTTCTCAGCTATCTCCATTAGACATGCTTGTCAGTCCATTCTCCTTCATTCCAAGTGATTAATTTTGTATTTCTTTAATCACCGTATGGTCTCTAGGCCGAGGTGTGAGTGCTTTCGTGACTCTTGGTTGTTGTCTTTGAATTTGCACTGGTCACTTGTAGGAATCTTTGCTATCCTAACCTAGGTCAAACTAAGCACTGAGAACATGTGGTCATCTGGGTTAGTTTGACATCCTGTGATCAGAAACTCCAAATTCTAGGTGGTTCTGGCAACCCCCTTCAGGACACAATGTTTCCGAGTCAAATTAGGCAAATCTGATGAATTCCTCTCTCCAGGAAAGACATTTTTCTGTCTCTTTTCTGGATTTGGGAAGTTTCGAACTTGACCACTGATCCTTCAACGTTCCCCTAGATTCCATCTAGATACAGGCTTACTTTATTTCTATAGGGTGTGCCGTTTGTTTGCCTTACATCCTCAGCCCTGGCCGGTTTATTTTTCTTGAAACCGAATTGTAATGTTCTAATTTTCAGCCAACTTACTTACATATGATGTCAAAACACATAAGCAATAATCCTTCTATGGGAAGAGGTAGGGGGAGAGAATTTTATTGGAGCCAAACTGAGCACTCTAGCTTGGGAGGGCAGCCTTCAGAAAGGAACGAAGCCCTCTGGAAAATGGTGTTTTTCAGCACACTTGTAGAGCCCTTCCAAACAAAGAGACATACCACAAGCATGACAGGGCTCCATTCCTTGAAGGCTTCCAAGACATCTCTTGGGACACATTAGCATGTACCCAGTGGGCCCCTATGACGCCAGAGCTATGGAAAGTGAGACTGATCTTCGAAGAATGCTAGGGGCCTGGGAAACGAGGTATTGATTCTTCCCTTCAGTGTCCTCAAGACATCATTCTTGACTTTGGATTATGCTTAAGGCAGAAGGACAACGTAGGTCTGGTAAGGCCCAAGTCCGGCCACTTCTTTCCAATCAAGTTTCGAGCTTGAATCAGCATGGCCTCCCCATAGACTTGAATAGATGACAATGTTCTGCTCTCAGTGCTTGTCCCTCTATTCTCGCTTCTCCCCAAGGATTCCTTTCTTATCCATTGAATCAGAGTCTGTTTTATCTATTCCAGTTTCTGTTCCCGCTTTCTGTTTGTCAAAGCTGTTTCTGGGTATCTCTCCCTTTAATAGCCTAGCCTAGGCCAATCCTCAGACTGTAACCATGCGGCCAACTTGGAGGACATGTTCACCGTGATGTCATAAACAACCTAAAATTTCGAAGTTGTCCTGACAACCTCCATGCACACAGAGTTTCAGAGCCATCTCAGACCAGTCTGTGTCCTCACCCATTCCAGGTAGGACAGTTTTCCTTTTTCTGGATTTCTTGTCGGTTTCTAACTTTCTCCTCGAACTTTGAAAGGCCTGCTACACTCTCTCTAGACACTGGTTTCTTTCCTGTAAGATTATCCTGGGTTGTATCTTTTCTATTCTGTGTAGATGGCCAAGTGGGTGGACCTTCCCCAGAGAAAGTCCTGGACTCCCTCCCAACTTGAAGTTGCCGAGGCAATCCTGTGATGCACAACACTCGTGTCATCTCCTAGCACTCTGCTGATTCCACCTTGGCAGGTCACAGGTTTTCCTTCCTTCTTCCTTTGGGGAAGTGGACCAGGTGCGTTCATAGATTGTAAGATTCTCATGGTTCTTTTTCTGGTGCCTATTGGTAACGTATCCTCACAATTGCTACTTATTTATGATCCCTGTCCGCACCGTACCATGAAGTCTATATTTCCTAACACTGCTAATGTGATCTGCACCCGTGATGTGAAACAGTGAGGCCCGGGCCACCAAAGTGGAATGTGGCCACTTACCCGCTCCACCACAGGGCCGGACCTGAATTGTACTTTTGGAGCAACCTTTTGCCTAAACTTGGAAAGACGTGGGCCTGTTTGGATTATTCGTGAAGGTGATTAGTAGTAACATCGTGGACGGTAACATTTTCCCTTGGTTCATGGGTTTAGGACGGATCCTGTTCTCTTGGTAGTATCCCTCTTCACCTATTTGGAATGGTCTACCTTTCGGTAGCATCAGTAAGCATTTGGAGGTGATTTTCCATCCTTGGAAGTTCACCTTCTCTAATCTCTTTCAGCCCCCAAAGCTTTATGCCGTCATTCTGGACCCCTTTTTGGATTTTATATTTTAGGTGTATTTATTGCCATAACCCTGCATTAGAACATCCCATATCTTTAGGATTTACATCCTCATCGCTTTAGACTTCTGTGTAGGTTACATCATCTTCACCAGCGTAAACCTAAACAGAGGCCCTCACCACACACTTGTGCCTCAGCATCTCTTTCACCCTCCCACCCCGCCCTGCTTTGCCTCAGGGAACCCCCAATCCAATGTCCAGTGCCAACTGTTGTTTAGTGCTTGTTTTTTCTTCTCCTTGTAAGTGAGATCCTACGGTATTTGACGTTCTCCCTGGGGCTTGTTTCACTTCCCCTAAAACCCTCACAGCCATTCTGGTGGTCACAAATGGCTGGATTGCATCCTTTGTTCCAGCTGAGTGGTATGCCATTGTGTCGCTATAGCCCATCTTCCTTCTGCATTCATCCCTTGCTGGGCACCAGGGCGGCTTCCAAGTCTTGGATGGCGGGTTAAGGCTGTGGTGAACTCAGCGGTGCACATGTGTTTATGCAGTAGTGTTTCCGAGTTCTTTGCAGGAACACGCCACAGAGGAATAGCTGGATCATATGGGACATGCATTCTTAAATTTCTGAGACAGTTCCACACCGCTTGGCGTAGTGGGTGCACCGGTTTCCACTCTCACCAGCAGTGCAGGAGGCTTCCCTTCTCTCCACCTCCTCTGTGACACTTGTTGTTTCCTGTCTGCTTCCTTATAGCCATTCTGACCACAGTGAGCTGCTATGTCATTGCAGTTTGGATTTGCATTGACCTGAGACTTAATGATGGTGAACAAGTTTGCATGCACCTGTTGGCCCTCTTTAGGTCTTCTTGGGAGAAATCTCTGTTTCCATCTTTTGCCAAGGTTTTCAGTGGCTTCTTGTTTTTTTTCTTATGGAGACATGCGAGTTGATTGTATCTTTGGGCTTTTTACCCCTTGTCCGATGTGTGCTTTGCAAACAACCTCTCCCAGTTGTTGTGCTGTCTTTGCATTGAGGCGATGGTTTCCTTGACTGGGCAGAAGCGTCTGCATTTGATGTGGTCCCGTTTGTTTCTTGTTTGCTTTGTTGCCCTTGCCCAGTCAGACATGCTTCTTCCCAATAGGCGGCTCAGACAGATGGCAAAGAGCCCTCTGCCTAGGTCTTCTCCTACAAGGTTCACGATTTCCAGTCTCCCATTCAAGGGTTTAATCCATTTCGAGATGGTGTGTGTGCCAGGTGTAACATCATGGTCTACTCTCGTTGTGTTTCATGTGGCCTTGCAGGGTTCCCAACACCGTTTATTGTAGAGACTCTCCTTTCTCCACTGTCTCCTCTTGGCTCCCTGGTCGAAAATGGGCTGTCCAGGTACGTTTGAGTTGGGCTCTGGGCTCTCGATTCTGTTGCATGGGTCTGTGTGCCTGTTTTTGGGCCCAGACTGTGCCATTTCGGTACCTAGCGCTTCGTCCTATATGTTGAATACAGAAAGTGTGACACGTCCTGCTTTGTTCATTTTCCTGAGGATTCCTTTGCCTATTCGGGGTCTCTTGTTGCTGGCTAGAAACTTTAGGACTCTCTCTTCTATCTCTGTGGCAAATATTGCTGCAACTTTGACTGGGATTGCATGGAATCCAGAGATTCCTTTCTCCGGTATGGACGTTTAAAGTGTGTTACTTCTTCCATTCCTAGATCCCGGAATATCCTTCTTTTTCCTTGTGTCTTCTTGAGTTTCTTTCCCAAATGTTTGCTGGTTTTCGATTGACATAGCTTTTACCTGTTTTGCTAAGGTTCTTCATAGAGATCTTATTCTTCTTACTGGCAAGCTGTTTTTTTTTTTTTTAGCTTCAGTTTTTCTATTCTTTGCAAATTTTCATTTGTTTTGTTTTGGCAGAAGTGCATCGCTGTGCTCACATCTGTTGGCAATGCTCCTGTAGTTGCTGTGGATATCTGGCCCTGTCTAACTTCCCTTCCCATCTGCCTCTACACTACCCCAGACGCCTGCCCCAGAATGACTGAAGCAGTGGTGTGCAAGCTCACCCCAAGGATTCCACCCGGCCAACCCCGGGCCACCAACCCAGAAGATGTGGATGTCATCGCTGCACCACTGGCCGGCCACTTTCATGTTCCATTGGCAACCTGCAGTTGAGTGGAATGGGACTTGAATATACTACTTGATCCCAACTCTGGTGCTGGGAGCCGTGGCTGCATCATTTGATTGGCGGTTTGACAGGGTCCAGATGATTAACGCCCAGGGGTGCAGCGTCGCCCCTTGGTGAAGAATAACCGGTCAGCCCCTCACATAGTTCTGAAACCTGTGCTGCTTCTAATTGCCCTTCATTCCTTTTCCTTTCTTAACCTCCAGTTTTCACTCCTTTGGGTGGCTGCTTGGGAGGCACTACCTCCTGGGAAAATTCGATATACTAAGAGAATGTGACCACCTGTAGGTAACTTTCAAGATATTTTTCGGTTAATTATTGGAGGAGCACACAGTCCCATTTGAGACAATCAGAAATTAATCCTGCCCAGATAAGATGCCGAATTAGGTTTATGGCCTCTGTCTGGTTAATGTTTCCTTCTCCCTCCAGTTCTTTGTCTAAATATATAGGCATCGTCCTTCTAAGTTTGTTGGTTAATTGGATGATCAAGAAGTATCTATATATTATTCTTCACCTTCTGCTTTCTGTTAAAATGTTATAGAGGTTTTCTCCTAAAAGCAATAAATAACAAATAATTGATGAGTAGAAGGGCCGAGGGGTGCAGGGATGCCCCTCGGTGAAGAATGGCCGGCTGACACCCCTGATATTTTCTGAATTATATGCATGCTTTCTATCAAGGTTATGTCTATACTTATTTGTGCTTTTTATTCTTGAAGATATATAGTTTAGCTTAGCTTTTCTGCCCTTTACTTTACTAACGAAATGATGCTTTCTCCGGCAGTGTGTTTAAGGGACTGCTAGCTCCACAATCTAAAAGACAAAGGAATGCTTTCACCCTCTAAAGGGCGCAAAAATGTAAAGATGTTTAACTGCCCGCTGAGAATGCAGATAGCCCTGGGGATAAGATACCCTGGAGTCGCCTTTTGTTCCCATTAACCATCTACACAAATGGCGTAAATGATTGAGGGAGGCAGGGATGGCTCCCCCAGGATGTAAACAGCTGTCCTGTCCGGAGGCCTGGACCTTCTCTCTTTGATTTAACTTTACCATGAATTACAACGGGTGTCTAGGTACCTATCTCTTTTAGCTTAGAGACATCAAACACTAGTTAATTGCGGAGAAGACGATCATTAACCTTATGCTCTTTAGAATGGAATGCTACTAAATATTCTTGGGCTCGTTTTTTTCACTTCCTTATCTCTCTGAGAATATTTGTAGAAGCATTTCTGTACTAAGCCTGAAAAATATATAAACGACACTTGTGCAAAGTAAAGTCGGACTTCCTAACACTAACCCAAGTCTAACGAGCCCTTTATTTTCCCCTCATTGCGCCAACACCGTCCATCCCTCAGGAACCTGGACACAGCCGGGGCGGGACCCCGGCACTCTGAAACTGTGTAGATGAGGCCAGGTTGTTTTTCGGGTCCACTGTGATGTCAGAGGATTTGTCATAGTTGTGTCTCTGCTGTCCTGGCAAGCTTCATGGACACAGGGTTTCACAGCCCGCTTGGAGCAATCTCATAACTCACCCTTCCCAGTTAGAACAGGTTTGACCTTCGCTGCCATTTTTAGGCTTGTGAATTTCTCTGACTTTCAAACGTTCCATCAGAGTCTGTCTAAAGACTGACATCATCTTTCATTGTGGATTATTCAGGTGTGCTTTCTGTTCGGCTTCCATTTTCTGGGACCTTTTTTTCTTTTTCATAGTATACTCGTCATGGTCTTTCTCAGCTATATCCCTCAGCTATGCTTATGAGTCCGTTCTCCTTCATTGCAAGTGATTAATTTTGTATTTCTTTAATCACCATATGTTCTCTAGGCCGAGGTGTGACTGCTTTCATGATTCTTGGTTGTTGTCTTTGAATTTGCACCGGTCACTTGTAGGAATCTTTGCTATCCTAACCTAGGTCAAATTAAGCACCAAGAACACGTGGTCACCTGGGTTGGTTTGACATCCTGAGATCAAAAACTCCAAATTCGAGGTGGTCCTGGCAACCCCCACCACTGACACAATGTTTCTGAGAGGAATAAGACAAATCTGATGAATTCCTCTCTCCAGGAAAGATATTTTTCTGTCTCATTTCTGGATTTGGATAGTTTCGAACTTGACCACTGATCCTTGAACGTTCCCTAGATTCCGTCTAGATACTGGCTTACCTTATTTCTACAGGCTGTGCCATTTGTTTGACTTACATCCTCAGCCCTGGCATGTTTATTTTTCTTGAAACAGAATTGTAATGTTCTAATTTTCAGCCAAATTCCTCATGCATGGTGTCAAAACACATAATCAATAATGCGTCTCCTGCAAGAGGTAGGGGGAGAGAATTTCATTGGAGCCAAACTGAACACTCTAGCCTGGGAGGGCAGCCTTAACAAAGCAATGAAGCCCTCTGGAAAGGGGTGCTTTTCAGCACACTTGTAGAGCCCTTCCAAACAAAGACACATACCACAAGCATGACAGGGCTCCCTTCCTTGCAGGCTTCCAAGACATCTCTTGGGACACATTAGCATGTACCCAGTGGGCCCCCATGACGCCAGAGCTATGGAAAGTGAAACTGATCTTCCAAGAAAGCTAGGAGCCTAGGAAAGGAGCCATCAATTCTCCTCTTAAATGTCCTCAAGACATCATTCTTGACTTTGGATTATGCTTAAGGCAGAAAGACTACATAGGTCTGATAAGGCCCAAGTCTGGCCTCCTGTTTCCAATCAAGTTGCAAGCTTGAATCAGCATGGCCTCCCCATAGACTTGAATAGATGACAATGTTCTCCTCTCAGTGCTCGTCCCTCTATTCTCGCTTTTTGCCAAGTATTCCTTTCTTATCCCTTGAACCAGAGTCTGATTTATCTCTTCCAGTTTCTGTGCCCGCTTTCTGTTTGTCAAAGCTGTTTCTGGCTATCTCTCCCTTTAATAGCCTAGCCTAGGCCAATCCTCAGACTGTAACCATGCAGACATCTTGGGGGACCTGTTCACCGTGATGTCATAAACAACCTCAAAATTCTAACTTGTCCTGACAACCTCCATGCAGAGTTTCAGAGCCATCTCAGACCAGTCTGACTCCTCACCCTTTCCAGGTAGGATAGTTGACCTTTTTCTGGATTTCTTGTCGGTTTCTAACTTTCTCCTCGAACTTTGAAAGGCCTACTACATTCTCTCTAGACACTGGTTTCTTTCCTGTAAGATTATCCTGGGTTGTATCTCTTATATCTTGGGGAGATGGCCAAGAGAGTGGACCTTCCCCGAAGAAAGTCCTGGAGTCCCTCCCAAGTTGAAGTTGCCGAGGCAATCCTCTGATGGGCAATGATAGCATCATCTCCTAGCACTCTGCCAATTCCACTTTGGCAGGTCACATGATTTCCTTCCTTCTTCCTTTGGCGAAGTGTACCAGTTGCGTTCATAGATTGTAATATTCTCATGGTTCTTTATCTGGTGCGTATTGATAACGTGTCTTCACAATTGCTACTTATTTATGATCACTGTGTACGCTGTACCATGAAATCTATATTTCCTAACAATCTATGGGGAGGCCATGCTGATTCAAGGTTGAAACTTGATTGGAAACAAGAGGCCGGACTTGAGGCTTACAAGACCTACGTTGTCCTTCTGCCTTAAGCATAATTCAAAGTCAAGAATGATGTCTTGAGGATATTGAAGAGAAGAATCGATGCCTCCTTTCCTACGCCCATAGCATTCTTTGAAGATCAGTTTCACTTTCCATAGCTCTGGGGTCACGGGGGCCCACTGGGTACACACTAATGTGTCCCAAGAGATGTCTTGGAAGCCTTGAAGGAATGGAGCCCTGTCATGTTTGTGGTATGACTCTTTGTTTGGAATGGCTCTGCAAGTGTGCTGAAAAGCACCCTTTTCCAGTGGGCTTCATTCCTTTGGGAAGGCTGCTCTCCCACGCTAGAGGGCTCAGTTTGGCTCCAATGAAATTCCCTCCCCCTACCTCTTGCCATAGAAGGATTATTGATTATGTGCTTTGAAACCATATGTAAGGATGTTGGCTGAAAATTAGAACGTTACAATTCTGTTTCAAGAAAAGTAAACATGCCAGGGCTGAGGATGTAAGTAAAAAAAAATGGCACAGCCTATAGAAATAAAGTAAGACCACATCTAGATGGAATCTAGGGGAACGTTCAAGGATAAGGGGTCAAGTTTGAAACTTCCAAAATCCCGAAAAGAGACAGAAAAATTTGTTTGCGGAATAGAGGAATTCATCAGATTTGTTTAATTTGTCTCGGAAACATTGTGCTGTGAAGAGGGTTTCCAGGAACACCTCGAATTTGGACTTTCTGATCTCAGGATGTCAAACCAACCCAGATGACCACGTGTTCTCAGTGCTTAGTTGGACATAGGCTAGGATAGCAAAGATTCCTACAAGTGACCGGTGCAAATTCAAAGACACCAACCAAGAATCACGAAAGCACTCACACCGTGGCCTAGAGAACAGATGGTGATTAAAGAAATACAAAATTAATCACTTGGAATGAATGAGAACGGTCTGATAAGCATATCTAAGGGAGATAGCTGAGAAAGACTGTGATGATTATACTACAGAAAAGAAAAAAGTTCCCAGAAATTGGAAGGAGAACAGAAATCACACCCGAATTATCCACAATGAAAGATATCAGTCTTTAGACAGACTCTGCTTGAATGTTTGAAAGTCAGAGAAATTCACAATCCAAAAAACGGCAGTGAAGGTCATACCTGGGATAACTGGGAAGGGTGAGTTATGAGACGGCTCAAGTGGGCTCTGAAACCCTGTGTTCATGAAGCTTTCCAGGACAGCAGTGACACAATTATGACAAATCCTCTGACATCACAGTGGACCCGAAAAACAACATGGCCTCATCTCCACAATGCCAGAGTTAGGCTCAAGTAGCATATTCAAGTCCCTTTGCGATCAACTGCAGGTGGCCAATGAAACATGAATGGGGCCGGCCGGTGGTGCAGCGGTGAGGTCCGCACCTCCTAGTTCGGTGACCTGGGGTGGGCCAGGTGGAATCCTGTGGGTGAGCCTGCTCACCACTGCTTCAGTCATTCTGGTGCAGGCGTCCGAGGTAGTGTAGATGCAGATGGGAATGGACGTTAGACAGGGCGACTTTTCCAAAGCAAATACAGCAGCACTGCCAGCAGATCTGAGATAGCGTTACACATCTGCCAAAACAAAACCAAATTAAAGTTGCAAAGAATAGTAAAACTGAAGCAAAAAAAAAGAAAAGAAACAGCTTGCCAGTATGAAGAATAAGATCTCTATGAAGAACCTTAGCAAAACAGGTGAAAGCTATGTCAATCGAAAACTAGCAAGCGTTTGGGGTAAGAAATTCAAGAAGACACAAGGAGAAAGAAGGACATTCCGGGATCTAGGAATGGAAGAAGTAACACTTTAAATGTCCATACCGGAGAAAGGAATCTCTGGATTCCATGCAATCCCAGTCAAAGTTGCAGCAATATTTGCCACAGAGATAGAAGAGAGAGTCCTAAAGTTTCTAGCCAGCAACAAGAGACCCCGAATAGGCAAAGGAATCCTCAGGAAAACGAACAAAGCAGGACGTGTCACACTTTCTGACTTCAACATATAGGACGAAACACTAGAAACAGAAACGGCACAGTCTGGGCCCAAAAACAGGCACACAGACCCATGCAACAGAATCGAGAGCCCAGAGCCCAACTCAAACGTACCTGGACAGCCCATTTTCGACCAGGGAGCCAAGAGGAGACAGTGGAGATAGGAGAGTCTCTATAAGAAACGGTGCTGGGAAGCCTGTACACCCACATGGAACAGAACGAGAGTAGACCATGGTGTTGCACCTGGCACACACACCACCTCGGAATGGATTAAAGCCTTGAATGGCAGACTTGACACCGTGAACCTTGTAGGAGAAGACCTAGGCAGAGTGCTCTTTGCCATCTGTCTGAGCCGCCTATTGGGAAGAAGCATGTCTGACTGGGCAAGGGCAACAAAGCAAACAAGAAACAAACGGGACCACATCAACTGCAGATGCTTCTGCCCAGTCAAGGAAACCATTGACTCAATGCAAAGACAGCACAACTGGGGGAGGATGTTTGCAAAGCACACATCGGACAAGGGGTGAAAAGCCCAAAGATACAATCAACTCGCACGTCTCCCAAATAAAACAAACAACAAGCCAATGAAAACCTGGGCAACAGATGAAAAGAGAGATTTCTCCCAAGAAGATCTAAAGAGGGCCAACAGGTGCATGAAAACTTGTTCCCCATCATTAAGTCTCAGGCCAATGCGAATCCAAACTGCAAGGAGATAGCAGCTCACTGTGGTCAGAATGGCTATAAGGAAGCACTCAGGAAACAACAAGCCTGAGTAAGGAGGTGGAGAGGAGGGAAGACTCCTGCACTGCTGGTGGGAGTGGAAACTGGTGCAGCCACTACTCCAAGCGGTGTGGAAATGCCTCAGAAATTTAAGAATCCATGTCCCATGTGATCCAGCTATTGCTCTGCGACGTGTTTATCCAAAGCACTCAGAAACTACTGCATAAAGACATGTGCACCACTGACTTTACCAAAGCCTTACTGCCCCTATCCAAGAGTTGGAAGCCTCCCTGGTGCCCAGCAAGGGACGAATGCAGAAGGAAAATGGGCTCTAGCCACAGAATGGCATACCACTCAGCCGGAACAAAGGATGCAATCGAGCCATTTGTGACCACCAGAATGGCTGTGAGTGTTTTAGGGGAAGTGAAACAAGCCCTAGGGAGAAAGTCAGATACCATAGGATCTCACATACAAGGAGAAGAAAAAGTAAGCACTGACCAACAGGTAGCATGGGACATTTCATTGGGGGTTTTGAGAGGCAAAGCGGGGCAGTGGGGGAGGGCGAAAGAGATGATGAGGCAAAAGTGTGTGGTGAGGACCTGTGATTAGGCTTACGCTGGTGAAGATGATGTAACCTACCCAGAAGTCTAAATCGATGAGGATTCAAATCTTAAAGACATAGGATGCTCTAATGCAGGGTTATTGCAATAAATTCACGTAAAATCAAATCCAAAAAGGGGTCTCTCCCCCTACCTCTTGCCATAGAAAGATTATTGATCATGTGTTTTGATACCATATGTAAGGAAGTTGGCTGAAAATTAGAACATTATGATTGTGTTTCAAGAAAAATAAACAGGCCAGGGATGAGGATGTAAGTCAAACAAAAGGCACAGCCTATAGAAATAAGGTAAGCCCATATCTAGACGGAATCTAGGGGAACGTTCAAGGATAAGGGGTCAAGTTCAAAACTTCCCAAAACCAGAAAAGAGACAGAAAAATATCATTCCTGGAGAGAGGAATTCATCACATTTGTCTAATTTGTCTAGGAAACATTGTCTCCGGTAAGGTGATTGCCAGGACCTGCGCAGATTTGCAGTTGCTGATCTCAGGATGTTAAACCAACCAAGATGACCACGTGTTCTTAGTGCTTAGTTTGACCTAGGCTAGGATAGCAAAGATTCCTACAAGTGACCGGTGCAAATTCAAAAACAACAACCAAGAGTCACGAAAGCAGTCACACCTCGGCCTAGAGAACATACGGTGATTAAAGAAATACAAAATTAATCACTTGGAATGAAGTAGAACGGACTGATAAGCATCTCTAAGGGAGATAGCTGAGAAAGACCATGACGAGTATACTATGGAAAGAAAAAAAAGTCCCAGAAAATGGAAGCCGAACAGAAAGCACACCTGAATAATCCACAATGAAAGATGATGTCACTCTTTAGACAGACTCTGATGGAACGTTTGAAAGTCAGAGAAATTCACAAGCCAAATAACGGCTCCTAAGGTCAAACCTGGGCTAACTGGGAAGGACGAGTCATGAGACTGCTCCAAGCGGGCTCTGAAACCCTGCGTCTGTGAAGCTTGCCGGGACAGCAGTGACACAATTATGACAAATCCTCTGACATCACATTGGACCCGAAAAACAACCTGGCCTCATCTACACAGTGCCAGAGTTGGGCTCAAGTAGCATATTCAAGTCCCATTGCACTCAACTGCAGGTTGCCAATGGAACATGAAAGGGGCTGGCCGGTGGTGTAGGGGTGAGTTCCCCACCTTCTGGGTCGATGGTCCGGGGTGGGCCGGGTGGAATTCTGGGGATGAGCCTGCTCACCACTGCTTCAGTCATTCTGGGGCAGGCATCAGAGGTAGTGTAGAGGCAGATGGGAAGGGACGTTAGACAGTGCCAGATATCCACAGCAAATACAGGAGCATTTTCGGCAGAGTTGAGCACAGCGATGCCCTTCTGCCAAAACAAAACAAATTAAAAGTTGCAAAGAATAGAAAAACTGAAGCTCAAAAAAATAAAAAAACCAGCTTGCCAGTAAGAAGAATAAGATTTCTATGAAGAATCTTTGGAAAACAGGTGAAAGCTATGTTACTGCGAACACTAGCAAACGTTTGGTGGAAGAAATTCAAGAAGACACAAGGAAAAAGAATGATATTCCGGGATCTAGGAATGGAAGAAGTAACACACCTGAAAAGTCCATACTGGAGAAAGGAATCTCTGGATGCCATGCAATCCCAGTCAAAGTTGCAGCAATATCGGCCAAAGAGATAGAAGAGAGAATCCTAAAGTTTCTAGCCAGCAACAAGAGATCCAGAACAGGCAAAGGAATCCTCAGGAAAACTAACAAAGCAGGACGTGATACACTTTCTGATTTCAACATACAGGACGAAGCGCTAGGTACCGAAACAGCACAGTCTGGGCCCAAAAACAGGCACACAGACCCATGCAACAGAATCGAGAGCCCAGAGCCCAACTCAAACGTACATGGACAGCCCATTTTCGACCAGGGAGCCAAGAGGAGACAGTGGAGAAAGGAGAGTCTCTACAATAAATGGTGCTGGGAAGCCTGCACAGCCACATGGAACTCAACGAGAGTAGACCATGATGTTACACCTGGCAGACACACCACCTCGAAATGGATTAAAGCCTTGAATGGCAGACTTGAAACCTTGAAACTTGTAGGAGAAGACCTAGGCAGAGTGCTCTTTGCCATCTGTCTGAGCCGCCTATTGGGAAGAAGCATGTCTGACTGGGCAAGGGCAACAGAGCAAACAAGAAACAAACGGGACCACATCAAATGCAGACGCTTCTGCCCAGTCAAGGAAACCATCGACTCAATGCAAAGACAGCACAGCAACTGGGAGAGGATGTTTGCAAAGCACACATCGGACAAGGGGTGAAAAGCCCAAAGATACAATCGACTCACATGTCTCCACAACAACAACAACAAAAACAGAAGCCAATGAAAACCTGGGCAAAGGATGGAAACAGAGATTTCTCCCAAGAAGATCTAAAGAGGGCCAACAGGTGCATGCAAACTTGTTCAGCATCATTAAGTCTCAGGCCAATACAAATCCAAACTGCAAGGAGATAGCAGCTCACTGTGGTCAGAATGGCTATAAGGAAGCAGACAGGAAACAACAAGTGTCAGAGAGGAGGTGGAGAGAAGGGAAGCCTCCTGCACTGCTGGTGGGAGTGGAAACCCGTGCAGCCACTACGCCAAGCGGTGTGGAACTGCCTCAGAAGTTTTGGATTCCATGTCCCATATGATTCCAGCTATTCCTCTGCGGCGTGTTTAACCAAAGAACTCGGAGAAACTACTGCATAAAGACATGTGCACCACTGAGTTCACCACAGCCTTACTCCCACTATTCAAGACTTGGAAGCCGCCCTGGTGCCCAGCGAGGGATGAATGCAGAAGGAAGATGGGCTATAGCCACACAATGGCATACCACTCAGCCAGAACAAAGGATGCAATCCAGCCATTTGTGACCACCAGAATGACAGTGAGGGTTTTAGGGGAAGTGAAACAAGCCCCAGGGAGAAAGTCAAATACCGTAGAATCTCACCTACAAGGAGAAGAAAAAAGAAGCACTGACGAACAGGCGGCACGGGACATTTGATTGGGGGTTCCCAGAGGCAAAGCCGGGTGGTGGGGGAAGGTGAAAGACATGATGAGGCACAAGTGTGCGGTGAGGTCCTGTGATTAGGCTTACGCTGGTGAAGATGTTGTAACCTACACAGAAGTCTAAATCGATGAGGATGCAAATCTGAAAGATATAGGATGTTCTAATGCAGGGTTATGGCAATAAATTCACCTAAAATCCAAAATCCAAATAGGAGTCCAGAATGACGGCATAAAGCTTTGGGGGCTGAAGGAGATTAGAGAAGTTGAACTTCCAAGGATGGAAATTCACCTCAAAATTCTTACTGATGCTACAGAAACGTAGACCATTCCAAATAGATGAAGAGGAATACTACCCAGAGAACATGATCCGAACTAAGCCCATGAACCAAGGGAAAAGGTTACCGTCCATGATGTTACTACTAATCACCTTCACGAATAATCCAAACAGGCCCACGTCTTCCCAAGTTCAGGAAAAGGTTGGTCCAAAAGTCCAATTCAGGGCTGGCCATGTGGTGGAGCGGGTACGAGCTCACGTTCTGCTTGGGCGGCCCGGCCTCACTGTTTCACATCACGGGTGCAGATCACGTTAGCAGCGTTAGGAAATATAGAGTTCATGGTACGTGCGGGCAGAGATCATCAATAAGTAACAATTGTGAGGATGCGTTATCGATACGCAGCAGAAAAAGAACCATGAGAGTATTACAATCTGTGAATTTTCTGGTACACTTCCCCAAAGGAAGAAGGAAGGAAAACATGTGACCTGCGAAGATGGAATTCGCACAGTGCTAGGAGTGACACGATCACTGTGCATCAGAGGATTGCCTAGGCAAACTCAACTTGAGAGGGAGTCCAGGACTTTCTCTGGGGAAGGTCTACCCACTAGGCCATCTACACCTGCTATAAGAGATACAACCCAGAATCATCTTACAGGAAAGAAACCAGTGTCCAGAGAGAATGTAGCAGGCCTTTCAAAGTTCGAGGGGAAACTTAGAAAAACGACAAGAAATCCAGAAAAAGGACAACTATCCCACCTGGAAAGGGTGAGGAGTCAGACTGGTCCGAGATGGCTCTCAAACTCTGTGTGCATGGAGATTGTCAGGACAACTTAGAATTTTGAGGTTGTTTACGACATCACGCTGAACATGTCCCCCAAGATGGCCGCATGGTTCCAGTCTGAGGATTGGCCTACGCTAGGCTATTAAAGGGAGAGATACCCAGAAACAGCTTTGACAAACAGAAAGCGGGCACAGAAACTGGAAGAGATAAATCAGACTCTGATTCAAGGGAAATGAAAGGAATACTTGGGGAGAAGTGAGAGTACAGGGACAAGCACTGAGAGGAGAACATTGTCATCTACTCAAGTCTATAGGGAGGCCACGCTGATTCAAGCTTGCAGCTTGACTGGAAACAAGAGGCCGGACTTGGGCCTTATCAGACCTACGTTGTCTTTCTGCCTTAAGCATAATCCAAAGTCAAGAACGATGCTTTGAGGACATTGAAGAGAAGAATCGATGCCTCCTTTCCTAGGCCCCTAGCATTCTTTAAGATCAGTCTCACTTTCCATAGCTCAGGCGTCACGGGGGCCAACGGGGTACATGCTAACGTGTCCCAAGAGATGTCTTGGAAGCCTTCAAGGAATGGGGCCCTGTCATGCTTGGGGTTGTCCCTGTGTTTGAAAGGGCTCCACAAGTGTACTGAAAAGCACCCTTTTCCAGATGGCTTCGTTTCTTTGTGAAGGCTGCCCTCCCAGGCTGGAGTGCTCAGTTTGGCCCTAATGAAATTCTATCCCCCTACCTCTTGCCATAGATGGATTATTGCTTGTGTGTTTTGACACCATACGTAAGGAAGCTGGCTGAAAATTAGAACATTACAATTCTGTTTCAAGAAAATAAGCAGGCCAGGACTGAGGACGTAAGGTAAATATATGGCACACCCTCTAGAAATAAAGTAAGCCCGTATCTAGACGGAATCTAGGGGAACGTTCAAGGATCAGGGGTCAAGTTCGAAACTTCCCAAAACCAGAAAAGAGACAGAAAAATATCTTTCCTGGAGAGAGAAATTCATCAGATTTGTCTAATTTGTCTCGGAAACCTTATGTCCATGAAGGGGGTTGGCAGGACACCCGCGAATTTGCAGTTTCTGATCTCAGCATGGCAAACCAACCCAGATGACCGCATGTTCTCAGTGCTTAGTTTGACCTAGGCTAGGCTAGCAAAGATCCCTACATGTGCCCATTGCAAATTCAAAGACAACAACCAAGAGTCACGAAAGGACTCACACCTCAGCCTGGAGAACATACGGTGATTAAAGAAATACAAAATTAATCACTTGGAGTGAAGCAGAACGGACTGATAAGCATGTCTAAGGGAGATAGCTGAGAAAGACCATGACGAGTATACTATGGAAAAGAAAAAAAGGTCCCAGAAAACGGAAGGCGAACAGAAACCACACCTGAATAATCCACAATGAAAGATGTCAGTCTTTAGACACACTCTGGTTTACCGTTTGAAAGTCAGAGAAATTCACAAGCGAACAAATGACAGCGAAGGTCAAACCTGGGCTAACTGGGAAGGATGAGTCATGAGACTCCTCCAAGCGGGCTCGGAAACCCTGCATCCGTGAAGCTAGCCGGGACAGCAGATACACAATTATGACAAATCCTCTGACATCACAGAAGAGCCGAAAAACAACCTGGCCTCATCTACACAGTGCCAGAGCTGGTCTCAAGTAGCCCATTCAAGTCCCATTGCACTCAACTGCAGGTTGCCAGTGGAACATGAAAGGGGCCGGCCGGTGGTGCAGCAGTGAGGACCGCACCTTCTGAGTCGGTGGCCAGGGGTGGGCCGGGTGGAATCCTGGGGGGGAGCCTGCTCACCACTGCTTCAGTCGTTCTGGGGCAGGCGTCACAGGTAGTGTAGAGTCCAATGGGAAGGGATGTCAGACAGGGCCACACTTCTGAGCAAATACAGGAGCATAGCCAGCAGATGTGAGCTCAGCGATGCACTTCTGCCGAAACAAACCAATGAAAAGTTGCAAAGGATAGAAAAACTGAAGCTCAAAGAAGAAACAACAGCTTGCCAGTGCAAAAATAAGATCTCTATGAAGAACCCTAGCCAAACAGGTGAAAGCTATGTCAATCGAAAACTAGCAAACGTTTGGGGAAAGAAATTCAAGAAGACACAAGGAAAAAGAAGGATATTCCAGGATCCGGGAATGGAAGAATGAACACACTTGAAACTTCCATACCTGAGCAAGGAATCCCTCGATTCCTTACAAACCCAGTCAAATTTGCAGCAGTATTTGCCACAGAGATAGAAGAGAGAATCCTAAAGTTTCTAGCCAGACACAAGAGACCCTGAATAGGCAAGGAATCCTCAGGAAAATGAACAAAGCGGGACGTGTCACACTTTCTCATTTCAACACAGAGGACGAAGCGCTAGGCACCGAAACGGCACAGTCTGGGCCTCAAAACAGTCACACAGACCCATGCAACAGAATCGAGAGCCCAGAGCCCAACTTAAACGTACATGGACGGCCCATTTTCGACCAGGGAGCCAAGAGGAGACAGTGGAGAAAGCAGAGTCTCTACAAGAAGCGGTGCTGGGAAGTCTGCACAGCCACATGGGACACAACGAGAGTACACCATGATGTTACACATGAGACACACACCACCTCGAAATGGATTAAAGCCTGGAATGGCAGACTTGAAACCGTGAAACTTGTAGGAGAAGACCTAGGCAGACTGCTCTTTGCCATCTGTCTGAGCCACCTATTTGGAAGAGGCGTGTCTGACTGGGCAAGGGTAACAGAGGAAACAAGAAACAAACGGGACCACATCAAATGCACACGCTTCTGCCCAGTCAAGGAAACCATCGCCTCAATGCAAAGACAGCACAACAACTGGCAGAGGATGTTTGCAAAGCACACGTCGGACACGGGGTGGAAAGCCCCAAGATGCAATCAACTCAAACGTCTTCACAAGAAGAAACACCACAAGCCCATGAAAATCTGGGCAAAAGATGGAAACAGGGATTTCTCCTTAGGAGATCGAAAGAGGGCCAACAGGTGCCTGAACACATGTTCACCATCATTAGGTCTCAGGCCAATGCAAATCCAAACTGCAAGGACATAGCAGCTCACTGTGGTCAGGATGGCTATAAGGAAGCAGACGGGAAACATCAAGTGTCAGAGAGGAGGTGGAGAGAAGGGAAGCCTCCTGCACTGCTGGTGGGAGCGGAAACCCGAGCAGCCACTACGCCAAGCGGTGTGGAACTGCCTCAGAAGTTTTGGATTCCATGTCCCATATGATTCCAGCTATTCCTCTGCGGCGTGTTTAACCAAAGAACTCGGAGAAACTACTGCATAAAGACATGTGCACCACTGAGTTCACCACAGCCTTACTCCCACTATTCAAGACTTGGAAGCCGCCCTGGTGCCCAGCGAGGGATGAATGCAGAAGGAAGATGGGCTATAGCCACACAATGGCATACCACTCAGCCAGAACAAAGGATGCAGTCCAGCCATTTGTGACCACCAGAATGACAGTGAGGGTTTTAGGGGAAGTGAAACAAGCCCCAGGGAGAAAGTCAAATACCGTAGAATCTCACCTACAAGGAGAAGAAAAAAGAAGCACTGACGAACAGGCGGCACGGGACATTTGATTGGGGGTTCCCAGAGGCAAAGCCGGGTGGTTCGGGAAGGTGAAAGACATGATGAGGCACAAGTGTGCGGTGAGGTCCTGTGATTAGGCTTACGCTGGTGAAGATGTTGTAACCTACACAGAAGTCTAAATCGATGAGGATGCAAATCTGAAAGATATAGGATGTTCTAATGCAGGGTTATGGCAATAAATTCACCTAAAATCCAAAATCCAAATAGGAGTCCAGAATGACGGCATAAAGCTTTGGGGGCTGAAGGAGATTAGAGAAGTTGAACTTCCAAGGATGGAAATTCACCTCAAAATTCTTACTGATGCTACAGAAACGTAGACCATTCCAAATAGATGAAGAGGAATACTACCCAGAGAACATGATCCGAACTAAGCCCATGAACCAAGGGAAAAGGTTACCGTCCATGATGTTACTACTAATCACCTTCACGAATAATCCAAACAGGCCCACGTCTTCCCAAGTTCAGGAAAAGGTTGGTCCAAAAGTCCAATTCAGGGCCGGCCATGTGGTGGAGCGGGTACGAGCTCACGTTCTGCTTGGGCGGCCCGGCCTCACTGTTTCACATCACGGGTGCAGATCACGTTAGCAGCGTTAGGAAATATAGAGTTCATGGTACGTGCGGGCAGAGATCATCAATAAGTAACAATTGTGAGGATGCGTTATCGATACGCAGCAGAAAAAGAACCATGAGAGTATTACAATCTGTGAATTTTCTGGTACACTTCCCCAAAGGAAGAAGGAAGGAAAACATGTGACCTGCGAAGATGGAATTCGCACAGTGCTAGGAGTGACACGATCACTGTGCATCAGAGGATTGCCTAGGCAAACTCAACTTGAGAGGGAGTCCAGGACTTTCTCTGGGGAAGGTCTACCCACTAGGCCATCTACACCTGCTATAAGAGATACAACCCAGAATCATCTTACAGGAAAGAAACCAGTGTCCAGAGAGAATGTAGCAGGCCTTTCAAAGTTCGAGGGGAAACTTAGAAAAACGACAAGAAATCCAGAAAAAGGACAACTATCCCACCTGGAAAGGGTGAGGAGTCAGACTGGTCCGAGATGGCTCTCAAACTCTGTGTGCATGGAGCTTGTCAGGACAACTTAGAATTTTGAGGTTGTTTATGACATCACGCTGAACATGTCCCCCAAGATGGCCGCATGGTTCCAGTCTGAGGATTGGCCTACGCTAGGCTATTAAAGGGAGAGATACCCAGAAACAGCTTTGACAAACAGAAAGCGGGCACAGAAACTGGAAGAGATAAATCAGACTCTGATTCAAGGGAAATGAAAGGAATACTTGGGGAGAAGTGAGAGTACAGGGACAAGCACTGAGAGGAGAACATTGTCATCTACTCAAGTCTATAGGGAGGCCACGCTGATTCAAGCTTGCAGCTTGACTGGAAACAAGAGGCCGGACTTGGGCCTTATCAGACCTACGTTGTCTTTCTGCCTTAAGCATAATCCAAAGTCAAGAACGATGCTTTGAGGACATTGAAGAGAAGAATCGATGCCTCCTTTCCTAGGCCCCTAGCATTCTTTAAGATCAGTCTCACTTTCCATAGCTCAGGCGTCACGGGGGCCAACGGGGTACATGCTAACGTGTCCCAAGAGATGTCTTGGAGGCCTTCAAGGAATGGGGCCCTGTCATGCTTGGGGTTGTCCCTGTGTTTGAAAGGGCTCCACAAGTGTACTGAAAAGCACCCTTTTCCAGATGGCTTCGTTTCTTTGTGAAGGCTGCCCTCCCAGGCTGGAGTGCTCAGTTTGGCCCTAATGAAATTCTATCCCCCTACCTCTTGCCATAGATGGATTATTGCTTGTGTGTTTTGACACCATACGTAAGGAAGCTGGCTGAAAATTAGAACATTACAATTCTGTTTCAAGGAAATAAGCAGGCCAGGACTGAGGACGTAAGGTAAATATATGGCACACCCTCTAGAAATAAAGTAAGCCCGTATCTAGACGGAATCTAGGGGAACGTTCAAGGATCAGGGGTCAAGTTCGAAACTTCCCAAAACCAGAAAAGAGACAGAAAAATATCTTTCCTGGAGAGAGAAATTCATCAGATTTGTCTAATTTGTCTCGGAAACCTTATGTCCATGAAGGGGGTTGGCAGGACACCCGCGAGTTTGCAGTTTCTGATCTCAGGATGTCAAACCAACCCAGATGACCGCATGTTCTCAGTGCTTAGTTTGACCTAGGCTAGGCTAGCAAAGATCCCTACATGTGCCCATTGCAAATTCAAAGACAACAACCAAGAGTCACGAAAGGACTCACACCTCAGCCTAGAGAACATACGGTGATTAAAGAAATACAAAATTAATCACTTGGAGTGAAGCAGAACGGACTGATAAGCATGTCTAAGGGAGATAGCTGAGAAAGACCATGACGAGTATACTATGGAAAAGAAAAAAAGGTCCCAGAAAACGGAAGGCGAACAGAAACCACACCTGAATAATCCACAATGAAAGATGTCAGTCTTTAGACACACTCTGGTTTACCGTTTGAAAGTCAGAGAAATTCACAAGCGAACAAATGACAGCGAAGGTCAAACCTGGGCTAACTGGGAAGGATGAGTCATGAGACTCCTCCAAGCGGGCTCGGAAACCCCTGTGTCCGTGAAGCTAGCCGGGACAGCAGATACACAATTATGACAAATCCTCTGACATCACAGAAGAGCCGAAAAACAACCTGGCCTCATCTACACAGTGCCAGAGCTGGTCTCAAGTAGCCCATTCAAGTCCCATTGCACTCAACTGCAGGTTGCCAGTGGAACATGAAAGGGGCCGGCCGGTGGTGCAGCAGTGAGGACCGCACCTTCTGAGTCGGTGGCCAGGGGTGGGCCGGGTGGAATCCTGGGGGGGAGCCTGCTCACCACTGCTTCGTTCGTTCTGGGGCAGGCGTCACAGGTAGTGTAGAGTCCAATGGGAAGAGATGTTAGACAGGGCCACACTTCTGAGCAAATACAGGAGCATAGCCAGCAGATGTGAGCTCAGCGATGCACTTCTGCCGAAACAAACCAATGAAAAGTTGCAAAGGATAGAAAAACTGAAGCTCAAAGAAGAAACAACAGCTTGCCAGTGCAAAAATAAGATCTCTATGAAGAACCCTAGCCAAACAGGTGAAAGCTATGTCAATCGAAAACTAGCAAACGTTTGGGGAAAGAAATTCAAGAAGACACAAGGAAAAAGAAGGATATTCCAGGATCCGGGAATGGAAGAATGAACACACTTGAAACTTCCATACCTGAGCAAGGAATCCCTCGATTCCTTACAAACCCAGTCAAATTTGCAGCAATATTTGCCACAGAGATAGAAGAGAGAATCCTAAAGTTTCTAGCCAGACACAAGAGACCCTGAATAGGCAAGGAATCCTCAGGAAAATGAACAAAGCGGGACGTGTCACACTTTCTCATTTCAACATAGAGGACGAAGCGCTGGGCACCGAAACGGCACAGTCTGGGCCTCAAAACAGTCACACAGACCCATGCAACAGAATCGAGAGCCCAGAGCCCAACTTAAACGTACATGGACGGCCCATTTTCGACCAGGGAGCCAAGAGGAGACAGTGGAGAAAGCAGAGTCTCTACAAGAAGCGGTGCTGGGAAGTCTGCACAGCCACATGGGACACAACGAGAGTACACCATGATGTTACACATGAGACACACACCACCTCGAAATGGATTAAAGCCTGGAATGGCAGACTTGAAACCGTGAAACTTGTAGGAGAAGACCTAGGCAGACTGCTCTTTGCCATCTGTCTGAGCCACCTATTTGGAAGAGGCGTGTCTGACTGGGCAAGGGTAACAGAGGAAACAAGAAACAAACGGGACCACATCAAATGCACACGCTTCTGCCCAGTCAAGGAAACCATCGCCTCAATGCAAAGACAGCACAACAACTGGCAGAGGATGTTTGCAAAGCACACGTCGGACACGGGGTGGAAAGCCCCAAGATGCAATCAACTCAAACGTCTTCACAAGAAGAAACACCACAAGCCCATGAAAATCTGGGCAAAAGATGGAAACAGGGATTTCTCCTTAGGAGATCGAAAGAGGGCCAACAGGTGCCTGAACACATGTTCACCATCATTAGGTCTCAGGCCAATGCAAATCCAAACTGCAAGGACATAGCAGCTCACTGTGGTCATGATGGCTATAAGGAAGCAGACGGGAAACATCAAGTGTCAGAGAGGAGGTGGAGAGAAGGGAAGCCTCCTGCACTGCTGCTGGGAGTGGAAACCCGTGCAGCCACTACGCCAAGCGGTGTGGAACTGCCTCAGAAGTTTTGGATTCCATGTCCCATATGATTCCAGCTATTCCTCTGTGGCGTGTTTAACCAAAGAACTCGGAGAAACTACTGCATAAAGACATGTGCACCACTGAGTTTACCACAGCCTTACTCCCACTATTCAAGACTTGGATGCTGCCCTGGTCCCCAGCAAGGGATGAATGCAGAGGGAAGATGGGCTATAGCCACACAATGGCATACCACTCAGCCAGAACAAAGGATGCAATCCAGCCATTTGTGACCACCAGAATGACAGTGAGGGTTTTAGGGGAAGTGAAACAAGCCCCTGGGATAAAGTCAAACAGCGTAGGATCTCACTTACAAGGAGAAGAAAAAGCAAGCAGTAACCAACAGGTTGCTCGGGATATTTGATTGTGGCTTCCAGGAGGCAAACCGGGGCGGAGGGGGAGGGTGAAAGAGATGATGAGGCACAAGTGTGTGGTGAGGGCTTGAGATTAGGCTTACGCTGGTGAAGATGATGTAAGCTACATAGAAGTCTAAATTGATGAGGATGCAAATCTGAAAGATATAGGATGTTCTAATGCAGGTTTACGGCAGGAAATTCACCAAAAATCAAAAATCATAAAAGAGGTCCAGAATGATGGCATAAAGCTTTGGGGTCTGAAAGAGATTAGAGAAGGTGAACTTCCAAGGATGGAAAATCACCTCCAAATGCTTACTGATGCTACAGAAAGGTAGACCATTCCAAATAGGTTAAGAGGGATACTAAAAGAGAAAAGGATCCGTGCCAAACCCATGAACCAACGGAAAATGTTACCGTCCATGATGTTACTACTAATCACCTTCACCAATAATCCAAACAGGCCCACGTCTTCCCAAGTTCAGCCAAAAGGTTGGTCCAAAAGTACAATTCAGGTCCGGCCCTGTGGTGGAGCGGGAAAGTGGCCACGTTCTGCTTTGGTGGCATGGGGCTCACTGATTCACATCACGGGTGCAGATCACATTAGCAGTGTTAGGAAATATAGATTTCACGGTTCGGTGCGGGACAGGGATCATAAATAAGTAGCAATTGTGAGGATACTTTACCAATACGCACCAGAAAAAGAACAATGAGAATATTACAATCTATGAACGCATCTGGTACACTTCCCCAAAGGAAGAAGGAAGGAAAACCTGTGACCTGCCAAGGTGGAATCGGCAGAGTGCTAGGAGATGACACGATCTTTGTGCATCACAGGATTGCCTGGGTAAGTTCAAGTTGGGAGGGAGTCCAGGACTTTCTCTGGGGAAGGTCCACCCACTTGGCCATCTACACAACATAGAAGAGATACAACCCAGGATAATCTTATAGGAAAGAAACCAGTGTCTAGAGAGAATGTAGCAGAAATTTCGAGCAGATCTTTTCAAAGTTCGACCTTCGCTGCTCTTTTTTGGCTTGTGAATTTCTCTGACTTTCAAACGTTCAAGCAGAGTCTGTATAAAAAGTGACATCATCTTTCATTGTGGATTATTCCGGTGGGATTTCTGTTCGCCTTACATTTTCTGGGACCTCTTTTTCTTTTCCATAGTATAATTGTCTTGGCCTTTCTCAGATATCTCCCTCAGACATGCTTATCAGTCCGTTCTCCTTCATTCCAAGTGATTAATTTTGTATTTCTTTAATTACCGTATGTGTTTTAGGCCGAGGTGTGAGAGCTTTCATGACTCTTGGTTGTCTTTGAACTTGCACCGGTCACTTGTAGGAATCTTTGCTATCCTAGCCTAGGTCAAACGAAGCACTGAGAACACGTGGTCATCTGGGTTGGTTTGACATCTTGAGACCAGAAACTCCTAATTCGAGGTGGTCCTGGCAACCCCCTTCACAGACAAAGTGTTTCCGAGACAAATTAGACAAATCTGATGAATTCCTCTCTCCAGGAAAGATAGTTTTCTCTCTCTTTTCTGGATCTGGAAGTTTCGAAATGACCCCTGATCCTTGAACGTTCCCCTAGATTCCGTCTAGATACAGGCTTACCTTAATTCTAGAGGCAGTGCCATTTGTTGGACTTACATCCTCAACCCTGGCCTGTTTATTTTGCTTGAAACACAATTGTAATGTTCTAATTTTCAGCCTACGTCCTTACATATGGTGTCAAATCACATAAGCAATAATCCTTGTCTGGCAAGAGGTAGGGGGATAGAATTTTATTGTAGGCAAACTGAGCACTCAAGCCTGGGAGGGCAGCCTTCACAAAGGAACGAATCCCTCTGGAAAAGGGTGCTTTTCAGCACACTTGTAGAGCCCCTCCAAACAAAGAGACATACCCCAATCATGACAAGGCCGCATTCCTTGAAGGCTTCCAAGACATCTCTTGGGACACATTAGCATGCATCCAGTGGGCCCCCATGACTCCAGAGCTATGGAAAAGTGAGACTGATCTTCAAAGAATGCTAGGGGCCTAGGAAAGGAGGCATCGATTCTTCTCTTCAATGTCCTCAAGACATCATTCTTGACTTTCGATTATGCTTAAGGCAGAAGGACAAAGTAGGTCTGATAAGGCCCAAGTCAGGCCTCCTGTTTCCAATCAAGCTTCAAGCTTGAATCAGCATGGCCTTCCCATAGACTTGAACAGATGACCATGTTCTCCTCTGAGTGCTTATCCCTCTATTCTCGCTTCTTGCCAAGGATTCCTTTCTTATCCCTTGAATCAGAGTCTGTTTGATCTCTTCCAATTTCTGTGCCCGCTTTCTGTTTGTCAAAGCTGTTTCTGGTAACTCTCCCTTTAATAGCCAAGCCTAGGCCAATCCTCAGACTGTAACCATGTGGCCATCTTGGGGAACATGTTCACCGTGATGTCATAAGCAACCTCAAAATTCTAAGTTGTCCTGACAATCTCCATGCACACAGAGTTTCAGAGCCATCTCTGACCAGTCTGACGCCTCACCCTTTCCAGGTAGGATAGTTGTCCTTTTTCTGGATTTCTTGTCAGTTTCTAACTTTCTCCTTGAACTTTGGAAGACCTACTACATTCTCGCTAGACACTGGTTACTTTCCTGTTATATTATCCTGGGTTACATCTCTTATATCTTGTGTAGATGGTCAAGTGGGTGGACCTTCCCCAGAGAAAGTCCTGGACTCCCTCCCACGTTGAAGTTGCCCAGGGAATCCACTGATGCGCAATGATCATGTCCTCTCCTCGGACTCTGCCAATTCCACCTTCGCAGGTCACATGTTTTCCTTCATTCTTCCTCTGGGGAAGTGTACCAGATGAGTTCATACGTTGTAATATTCTAATGGTTCTTTTTCTGGTGCGTATTGATAAAGTATCCTCACAATTACTACTTATTTATGATCCGTGTCTGCATCGCACCATGAAATCTTTATTTCCTAACACTGCTAATGTGATCTGCACCCGTGATGTGAAATAGTGAGGCGCGGGCCGCCAAGCTGATCGTGAGCACTTACCTGCTCCACCACAGGGCCGGCCCTGAATTGTACTTTTGGACCAACCTTTTGCCTGAACTTGGGAGGACGTGGGCCTGTTTGTATTATTGGTGAAGCTAATTAGTAGTAACATCATGGACGCTATCATTTTCCTTGGTTCATGCGTTTTGCACGGATCATGTTCTCTGGGGAGTTTTCCTCTTCATCCATTTGGAATGGTCTACCTTTCTGTAGCATGAGTAAGCATTTGGAGGTGATCTTCCATCCTTGGAAGTTCACCTTCTGTAATCTCTTTCAGCCCCCAAAGCTTTATGCCGTCATTCTGGACTCCTATTTGGATTTTGGATTTTAGGTGAACATATTGCCATAACGCTGCATTAGAACATCCTATATCTTTCAGATTTGCGTCCTTATCGCTTTAGACTTCTGTGTAGGTTACATCGTCTTCAGCAGCGTAAGCCGAATCACAGGCCCTCACCACACACTTGTGCCTCATCATCTCTTTCACCCTCCCCCACCTACCCGCTTTGCCTCTGGGAACCCTCAATCAAATGTCCCGTGCCACCTGTTGGTTAGTGCTTGCTTTTTCTTCTCCCTGTAAGTGAGATCCTACGGTATTTGACATTCTCCCAGGGGCTTGTTTCACTTCCCCTAAATCCATCACAGTCATTCTGGTGGTCACAAATGGCTGGATTGCATCCTTAGTTCCGGCTGAGTGGTATGCCATTGTGTGGCTATAGCCCATCTTCCTTCTCCATTCATCCCTTACTGGGCACCAGGCCGGCTTCCAAGTCTTGGATAGCGGGAGTAAGGCGGTGCTGAAATCAGCAGGGCACATGTCTTTATGCGGTAGTGTTTCCGAGTTCTTCGGATAAACACGCCACAGAGGAATAGCTGGATCATATGGGACTTGGATTCTTAAAATTCTGAGTCAGTTCCACACCGCTGGGCGTAGTGCCTGCACTGGTTTACACTCCCAGCAGCAGTGCAGGAGGCTTCCCTTCTCTCCATCTCCTCTCTGACACTTGTTTTTTCCTGTCTGCTTCCTTCTAGCCATTCTGACCACAGTGAGCTGCTATGTCCTTGCAGTTTGGATTTGCGTTGGCCTGAGACTTAATGATGGTGAGCCAGTTTTCATGCACCTGTTGGCCCTCTTTAGATCTTCTTGGGAGAAATCTCTGTTTCCATCTTTTGCCCAGGTTTTCATTGGGTTTTTGTTGTTGTTGTGGAGACTTCGGATTTGATTGTATCTTTGGGCTTTTCACCCTTGTCCAATGAGTTTTTTGCAAACATCCTCTCCCAGTTCTTGTGCTGTCTTTGCATTGAGGCGATGGTTTCCTTGACTGGGCAGAAGCGTGTGCATTTGATGTGGTCCCGTTTGTTTCTTGTTTCCTTTGTTGGCCTTGCCCAGTCAGACATGCTTCTTCCAAATAGATGGCTCTTACAGATGGCAAAGAGCACTCTGCCTAGGTCTTCTCCTACAAGGTTCATGCTTTCAGGTCTGCCATTCAGGGCTTTAATCCATTTCATGTTCTGTGTGTGCCAAGTGAAACATCATGGTGTACTCTCGTTGTGTTCCATGTGGCTGTGCAGGCTTCCCAGCACCGTTTCTTGTAGAGACTCTCCTTTCTCCACTGTCTCCTCTTGGCTCCCTGGTCGACAAATGGGCTGTCCATGTACGTTTGAGTTGGGCTCTGGGCTCTCGTTTCTGTTGCATGGCTCTGTGTGCCTGTTTCTGGGCCCAGACTGTGCTGTTTCGGTACCTAGGGCTTCGTCCTCTATTTTGAAATCAGAAAGTGTGACAAGTTCTGCTTTGTTCGTTTTCCTGAGGATTCCTTTGCCTTTTCAGGTTCTCTTGTTGCTGGCTAGAAACTTTAGGATTCTCCCTTCTATCTCTGTGGCAATTATTGCTGCAACTTTTTCTGGGATTGCATGCAATCCAGAGATTCCTTTCTCGGGTATGGACGTTTCAAGTGTTTTAATTCTTCCCTTCGGAGATCCTGGAATATCCTTCTTTCTCCTTGTTTCTTCCTGAATTTCTTTCCCCAAACGTTTGCTTGTTTTCCATTGACATAGCTTTCACAAGTTTTGAAAGGTTCTTCTTCGAGATCTTATTCTTCTCACTGGCAAGCTGGTTTTTTTTTTTTCAGGTTCAGTTTTTCTATTCTTTGCAACTTTTAATTGGTTTTGTTTTGGCAGAAGTGCATCGCTGTTCTCACCTCTGCTGGCAATGCTCCTGTATTTGCTGTGGAAGTCTGGCCCTGTGTAACGTCCCTTCCCATCTGCCTCTACACTACATCGGACGCTTGCCCCACAATGACTGAAGCGGTGCTGAGCAGGCTCACCCCCAAGATACCACCCGGCCCACGCTGTGCCACCAACCCAGAATGTGCGGACCTCACCGATGCACCAGCTGCCGGCCCCTTTCGTGTTCCATTGGCAACCTGCAGTTGAGTGCAATGGGACTTGAATAGGCTACTTGAGCCCAACTCTGGCACTGTGTAGATGAGGCCAGGTTGTTTTTCGGGTCCACTGTGATGTCAGAAGATTTGTCATAATTGTGTCTCTGCTGTCCCAGCAAGCTACATGGACACACGGTTTCAGAGCCCTCCTGGAGCAGTCTCATAACTCACCCTTCCCAGTTAGCCCAGGTTTGACCTTCGCTGCCGTTTTTTGGCTTGTGAATTTCTCTGACTTTCAAACGTTCAAGCAGAGTCTGTCTAAAGACTGACATTATCTTTCATTGTGGATTAGTCAGGTGGCATTTCAGCTCGCCTTCCATTTTCTGGGACCTGTTTTTCTTTTCCATAGTATAATTGTCATGGTCTTTCTCAGCTATCTCCCTTAGACATGCTAATCAGTCCGTTCTCCTTCATTCCAAGTGATTAATTTTGTATTTCTTTAATCACCGTATGTTCTCTAGGCCGAGCTGAGAGTGCTTCGTGAGTCTTGGTTGTTGTCTTTGAATTTGCAGTGGTCACTTGTAGGACTGTTTGCTATCCTAGCCTAGGTCAAACGAAGCACTGAGAACACGTGGTCATCTGGGTTGCTTTGACATCCTTAGATCAGAAACTCCCAGTTTGAGGACGTCCTGGCAACCCCCTTCATGGACACAATGTTTCCGAGACAAATTAGACAAATCTGATGAATTCCTCTCTCTGGGAAAGATATTTTTCTGTCTCTTTTGTGGATCTGGGAAGTTTCGAACTTGACCCCTGATCATTGAATGTTCCTTAGATTCCGTCTAGATACGGTCTTGCTTTATTTCTAGAGGGTGTGCCATTTGTTTGACTTCCATTCTCAGCTGAGGCATGTTTATTTTTCTTGAAACGGAATTGTAATGTTCTAATTTTCAGCCAACTTCCTTACATATGGTGTCAAAACACATAAGCAATAATTCTTCTATAGCAAGAGATAGGGGGAGATAATTTCACTGGAGCCAAACTGAGCACTCTAGCCTGGGATGGCAGCCTTTACAAAGGAACGAAGCCCTCTGGAAAAGGGTGCTTTTCAGCACACTTGTACAGCCCTTCCAAACAAAGAGACATACCCCAAGCATGACAGGCCTCCATTCCTTGAAGGCTTCCAAGACATCTCTTGGGAAACATTAGCATGTTTCCAGTGGGCCCCCGTGACGCCAGAGCTATGGAAAGTGAGACTGATCTTCAAAGAACGCTAGGGGCCCAGGAAAGGAGGCATCGATTCTTCTCTTCAATGTCCTCAAGACATCGTTCTTGACTTTGGTTTATGCGTAAGGCAGAAAGACTGCTGGGGTCCCGCCCCAGAGGAGTCCAGGTTCCTGAGGGATGGACGGCGTCGGCGCGATGAGGGAGGTGGAAAATAAAGGGGACGTGAGACTTGGGTTGGTGTTAGCAAGTCCGACTTTACTGTGCACAAGTGTCGTTTATATATTTTTCAGGATTAGTACAGAAATAGTTTTACAAATATTCTCAGAGAGATAAGGAAGTAAAAAACGAGCACAAGAATATTTAGTAGCATTCCATTCTAAAGAGCATAAGGTTAATGATCGTCTTCTCCGCAATTAACTAGTGTTTGTTGTCTCTAAGCTAAAGGAGATAGGTACCTAGGCGTCTGTTGTAATTCATGGTAAAGTTAAATCAAAGAGAGAAGATCCAGGCCTCCGGACAGGACAGCAGTCCGTCTGGTTACATCCTGGTGGAGCCATCCCTGCCTCCCTCAATCATTTACGCCATTAGTGTAGATGGTTAATGGGAACAAAAGGCGACTCCAGGGTGTCTTATCCCCAGGGCTATCTGCATTCTCAGTGGGCAGTTAAACATCTTTACATTTTCGCGCCCTTTAGGGGGTGAAAGCATTCCTTTGTCTTTTAGATTGTGGAGCTAACAGTCCCTTAAGTACACTGCTGGAGAAAGTATCATATTGTTAGTAAAGTAAAGGGCTGAAAAGCTAGGCTAAACTGTATCTTCAAGAATAAAAAACAGAAATAAGTATAGACATAACCTTGATAGAAAGCATGCATATAATCCAGAAAATATCAGGGGTGTCAGCCGGCCATTCTTCACCGAGGGGCATCCCTGCACCCCTCGGCCCTTCTACTCATCAATTATTTATTATTTATTGCTTTTAGGAGAAAACCTCTATAACATTTTAACAGAAAGCAGAAGGTGAAGAATAATATATAGATACTTCTTGATCATCCAATTAACCAGCAAACTTAGAAGGACGATGCATATGTATATTTAGACAAAGAACTGGAGGGAGAAGGAAACATTAACCAGATGGAGGCCATAAACCTAATTCGAAATCTTATCTGGGCAGGATTCCTTTGTGATTGTCTCAAATGGGACTGTGTGCTCCTCCATTAATTAACTGAAAAATATCTTGAAAGTTACCTACAGGTGGTCACATTCTCTTAGTATATCGAATTTTCCCAGGAGGTAGTGCCTCCCAAGCAGCCACCCAAAGGAGTGAAAACTGGAGGTTAAGAAAGGAAAAGGAATGAAGGGCAATTAGAAGCAGCACAGGTTTCAGAACTATGTGAGGGGCTGGCCGGTTATTCTTCACCAAGGGGCGACCCTGCACCCCTCGGCGTTAATCGGCTGGACCCTGTCAAACAGCCGATCAAATGATGTAGCCACGGCTCCCAGCAAAAGACAACGTAGGTCTGATAAGGCCTTAGTCCGGCCTCTTGTTTCCAATCAAGTTTCAAGCTTGAATCAGCATGGCCTCCCTATAGACTTGAGTAGATGACAATGTTCTCCTCTCAGGGCTTGCCCCTGTATTCTCGCTTCTCTCCAAGTATTCCTTTCTTATCCCTTGAATCAGAGTCTGATTTATCTCTTCGAGTTTCTGTGCCCGCTTTCTGTCTGTCAAAACCATTTCTGGGTCTCTCTCCCTTTAATAGCGTAGCCTAGGCCAATCCTCAGACTGTAACCCTGCGTCCATCTTGGGGGACAAGTTCACCGTGATGTCATAAACAACCTCCAAATTCGAAGTTCTCCTGACAACCTCCATGCACACAGAGTTTCAGAGCCATCTCAGATCAGTCTGACTCCTCACCCTTTCCAGTAGGATAGTTGTCCTTTTTCTGGATTTCTTGTCGGTTTCTAAGTTTCTCCTCGAACTTTGAAAGGCCTGCTACATTCTCTCTAGACACTGGTTTCTTTCCTGTAAGATGATCCTGGTCTGTATCTCTTATAGCTGGTGTAGATGGCCAAGTTTGTGGACCTACCCCAGAGAAAGTCCTGGACTCCCTTCCAAGTTGAGGTTGCCCAGGCAATCCTCTGATGCGCAATGATCGTGTCACTCCCCGGACTCTGCCAATTCCACCTTGGCAGGTCACATGTTTTCCTTCCTTCTTCCTTTGGGGAAGTGTACCACATGATTCACAGATTGTAATATTCTCATGGTTCTTTTTCTGCTGCGTATTGATAACGCATCCTCACAATTGCTACTTATTTATGATCCGTGTCCGCACTGTACCATGAACTGTATATTTCTTAACACTGCTAATGTGATCTGCACCCGTGATGTGAAACAGTGAGGCCCGGGCCAAAAAAGTGGAACGTGGCCACTTACCCGCTGCACCACAGGGCTGGTCCTGAAATGTACATTTGGACCAACCTTTTGCCTGAACTTGGGAATACGTGGGCCTTTTTGCATTATTGGTGAAGGTGATTAGTAGCAACATCATGGGCGGTCACCTTTTCCCGTGGTTCATGGGTTTAGCACAGATCATGTTCTCTGGCAAGTATTCCTCTTCATCTATTTGGAATGGTCTACCTTTCTGTAGCATGAGCAAGCATTTGGGGGTGATTTTCCATCCTTGGAAGTTCACCTTCTGTAATCTCTTTCAGCCCCCAAAGCTTTATGCCGTCATTCTGGACCCCTTTTTGGATTTTGGATTTTTTGGTGAATTTCTTGCCCTAACCCTGCATTAGAACATCCTGTATCTTTCAGATTTGCATCCTCATCGATTTAGACTTCTATGTAGCTTACATCATCTTCACCAGCGTAAGCCTAATCACAGGCCCTCACCAGACACTTGTGCCTCATCATCTCTTTCACCCTCCCCCACCGCCCGGCTTTGCCTCTGGGAACCCCCAATCCAATGTCCCGTGCCAGCTGTTGGTTAGTGCTTGCTTTTTCTCCTCCTTGTAAGTGAGATCCTCCGGTGTTTGACATTCTTTCTGGGGCTTGTTTCACTTCACCTAAAACCCTCACAACCATTGTGGTGGTCACAAATGGCTGGATTGCATCCTTTATTCTGCCTGAGTGGTGTGCCATTGTGGGGCTATAGCCCATCTTCCTTCTGCATTCATCCCTTGCTGGTCACCAGGGCGGCTTCCACGTCTTAGATAGCAGGAGTAACGCTGTGCTGAACTCAGCGGTGCACATGTCTTTATGCAGTAGTTTCTCCGAGTTCTTTGGTTAAACACGCCGCAGAGGAGTAGCTGGATCGTATGGGACATGGATTCTTAAATATCTGAGGCAGTTTCATACCATTTGGCGTACTGGCTCCACCAGTTTCCACTCCCACCAGCAATGCAGGAGGCTTCCCTTCTCTCACCTCCTCTCTGACACTTGTTTGCTGTCTGTTTCCTTATAGCCATTCTGACCACAGTGAGCTGCTATGTCCTTGCAGTTTGGATTTGCATTGGCCTGAGACTTAATGATGGTGAGCCAGTTTTCATGCACCTGTTGGCCCTCTTTAGATCTTCTTGTGAGAAATCTCTGTTTCCATCTTTTGCCCAGGTTTTCATTGGCTGGTGGCTTTTGTTCTTGTGGAAACGTGCGAGTTGATTGTATCTTTGGGCTTTTCACCCCTTGTCCGATGTGTGGATTGAAAACATCCTCTCCCAGTTGTTGCGCTCTCTTTGCATTGAGTCGATGGTTTCCTTGACTGGGTAGAAGCGTCTGCATTTCATGTGGTTCCGTTTGTTTCTTATTTCCTTTGTTGGCCTTGCCCAGTCACACATGCTTCTTCCAAATAGGCGGCTCAGACAGATGGCAAACAGCAGTCTGCCTAGGTCTTCTCCTTCAAGTTTCACAGTTTCAAGTCTGCCATTCCAGGCTTTAATCCATTTCGAGGTGGTGTGTGTGCCAGATGTAACATCATGGTGTACTCTCGTTGTGTTCCACGTGGCTGTGCAGTCTTCCCAGCACCGTTTCCTGTAGAGACTCTCCTTTCTCCACTGTCTCCTCTTGGCTCCCTGGTCGAAAATGGGCTGTCCATGTATGTTGAGTTGGGGTCTGGGCTCTCGATTCTGTTCCATGGATCTGTGTGCCTGTTTATGGGCCCAGACTATGCTGTTGCGGTACCTAGCACTTCATCCTATATCTTGAATCTGAAAGTGTGGCACGTCCCGCTTAGTTCGTTTTCCTGAGGATTCCTTTGCCTATTCAGGTTCTCTTGTTGCTGGCTAGGAACTTTAGGATTCTCTCTTCTATGTCTGTGGCAAATATTGCTGCAACTTTGGGATTTCATGCAATCCAGAGATCCCTTTCTCCGGTATGGACGTTTCAACTGTGTTAATTCTTGCATTCCTAGATTCTGGAATATCCTTCTTTCTCCATGTGTCTTCTTGAATATCTTTCCCCAAACGTTTGCTAGTTTTCGATTGACATAGCTTTCACCTGTTTTGCTAAGGTTCTTCATAGAGATCTTATTCTTCTCACTGACAAGCTTTTTTTTTTTTTTTTAGCTTCAGTTTTTCTATTCTTTGCGACCGTTAAATTGGTTGTGTTTTGGCAGAAGTGCATCGCTGTTCTCACCTCTGCTGGCAATGCTCCTGTATTTGCTGTGGAAGTCTGGCCCTGTCTAACGTCCCTTCCCATCTGTCTCTACACTACCTTGGACGCCTGCCCCAGAATCACTGAAGCAGTGGTGAGGAAACTCACCCCCTGGATTCCACCAGGCCCACCCTGGACCACAGACCCAGAATGTGCGGACCTCACTGATGCACCAGCGGCCGGACACTTTCATGTTCCATTGGCAACCTGCAGTTGAGTGCAATGGGACTTGAATAGGCTACTTGAGCCCAACTCTGGCACTGTGTAGATGAGGCCAGGTTGTTTTTCGGGTCCACTGTGATGTCAGAGGATTTGTCATAATTGTGTCACTGCTGTCCCGGCAAGCTACATGGACACACGGTTTCAAAGCCCGCTTGGAGCAGTCTCATAACTCACCCTTCCCAGTTAGCCCAGGTTTGACCTTCGCTGCCGTTTTTTGGCTTGTGAATTTCTCTGACTTTCAAACGTTCAAGCAGAGTTTGTCTAAAGAAGGACATCATCTTTCATTGTGGATTAATCAGGTGGGATTTCTGTTCGCCTTCCATTTTCTGGGACCTGTTTTTCTTTTCCATAGTATAATTGTCATGGTCTTTCTCAGCTATCTCCCTTAGACATGCTAATCAGTCTGTTCTCCTTCATTCCAAGTGATGAATTTTGTATTTCTTTAATCACCGTATGTATTCTAGGGTGAGGTGTGACTGCTTTCATGACTCTTGGTTGTTGTCTTTGAATTTGCACTGGTCACTTGTAGGAATCTTTGCTATCCTAGCCTAGGTCAAACTAAGCACTGAGAACATGTGGTCATCTGGGTTGGTTTGACATCCTGAGATCAAAACCTCCAAATTCGAGGTGGTCCTGGCAACCCCCTTCACGGACACAATGTTTCCGAGACAAATTAGACAAATCTGATGAATTCCTCTCTCCGGGAAAGATATATTTCTGTCTCTTTTCTGGATTTGGGAAGTTTCGAACTTGACCCCTGATCCTTGAACGTTCCCCTAGATTCCGTCTAGATACGGGCTTACCTTATTTCTATAGGCTGTGCCATTTGTATGACTTATATCCTCAGCCATGGCATGTTTATTTTTCTGAAACAGAATTGTGATGTTCTAATTTTCAGCCAACTTCCTTACATATGGTGTCAAACATATAATCAATAATCCTTCTCTGGCAAGAGGTAGGGGGAGAGAATTTCAATGGAGCCAAACTGAGCACTCTAGCCTGGGAGTGCAGCCTTCACAAAGGAACGAAGCCCTCTGGAAAAGGGTGCTTTTCAGCACACTTGTACAGCCCTTCCAAACAAAGAGACACACCCGAAACATGTCAGGGGTCCATTCCTTCAAGGCTTCCAAGACATCTCTTGGGACACATTAGCATGTACCCAGTGGGCCCCCATAACGCCAGAGCTATGGAAAGTGAGACTGATCTTCAAAGAATGTTAGGGGTATAGGAAAGGAGGCATCGATTCTTCTCTTCAATGTCCTCAAGACATCATTCTTGACTTTCGATTATGCTTAAGGCAGAAGGACAACGTTAGTCTGATAAGGCCCAAGTCCGGTCTCCTGTTTCCAGTCAAGTTTCAAGCTTGAATCAGCATGGCCTCCCCATGGACTTGAATAGATGACAATGTTGTCCTCTCATTGCTTGTCCCTCTATTCTCGGTTCTGGCCAAGGATTCCTTTCCTATCCCTTGAATCAGAGTCTGTTTGATCTCTTCCATTTTCTGTGCCCGCTTTCTGTTGGTCAAGCTGTTTCTGGGTATCTCTCCCTTTAATAGCCTAGCCTAGGCCAATCCTCAGACTGTTACCCTGCGGCCATCTTGGGGAACATGTTCACCGTGATGTCATAAACACCCTCAAAGTTCGAAGTTGTCCTGACAACCTCCATGCACACATAGTCTTAGAGACATCTCAGACCAGTCTGACTCCTCACCCTTTTCAGGTAGGATAGTTGTCCTTTTTCTGGATTTCTTGTCGGTTTCTCACTTTCTCCTCGAACTTTGAAAGGCCTGCTACATTCTCTCTAGACACTGGTTTCTTTCCTGTAATATTATCCTGGGTTGTATCTCTTATATCTTGTGTAGATGGCCAAGTGGGTGGACCTTCCCCAGAGAAAGTCCAGGACTCCCTCCCAAGTTGACGTTTCCCAGGCAATCCTCTGATGCGCAATGATCGTGTCATCTCATGACACTCTGCCAATTCCACCTTGGCAGGTCACATGTTTTCCTTCCTTCTTCCTTTGGGGAAGTGTACCAGAGGCGTTCATAGATTGTAATATTCTCATGCATCTTTTTCTGGTGCATATTGATAACGTATCCTCACAATTGCTACTTATTTATGATCTCTGTCCGCACCATACCATGAAATCTAATTTTGCTAACAGTGCTAATGTGATCTGCACCAGTGATGTGAAAAAGTGATGCCCGGGCCACCAATGAGGAACGTGAGCACTTACCCGCTGCACCACAGGGCCGGACCTGAATTGTACTTTCGGACCAACCTTTTGCCTGAACTTGGGAAGACGTGGGTCTGTTTGGATTATTCCTGAAGGTGATTAGTAGTAACATCATGGACGGTAACCTTTTCCTGTGGTTCGTGGGTTTAACACGGATCATGTTCTCTGGGGAGTATTCCTCTTCATCTATTTGGAATGGTCTACCTTTCTGTAGCATCAATAGGCATTTTGAGATGAATTTCCATCCTTGGAAGTTCATCTTCTCTAATCTCTTTCAGCCTGCAAAGCTGTACGCCGTCATTCTGTACCCCTTTTTGGACTTTTGAATTTTGGTGAGTTTATTGCCATAACCCTGCATTAGAACATCCTATATCTTTCAGATTTGCATCCTCATCGATTTAGCCTTCTGTGTAGGTTACATCATCTTCACCACCGTAAGACTAATCACAGTCCCTCACCACACACTTGTGCCTAATCATCTCTTTCACCCTCCCTCACCGCCCTGCTTTGCCTCTGGGAACTCCCAATCCAATGTCCTGTGCCACCTGTTGGTTAGTGCTTGCTTTTTCTACTCCTTGTATGTGAGATCCTACGGTATTTGACTTTCTTCCTGGGGCTTGTTCACTTCCCCTGAAACCCTCACAGCCATTCTGGTGGTCACAAATGGCTGGATTGCATCCTTTGTTCCGGCTGAGTGGTATGATATTGGGTGGTTATAGCCTGTCTTCCTTCTGCATTCGTCCCTTGCTGGGCACCAGGGCGGCTTTCATGTCTCGCATAGCGGGAGTAAGGCTGTGTTGAACTCAGCGGTGCACATGTCTTTATGCGGTAGTGTTTCCGAGTTCTTCGGATAAACACGCCACAGAGGAATAGCTGGATCATATGGGACATGGATTCTTAAATTTCTAAGGCAGTTCCACACCGCTGAGCGGAGTGCCTGCACTGGTTTACACTCCCACCAGCAGTGCAATAGGCTTCCCTTCTCTCCACCAGCTCTCTGACACTCGTTGTTTCCTGTCTGCTTCCTTCTAACCATTCTGACCACAGTGAGCTGCAATGTCCTTGCAGTTTGGATTTGCGTTGGCCTGAGACTTAATGATGGTGAACAAGTCTTCCTGCACCTGTTGGCCCTCTTTAGATCTTCTTGGGAGAAATCTCTGTTTCCATCTTTTGCCCAGGTTTTCATTGGCTTGTTTTTTTTGTTGTGGAGACGTGTGAGTTGATTGTATCCTTTGGGTTTTCACCCCTTGTCCGATGTGTGGTTTGCAAACATCCTCTCCCAGTTGTCGTGCTGTCTTTGCATTGAGTCGAAATTTTCCTTGACTGGGCAGAAGCGTCTGCATTAGATGTGGTCCCGTTTGTTTCTTGTTTCCTTTGTTGCCCTGGCCCAGTCACACATGCTTCTTCCAAATAGGCGGCTCAGACAGATGGCAAACAGCACTCTGCCTAGGTCTTCTCCTACAAGGTTCACGGCTTCAAGTCTGCCATTCAAGGCTTTATTCCATTTCAGGTGGTGTGTGTGCCAGGTGAAACATCATGATGTACTGTCGTTGTGTTCCATGTGGCTGTGCAGGCTTCCCAGCACCCTTTCTTGTAGAGACTCTCCTTTCTCCACTGTCTCCTCTTGGCTCCCTGGTCGAAAAAGGGCTGTCCATGTGTGTTTGAGTTGGGCTCTGCTCTCTCGATTCTGTTGCATGGGTCTGTGTGCCTGTTTCTGAGCCCAGACTATGTCGTTTTGGAACCTAGCGCTTCGTCCTCTATGATGAAATCAGAAATTATGACACGTCCCGCTTAGTTCGTTTTCCTGAGGATTCCTTTGCCTATTCAGGGTCTCTTGTTGCTGAGTGGAAACTTTAGGATTGTCTCTTCTATCTCTGTGGCACATATTACCGCCACTTTGACTGGGATTGCATGCAATCCAGAGAGTCCTTTCTCCGGTATGGACATTTCAAGTGTGTTCATTCTTCCAAGCCTGCATCCCGGAATATCCTTCTTTTTCCTTGTGTCTTCTTGAATTTCTTTCCCCAAAGGTTTGCTAGTTTTCGAAGTAACATAGCTTTCACCTGTTTTGCTAGGGTTCTTCATAGAGATCTTATTCTTCTTACTGTCAGGCGGTTTTCTTATTTTTTTGAGCTTCACTTTTCCTATTCTTTGCAACTGTTAATTGGTTTTGTTTTGGCAGAAGTGCATCGCTGTTCTCACCTCTGCTGGCAATGCTCCTGTATTTGCTGTGGAAGTCTGGCCCTGTCTAACTTCCCTTCCCATCTGCCTCTACACTACCTCGGACGCCTGCCCCAGAATGACTGAAGCAGTGGTGAGCAGGCTCACCCCCAGGATTCCACCCGGCCCACCCCAGACCACCGCCCCAGAAGGTGCGGAACTCACCCCTGCCCCACCGGCCGGCCCCTTTCATGTTCCGTTGGCAACCTGCAGTTGAGTGCAATGGGAGTTGAATATGCTACTTGAGCCCAACTCTGGCACTGTGTAGATGAGGCCAGGTTGTTTTTCGGGTCCACTGTGATGTCAGAGGATTTGTCATAATTGTGTCTCTGCTGTCCCGGCAAGCTTCATGGACATACGGTTTCAGAGCCCGCTTGGAGCAGTCTCAAGACTCGTCCTTCCCAGTTAGCCCAGGTTTGACCTTCGCTGTCATTTGTTGGCTTGTGAATTTCTCTGACTTTCAAACGTTCAAGCAGAGTCTGTCTAAAAACTGACATCTTTCATGGTGGAATATTCTGGTGTGATTTCTGTTCGCCTTCCATTTTCTGGGACCTTTTTTCTTTTCCATAGTATACTCGTCATGGTCTATCTCAGCTATCTTCCTTAGATATGCTTATCAGTCCTTTCTCCTTCAGTCCGAGTGATTAATTTTGTATTTCTTTAATCACCGTATGTTCTCTAGGCCGAGTTGTGAGTGGTTTCATGATTCTTGGTTGTTGTCTATGAATTTGCACTGGTTCACTTGTAGGACTGTTTTCCATCCTACCCTAGGTCAAACTAATCACTTAGAACAGGTGGTCATTGGGGTTGGTTTGACATCCTGAGATCAGAAACTGCAAATTCACGGGGATCCTGGCAACCCCCTTCATGGACATAAGGTTTCCAAGACAAATTAGACAAATCTGATGAATTTCTCTCTCCAGGAAAGATATTTTTCTGTCTCTTTTCTGGATTTGGGAAGTTTTGAACTTGACCCCTGATCCTTGAACATTCCCCTAGATTCCTTCTAGATACGGGCTTACCTTATTTCTATGGGGTGTGCCATTTATTTACCTTACATCCTCAGTCCTGGCCTGTTTATTTTTCTTGAAACAGAATTGTAATGTTCTAATTTTCAGCCAACTTCCTTACATATGGTTCAAAACACATAAGCAATAATCCTTCTACGGCAAGAGGTAGGGGGAGAGAATTTCATTGGAGCCAAACTGAGCACTCTAGCCTGGGAGGGCAGCCTTCAGAAAGATACGAAGCCCTGTGGAAAAGGGTGCTTTTCAACACACTTGTAGAGCCCTTCCAAACAAAGAGACATACCCCAAGCATGACAGGGCCCCATTCCTTGAAGGCTTCCAAGACATCCCTTGGGACACATTAGCATGGACCCCGTGGGCCCCCATGATGTCAGAGCTTTTGAAAGTGTGACTGATCTTCAAAGAATGCCAGGGGCCTAGGAAAGGAGTCATCGATTCTTCTCTTCAATGTCCTCAGGACATGATTCTTGACTTTGGATTATACTTAAGTTAGAAGGACACTGTAGGTCTGGTGAGCTCCAAGTCCGGCCTCTTGTTTCCAATCAAGTTGCAAGCTTGAATCAGCACGGCCTCCCCATAGACTTGAATTAGTGACCTTGTTCTCCTCTGAGTGCTTGTCCCTCTATTCTCGCTTCTTGCCAAGGATTCCTTTCTTTTTGGTTTTTTATTTTAATAATTAGCGTATATTTTTTTATTGAGTTATTGATAGGTTACAATCTTGTGGCATTTCAATTTTACATTAATTTTTGTCAGTCACGTTGTAGGTGCACCACTTCACCCTTTGTGCCCACCACCCACCCCACCTTTCCCCTGGTATCCACTAAACTTTTCTTGGTCCATAGTTTTAAATTCCTCATATGAGTGTAGTCATTCACAGATTATCTTTCTCTTGCTGGCTTATTTCACTTAAGATAATTCTCTCAAGGTCCATCCATGTTATTGCAAATGGAATTATTTTGTTCTGTTTTGCAGCTGAGTAGTATTCCATTGTATATATGTACCACATCTTCTTTATCCATTCGTCTGTTGATGGGCACTTAGGTTGCTTCCACGTCTTGGCTATTGTAAACAGTGCTGCAATAAACATTGGGGTGCACAGGACTTTTGGGATTGCTGACTTCAGGCTCTTCAGATAAATACCCAGTAGTGGGATGGCTGGATCGTATGGTAGTTCTATTTTTAGTTTTTTGAGGCATCTCCATACTGTTTTCCATAGTGGCTGCACCAGTTTGCATTCCCACCAGCAGTGTATGAGGGTTCCATTCTCTCCACAACCTCTCCAACATTTGTTGCTATTAGTTTTAGATATTTTTGTCATTCTAACGGGTGTAAGGTGATATCTTAGTGTAGTTTTGATTTGCATTTCCCTGATGATCAGTGATGATGAGCATCTTTTCATGTGCCTATTGGCCATCAGTATATCTTCTTTGGAGGAATGTCTGTTCATGTCTCCAGCCCATTTTTCGATTGGGTTGTTTGGTGTTTTGTGGTTGAGTTGCGAGAGTTCTTTATATATTAAGGAGTTTAAGCCTTTGTCAGATATATGACTTGCAAATATTTTTTCCCAGTGAGTGGGTTTTTTTTTGTTTCAATCCTGTTTTCATTTGCCTTGAAGAAGCTCTTTAGTCTGATGAAGTCCCATTTGTTTATTCTTTCTATTGTTTCCCTTCTCTGAGAAGGCATGGTGTCCGAAAAGATCCTTTTAATACTGATGTCAAAGAGTGTACTGTCTACGTTTTCTTCCAGAAGCTTTATTGTTTCATGTCTCACCTTTAGGTCTTTAATCCATTTTGAGTTTATTTTGGTGAATGGTGAAAAAGAATGGCCAATTTTCATTCTTTTACATGTGGCTTTCCAGTTTTCAGAGCACCATTTGTTGAAAAGACTTTCTTTTCTCCATTGTATGCCCTAAGCTCCTTTGTCAAAGATAAGCTGTCCATAGATGTGTGGTTTTATTTCTGGGCTTTCAATTTTGTTCCATTGATCTGTGCACCTGGTTTTGTACCAGTACCATGCTGTTTTGAGTACTGTAGCTTTGTAGCATGTTTTGAAGTCAGGGAATGTGATGCCTCCCGTTTTGTTCTTTTTTCTCAGGATTGCTTTAGCAATTCGGGGTCTTTTGTTGCCCCATATGAATTTTAGGATTCTTTGTTCTAATTCTGTAAAGAATGTCATTGGGATTCTGATTGGGATGGCGTTGAATCTGTAAATTGCTTTAGGTAGAATAGACATTTTAACAATGTTTATTCTTCCAATCCCTGTACATGGAATGCCTTTCCATCTCCTTATGTCGTCATCCAATTCTCTCAGAAAGGCCTTGCAATTTTCATTATATAAGTCCTTCACTTCCTTAGTTAAATTTACCCCAAGGTATTTTATTCTTCTTGCTGTGATTGTGAATGGTGTTGCATTCTTGAGTTCTTTTTCTGTAGGTTCATTACTGGAGTATAGAAATGCTACTGATTTATGCAAATTGATTTTATACCCTGCAACTTTGCTGTAGTTGTTGATTACTTCTAACAGTTTTCCAATGGATTCTTTGGAGTTTTCTATATATAAGATCATGTCGTCTGCAAACAGCACGAGTTTCACTTCTTCCTTCCCTATTTGGATTCCTTTTATTCCTTTTTCTTGCCTGATTGCTCTGGCCAGGACCTCCAGTACTATGTTAAATAAGAGTGGTGATAGAGGGCATCCTTGTCTCCGTTCCTGTCTTCAGGGGGATGGGGTTCAGTTTTTGCCCATTGAGTATGATGTTGGCTATGGGTTTGTCGTATATGGCCTTTATTATGTTGAGGTAGTTTCCTTCTATGCCCATTTTATTCAGAGTTTTTATCATAAATGGCTGTTGGATCTTGTCAAATGCCTTCTCTGCATCTATTGAGATGATCATGTGGCTTTTATTCCTCAGTTTGTTGATGTGGTGTATCACGTTGATTGATTTGTGGATGTTGAACCATCCCTGTGTCCCTGGTATGAATCCCACCTGATCCTGATGTATGATTCTTTGGATGAATTGCTGAATTCCGGTTGCCAAAATTTTGTTTAGAATTTTTGCATCTATGTTCATCAGTGATATTGGCCTGTAGTTCTCTTTTTTCGTGGTGTCCTTGTCAGGTTTTGGTATCAGTGTGATGTTGGCCTCATAGAATGTGTTAGGAAGTGTTCCATCTTCCCTAATTTTTTGGAACAGCTTGAAAAAGATAGGTATTAAATCCTCTCTGAAAGTTTGGTAGAATTCCCCAGGAAAGCCATCTGGTCCTGGGGTTTTATTCTTTGGGATGTTTTTGATTGCTGTTTCAATCTCTTTCCTTGTGATTGGTCTGTTCAAATTGTCTGCCTCTTCTTGAGTGAGCTTTGGGAGATTGTAGGAGTCCAAGAATGTATCCATTTCCTCTAAGTTATGCATTCTGTTGGCATACAGTTTTTCGTAGTATTCTCTTAGAATCTGTTGTATTTCTGCAGAGTCTGTTGTTATTTCTCCTCGCTCATTTCTGATTTTGTTTATTTGAGCTTTCTCCCCTTTTTTCTTGGTAAGTCTGGCTAGTGGTTTGTCAATTTTATTTATCTTCTCAAAAAACCAGCTCTTTGTCTCATTGATCCTTTCTACTGCCTTTTCCGTTTCAATAGTATTTATTTCTGCTCTGATTTTTATTATGTCTCTCCTTCTGCTGACTTTGGGCTTCATTTGTTCTTTTTTCTCTAGTTCAGTTAGGTGTGCTTTAAGGTTGCTTATTTGGGATTTTTCTTGTTTGTTAAGATGTGCCTGTATTGCGATGAAGTTTCCTCTTAATACAGCTTTTGCTGTATCCCCTATGAGTTGGTATGGCATGCTATCATTTTCATTTGTTCCCAGGTATTTCTTTATTTCTTCTTTAATTTCTTCAATGATCCATTGCTTGTTCAGTAGTGTGTTGTTTAGTCTCCACATCTTTGTGCCTTTCTCAGCTGCTTTCTTGTAATTAATTTCTAGCCTTATAGCACTATGATCTGAGAAGATGTGTGTTATTATTTCAATTTTTTTAAATTTGTAGAGGCTTGCCTTGTTTCCCAACATATGGTCTATCCTAGAGAATGTTCCATGTGCACTTGAGAAGAATGTGTATTCAGCTCCTTCAGGGTGGAGTGATCTATATATGTCTATTAAGTCCAGTTGATTTAGTTTTTCATTCAGCTCCACTATTTCCTTGTTGATTTCCGTCTGGATAATCTGTCCATTGATGGGAGTGGGGTGTTGAGGTCCCCTACTATTATTGTGTTGTTTTTAACATCTTCCTTTAGGTCTGTTAATAGTTGCTTTATGAATCTTGGTGCTCCTGTGTTGGGTGCATAGATATTTATAAGCGTTATTTCTTCTTGATGAAGTGTCCCTTTGATCATTAAATATCGTCCCTCTGTGTCTCTCTTTACCTGTCTTATTTTGAAATCCACTTGGTCTGATATGAGAATTGCAACATCTGCCTTTTTTTCCTTGCTCCTTGCTTGAAGTATTGTCCTCCACCCCTTCACCCTGAGTCTGTGTTTGCCCTTGGGGCTGAGGTGTGTTTCCTGGAGGCAACAAACTGTTGGATCTTGTTCTTTAATCCATTTTGCCACTCTGTGTCTTTTTATTGGAGAGTTCAATCCGTTCACATTGAGAGTGATTATTGATGCATGTGGACTTAATGCTGTCAATCTGTCGCTCATTAGCTTGTTTTCCTGTGTTTCTTTTCCTGTGTGCTTTAGACTACCCATTTAATACTGCAATTTCTTATGCTGGGTTTCTTAGATTTTTCCTTATCTATGATTTGTGACTCTGTTCTGTACTTTATTTTAGTGTCTACCTTGAAGTTTGTATTTAGAATCTCGTGTATAATATAGTCTATTCTCTGGTGGTCTCTTACTTACTCGACCAATACTGATTTAGACCCTTTGCTCTTCCCCTCCTAAATAATTATTTTCATCTTTTTATTCCAACTCGTCTTATTAATTTGTAGTTAGAGTGCTAAGATCGTCCTTGTTTTGGTAGTTTCCTTATTTTTACCCTAATGCTATAGTTGAATATTTGCTATCCTGTTCTGGTTCTATCCATCGGTCTCCCCAGTCTGTGGATTGTGTCCCCTTTCTCCCTTTTTCCTTTTTCAAGTATGAGAGCCTTCTTGAGGATTTCTTGTAATGGAGGGCTTTTAGTTACAAATTCCCTTAACTTTTGTTTTTCTGGAAAAGATTTAATTTCTCCCTCATATCTGAAGGAAATTCTTGCTGGATAGAGTATTCTTGGCTGAAGGTTTTTATCCTTTAAAGCTTTGAATATATCACTCCATTCTCTCCTAGCTTGTAGGGTTTCTGTAGAGAAATCCACTGACAGTCTGATAGGGGCTCCTTTATAGGTTACTCTCTTTTTTATTCTTACTTCCCTGAGTATGCTTTCTTTATCCTTCCTATTTGCCAACTTTACAATTATGCGCCTTGAGGTGGGTCTTCTTACATTGACAAGTCTAGGAGATCTAAAACCCTCCTCTACACACATTTCTCCGTTGATCCCTAGATTAGGGAAGTGCTCTTCAATAATTTCGTTAAGCCCACTTTCTGCTCCATTTTCCTTTTCCACCTTCTCGGGAATTCCTATGATCCTTATGTTCTTACTCCACATTGAATCCATTATCTCTCAGAGATTTTCCTCATTTTTTAAAATTCTTAGTTCTTTTTCTTCCTCTGTCTGGCGCCATTCAGCCTGTCTGTCCTCGATTATGCTGATTTGCTCCTGTATGTTGTCTACACGGGCATTCAGGGAATCCGTATTCTGTTTTATCTGGTCCATTGTGTTTTTCATCTCAAGTAATTCTGTTTGATTCTTCTTTATGATTTCAATCTCTTTTGTGAAGTAACTCCAGAACTCGGCTTGTTTCTCTATCTTTCTCTCTACCTCACTGAGTTTTTTGATTATAGCTGCTCTGAAATCATTATCACTTAGTTTAGCTAATTCCAAGTCCTCAGGACTTAATTCTGTGTTTTTATTGTTTTCCTTCTGGTCTGGGGCTCTTATAAATTGCTGGATGGTAGAGGAGCTGTTTTATCTCATGGTGGTAGAATTCAGTTGCGGTTACAGCCTGTCACCACTAGATGGGGGTCGAGAGCAGCATGTTAGCTCTCCGCCTTGGGGCAAGATGGCTGCGAACACTGGCTTTGCTGGGGGTGAGGGGCTGTTACATGTGCCGGTCTGGGTTCAGATCAGTTCTGTTCTCTGGTCTCCCAAGGCCCTTGATTTATAGGGTCCCCGGATTTATAGGAGGGATGGAAGCTTTCCCCCCATCAACGGGTATCCACTGAATCAGCGGCAGGAGTCCTGGATGATCCCATGGTCGCCTGGCCCCTCCCCCGCTACTTCCCGACCACGCCACAGTGCTCGAAGACTCTAGGGGAGGGAGCGATGTTCTCTCCTACCGTTCCACGCCTCCGAAGGTGTAAAGCTAGGTTTATGATCTCTGCCTTCTTGGTATAGTAGGTTTCTAACGAGCTGGCATATGTTTATTCTTTGAAATTCAGTTCTTGCAATCTTTTGTTGTATTTTGGAGGGGAGAGAATCCCGGGTCAGCTCACCCCGCCATTTTGCTCCGCCCACTCTCTGCTAGTTTTCGATTGACATAGCTTTCACCTGTTTGGCTAAGGTTCTTCATAGAGATCTTATTTTTCTCACTGGCAAGCTGTTGTTATTTCTTTTGGCTTCAGTTTTTCTATCCTTTGCAACTTTTCATTGGTTTTGTGTGGGCAGAAGTGAATCGCTGAGCTCACATGTGCTGGCAATGGTCCTGTATTTGCTGTGGAAGTCTGGCCCTGTCTAACTTCCCTTCCCATCTGCCTCTACACTACCTCGGACACCTGCCCCAGAATAACTGAAGCAGTGGTGAGCAGGCTCAACCCCAGGATTCCACCCGGCCCACCCCTGGCCACTGACCCAGAAGCTGCGGACCTCACCGCTGCACCACCGGCGGGCCCCTTTCATGTTCCATTGGCAACTTGCAGTTGAGTGCAATGGGACTTGAATATGCTACTTGAGCCCAACTCTGGCACTGTGTAGATGAGGCCAGGTTGTTTTTCGAGTCCACTGTGACGTCACAGGATTTGTCATAATTATGTCTTTGCTGTCCCGGCAAGCTTCATGGACGCAGGGTTTCAGAGCCTGCTTGGAGCAGTCTCATAACACACCCTTCCCAGTTAGCCCAGGTTTGACCTTCGCTGCCGTTTTTTGGCTTGTGAATTTCTCTGACTTTCAAATGTTCCATCAGAGTCTGTCTAAAGGCTGACATCATCTTTCATTGTGGATTATTCAGGTGTGCTTTCTGTTCGCCTTCCATTTTCTTCCATTTTTTTCTTTTCCATAGTATACTCGTCATGGTCTTTCTCAGCTGTCTCCCTTAGACATGCTTATCAGTCCGTTCTGCTTCATTCCAACAGATGAATTTTCTATTTCTTTAATCACCATATGTTCTTTAGCCCAAAGTGTGAGTGCTTTCGTGACTCTTGGTTGTTGTATTTGAATTTGCAACGATCACTTGTAGGACTCTTTTCTATCCTAGCCTAGGTCAAACTAAGCACTGAGAACACGTGGTCATCTGGGTTGTTTTGACATCCTGAGATCAGAAACTCCAAATTCGAGGAGTTCCTGGCAACCCCCTTCACCGACACAATGTTTCTGAGTCAAATTAGACAAATACAATGAATTGCCCTGTCAAGGAAAGATATTTATCTGTCTCTTTTCTTCATTTGGGAAGTTTCTAACTTGACCTCTAATCATTGAACTTTCCCTGAGATTCCGCCTAGATACTGGCTTACCTTATTTCTAAAGGCTGTGGCATTTGTTTGACCTACATCCTAAGCGCTGGCATGTTTATTTTTCTTGAAACAGAATTGTAATGTTCTTAATTTCAGTCAACTTCCTTACATATGGTCTCAAAACAAATGAGCAATAATCCTACTACGGCAAGAGGTAGGGGGAGAGAATTTCATTGGAGCCAAACTGAGCACTCTAGCCTGGGAGGGCAGCCTTCACAAAGGCACGAAGCCCTCTGGAAAAGGGTGCTTTTCAGCACACTTGTACAGCCCTTCCAAACAAAGAGACACACCCGAAGCATGTCAAGGGTCCATTCCTTCAAGGCTTCAAAGACATCTCTTGGGACACATTAGCATGTACCCAGTGGGCCCCCGTGACGCCAGAGCTATAGTAGGTGAGACTGATCTTCAAAGAATGCTAGGAGCCTAGGAAAGGAGGCATTGATTCTTCTCTTCAATGTCCTCAAGACATCATTCTTGACTTTGGATTATGCTTAAGGCAGAAAGACAACTTAGGTCTGATAAGGCCCAAGTCCGGCCTCTTGTTTCCAATCAAGTTGCAAGCTTGAATCAGCATGGCCTCCCCATAGACTTGAATAGATGACAATGTTCTACTCTCAGTGCTTGTCCCTCTATTCTCTCTCTCAACAAGTATTCATTTCTTATCCCTTGAATCAGAGTCTGATTTATCTTTTCTAGTTTCTGTGCCCGCTTTCTGTTTGTCAAACCTGTTTCTGGGTATCTCTCCCTTTAACAGCCTAGCTTAGGCCAATCCTCAGACTGTAACCATGCGGCCATCTTGGGGGACATGTTCACCGTGATGTTATAAACAACGTCCAAATTCTAAGTTGTCTGACAACCTCCATGCACACAGAGTTTCAGAGCCATCTCAGACCAGTCTGACTCCTCACCATTTCCAGGGAGGAGAGTTTTCCTTTTTCTGGATTTCTTGTCGGTTTCTAACTTTCCCCTCGAACTTACAAAAACATGCTACATTCTCTCTAGACAGTGGTTTCTTTCCTGTAAGATGATCCTGGGTTGTATCTCTTATAGCTGGTGTAGATGGCAGAGTGGTTGGACCTTCCACAGAGAAAGTCCTGGACTCCCTCCCAAGTTGACGTTGCCCAGGCAATCCTCTGATGCACAATGATCATGTCACTCCTAGCACTCTGCCAATTCCACCTTGGCAGGTCACATGTTTTACTTCCTTCTTCCTTTGGGGTAGTGTACCAGATGACTCACAGATTTTAATATTCTCATGGTTCTTTTTCTGGTGCATATTGATAACACATCCTCACAATTGCTACTTATTTATGATCTCTGTCCACACCGGACCATGAACTCTGTATTTCCTAACATTGCTAATGTGATCTGCATCCGTGATGTGGAACAGTGAGGCCCGGGCCACCCAAGCGGAACGTGAGCACTTACCCGCTCCACCACAGGCCCGGCCCTGAAGTATACTTTTGGACCAACCTTTTGCCTGAACTTGGGAAGACGAGGGCCTTGTTGGATTATTGGTGAAGGTGACTAGTAGTAACATCATGGACGGTAACCCTTTCCCTTGGTTCATGGGTTTAGTTTGCATCATCTTCTCTGATTAGTATTACTCTTCATCTATTTGGAATGGTCTACTTTTCTGTAGCATCAGTAAGCATTTGGAGGTGATTTTCCATCCTTGGAAGTTCACCTTCTGTAATCTCTTTCAGCCCCCAAAGCTTTATGCCGTCATTCTGGACTCCTATTTGGATTTTGGATTTTAGGTGAATTTATTGCCATAACCCTGCATTAGAACATCCTATATCTTTCAGATTTGCATCCTCATCGATTTAGACTTCTGTGTAGCTTACATCATCTTCACCAGCGTAAGCCTAATCACATGCCCTCACCACACACTTGTGCCTCATCACCTCTTTCACTCTCCCCCACTGCCCCGCTTTGCCTCTGGGCAGACCCAATCAAATGTAGCATGCCACCTGTTGGTTAGTGCTTGCTTTTTCGTCTCCTTGTAAGTGAGATCCTATGGTATTTGACTTTCTCCCTGGGGCTTATTTCATGTCCCCTAATACCCTCACAGCCATTCTGGCGGTCACAAATGGCTGGATTTCATCCTTTGCTCCAGCTGAATGGTATGATATTGTGTGGCTATAGCCCATCTTCCTTCTGCATTCGTCCCTTGCTGGGCAGCAGGGCGGCTTCCAAGTCTTGAATAGTGGGAGTAAGGCTGTCCTGAACTCAGTGGTGCACATGTCTTTATGCAGTAGTGTTTCCCAGTTCTTTGGATAAACACGCCGCAGAGGAATAGCTGGATCGTCTGGGACATGGATTCTTAAATTTCTGAGGCAGTTCCACCCCGCTTGACGTAGTGGAGGCACCGGTTTCCACTCCCACCAGCTGTGCAGGAGGCTTCCCTATTCTACACCTCCTCTCTGACACTTGTTTTTTCCTGTCTGCTTCCTTATAGCCTTTGTGACCACAGTGAGCTGCTACTTCCTTGCAGTTTGGATTTGCATTGGCCTGAGACTTAATGATGGTGAAGAAGTTTTCATGCACCTGTTGGCCCTCTTTATATCTTCTTGTGAGAAATGTGTTTCCACCTTTCGCCCAGATTTTCATTAGCTTGTTGTTTCTTTTCTTGTGAGGACGTGCGAGTCGATTGTATCTTTGGGCTTTTCACCCCTTGTCTGATGTGTGGTTTGCAATCATCCTCTCCCAGTAGTTGTGCTGTCTTTGCAGTGAGTCGATGGTTTCCTTGACTGGGCAGAAGCGTCTGCATTAGATGTGGTCCCGTTTGTTTCTTGTTTCCTTTGTTGCCCTTGCCCAGTCAGACATGCTTCTTCCAAATAGGTGGCTCAGACAGATGGCAAAGAGCACTCTGCCTAGTTCTTGTCCTAAAAGTTTCACGGTTTCAAGTCTGCCATTCAAGGCTTTAATCCATTTCCAGGTGGTGTGTGTTCCAGGTGTACCATCATGGTGTACTCTCGTTGTGTTCCATGTGGCTGTGCATGCTTCCCAGCACCATTTCTTGTAGAGACTCTCCTTTCTCCACTGTCTCCTCTTGGCTCCCTCATCGAAAATGGGCTGTCCCTGCACGTTTGAGTTGGCCTCTGGGCTCTCGATTCTGTTGCACGTGTCTGTGTGCCTGTTTTTTGTCCCAGACTGTGCCATTTCTGTACCTAGCGCTTCACCCGATATGTTGAAATCAGAAAGTGTGACACATCCTGCTTTGTTCCTTTTCCTGAGGATTCCTTTGCCTATTCAGGGTCTCTTGTTGCTGGCTAGAATCTTTAGGATTCTCTCTTCTATCTCTGTGGCAGATATTGCCGCAACTTTGAATGGGATTTCATGCAATCCAGAGATTCCTTTCTCTGGTATGGACATTTCAAGTGTGTTAATTCTTCCATTCATAGATCCTCGAATGGTCTCCCTAGTCAGTGGATTGTGTCCCCTTTCTCCCTTTTTTCTTTTTTCAAATATGAGACCCTTCTTGAGGATTTCTTGTAATGGAGGGCTTTTAGTTACAAATTCCCTTAACTTTTGTTTGTCTGGAATAGATTTAATTTCTCCCTCATATCTGCAGCAAATTCTTGCTCGATAGAATATTCTTGGCTGAAGGTTTTTATCTTTAAAGCTTTGAATATATCACTCCATTCTCTCCTAGCTTGTAGGGTTTCTGTAGAGAAATCCACTGACAGTCTGATAGGGGCTCCTTTATAGGTTGTTCTCTTTTTTTTTTTTCTTACTTCCCTGAGTATTCTTTCCTTATCATTCCCATTTGCCAACTTTACTATTATGTCCCTGAGGTGGGTCTTTTTACATTGACAAATCTAGGAGATCTAAAACCTTCCTCCACACACATTTCTCCGTTCACCCCTAGATTTGGGAAGTTCTCTTCAATAAATTCGTTAAGCACACTTTCTGCTCCATTTTCCTTTTCCATATTCTCGGGAATTCCTATGATCCTTATGTTCTTACTCCTCATTGAATCCATTATCTCTCGGAGATTTTCCTCATTTTTTTTAATTCTTAGTTCTCTTTCTTCCTCTGTCTGGCGCCATTCAGCCTGTCTGTCCTCGATTATGCTGATTTTCTCCTGTATGTTGTCTTCACGGCATTCAGGGAATCTGTATTCTGTTTTATCTGGTCCATTGTGTTTTTCATCTCAAGTAATTCTGTTTGATTCTTCTTTATGATTTCAATCTCTTTTGTGAAGTAACTCCAGAACTCGGCTTGTTTCTCTATCTTTCTCTCTACCTCATTGAGTTTTTTGATTATAGCTGCTCTGAATTCATTATCACTTAGTTTAGCTAATTCCAAGTCTTCAGGACTTAATTCTGTGTTTTTATTGTTTTCCTTCTGGTCTGGGGCTTTTATAAATTGCTGGATGGTAGAGGAGCGCTTTTATCTCATGGTGGTAGAATTCAGTTGCAGTTATAGCCTGTTGCCACTAGATGGGGGTGGAGAGCGGCGTGTTAGCTCTCCGCCTGGGGTCAAGATGGCTGCGACCACTGGCTTTGCTGGGGGGGAGGGGCTGTTACTCACACGCGCCGATCTGTGTTCAGATCAATTCTGTTCTCTGGTCTCCCAAGGGCCTTGATTTATAGGGTCCCCGCGGACAGAAGCTTTCCCCCCATCAGCGGGTCTCCACTGAATCAGCGGCAGGAGTCGTGGATGATCCCACGGTCACGTGGTCCCTCCCCCGCTCCTTTGGACCACGCCACAGTGATCGCAGACTCTAGGGGAGGGAGCGATGTTCTCTCCCACCGTTCCAGCGCCTCCGAAGCTGTAAGCTAGGTTTATGATCTCTGCCTTCTTGGTATAGTAGGTCTCTAACGAGCTAGCATTATGTTTTTTCTCTGAAATTCAGTCCGTCCAATCTTTTGTTGCATTTTGGAGGGGAGAGAATCCCGGGTCAGCTCACCCCGCCATTTTGCTCTGCCCACTCTGTGCTACTTTTCGATTGACATAGCTTTCACCTGTTTTGCTAAGGTTCTTCACAGAGATCTTATTCTTCTCACTGTCAAGCTGTTTTTTTTTTTTAGCTTCAGTTTTTCTATTTTTTGCAACTTTTAATTGGTTTTGTTTTTGCAGAAGTGTATCGCTGAGCTCACATCTGCTGGCAATGGTCCTGTATTTGCTGAGGAATTCTGGCCCTGTCTAACGTCCATTCCCATCTGCCTCTACATTACCTCGGACGATTGCCCAGGAATGAGTGAAGCAGTGGTGAGCAGGCTCACCTCCAGGATTCCAGCCAGCCAACCTTGGCCACAGACCCAGAAGGTGCGGACCTCACCACTGCACCACCAGCTGGGTGCTTTCATGTTTCATTGGCAATTCACAGTTGAGTGCAACATGAATATGCTACGTGAGCACAACTCTGTCACTGTGTAGATGAGGCCAGGTTGTTTTTTGGGTCCACTGTGATGTCAGAGGATTTGTTATAATTGTGTCTAAGCTGTCCAGGCAAGCTTCATGGACACATGGTTTCAGAGCCTGCTTGGAGCAGTCTGATAACACACCCTTCCCAGTTAGCCCAGGTTTGACCTTCGCTGCCGTTTTTTGGCTTGTTAATTTCCCGGACTTTCAAACGTTCAAGCAGAGTCTGTCTAAAGACTGACAGCATCTTTGATTGTGGATTATTCATGTGTGATTTCTGTTCTCCTTCCATTTTCTGGGAGCTTTTTTTCTTTCCATAATATAATCGTCATGGTCTTCCTCAGCTATGTCCCTTAGACATGCTAATCAGTCCATTCTCCTTCATTTGAAGTGATTAATTTTGTATTTCTTTAATCACCGTATTTTCTCTAGGCCAAGGTGTGACTGCTTTCGTGATTCTTGGTTTTTGTCTTTGAATTTGCCCTGGTCACTTGTAGGACTCTTTTCTATCCTAGCCTAGGTCAAACTAACCACTGAGAAGACGTGGTCATCTGGGTTGGTTTGACATCCGGAGATCAGAAACTGCAAAACCTAGGTGTATTGTAGATATTGTGTAGATATAGCCCATCTTCCTTCTGCATTTGTACCTTGCTGGGCACCAGGGTGGCTTCCATGTCTTGGATAGTGGGTGTAAGACTGTGCTGAACTCAGCAGTGCACATGTCTTTATGCGGTAGTGTTTCCGAGTTCTTCGGATAAACATGCCGCAGAGGAATAGCTGGATCATATAGGACATGGATTCTTAAATTTCTGAGGCAGTTCCACACCGCTGGGCGTAGTGCCTGCACTGGTTTACACTCCCACCAGCAGTGCAGGAGGCTTCCCTTCTCTCCACCTCCTGTCTGACACTTGTTTCTTGTCTGCTTCCTTCCAGCCATTCTGACCCCAGTGAGCTGCTATGTCATTGCAGTTTTTATTTTGGTTGGCCTGAGACTTAATGATGGTGAACAAGTTTTCATGCACCTGTTGGCCCTCTTTAGATCTTCTTGGGAGAAATCTCTGTTTCCAATTTTTGCCCAGGTTATCATTGGCTTGTTGTTTTTTTGGTTGTGGAGACGTGTGAGTCGATTGTATCTTTGGGCTTTTCACCCCTTGTCTGATGTGTGGTTTGCAAACATCCTCTCCCTGTTGATGTGCTGTCTTTTCATTGAGTCGATGGTTTCCTTCACTGGGCAGAAGCGTGTGTATTTGATGTGGTCCCATTTGTTTCTTGTTTCCTTTGTTGCCCTTGCCCATTCAGACATGCTTCTTCCAAATAGGCGGCTCAGACAGATGGCAAAGAGCACTCTGCCTAGGTCTTCTCCTCCACGTTTCCCGGTTTCAAGTCTGCCATTCAGAAATTTAATCCATTTCAGGTGGTGTGTGTTCCAGGTGGAACATCATGGTCTACTCTCGTTGTGCTCCATGTGGCTGTGCAGACTGCCCAGCACTGTTTCTTGTAGAGACTCTCCTTTCTCCAGTGTCTCCTCTGGGCTCCCTAGTCGAAAATGGGCTGTCCAGGTACGTTTGAGTGGGGCTCTGGGCTCTCGATTCTGTTTCATGGGTGTGTGTGCCTGTTTTGGGGCCCACACTGTGCCTTTTCGGTACCTTGCGCTTCGTCCTATATGTTGAAATCAGAAATTGTGACACGTCCCGCTTTGTTCGTTTTCCTGAGGATTCCTTTGCCTCTTCAGGGTCTCTTGTTGCTGGCTAGAAACTTTAGGATTCTCTCTTCTATCTCTGTGGCACATATTGCCGCAACTTTGACTGGGATTGCATGCAATCCAGAGATTCCTTTCTCCGGTATGGACGTTTCAAGTGTGTTAACTCTTCCAACCCTGGATCCCGGAATATCCTTCTTTTTCCTTGTGTCGTCTTGAATTTCTTTCCCCAAAGGTTTGCTAGTTTTCGAATTAACATAGCTTTCACCTATTTTGCTACGGTTCTTCAGAGAGATCTTATTCTTCTCACTGCCAAGCTGTTCTTGTTTTTTTTTAGCTTCAGTTTTTCTATTCTTTGCAACTGTTAATTGGTTTTGTTTTGGCAGAAGTGCATCGCTGAGCTCACATCTGCTGGCAACGCTCCTGTATTTGCTGTGGAAGTCTAGCCTTGTCTAATGTCCCTTCCTATCGGCCTCTACACTACCTTGGTCGCCTGCCCCAGAATGACTGAAGCAGTGGTGAGGAAGCTCAGCCGCTGGATTCCACCAGGCCCCCCAGGGCCACAGACCCAGAAGGTGCGGACCTCACCACTGCACCACTGGCCGGCCCCTTTCATGTTCGATTGGCAACCAGCAGTTGAGTGCAAGTGGACTTGAATAGGCTACTTGAGCCCAACTCTGGCACTGTGGAGATGAGGCCAGGTTGTTTTTCGGGTCCACTGTGATGTCAGAGGATTTGTCATAATTGTGTCTCTGCTGTCCCATCAAGCTTCATGGACACACGGTTTCAAAGCCCGCTTGGAGCAGTCTCATAACTCACCCTTCCCAGTTAGCCCAGGTTTGACCTTCGCTGCCGTTTTTTGGCTTGTGAATTTCTCTGACTTTCAAACGTTCAAGCAAAGTCTGTCTAAAGAGTGACATCATCTTTCATTTTGGATTAGTCATGTGGAATTTTTGTTCGCTTTCCATTTTCTGGGACCTGTTTTTCTTTTCCATAGTATAATTGTCATGGTCTTTCTTAGCTATCTCCCTCAGACATGCTAATCAGTCCTTTCTCCTTCACTCCAAGTGATTAATTTTGTATTTCTTTAATCACCGTATGTGTTCTAGGCTGAGGTGTGAGTGCTTTCATGACTCTTGGTTGTTGTCTTTGAATTTGCACTGGTCACTTGTAGGAATCTTTGCTATCCTAGCCTAGGTCAAAGTAAGCACTGGGAACACGTGGTCATCTGGGTTGGTTTGACAACCTGAGATCAGAAACTCCAACTTCGACGTGGTCCTGGCAACCCCCTTCACGGACACAATGTTTCAGAGACAAATTAGACAAAGCTGATGAATTCCTCTCTCCAGGAAAGATATTTTTCTGTCTCTTTTCTGGATTTGGGAAGTTTCGAACTTGACTCCTGATCCTTGAACGTTCCCCTAGATTCCATCTAGATACGGGCTTACCTTATTTCTATAGGCTGTGCCATTTGTATGACTTACATCCTCAACCCTGGCCTGTTTATTTTTCTTGAAAAAGAATTGTAATGTTCTAATTGTCAGCCAACGGCCTTACATATGGTGTCAAACATATAATCAATAATCCTTCTCTGGCAAGATGTAGGGGGAGAGAATTTCAGTGTAGGCAAACTGAGTACTCTAGCCTGGGAGGGCAGCCTTCACAAAGGAACGAAGCCCTCTGGAAAAGGGTGCTTTTCAGCACACTTGTACAGCCCTTCCAAACAAAGAGACATACCGTATGCATGACAGGGCCACATTCCTTGAAGGCTTCCAAGACACCTCTTGGGACACGTTAGCCTGTACCCAGTGGGCACCCGTGACGCCAGAGCTATGGAAAAGTCAGACTGATCTTCAAAGAATGCTAGGGGCCTAGGAAAGGAGGCATCGATTCTTCTCTTCAATGTCCTCAAAGCATCGTTCTTGACTTTGGATTATGCTTAAGGCAGAAGGTCACTGTAGGTCTGATGAGCGCCAAGTCCGGCTTCTTGTTTCCAATCAAGCTGGAAGCTTGAATCAGCACGGCCTCCCCATAGACTTGAATAGATGACCATGTTCTCCTCTGAGTGCTTGTCCCTCTATTCTCGCTTCTTGCCAAGGATTCAGTTCTTATCCCTTGAATCAGAGTCTGATTTATCTCTTCCAGTTTCTGTGCCCGCTTTCTGTTTGTCAAAGCTGTTTCTTGGTATCTCTCCCTTTAACAGCCTAGCGTAGGCCAATCCTCAGACTGGAACCATGCGGCCATCTTGGGGGACATGTTCAGCGTGATGTCATAAACAACCTCAAAATTCTAAGTTGTCCTGACAATCTCCATGCACACAGAGTTTGAGAGCCATCTCGGACCAGTCTGACTCCTCACCCTTTCCAGGTGGGATCGTTGTCCTTTTTCTGGATTTCTTGTCATTTTTCTAAGTTTCCCCTCGACCTTTGAAAGGCCTGCTACATTCTCTCTGGACACTGGTTTCTTTCCTGTAAGATGATTCTGGGTTGTATCTCTTATAGCAGGTGTAGATGGCCTAGTGGGTAGACCTTCCCCAGAGAAAGTCCTGGACTCCCTCTCAAGTTGAGTTTGCCTAGGCAATCCTCTGATGCACAGTGATCGTGTCACTCCTAGCACTGTGCGAATTCCATCTTCGCAGGTCACATGTTTTCCTTCCTTCTTCCTTTGGGGAAGTGTACCAGAAAATTCACAGATTGTAATACTCTCATGGTTCTTTTTCTGCTGCGTATCGATAACACATCCTCACAATTGTTACTTATTGATGATCTCTGCCCGCACGTACCATGAACTCTATATTTCCTAACGCTGCTAACGTGATCTGCACCCGTGATGTGAAACAGTGAGGCCGGGCCGCCCAAGCAGAACGTGAGCTCGTACCCGCTCCACCACATGGCCGGCCCTGAATTGGACTTTTGGACCAACCTTTTCCCGAACTTGGGAAGACGTGGGCCTGTTTGGATTATTCGTGAAGGTGATTAGTAGTAACATCATGGACGGTAACCTTTTCCCTTGGTTCATGGGCTTAGTTCGGATCATGTTCCCTGGGTAGTATTCCTCTTCATCTATTTGGAATGGTCTACGTTTCTGTAGCATCAGTAAGAATTTTGAGGTGAATTTCCATCCTTGGAAGTTCAACTTCTCTAATCTCCTTCAGCCCCCAAAGCTTTATGCCGTCATTCTGGACTCCTATTTGGATTTTGGATTTTAGGTGAATTTATTGCCATAACCCTGCCTTAGAACATCCTATATCTTTCAGATTTGCATCCTCATCGATTTAGACTTCTGTGTAGGTTACAACATCTTCACCAGCGTAAGCCTAATCACAGGACCTCACCGCACACTTGTGCCTCATCATGTCTTTCACCTTCCCGAACCACCCGGCTTTGCCTCTGGGAACCCCCAATCAAATGTCCCGTGCCGCCTGTTCGTCAGTGCTTCTTTTTTCTTCTCCTTGTAGGTGAGATTCTACGGTATTTGACTTTCTCCCTGGGGCTTGTTTCACTTCCCCTAAAACCCTCACTGTCATTCTGGTGGTCACAAATGGCTGGATTGCATCCTTTGTTCTGGCTGAGTGGTATGCCATTGTGTGGCTATAGCCCATCTTCCTTCTGCATTCATCCCTTGCTGGGCACCAGGGCGGCTTCCAAGTCTTGAATAGTGGGAGTAAGGCTGTGGTGAACTCAGTGGTGCACATGTCTTTATGCAGTAGTTTCTCCGAGTTCTTTGGTTAAACACGCCGCAGAGGAATAGCTGGAATCATATGGGACATGGAATCCAAAACTTCTGAGGCAGTTCCACACCGCTTGGCGTAGTGGCTGCACGGGTTTCCACTCCCACCAGCAGTGCAGGAGGCTTCCCTTCTCTCCACCTCCTCTCTGACACTTGATGTTTCCCGTCTGCTTCCTTATAGCCATCATGACCACAGTGAGCTGCTATGTCCTTGCAGTTTGGATTTGCATTGGCCTGAGACCTAATGATGGTGAACATGTGTTCAGGCACCTGTTGGCCCTCTTTCGATCTCCTAAGGAGAAATCCCTGTTTCCATCTTTTGCCCAGATTTTCATGGGCTTGTGGTGTTTCTTCTTGTGAAGACGTTTGAGTTGATTGCATCTTGGGGCTTTCCACCCCGTGTCCGACGTGTGCTTTGCAAACATCCTCTGCCAGTTGTTGTGCTGTCTTTGCATTGAGGCGATGGTTTCCTTGACTGGGCAGAAGCGTGTGCATTTGATGTGGTCCCGTTTGTTTCTTGTTTCCTCTGTTACCCTTGCCCAGTCAGACACGCCTCTTCCAAATAGGTGGCTCAGACAGATGGCAAAGAGCAGTCTGCCTAGGTCTTCTCCTACAAGTTTCACGGTTTCAAGTCTGCCATTCCAGGCTTTAATCCATTTCGAGGTGGTGTGTGTCTCATGTGTAACATCATGGTGTACTCTCGTTGTGTCCCATGTGGCTGTGCAGACTTCCCAGCACCGCTTCTTGTAGAGACTCTGCTTTCTCCACTGTCTCCTCTTGGCTCCCTGGTCGAAAATGGGCCGTCCATGTACGTTTAAGTTGGGCTCTGGGCTCTCGATTCTGTTGCATGGGTCTGTGTGACTGTTTTGAGGCCCAGACTGTGCCGTTTCGGTGCCTAGCGCTTCGTCCTCTGTGTTGAAATGAGAAAGTGTGACACGTCCCGCTTTGTTCATTTTCCTGAGGATTCCTTGCCTATTCAGGGTCTCTTGTGTCTGGCTAGAAACTTTAGGATTCTCTCTTCTATCTCTGTGGCAAATATTGCTGCAAATTTGACTGGGTTTGTAAGGAATCGAGGGATTCCTTGCTCAGGTATGGAAGTTTCAAGTGTGTTCATTCTTCCATTCCCGGATCCTGGAATATCCTTCTTTTTCCTTGTGTCTTCTTGAATTTCTTTCCCCAAACGTTTGCTAGTTTTCGATTGACATAGCTTTCACCTGTTTGGCTAGGGTTCTTCATAGAGATCTTATTTTTGCACTGGCAAGCTGTTGTTTCTTCTTTGAGCTTCAGTTTTTCTATCCTTTGCAACTTTTCATTGGTTTGTTTCGGCAGAAGTGCATCGCTGAGCTCACATCTGCTGGCTATGCTCCTGTATTTGCTCGGAAGTGTGGCCCTGTCTGACATCCCTTCCCATTGGACTCTACACTACCTGTGACGCCTGCCCCAGAACGACTGAAGCAGTGGTGAGCAGGCTCCCCCCCAGGATTCCACCCGGCCCACCCCTGGCCACCGACTCAGAAGGTGCGTTCCTCACTGCTGCACCACCGGCCGGCCCCTTTCATGTTGCACTGGCAACCTGCAGTTGAGTGCAATGGGACTTGAATGGGCTACTTGAGACCAGCTCTGGCACTGTGTAGATGAGGCCAGGTTGTTTTTCGGCTCTTCTGTGATGTCAGAGGATTTGTCATAATTGTGTATCTGCTGTCCCGGCTAGCTTCACGGATGCAGGGTTTCCGAGCCCGCTTGGAGGAGTCTCATGACTCATCCTTCCCAGTTAGCCCAGGTTTGACCTTCGCTGTCATTTGTTCGCTTGTGAATTTCTCTGACTTTCAAACGGTAAACCAGAGTGTGTCTAAAGACTGACATCTTTCATTGTGGATTATTCAGGTGTGGTTTCTGTTCGCCTTCCGTTTTCTGGGACCTTTTTTTCTTTTCCATAGTATACTCGTCATGGTCTTTCTCAGCTATCTCCCTTAGACATGCTTATCAGTCCGTTCTGCTTCACTCCAAGTGATTAATTTTGTATTTCTTTAATCACCGTATGTTCTCCAGGCTGAGGTGTGAGTCCTTTCGTGACTCTTGGTTGTTGTCTTTGAATTTGCAATGGGCACATGTAGGGATCTTTGCTAGCCTAGCCTAGGTCAAACTAAGCACTGAGAACATGCGGTCATCTGGGTTGGTTTGCCATGCTGAGATCAGAAACTGCAAATTCGCGGGTGTCCTGCCAACCCCCTTCGTGGACATAAGGTTTCCGAGACAAATTAGACAAATCTGATGAATTTCTCTCTCCAGGAAAGATATTTTTCTGTCTCTTTTCTGGTTTTGGGAAGTTTCGAACTTGACCCCTGATCCTTGAACGTTCCCCTAGATTCCGTCTAGATACGGGCTTACTTTCTTTCTAGAGGGTGTGCCATATATTTACCTTACGTCCTCAGTCCTGGCCTGCTTATTTTCTTGAAACAGAATTGTAATGTTCTAATTTTCAGCCAGCTTCCTTACGTATGGTGTCAAAACACACAAGCAATAATCCATCTATGGCAAGAGGTAGGGGGATAGAATTTCATTAGGGCCAAACTGAGCACTCCAGCCTGGGAGGGCAGCCTTCACAAAGAAACGAAGCCATCTGGAAAAGGGTGCTTTTCAGTACACTTGTGGAGCCCTTTCAAACACAGGGACAACCCCAAGCATGACAGGGCCCCATTCCTTGAAGGCTTCCAAGACATCTCTTGGGACACGTTAGCATGTACCCCGTTGGCCCCCGTGACGCCTGAGCTATGGAAAGTGAGACTGATCTTAAAGAATGCTAGGGGCCTAGGAAAGGAGGCATCGATTCTTCTCTTCAATGTCCTCAAAGCATCGTTCTTGACTTTGGATTATGCTTAAGGCAGAAAGACAACGTAGGTCTGATAAGGCCCAAGTCCGGCCTCTTGTTTCCAGTCAAGCTGCAAGCTTGAATCAGCGTGGCCTCCCTATAGACTTGAGTAGATGACAATGTTCTCCTCTCAGTGCTTGTCCCTGTACTCTCACTTCTCCCCAAGTATTCCTTTCATTTCCCTTGAATCAGAGTCTGATTTATCTCTTCCAGTTTCTGTGCCCGCTTTCTGTTTGTCAAAGCTGTTTCTGGGTATCTCTCCCTTTAATAGCCTAGCGTAGGCCAATCCTCAGACTGGAACCATGCGGCCATCTTGGGGGACATGTTCAGCGTGATGTCGTAAACAACCTCAAAATTCTAAGTTGTCCTGACAATCTCCATGCACACAGAGTTTGAGAGCCATCTCGGACCAGTCTGACTCCTCACCCTTTCCAGGAGGGATAGTTGTCCTTTTTCTGGATTTCTTGTCGTTTTTCTAAGTTTCCCCTCGAACTTTGAAAGGCCTGCTACATTCTCTCTGGACACTGGTTTCTTTCCTGTAAGATGATTCTGGGTTGTATCTCTTATAGCAGGTGTAGATGGCCTAGTGGGTAGACCTTCCCCAGAGAAAGTCCTGGACTCCCTCTCAAGTTGAGTTTGCCTAGGCAATCCTCTGATGCACAGTGATCGTGTCACTCCTAGCACTGTGCGAATTCCATCTTCGCAGGTCACATGTTTTCCTTCCTTCTTCCTTTGGGGAAGTGTACCAGAAAATTCACAGATTGTAATGCTCTCATGGTTCTTTTTCTGCTGCGTATCGATAACGCATCCTCACAATTGTTACTTATTGATGATCTCTGCCCGCACGTACCCTGAACTCTATATTTCCTAACGCTGCTAACGTGATCTGCACCCGTGATGTGAAACAGTGAGGCCGGGCCGCCCAAGCAGAACGTGAGCTCGTACCCGCTCCACCACATGGCCGGCCCTGAATTGGACTTTTGGACCAACCTTTTCCCGAACTTGGGAAGACGTGGGCCTGTTTGGATTATTCGTGAAGGTGATTAGTAGTAACATCATGGACGGTAACCTTTTCCCTTGGTTCATGGGCTTAGTTCGGATCATGTTCTCTGGGTAGTATTCCTCTTCATCTATTTGGAATGGTCTACGTTTCTGTAGCATCAGTAAGAATTTTGAGGTGAATTTCCATCCTTGGAAGTTCAACTTCTCTAATCTCCTTCAGCCCCCAAAGCTTTATGCCGTCATTCTGGACTCCTATTTGGATTTTGGATTTTAGGTGAATTTATTGCCATAACCCTGCCTTAGAACATCCTATATCTTTCAGATTTGCATCCTCATCGATTTAGACTTCTGTGTAGGTTACAACATCTTCACCAGCGTAAGCCTAATCACAGGACCTCACCGCACACTTGTGCCTCATCATGTCTTTCACCTTCCCGAACCACCCGGCTTTGCCTCTGGGAACCCCCAATCAAATGTCCCGTGCCGCCTGTTCGTCAGTGCTTCTTTTTTCTTCTCCTTGTAGGTGAGATTCTACGGTATTTGACTTTCTCCCTGGGGCTTGTTTCACTTCCCCTAAAACCCTCACTGTCATTCTGGTGGTCACAAATGGCTGGATTGCATCCTTTGTTCTGGCTGAGTGGTATGCCATTGTGTGGCTATAGCCCATCTTCCTTCTGCATTCATCCCTTGCTGGGCACCAGGGCGGCTTCCAAGTCTTGAATAGTGGGAGTAAGGCTGTGGTGAACTCAGTGGTGCACATGTCTTTATGCAGTAGTTTCTCCGAGTTCTTTGGTTAAACACGCCGCAGAGGAATAGCTGGAATCATATGGGACATGGAATCCAAAACTTCTGAGGCAGTTCCACACCGCTTGGCGTAGTGGCTGCACGGGTTTCCACTCCCACCAGCAGTGCAGGAGGCTTCCCTTCTCTCCACCTCCTCTCTGACACTTGATGTTTCCCGTCTGCTTCCTTATAGCCATCATGACCACAGTGAGCTGCTATGTCCTTGCAGTTTGGATTTGCATTGGCCTGAGACCTAATGATGGTGAACATGTGTTCAGGCACCTGTTGGCCCTCTTTCGATCTCCTAAGGATAAATCCCTGTTTCCATCTTTTGCCCAGATTTTCATGGGCTTGTGGTGTTTCTTCTTGTGAAGACGTTTGAGTTGATTGCATCTTGGGGCTTTCCACCCCGTGTCCGACGTGTGCTTTGCAAACATCCTCTGCCAGTTGTTGTGCTGTCTTTGCATTGAGGCGATGGTTTCCTTGACTGGGCAGAAGCGTGTGCATTTGATGTGGTCCCGTTTGTTTCTTGTTTCCTCTGTTACCCTTGCCCAGTCAGACACGCCTCTTCCAAATAGGTGGCTCAGACAGATGGCAAAGAGCAGTCTGCCTAGGTCTTCTCCTACAAGTTTCACGGTTTCAAGTCTGCCATTCCAGGCTTTAATCCATTTCGAGGTGGTGTGTGTCTCATGTGTAACATCATGGTGTACTCTCGTTGTGTCCCATGTGGCTGTGCAGACTTCCCAGCACCGCTTCTTGTAGAGACTCTGCTTTCTCCACTGTCTCCTCTTGGCTCCCTGGTCGAAAATGGGCCGTCCATGTACGTTTAAGTTGGGCTCTGGGCTCTCGATTCTGTTGCATGGGTCTGTGTGACTGTTTTGAGGCCCAGACTGTGCCGTTTCGGTGCCTAGCGCTTCGTCCTCTGTGTTGAAATGAGAAAGTGTGACACGTCCCGCTTTGTTCATTTTCCTGAGGATTCCTTGCCTATTCAGGGTCTCTTGTGTCTGGCTAGAAACTTTAGGATTCTCTCTTCTATCTCTGTGGCAAATATTGCTGCAAATTTGACTGGGTTTGTAAGGAATCGAGGGATTCCTTGCTCAGGTATGGAAGTTTCAAGTGTGTTCATTCTTCCATTCCCGGATCCTGGAATATCCTTCTTTTTCCTTGTGTCTTCTTGAATTTCTTTCCCCAAACGTTTGCTAGTTTTCGATTGACATAGCTTTCACCTGTTTGGCTAGGGTTCTTCATAGAGATCTTATTTTTGCACTGGCAAGCTGTTGTTTCTTCTTTGAGCTTCAGTTTTTCTATCCTTTGCAACTTTTCATTGGTTTGTTTCGGCAGAAGTGCATCGCTGAGCTCACATCTGCTGGCTATGCTCCTGTATTTGCTCGGAAGTGTGGCCCTGTCTGACATCCCTTCCCATTGGACTCTACACTACCTGTGACGCCTGCCCCAGAACGACCGAAGCAGTGGTGAGCAGGCTCCCCCCCAGGATTCCACCCGGCCCACCCCTGGCCACCGACTCAGAAGGTGCGGTCCTCACTGCTGCACCACCGGCCGGCCCCTTTCATGTTGCACTGGCAACCTGCAGTTGAGTGCAATGGGACTTGAATGGGCTACTTGAGACCAGCTCTGGCACTGTGTAGATGAGGCCAGGTTGTTTTTCGGCTCTTCTGTGATGTCAGAGGATTTGTCATAATTGTGTATCTGCTGTCCCGGCTAGCTTCACGGATGCAGGGTTTCCGAGCCCGCTTGGAGGAGTCTCATGACTCATCCTTCCCAGTTAGCCCAGGTTTGACCTTCGCTGTCATTTGTTCGCTTGTGAATTTCTCTGACTTTCAAACGGTAAGCCAGAGTGTGTCTAAAGACTGACATCTTTCATTGTGGATTATTCAGGTGTGGTTTCTGTTCGCCTTCCGTTTTCTGGGACCTTTTTTTCTTTTCCATAGTATACTCGTCATGGTCTTTCTCAGCTATCTCCCTTAGACATGCTTATCAGTCCGTTCTGCTTCACTCCAAGTGATTAATTTTGTATTTCTTTAATCACCGTATGTTCTCCAGGCTGAGGTGTGAGTCCTTTCGTGACTCTTGGTTGTTGTCTTTGAATTTGCAATGGGCACATGTAGGGATCTTTGCTAGCCTAGCCTAGGTCAAACTAAGCACTGAGAACATGCGGTCATCTGGGTTGGTTTGCCATGCTGAGATCAGAAACTGCAAATTCGCGGGTGTCCTGCCAACCCCCTTCGTGGGCATAAGGTTTCCGAGACAAATTAGACAAATCTGATGAATTTCTCTCTCCAGGAAAGATATTTTTCTGTCTCTTTTCTGCTTTTGGGAAGTTTCGAACTTGACCCCTGATCCTTGAACGTTCCCCTAGATTCCGTCTAGATACGGGCTTACTTTCTTTCTAGAGGGTGTGCCATATATTTACCTTACGTCCTCAGTCCTGGCCTGCTTATTTTCTTGAAACAGAATTGTAATGTTCTAATTTTCAGCCAGCTTCCTTACGTATGGTGTCAAAACACACAAGCAATAATCCATCTATGGCAAGAGGTAGGGGGATAGAATTTCATTAGGGCCAAACTGAGCACTCCAGCCTGGGAGGGCAGCCTTCACAAAGAAACGAAGCCATCTGGAAAAGGGTGCTTTTCAGTACACTTGTGGAGCCCTTTCAAACACAGGGACAACCCCAAGCATGACAGGGCCCCATTCCTTGAAGGCTTCCAAGACATCTCTTGGGACACGTTAGCATGTACCCCGTTGGCCCCCGTGACGCCTGAGCTATGGAAAGTGAGACTGATCTTAAAGAATGCTAGGGGCCTAGGAAAGGAGGCATCGATTCTTCTCTTCAATGTCCTCAAAGCATCGTTCTTGACTTTGGATTATGCTTAAGGCAGAAAGACAACGTAGGTCTGATAAGGCCCAAGTCCGGCCTCTTGTTTCCAGTCAAGCTGCAAGCTTGAATCAGCGTGGCCTCCCTATAGACTTGAGTAGATGACAATGTTCTCCTCTCAGTGCTTGTCCCTGTACTCTCACTTCTCCCCAAGTATTCCTTTCATTTCCCTTGAATCAGAGTCTGATTTATCTCTTCCAGTTTCTGTGCCCGCTTTCTGTTTGTCAAAGCTGTTTCTGGGTATCTCTCCCTTTAATAGCCTAGCGTAGGCCAATCCTCAGACTGGAACCATGCGGCCATCTTGGGGGACATGTTCAGCGTGATGTCATAAACAACCTCAAAATTCTAAGTTGTCCTGACAAGCTCCATGCACACAGAGTTTGAGAGCCATCTCGGACCAGTCTGACTCCTCACCCTTTCCAGGAGGGATAGTTGTCCTTTTTCTGGATTTCTTGTCGTTTTTCTAAGTTTCCCCTCGAACTTTGAAAGGCCTGCTACATTCTCTCTGGACACTGGTTTCTTTCCTGTAAGATGATTCTGGGTTGTATCTCTTATAGCAGGTGTAGATGGCCTAGTGGGTAGACCTTCCCCAGAGAAAGTCCTGGACTCCCTCTCAAGTTGAGTTTGCCTAGGCAATCCTCTGATGCACAGTGATCGTGTCACTCCTAGCACTGTGCGAATTCCATCTTCGCAGGTCACATGTTTTCCTTCCTTCTTCCTTTGGGGAAGTGTACCAGAAAATTCACAGATTGTAATGCTCTCATGGTTCTTTTTCTGCTGCGTATCGATAACGCATCCTCACAATTGTTACTTATTGATGATCTCTGCCCGCACGTACCCTGAACTCTATATTTCCTAACGCTGCTAACGTGATCTGCACCCGTGATGTGAAACAGTGAGGCCGGGCCGCCCAAGCAGAACGTGAGCTCGTACCCGCTCCACCACATGGCCGGCCCTGAATTGGACTTTTGGACCAACCTTTTCCCGAACTTGGGAAGACGTGGGCCTGTTTGGATTATTCGTGAAGGTGATTAGTAGTAACATCATGGACGGTAACCTTTTCCCTTGGTTCATGGGCTTAGTTCGGATCATGTTCTCTGGGTAGTATTCCTCTTCATCTATTTGGAATGGTCTACGTTTCTGTAGCATCAGTAAGAATTTTGAGGTGAATTTCCATCCTTGGAAGTTCAACTTCTCTAATCTCCTTCAGCCCCCAAAGCTTTATGCCGTCATTCTGGACTCCTATTTGGATTTTGGATTTTAGGTGAATTTATTGCCATAACCCTGCCTTAGAACATCCTATATCTTTCAGATTTGCATCCTCATCGATTTAGACTTCTGTGTAGGTTACAACATCTTCACCAGCGTAAGCCTAATCACAGGACCTCACCGCACACTTGTGCCTCATCATGTCTTTCACCTTCCCCCACCACCCGGCTTTGCCTCTGGGAACCCCCAATCAAATGTCCCGTGCCGCCTGTTCGTCAGTGCTTCTTTTTTCTTCTCCTTGTAGGTGAGATTCTACGGTATTTGACTTTCTCCCTGGGGCTTGTTTCACTTCCCCTAAAACCCTCACTGTCATTCTGGTGGTCACAAATGGCTGGATTGCATCCTTTGTTCTGGCTGAGTGGTATGCCATTGTGTGGCTATAGCCCATCTTCCTTCTGCATTCATCCCTTGCTGGGCACCAGGGCGGCTTCCAAGTCTTGAATAGTGGGAGTAAGGCTGTGGTGAACTCAGTGGTGCACATGTCTTTATGCAGTAGTTTCTCCGAGTTCTTTGGTTAAACACGCCGCAGAGGAATAGCTGGAATCATATGGGACATGGAATCCAAAACTTCTGAGGCAGTTCCACACCGCTTGGCGTAGTGGCTGCACGGGTTTCCGCTCCCACCAGCAGTGCAGGAGGCTTCCCTTCTCTCCACCTCCTCTCTGACACTTGATGTTTCCCGTCTGCTTCCTTATAGCCATCATGACCACAGTGAGCTGCTATGTCCTTGCAGTTTGGATTTGCATTGGCCTGAGACCTAATGATGGTGAACATGTGTTCAGGCACCTGTTGGCCCTCTTTCGATCTCCTAAGGAGAAATCCCTGTTTCCATCTTTTGCCCAGATTTTCATGGGCTTGTGGTGTTTCTTCTTGTGAAGACGTTTGAGTTGATTGCATCTTGGGGCTTTCCACCCCGTGTCCGACGTGTGCTTTGCAAACATCCTCTGCCAGTTGTTGTGCTGTCTTTGCATTGAGGCGATGGTTTCCTTGACTGGGCAGAAGCGTGTGCATTTGATGTGGTCCCGTTTGTTTCTTGTTTCCTCTGTTACCCTTGCCCAGTCAGACACGCCTCTTCCAAATAGGTGGCTCAGACAGATGGCAAAGAGCAGTCTGCCTAGGTCTTCTCCTACAAGTTTCACGGTTTCAAGTCTGCCATTCCAGGCTTTAATCCATTTCGAGGTGGTGTGTGTCTCATGTGTAACATCATGGTGTACTCTCGTTGTGTCCCATGTGGCTGTGCAGACTTCCCAGCACCGCTTCTTGTAGAGACTCTGCTTTCTCCACTGTCTCCTCTTGGCTCCCTGGTCGAAAATGGGCCGTCCATGTACGTTTAAGTTGGGCTCTGGGCTCTCGATTCTGTTGCATGGGTCTGTGTGACTGTTTTGAGGCCCAGACTGTGCCGTTTCGGTGCCTAGCGCTTCGTCCTCTGTGTTGAAATGAGAAAGTGTGACACGTCCCGCTTTGTTCATTTTCCTGAGGATTCCTTGCCTATTCAGGGTCTCTTGTGTCTGGCTAGAAACTTTAGGATTCTCTCTTCTATCTCTGTGGCAAATATTGCTGCAAATTTGACTGGGTTTGTAAGGAATCGAGGGATTCCTTGCTCAGGTATGGAAGTTTCAAGTGTGTTCATTCTTCCATTCCCGGATCCTGGAATATCCTTCTTTTTCCTTGTGTCTTCTTGAATTTCTTTCCCCAAACGTTTGCTAGTTTTCGATTGACATAGCTTTCACCTGTTTGGCTAGGGTTCTTCATAGAGATCTTATTTTTGCACTGGCAAGCTGTTGTTTCTTCTTTGAGCTTCAGTTTTTCTATCCTTTGCAACTTTTCATTGGTTTGTTTCGGCAGAAGTGCATCGCTGAGCTCACATCTGCTGGCTATGCTCCTGTATTTGCTCGGAAGTGTGGCCCTGTCTGACATCCCTTCCCATTGGACTCTACACTACCTGTGACGCCTGCCCCAGAACGACTGAAGCAGTGGTGAGCAGGCTCCCCCCCAGGATTCCACCCGGCCCACCCCTGGCCACCGACTCAGAAGGTGCGTTCCTCACTGCTGCACCACCGGCCGGCCCCTTTCATGTTGCACTGGCAACCTGCAGTTGAGTGCAATGGGACTTGAATGGGCTACTTGAGACCAGCTCTGGCACTGTGTAGATGAGGCCAGGTTGTTTTTCGGCTCTTCTGTGATGTCAGAGGATTTGTCATAATTGTGTATCTGCTGTCCCGGCTAGCTTCACGGATGCAGGGTTTCCGAGCCCGCTTGGAGGAGTCTCATGACTCATCCTTCCCAGTTAGCCCAGGTTTGACCTTCGCTGTCATTTGTTCGCTTGTGAATTTCTCTGACTTTCAAACGGTAAGCCAGAGTGTGTCTAAAGACTGACATCTTTCATTGTGGATTATTCAGGTGTGGTTTCTGTTCGCCTTCCGTTTTCTGGGACCTTTTTTTCTTTTCCATAGTATACTCGTCATGGTCTTTCTCAGCTATCTCCCTTAGACATGCTTATCAGTCCGTTCTGCTTCACTCCAAGTGATTAATTTTGTATTTCTTTAATCACCGTATGTTCTCCAGGCTGAGGTGTGAGTCCTTTCGTGACTCTTGGTTGTTGTCTTTGAATTTGCAATGGGCACATGTAGGGATCTTTGCTAGCCTAGCCTAGGTCAAACTAAGCACTGAGAACATGCGGTCATCTGGGTTGGTTTGCCATGCTGAGATCAGAAACTGCAAATTCGCGGGTGTCCTGCCAACCCCCTTCGTGGACATAAGGTTTCCGAGACAAATTAGACAAATCTGATGAATTTCTCTCTCCAGGAAAGATATTTTTCTGTCTCTTTTCTGCTTTTGGGAAGTTTCGAACTTGACCCCTGATCCTTGAACGTTCCCCTAGATTCCGTCTAGATACGGGCTTACTTTCTTTCTAGAGGGTGTGCCATATATTTACCTTACGTCCTCAGTCCTGGCCTGCTTATTTTCTTGAAACAGAATTGTAATGTTCTAATTTTCAGCCAGCTTCCTTACGTATGGTGTCAAAACACACAAGCAATAATCCATCTATGGCAAGAGGTAGGGGGATAGAATTTCATTAGGGCCAAACTGAGCACTCCAGCCTGGGAGGGCAGCCTTCACAAAGAAACGAAGCCATCTGGAAAAGGGTGCTTTTCAGTACACTTGTGGAGCCCTTTCAAACACAGGGACAACCCCAAGCATGACAGGGCCCCATTCCTTGAAGGCTTCCAAGACATCTCTTGGGACACGTTAGCATGTACCCCGTTGGCCCCCGTGACGCCCGAGCTATGGAAAGTGAGACTGATCTTAAAGAATGCTAGGGGCCTAGGAAAGGAGGCATCGATTCTTCTCTTCAATGTCCTCAAAGCATCGTTCTTGACTTTGGATTATGCTTAAGGCAGAAAGACAACGTAGGTCTGATAAGGCCCAAGTCCGGCCTCTTGTTTCCAGTCAAGCTGCAAGCTTGAATCAGCGTGGCCTCCCTATAGACTTGAGTAGATGACAATGTTCTCCTCTCAGTGCTTGTCCCTGTACTCTCACTTCTCCCCAAGTATTCCTTTCATTTCCCTTGAATCAGAGTCTGATTTATCTCTTCCAGTTTCTGTGCCCGCTTTCTGTTTGTCAAAGCTGTTTCTGGGTATCTCTCCCTTTAATAGCCTAGCGTAGGCCAATCCTCAGACTGGAACCATGCGGCCATCTTGGGGGACATGTTCAGCGTGATGTCATAAACAACCTCAAAATTCTAAGTTGTCCTGACAAGCTCCATGCACACAGAGTTTGAGAGCCATCTCGGACCAGTCTGACTCCTCACCCTTTCCAGGAGGGATAGTTGTCCTTTTTCTGGATTTCTTGTCGTTTTTCTAAGTTTCCCCTCGAACTTTGAAAGGCCTGCTACATTCTCTCTGGACACTGGTTTCTTTCCTGTAAGATGATTCTGGGTTGTATCTCTTATAGCAGGTGTAGATGGCCTAGTGGGTAGACCTTCCCCAGAGAAAGTCCTGGACTCCCTCTCAAGTTGAGTTTGCCTAGGCAATCCTCTGATGCACAGTGATCGTGTCACTCCTAGCACTGTGCGAATTCCATCTTCGCAGGTCACATGTTTTCCTTCCTTCTTCCTTTGGGGAAGTGTACCAGAAAATTCACAGATTGTAATGCTCTCATGGTTCTTTTTCTGCTGTGTATCGATAACGCATCCTCACAATTGTTACTTATTGATGATCTCTGCCCGCACGTACCCTGAACTCTATATTTCCTAACGCTGCTAACGTGATCTGCACCCGTGATGTGAAACAGTGAGGCCGGGCCGCCCAAGCAGAACGTGAGCTCGTACCCGCTCCACCACATGGCCGGCCCTGAATTGGACTTTTGGACCAACCTTTTCCCGAACTTGGGAAGACGTGGGCCTGTTTGGATTATTCGTGAAGGTGATTAGTAGTAACATCATGGACGGTAACCTTTTCCCTTGGTTCATGGGCTTAGTTCGGATCATGTTCTCTGGGTAGTATTCCTCTTCATCTATTTGGAATGGTCTACGTTTCTGTAGCATCAGTAAGAATTTTGAGGTGAATTTCCATCCTTGGAAGTTCAACTTCTCTAATCTCCTTCAGCCCCCAAAGCTTTATGCCGTCATTCTGGACTCCTATTTGGATTTTGGATTTTAGGTGAATTTATTGCCATAACCCTGCCTTAGAACATCCTATATCTTTCAGATTTGCATCCTCATCGATTTAGACTTCTGTGTAGGTTACAACATCTTCACCAGCGTAAGCCTAATCACAGGACCTCACCGCACACTTGTGCCTCATCATGTCTTTCACCTTCCCCCACCACCCGGCTTTGCCTCTGGGAACCCCCAATCAAATGTCCCGTGCCGCCTGTTCGTCAGTGCTTCTTTTTTCTTCTCCTTGTAGGTGAGATTCTACGGTATTTGACTTTCTCCCTGGGGCTTGTTTCACTTCCCCTAAAACCCTCACTGTCATTCTGGTGGTCACAAATGGCTGGATTGCATCCTTTGTTCTGGCTGAGTGGTATGCCATTGTGTGGCTATAGCCCATCTTCCTTCTGCATTCATCCCTTGCTGGGCACCAGGGCGGCTTCCAAGTCTTGAATAGTGGGAGTAAGGCTGTGGTGAACTCAGTGGTGCACATGTCTTTATGCAGTAGTTTCTCCGAGTTCTTTGGTTAAACACGCCGCAGAGGAATAGCTGGAATCATATGGGACATGGAATCCAAAACTTCTGAGGCAGTTCCACACCGCTTGGCGTAGTGGCTGCACGGGTTTCCACTCCCACCAGCAGTGCAGGAGGCTTCCCTTCTCTCCACCTCCTCTCTGACACTTGATGTTTCCCGTCTGCTTCCTTATAGCCATCATGACCACAGTGAGCTGCTATGTCCTTGCAGTTTGGATTTGCATTGGCCTGAGACCTAATGATGGTGAACATGTGTTCAGGCACCTGTTGGCCCTCTTTCGATCTCCTAAGGAGAAATCCCTGTTTCCATCTTTTGCCCAGATTTTCATGGGCTTGTGGTGTTTCTTCTTGTGAAGACGTTTGAGTTGATTGCATCTTGGGGCTTTCCACCCCGTGTCCGACGTGTGCTTTGCAAACATCCTCTGCCAGTTGTTGTGCTGTCTTTGCATTGAGGCGATGGTTTCCTTGACTGGGCAGAAGCGTGTGCATTTGATGTGGTCCCGTTTGTTTCTTGTTTCCTCTGTTACCCTTGCCCAGTCAGACACGCCTCTTCCAAATAGGTGGCTCAGACAGATGGCAAAGAGCAGTCTGCCTAGGTCTTCTCCTACAAGTTTCACGGTTTCAAGTCTGCCATTCCAGGCTTTAATCCATTTCGAGGTGGTGTGTGTCTCATGTGTAACATCATGGTGTACTCTCGTTGTGTCCCATGTGGCTGTGCAGACTTCCCAGCACCGCTTCTTGTAGAGACTCTGCTTTCTCCACTGTCTCCTCTTGGCTCCCTGGTCGAAAATGGGCCGTCCATGTACGTTTAAGTTGGGCTCTGGGCTCTCGATTCTGTTGCATGGGTCTGTGTGACTGTTTTGAGGCCCAGACTGTGCCGTTTCGGTGCCTAGCGCTTCGTCCTCTGTGTTGAAATGAGAAAGTGTGACACGTCCCGCTTTGTTCATTTTCCTGAGGATTCCTTGCCTATTCAGGGTCTCTTGTGTCTGGCTAGAAACTTTAGGATTCTCTCTTCTATCTCTGTGGCAAATATTGCTGCAAATTTGACTGGGTTTGTAAGGAATCGAGGGATTCCTTGCTCAGGTATGGAAGTTTCAAGTGTGTTCATTCTTCCATTCCCGGATCCTGGAATATCCTTCTTTTTCCTTGTGTCTTCTTGAATTTCTTTCCCCAAACGTTTGCTAGTTTTCGATTGACATAGCTTTCACCTGTTTGGCTAGGGTTCTTCATAGAGATCTTATTTTTGCACTGGCAAGCTGTTGTTTCTTCTTTGAGCTTCAGTTTTTCTATCCTTTGCAACTTTTCATTGGTTTGTTTCGGCAGAAGTGCATCGCTGAGCTCACATCTGCTGGCTATGCTCCTGTATTTGCTCGGAAGTGTGGCCCTGTCTGACATCCCTTCCCATTGGACTCTACACTACCTGTGACGCCTGCCCCAGAACGACTGAAGCAGTGGTGAGCAGGCTCCCCCCCAGGATTCCACCCGGCCCACCCCTGGCCACCGACTCAGAAGGTGCGTTCCTCACTGCTGCACCACCGGCCGGCCCCTTTCATGTTGCACTGGCAACCTGCAGTTGAGTGCAATGGGACTTGAATGGGCTACTTGAGACCAGCTCTGGCACTGTGTAGATGAGGCCAGGTTGTTTTTCGGCTCTTCTGTGATGTCAGAGGATTTGTCATAATTGTGTATCTGCTGTCCCGGCTAGCTTCACGGATGCAGGGTTTCCGAGCCCGCTTGGAGGAGTCTCATGACTCATCCTTCCCAGTTAGCCCAGGTTTGACCTTCGCTGTCATTTGTTCGCTTGTGAATTTCTCTGACTTTCAAACGGTAAGCCAGAGTGTGTCTAAAGACTGACATCTTTCATTGTGGATTATTCAGGTGTGGTTTCTGTTCGCCTTCCGTTTTCTGGGACCTTTTTTTCTTTTCCATAGTATACTCGTCATGGTCTTTCTCAGCTATCTCCCTTAGACATGCTTATCAGTCCGTTCTGCTTCACTCCAAGTGATTAATTTTGTATTTCTTTAATCACCGTATGTTCTCCAGGCTGAGGTGTGAGTCCTTTCGTGACTCTTGGTTGTTGTCTTTGAATTTGCAATGGGCACATGTAGGGATCTTTGCTAGCCTAGCCTAGGTCAAACTAAGCACTGAGAACATGCGGTCATCTGGGTTGGTTTGCCATGCTGAGATCAGAAACTGCAAATTCGCGGGTGTCCTGCCAACCCCCTTCGTGGACATAAGGTTTCCGAGACAAATTAGACAAATCTGATGAATTTCTCTCTCCAGGAAAGATATTTTTCTGTCTCTTTTCTGCTTTTGGGAAGTTTCGAACTTGACCCCTGATCCTTGAACGTTCCCCTAGATTCCGTCTAGATACGGGCTTACTTTCTTTCTAGAGGGTGTGCCATATATTTACCTTACGTCCTCAGTCCTGGCCTGCTTATTTTCTTGAAACAGAATTGTAATGTTCTAATTTTCAGCCAGCTTCCTTACGTATGGTGTCAAAACACACAAGCAATAATCCATCTATGGCAAGAGGTAGGGGGATAGAATTTCATTAGGGCCAAACTGAGCACTCCAGCCTGGGAGGGCAGCCTTCACAAAGAAACGAAGCCATCTGGAAAAGGGTGCTTTTCAGTACACTTGTGGAGCCCTTTCAAACACAGGGACAACCCCAAGCATGACAGGGCCCCATTCCTTGAAGGCTTCCAAGACATCTCTTGGGACACGTTAGCATGTACCCCGTTGGCCCCCGTGACGCCCGAGCTATGGAAAGTGAGACTGATCTTAAAGAATGCTAGGGGCCTAGGAAAGGAGGCATCGATTCTTCTCTTCAATGTCCTCAAAGCATCGTTCTTGACTTTGGATTATGCTTAAGGCAGAAAGACAACGTAGGTCTGATAAGGCCCAAGTCCGGCCTCTTGTTTCCAGTCAAGCTGCAAGCTTGAATCAGCGTGGCCTCCCTATAGACTTGAGTAGATGACAATGTTCTCCTCTCAGTGCTTGTCCCTGTACTCTCACTTCTCCCCAAGTATTCCTTTCATTTCCCTTGAATCAGAGTCTGATTTATCTCTTCCAGTTTCTGTGCCCGCTTTCTGTTTGTCAAAGCTGTTTCTGGGTATCTCTCCCTTTAATAGCCTAGCGTAGGCCAATCCTCAGACTGGAACCATGCGGCCATCTTGGGGGACATGTTCAGCGTGATGTCATAAACAACCTCAAAATTCTAAGTTGTCCTGACAAGCTCCATGCACACAGAGTTTGAGAGCCATCTCGGACCAGTCTGACTCCTCACCCTTTCCAGGAGGGATAGTTGTCCTTTTTCTGGATTTCTTGTCGTTTTTCTAAGTTTCCCCTCGAACTTTGAAAGGCCTGCTACATTCTCTCTGGACACTGGTTTCTTTCCTGTAAGATGATTCTGGGTTGTATCTCTTATAGCAGGTGTAGATGGCCTAGTGGGTAGACCTTCCCCAGAGAAAGTCCTGGACTCCCTCTCAAGTTGAGTTTGCCTAGGCAATCCTCTGATGCACAGTGATCGTGTCACTCCTAGCACTGTGCGAATTCCATCTTCGCAGGTCACATGTTTTCCTTCCTTCTTCCTTTGGGGAAGTGTACCAGAAAATTCACAGATTGTAATGCTCTCATGGTTCTTTTTCTGCTGTGTATCGATAACGCATCCTCACAATTGTTACTTATTGATGATCTCTGCCCGCACGTACCCTGAACTCTATATTTCCTAACGCTGCTAACGTGATCTGCACCCGTGATGTGAAACAGTGAGGCCGGGCCGCCCAAGCAGAACGTGAGCTCGTACCCGCTCCACCACATGGCCGGCCCTGAATTGGACTTTTGGACCAACCTTTTCCCGAACTTGGGAAGACGTGGGCCTGTTTGGATTATTCGTGAAGGTGATTAGTAGTAACATCATGGACGGTAACCTTTTCCCTTGGTTCATGGGCTTAGTTCGGATCATGTTCTCTGGGTAGTATTCCTCTTCATCTATTTGGAATGGTCTACGTTTCTGTAGCATCAGTAAGAATTTTGAGGTGAATTTCCATCCTTGGAAGTTCAACTTCTCTAATCTCCTTCAGCCCCCAAAGCTTTATGCCGTCATTCTGGACTCCTATTTGGATTTTGGATTTTAGGTGAATTTATTGCCATAACCCTGCCTTAGAACATCCTATATCTTTCAGATTTGCATCCTCATCGATTTAGACTTCTGTGTAGGTTACAACATCTTCACCAGCGTAAGCCTAATCACAGGACCTCACCGCACACTTGTGCCTCATCATGTCTTTCACCTTCCCCCAACACCCGGCTTTGCCTCTGGGAACCCCCAATCAAATGTCCCGTGCCGCCTGTTCGTCAGTGCTTCTTTTTTCTTCTCCTTGTAGGTGAGATTCTACGGTATTTGACTTTCTCCCTGGGGCTTGTTTCACTTCCCCTAAAACCCTCACTGTCATTCTGGTGGTCACAAATGGCTGGATTGCATCCTTTGTTCTGGCTGAGTGGTATGCCATTGTGTGGCTATAGCCCATCTTCCTTCTGCATTCATCCCTTGCTGGGCACCAGGGCGGCTTCCAAGTCTTGAATAGTGGGAGTAAGGCTGTGGTGAACTCAGTGGTGCACATGTCTTTATGCAGTAGTTTCTCCGAGTTCTTTGGTTAAACACGCCGCAGAGGAATAGCTGGAATCATATGGGACATGGAATCCAAAACTTCTGAGGCAGTTCCACACCGCTTGGCGTAGTGGCTGCACGGGTTTCCGCTCCCACCAGCAGTGCAGGAGGCTTCCCTTCTCTCCACCTCCTCTCTGACACTTGATGTTTCCCGTCTGCTTCCTTATAGCCATCATGACCACAGTGAGCTGCTATGTCCTTGCAGTTTGGATTTGCATTGGCCTGAGACCTAATGATGGTGAACATGTGTTCAGGCACCTGTTGGCCCTCTTTCGATCTCCTAAGGATAAATCCCTGTTTCCATCTTTTGCCCAGATTTTCATGGGCTTGTGGTGTTTCTTCTTGTGAAGACGTTTGAGTTGATTGCATCTTGGGGCTTTCCACCCCGTGTCCGACGTGTGCTTTGCAAACATCCTCTGCCAGTTGTTGTGCTGTCTTTGCATTGAGGCGATGGTTTCCTTGACTGGGCAGAAGCGTGTGCATTTGATGTGGTCCCGTTTGTTTCTTGTTTCCTCTGTTACCCTTGCCCAGTCAGACACGCCTCTTCCAAATAGGTGGCTCAGACAGATGGCAAAGAGCAGTCTGCCTAGGTCTTCTCCTACAAGTTTCACGGTTTCAAGTCTGCCATTCCAGGCTTTAATCCATTTCGAGGTGGTGTGTGTCTCATGTGTAACATCATGGTGTACTCTCGTTGTGTCCCATGTGGCTGTGCAGACTTCCCAGCACCGCTTCTTGTAGAGACTCTGCTTTCTCCACTGTCTCCTCTTGGCTCCCTGGTCGAAAATGGGCCGTCCATGTACGTTTAAGTTGGGCTCTGGGCTCTCGATTCTGTTGCATGGGTCTGTGTGACTGTTTTGAGGCCCAGACTGTGCCGTTTCGGTGCCTAGCGCTTCGTCCTCTGTGTTGAAATGAGAAAGTGTGACACGTCCCGCTTTGTTCATTTTCCTGAGGATTCCTTGCCTATTCAGGGTCTCTTGTGTCTGGCTAGAAACTTTAGGATTCTCTCTTCTATCTCTGTGGCAAATATTGCTGCAAATTTGACTGGGTTTGTAAGGAATCGAGGGATTCCTTGCTCAGGTATGGAAGTTTCAAGTGTGTTCATTCTTCCATTCCCGGATCCTGGAATATCCTTCTTTTTCCTTGTGTCTTCTTGAATTTCTTTCCCCAAACGTTTGCTAGTTTTCGATTGACATAGCTTTCACCTGTTTGGCTAGGGTTCTTCATAGAGATCTTATTTTTGCACTGGCAAGCTGTTGTTTCTTCTTTGAGCTTCAGTTTTTCTATCCTTTGCAACTTTTCATTGGTTTGTTTCGGCAGAAGTGCATCGCTGAGCTCACATCTGCTGGCTATGCTCCTGTATTTGCTCGGAAGTGTGGCCCTGTCTGACATCCCTTCCCATTGGACTCTACACTACCTGTGACGCCTGCCCCAGAACGACTGAAGCAGTGGTGAGCAGGCTCCCCCCCAGGATTCCACCCGGCCCACCCCTGGCCACCGACTCAGAAGGTGCGTTCCTCACTGCTGCACCACCGGCCGGCCCCTTTCATGTTGCACTGGCAACCTGCAGTTGAGTGCAATGGGACTTGAATGGGCTACTTGAGACCAGCTCTGGCACTGTGTAGATGAGGCCAGGTTGTTTTTCGGCTCTTCTGTGATGTCAGAGGATTTGTCATAATTGTGTATCTGCTGTCCCGGCTAGCTTCACGGATGCAGGGTTTCCGAGCCCGCTTGGAGGAGTCTCATGACTCATCCTTCCCAGTTAGCCCAGGTTTGACCTTCGCTGTCATTTGTTCGCTTGTGAATTTCTCTGACTTTCAAACGGTAAGCCAGAGTGTGTCTAAAGACTGACATCTTTCATTGTGGATTATTCAGGTGTGGTTTCTGTTCGCCTTCCGTTTTCTGGGACCTTTTTTTCTTTTCCATAGTATACTCGTCATGGTCTTTCTCAGCTATCTCCCTTAGACATGCTTATCAGTCCGTTCTGCTTCACTCCAAGTGATTAATTTTGTATTTCTTTAATCACCGTATGTTCTCCAGGCTGAGGTGTGAGTCCTTTCGTGACTCTTGGTTGTTGTCTTTGAATTTGCAATGGGCACATGTAGGGATCTTTGCTAGCCTAGCCTAGGTCAAACTAAGCACTGAGAACATGCGGTCATCTGGGTTGGTTTGCCATGCTGAGATCAGAAACTGCAAATTCGCGGGTGTCCTGCCAACCCCCTTCGTGGACATAAGGTTTCCGAGACAAATTAGACAAATCTGATGAATTTCTCTCTCCAGGAAAGATATTTTTCTGTCTCTTTTCTGGTTTTGGGAAGTTTCGAACTTGACCCCTGATCCTTGAACGTTCCCCTAGATTCCGTCTAGATACGGGCTTACTTTCTTTCTAGAGGGTGTGCCATATATTTACCTTACGTCCTCAGTCCTGGCCTGCTTATTTTCTTGAAACAGAATTGTAATGTTCTAATTTTCAGCCAGCTTCCTTACGTATGGTGTCAAAACACACAAGCAATAATCCATCTATGGCAAGAGGTAGGGGGATAGAATTTCATTAGGGCCAAACTGAGCACTCCAGCCTGGGAGGGCAGCCTTCACAAAGAAACGAAGCCATCTGGAAAAGGGTGCTTTTCAGTACACTTGTGGAGCCCTTTCAAACACAGGGACAACCCCAAGCATGACAGGGCCCCATTCCTTGAAGGCTTCCAAGACATCTCTTGGGACACGTTAGCATGTACCCCGTTGGCCCCCGTGACGCCCGAGCTATGGAAAGTGAGACTGATCTTAAAGAATGCTAGGGGCCTAGGAAAGGAGGCATCGATTCTTCTCTTCAATGTCCTCAAAGCATCGTTCTTGACTTTGGATTATGCTTAAGGCAGAAAGACAACGTAGGTCTGATAAGGCCCAAGTCCGGCCTCTTGTTTCCAGTCAAGCTGCAAGCTTGAATCAGCGTGGCCTCCCTATAGACTTGAGTAGATGACAATGTTCTCCTCTCAGTGCTTGTCCCTGTACTCTCACTTCTCCCCAAGTATTCCTTTCATTTCCCTTGAATCAGAGTCTGATTTATCTCTTCCAGTTTCTGTGCCCGCTTTCTGTTTGTCAAAGCTGTTTCTGGGTATCTCTCCCTTTAATAGCCTAGCGTAGGCCAATCCTCAGACTGGAACCATGCGGCCATCTTGGGGGACATGTTCAGCGTGATGTCATAAACAACCTCAAAATTCTAAGTTGTCCTGACAAGCTCCATGCACACAGAGTTTGAGAGCCATCTCGGACCAGTCTGACTCCTCACCCTTTCCAGGAGGGATAGTTGTCCTTTTTCTGGATTTCTTGTCGTTTTTCTAAGTTTCCCCTCGAACTTTGAAAGGCCTGCTACATTCTCTCTGGACACTGGTTTCTTTCCTGTAAGATGATTCTGGGTTGTATCTCTTATAGCAGGTGTAGATGGCCTAGTGGGTAGACCTTCCCCAGAGAAAGTCCTGGACTCCCTCTCAAGTTGAGTTTGCCTAGGCAATCCTCTGATGCACAGTGATCGTGTCACTCCTAGCACTGTGCGAATTCCATCTTCGCAGGTCACATGTTTTCCTTCCTTCTTCCTTTGGGGAAGTGTACCAGAAAATTCACAGATTGTAATGCTCTCATGGTTCTTTTTCTGCTGCGTATCGATAACGCATCCTCACAATTGTTACTTATTGATGATCTCTGCCCGCACGTACCATGAATTCTATATTTCCTAACGCTGCTAACGTGATCTGCACCCGTGATGTGAAACAGTGAGGCCGGGCCGCCCAAGCAGAACGTGAGCTCGTACCCGCTCCACCACATGGCCGGCCCTGAATTGGACTTTTGGACCAACCTTTTCCCGAACTTGGGAAGACGTGGGCCTGTTTGGATTATTCGTGAAGGTGATTAGTAGTAACATCATGGACGGTAACCTTTTCCCTTGGTTCATGGGCTTAGTTCGGATCATGTTCCCTGGGTAGTATTCCTCTTCATCTATTTGGAATGGTCTACGTTTCTGTAGCATCAGTAAGAATTTTGAGGTGAATTTCCATCCTTGGAAGTTCAACTTCTCTAATCTCCTTCAGCCCCCAAAGCTTTATGCCGTCATTCTGGACTCCTATTTGGATTTTGGATTTTAGGTGAATTTATTGCCATAACCCTGCCTTAGAACATCCTATATCTTTCAGATTTGCATCCTCATCGATTTAGACTTCTGTGTAGGTTACAACATCTTCACCAGCGTAAGCCTAATCACAGGACCTCACCGCACACTTGTGCCTCATCATGTCTTTCACCTTCCCCCACCACCCGGCTTTGCCTCTGGGAACCCCCAATCAAATGTCCCGTGCCGCCTGTTCGTCAGTGCTTCTTTTTTCTTCTCCTTGTAGGTGAGATTCTACGGTATTTGACTTTCTCCCTGGGGCTTGTTTCACTTCCCCTAAAACCCTCACTGTCATTCTGGTGGTCACAAATGGCTGGATTGCATCCTTTGTTCTGGCTGAGTGGTATGCCATTGTGTGGCTATAGCCCATCTTCCTTCTGCATTCATCCCTTGCTGGGCACCAGGGCGGCTTCCAAGTCTTGAATAGTGGGAGTAAGGCTGTGGTGAACTCAGTGGTGCACATGTCTTTATGCAGTAGTTTCTCCGAGTTCTTTGGTTAAACACGCCGCAGAGGAATAGCTGGAATCATATGGGACATGGAATCCAAAACTTCTGAGGCAGTTCCACACCGCTTGGCGTAGTGGCTGCACGGGTTTCCGCTCCCACCAGCAGTGCAGGAGGCTTCCCTTCTCTCCACCTCCTCTCTGACACTTGATGTTTCCCGTCTGCTTCCTTATAGCCATCATGACCACAGTGAGCTGCTATGTCCTTGCAGTTTGGATTTGCATTGGCCTGAGACCTAATGATGGTGAACATGTGTTCAGGCACCTGTTGGCCCTCTTTCGATCTCCTAAGGAGAAATCCCTGTTTCCATCTTTTGCCCAGATTTTCATGGGCTTGTGGTGTTTCTTCTTGTGAAGACGTTTGAGTTGATTGCATCTTGGGGCTTTCCACCCCGTGTCCGACGTGTGCTTTGCAAACATCCTCTGCCAGTTGTTGTGCTGTCTTTGCATTGAGGCGATGGTTTCCTTGACTGGGCAGAAGCGTGTGCATTTGATGTGGTCCCGTTTGTTTCTTGTTTCCTCTGTTACCCTTGCCCAGTCAGACACGCCTCTTCCAAATAGGTGGCTCAGACAGATGGCAAAGAGCAGTCTGCCTAGGTCTTCTCCTACAAGTTTCACGGTTTCAAGTCTGCCATTCCAGGCTTTAATCCATTTCGAGGTGGTGTGTGTCTCATGTGTAACATCATGGTGTACTCTCGTTGTGTCCCATGTGGCTGTGCAGACTTCCCAGCACCGCTTCTTGTAGAGACTCTGCTTTCTCCACTGTCTCCTCTTGGCTCCCTGGTCGAAAATGGGCCGTCCATGTACGTTTAAGTTGGGCTCTGGGCTCTCGATTCTGTTGCATGGGTCTGTGTGACTGTTTTGAGGCCCAGACTGTGCCGTTTCGGTGCCTAGCGCTTCGTCCTCTGTGTTGAAATGAGAAAGTGTGACACGTCCCGCTTTGTTCATTTTCCTGAGGATTCCTTGCCTATTCAGGGTCTCTTGTGTCTGGCTAGAAACTTTAGGATTCTCTCTTCTATCTCTGTGGCAAATATTGCTGCAAATTTGACTGGGTTTGTAAGGAATCGAGGGATTCCTTGCTCAGGTATGGAAGTTTCAAGTGTGTTCATTCTTCCATTCCCGGATCCTGGAATATCCTTCTTTTTCCTTGTGTCTTCTTGAATTTCTTTCCCCAAACGTTTGCTAGTTTTCGATTGACATAGCTTTCACCTGTTTGGCTAGGGTTCTTCATAGAGATCTTATTTTTGCACTGGCAAGCTGTTGTTTCTTCTTTGAGCTTCAGTTTTTCTATCCTTTGCAACTTTTCATTGGTTTGTTTCGGCAGAAGTGCATCGCTGAGCTCACATCTGCTGGCTATGCTCCTGTATTTGCTCGGAAGTGTGGCCCTGTCTGACATCCCTTCCCATTGGACTCTACACTACCTGTGACGCCTGCCCCAGAACGACTGAAGCAGTGGTGAGCAGGCTCCCCCCCAGGATTCCACCCGGCCCACCCCTGGCCACCGACTCAGAAGGTGCGTTCCTCACTGCTGCACCACCGGCCGGCCCCTTTCATGTTGCACTGGCAACCTGCAGTTGAGTGCAATGGGACTTGAATGGGCTACTTGAGACCAGCTCTGGCACTGTGTAGATGAGGCCAGGTTGTTTTTCGGCTCTTCTGTGATGTCAGAGGATTTGTCATAATTGTGTATCTGCTGTCCCGGCTAGCTTCACGGATGCAGGGTTTCCGAGCCCGCTTGGAGGAGTCTCATGACTCATCCTTCCCAGTTAGCCCAGGTTTGACCTTCGCTGTCATTTGTTCGCTTGTGAATTTCTCTGACTTTCAAACGGTAAGCCAGAGTGTGTCTAAAGACTGACATCTTTCATTGTGGATTATTCAGGTGTGGTTTCTGTTCGCCTTCCGTTTTCTGGGACCTTTTTTTCTTTTCCATAGTATACTCGTCATGGTCTTTCTCAGCTATCTCCCTTAGACATGCTTATCAGTCCGTTCTGCTTCACTCCAAGTGATTAATTTTGTATTTCTTTAATCACCGTATGTTCTCCAGGCTGAGGTGTGAGTCCTTTCGTGACTCTTGGTTGTTGTCTTTGAATTTGCAATGGGCACATGTAGGGATCTTTGCTAGCCTAGCCTAGGTCAAACTAAGCACTGAGAACATGCGGTCATCTGGGTTGGTTTGCCATGCTGAGATCAGAAACTGCAAATTCGCGGGTGTCCTGCCAACCCCCTTCGTGGACATAAGGTTTCCGAGACAAATTAGACAAATCTGATGAATTTCTCTCTCCAGGAAAGATATTTTTCTGTCTCTTTTCTGGTTTTGGGAAGTTTCGAACTTGACCCCTGATCCTTGAACGTTCCCCTAGATTCCGTCTAGATACGGGCTTACTTTCTTTCTAGAGGGTGTGCCATATATTTACCTTACGTCCTCAGTCCTGGCCTGCTTATTTTCTTGAAACAGAATTGTAATGTTCTAATTTTCAGCCAGCTTCCTTACGTATGGTGTCAAAACACACAAGCAATAATCCATCTATGGCAAGAGGTAGGGGGATAGAATTTCATTAGGGCCAAACTGAGCACTCCAGCCTGGGAGGGCAGCCTTCACAAAGAAACGAAGCCATCTGGAAAAGGGTGCTTTTCAGTACACTTGTGGAGCCCTTTCAAACACAGGGACAACCCCAAGCATGACAGGGCCCCATTCCTTGAAGGCTTCCAAGACATCTCTTGGGACACGTTAGCATGTACCCCGTTGGCCCCCGTGACGCCCGAGCTATGGAAAGTGAGACTGATCTTAAAGAATGCTAGGGGCCTAGGAAAGGAGGCATCGATTCTTCTCTTCAATGTCCTCAAAGCATCGTTCTTGACTTTGGATTATGCTTAAGGCAGAAAGACAACGTAGGTCTGATAAGGCCCAAGTCCGGCCTCTTGTTTCCAGTCAAGCTGCAAGCTTGAATCAGCGTGGCCTCCCTATAGACTTGAGTAGATGACAATGTTCTCCTCTCAGTGCTTGTCCCTGTACTCTCACTTCTCCCCAAGTATTCCTTTCATTTCCCTTGAATCAGAGTCTGATTTATCTCTTCCAGTTTCTGTGCCCGCTTTCTGTTTGTCAAAGCTGTTTCTGGGTATCTCTCCCTTTAATAGCCTAGCGTAGGCCAATCCTCAGACTGGAACCATGCGGCCATCTTGGGGGACATGTTCAGCGTGATGTCATAAACAACCTCAAAATTCTAAGTTGTCCTGACAAGCTCCATGCACACAGAGTTTGAGAGCCATCTCGGACCAGTCTGACTCCTCACCCTTTCCAGGAGGGATAGTTGTCCTTTTTCTGGATTTCTTGTCGTTTTTCTAAGTTTCCCCTCGAACTTTGAAAGGCCTGCTACATTCTCTCTGGACACTGGTTTCTTTCCTGTAAGATGATTCTGGGTTGTATCTCTTATAGCAGGTGTAGATGGCCTAGTGGGTAGACCTTCCCCAGAGAAAGTCCTGGACTCCCTCTCAAGTTGAGTTTGCCTAGGCAATCCTCTGATGCACAGTGATCGTGTCACTCCTAGCACTGTGCGAATTCCATCTTCGCAGGTCACATGTTTTCCTTCCTTCTTCCTTTGGGGAAGTGTACCAGAAAATTCACAGATTGTAATGCTCTCATGGTTCTTTTTCTGCTGCGTATCGATAACGCATCCTCACAATTGTTACTTATTGATGATCTCTGCCCGCACGTACCATGAATTCTATATTTCCTAACGCTGCTAACGTGATCTGCACCCGTGATGTGAAACAGTGAGGCCGGGCCGCCCAAGCAGAACGTGAGCTCGTACCCGCTCCACCACATGGCCGGCCCTGAATTGGACTTTTGGACCAACCTTTTCCCGAACTTGGGAAGACGTGGGCCTGTTTGGATTATTCGTGAAGGTGATTAGTAGTAACATCATGGACGGTAACCTTTTCCCTTGGTTCATGGGCTTAGTTCGGATCATGTTCCCTGGGTAGTATTCCTCTTCATCTATTTGGAATGGTCTACGTTTCTGTAGCATCAGTAAGAATTTTGAGGTGAATTTCCATCCTTGGAAGTTCAACTTCTCTAATCTCCTTCAGCCCCCAAAGCTTTATGCCGTCATTCTGGACTCCTATTTGGATTTTGGATTTTAGGTGAATTTATTGCCATAACCCTGCCTTAGAGCATCCTATATCTTTCAGATTTGCATCCTCATCGATTTAGACTTCTGTGTAGGTTACAACATCTTCACCAGCGTAAGCCTAATCACAGGACCTCACCGCACACTTGTGCCTCATCATGTCTTTCACCTTCCCCCACCACCCGGCTTTGCCTCTGGGAACCCCCAATCAAATGTCCCGTGCCGCCTGTTCGTCAGTGCTTCTTTTTTCTTCTCCTTGTAGGTGAGATTCTACGGTATTTGACTTTCTCCCTGGGGCTTGTTTCACTTCCCCTAAAACCCTCACTGTCATTCTGGTGGTCACAAATGGCTGGATTGCATCCTTTGTTCTGGCTGAGTGGTATGCCATTGTGTGGCTATAGCCCATCTTCCTTCTGCATTCATCCCTTGCTGGGCACCAGGGCGGCTTCCAAGTCTTGAATAGTGGGAGTAAGGCTGTGGTGAACTCAGTGGTGCACATGTCTTTATGCAGTAGTTTCTCCGAGTTCTTTGGTTAAACACGCCGCAGAGGAATAGCTGGAATCATATGGGACATGGAATCCAAAACTTCTGAGGCAGTTCCACACCGCTTGGCGTAGTGGCTGCACGGGTTTCCGCTCCCACCAGCAGTGCAGGAGGCTTCCCTTCTCTCCACCTCCTCTCTGACACTTGATGTTTCCCGTCTGCTTCCTTATAGCCATCATGACCACAGTGAGCTGCTATGTCCTTGCAGTTTGGATTTGCATTGGCCTGAGACCTAATGATGGTGAACATGTGTTCAGGCACCTGTTGGCCCTCTTTCGATCTCCTAAGGAGAAATCCCTGTTTCCATCTTTTGCCCAGATTTTCATGGGCTTGTGGTGTCTCTTCTGGTGAAGACGTTTGAGTTGATTGCATCTTGGGGCTTTTCACCCCGTGTCCGACGTGTGCTTTGCAAACATCCTCTGCCAGTTGTTGTGCTGTCTTTGCATTGAGGCGATGGTTTCCTTGACTGGGCAGAAGCGTGTGCATTTGATGTGGTCCCGTTTGTTTCTTGTTTCCTCTGTTACCCTTGCCCAGTCAGACACGCCTCTTCCAAATAGGTGGCTCAGACAGATGGCAAAGAGCAGTCTGCCTAGGTCTTCTCCTACAAGTTTCACGGTTTCAAGTCTGCCATTCCAGGCTTTAATCCATTTCGAGGTGGTGTGTGTCTCATGTGTAACATCATGGTGTACTCTCGTTGTGTCCCATGTGGCTGTGCAGACTTCCCAGCACCGCTTCTTGTAGAGACTCTGCTTTCTCCACTGTCTCCTCTTGGCTCCCTGGTCGAAAATGGGCCGTCCATGTACGTTTAAGTTGGGCTCTGGGCTCTCGATTCTGTTGCATGGGTCTGTGTGACTGTTTTGAGGCCCAGACTGTGCCGTTTCGGTGCCTAGCGCTTCGTCCTCTGTGTTGAAATGAGAAAGTGTGACACGTCCCGCTTTGTTCATTTTCCTGAGGATTCCTTGCCTATTCAGGGTCTCTTGTGTCTGGCTAGAAACTTTAGGATTCTCTCTTCTATCTCTGTGGCAAATATTGCTGCAAATTTGACTGGGTTTGTAAGGAATCGAGGGATTCCTTGCTCAGGTATGGAAGTTTCAAGTGTGTTCATTCTTCCATTCCCGGATCCTGGAATATCCTTCTTTTTCCTTGTGTCTTCTTGAATTTCTTTCCCCAAACGTTTGCTAGTTTTCGATTGACATAGCTTTCACCTGTTTGGCTAGGGTTCTTCATAGAGATCTTATTTTTGCACTGGCAAGCTGTTGTTTCTTCTTTGAGCTTCAGTTTTTCTATCCTTTGCAACTTTTCATTGGTTTGTTTCGGCAGAAGTGCATCGCTGAGCTCACATCTGCTGGCTATGCTCCTGTATTTGCTCGGAAGTGTGGCCCTGTCTGACATCCCTTCCCATTGGACTCTACACTACCTGTGACGCCTGCCCCAGAACGACTGAAGCAGTGGTGAGCAGGCTCCCCCCCAGGATTCCACCCGGCCCACCCCTGGCCACCGACTCAGAAGGTGCGTTCCTCACTGCTGCACCACCGGCCGGCCCCTTTCATGTTGCACTGGCAACCTGCAGTTGAGTGCAATGGGACTTGAATGGGCTACTTGAGACCAGCTCTGGCACTGTGTAGATGAGGCCAGGTTGTTTTTCGGCTCTTCTGTGATGTCAGAGGATTTGTCATAATTGTGTATCTGCTGTCCCGGCTAGCTTCACGGATGCAGGGTTTCCGAGCCCGCTTGGAGGAGTCTCATGACTCATCCTTCCCAGTTAGCCCAGGTTTGACCTTCGCTGTCATTTGTTCGCTTGTGAATTTCTCTGACTTTCAAACGGTAAGCCAGAGTGTGTCTAAAGACTGACATCTTTCATTGTGGATTATTCAGGTGTGGTTTCTGTTCGCCTTCCGTTTTCTGGGACCTTTTTTTCTTTTCCATAGTATACTCGTCATGGTCTTTCTCAGCTATCTCCCTTAGACATGCTTATCAGTCCGTTCTGCTTCACTCCAAGTGATTAATTTTGTATTTCTTTAATCACCGTATGTTCTCCAGGCTGAGGTGTGAGTCCTTTCGTGACTCTTGGTTGTTGTCTTTGAATTTGCAATGGGCACATGTAGGGATCTTTGCTAGCCTAGCCTAGGTCAAACTAAGCACTGAGAACATGCGGTCATCTGGGTTGGTTTGCCATGCTGAGATCAGAAACTGCAAATTCGCGGGTGTCCTGCCAACCCCCTTCGTGGACATAAGGTTTCCGAGACAAATTAGACAAATCTGATGAATTTCTCTCTCCAGGAAAGATATTTTTCTGTCTCTTTTCTGGTTTTGGGAAGTTTCGAACTTGACCCCTGATCCTTGAACGTTCCCCTAGATTCCGTCTAGATACGGGCTTACTTTCTTTCTAGAGGGTGTGCCATATATTTACCTTACGTCCTCAGTCCTGGCCTGCTTATTTTCTTGAAACAGAATTGTAATGTTCTAATTTTCAGCCAGCTTCCTTACGTATGGTGTCAAAACACACAAGCAATAATCCATCTATGGCAAGAGGTAGGGGGATAGAATTTCATTAGGGCCAAACTGAGCACTCCAGCCTGGGAGGGCAGCCTTCACAAAGAAACGAAGCCATCTGGAAAAGGGTGCTTTTCAGTACACTTGTGGAGCCCTTTCAAACACAGGGACAACCCCAAGCATGACAGGGCCCCATTCCTTGAAGGCTTCCAAGACATCTCTTGGGACACGTTAGCATGTACCCCGTTGGCCCCCGTGACGCCCGAGCTATGGAAAGTGAGACTGATCTTAAAGAATGCTAGGGGCCTAGGAAAGGAGGCATCGATTCTTCTCTTCAATGTCCTCAAAGCATCGTTCTTGACTTTGGATTATGCTTAAGGCAGAAAGACAACGTAGGTCTGATAAGGCCCAAGTCCGGCCTCTTGTTTCCAGTCAAGCTGCAAGCTTGAATCAGCGTGGCCTCCCTATAGACTTGAGTAGATGACAATGTTCTCCTCTCAGTGCTTGTCCCTGTACTCTCACTTCTCCCCAAGTATTCCTTTCATTTCCCTTGAATCAGAGTCTGATTTATCTCTTCCAGTTTCTGTGCCCGCTTTCTGTTTGTCAAAGCTGTTTCTGGGTATCTCTGCCTTTAATAGCCTAGCGTAGGCCAATCCTCAGACTGGAACCATGCGGCCATCTTGGGGGACATGTTCAGCGTGATGTCATAAACAACCTCAAAATTCTAAGTTGTCCTGACAATCTCCATGCACACAGAGTTTGAGAGCCATCTCGGACCAGTCTGACTCCTCACCCTTTCCAGGTGGGATAGTTGTCCTTTTTCTGGATTTCTTGTCGTTTTTCTAAGTTTCCCCTCGAACTTTGAAAGGCCTGCTACATTCTCTCTGGACACTGGTTTCTTTCCTGTAAGATGATTCTGGGTTGTATCTCTTATAGCAGGTGTAGATGGCCTAGTGGGTAGACCTTCCCCAGAGAAAGTCCTGGACTCCCTCTCAAGTTGAGTTTGCCTAGGCAATCCTCTGATGCACAGTGATCGTGTCACTCCTAGCACTGTGCGAATTCCATCTTCGCAGGTCACATGTTTTCCTTCCTTCTTCCTTTGGGGAAGTGTACCAGAAAATTCACAGATTGTAATGCTCTCATGGTTCTTTTTCTGCTGCGTATCGATAACGCATCCTCACAATTGTTACTTATTGATGATCTCTGCCCGCACGTACCATGAACTCTATATTTCCTAACGCTGCTAACGTGATCTGCACCCGTGATGTGAAACAGTGAGGCCGGGCCGCCCAAGCAGAACGTGAGCTCGTACCCGCTCCACCACATGGCCGGCCCTGAATTGGACTTTTGGACCAACCTTTTCCCGAACTTGGGAAGACGTGGGCCTGTTTGGATTATTCGTGAAGGTGATTAGTAGTAACATCATGGACGGTAACCTTTTCCCTTGGTTCATGGGCTTAGTTCGGATCATGTTCCCTGGGTAGTATTCCTCTTCATCTATTTGGAATGGTCTACGTTTCTGTAGCATCAGTAAGAATTTTGAGGTGAATTTCCATCCTTGGAAGTTCAACTTCTCTAATCTCCTTCAGCCCCCAAAGCTTTATGCCGTCATTCTGGACTCCTATTTGGATTTTGGATTTTAGGTGAATTTATTGCCATAACCCTGCATTAGAGCATCCTATATCTTTCAGATTTGCATCCTCATCGATTTAGACTTCTGTGTAGGTTACAACATCTTCACCAGCGTAAGCCTAATCACAGGACCTCACCGCACACTTGTGCCTCATCATGTCTTTCACCTTCCCCCACCACCCGGCTTTGCCTCTGGGAACCCCCAATCAAATGTCCCGTGCCGCCTGTTCGTCAGTGCTTCTTTTTTCTTCTCCTTGTAGGTGAGATTCTACGGTATTTGACTTTCTCCCTGGGGCTTGTTTCACTTCCCCTAAAACCCTCACTGTCACTCTGGTGGTCACAAATGGCTGGATTGCATCCTTTGTTCTGGCTGAGTGGTATGCCATTGTGTGGCTATAGCCCATCTTCCTTCTGCATTCATCCCTTGCTGGGCACCAGGGCGGCTTCCAAGTCTTGAATAGTGGGAGTAAGGCTGTGGTGAACTCAGTGGTGCACATGTCTTTATGCAGTAGTTTCTCCGAGTTCTTTGGTTAAACACGCCGCAGAGGAATAGCTGGAATCATATGGGACATGGAATCCAAAACTTCTGAGGCAGTTCCACACCGCTTGGCGTAGTGGCTGCTCGGGTTTCCGCTCCCACCAGCAGTGCAGGAGGCTTCCCTTCTCTCCACCTCCTCTCTGACACTTGATGTTTCCCGTCTGCTTCCTTATAGCCATCATGACCACAGTGAGCTGCTATGTCCTTGCAGTTTGGATTTGCATTGGCCTGAGACCTAATGATGGTGAACATGTGTTCAGGCACCTGTTGGCCCTCTTTCGATCTCCTAAGGAGAAATCCCTGTTTCCATCTTTTGCCCAGATTTTCATTGGCTTGTGGTGTCTCTTCTGGTGAAGACGTTTGAGTTGATTGCATCTTGGGGCTTTTCACCCCGTGTCCGACGTGTGCTTTGCAAACATCCTCTGCCAGTTGTTGTGCTGTCTTTGCATTGAGGCGATGGTTTCCTTGACTGGGCAGAAGCGTGTGCATTTGATGTGGTCCCGTTTGTTTCTTGTTTCCTCTGTTACCCTTGCCCAGTCAGACACGCCTCTTCCAAATAGGTGGCTCAGACAGATGGCAAAGAGCAGTCTGCCTAGGTCTTCTCCTACAAGTTTCACGGTTTCAAGTCTGCCATTCCAGGCTTTAATCCATTTCGAGGTGGTGTGTGTCTCATGTGTAACATCATGGTGTACTCTCGTTGTGTCCCATGTGGCTGTGCAGACTTCCCAGCACCGCTTCTTGTAGAGACTCTGCTTTCTCCACTGTCTCCTCTTGGCTCCCTGGTCGAAAATGGGCCGTCCATGTACGTTTAAGTTGGGCTCTGGGCTCTCGATTCTGTTGCATGGGTCTGTGTGACTGTTTTGAGGCCCAGACTGTGCCGTTTCGGTGCCTAGCGCTTCGTCCTCTGTGTTGAAATGAGAAAGTGTGACACGTCCCGCTTTGTTCATTTTCCTGAGGATTCCTTGCCTATTCAGGGTCTCTTGTGTCTGGCTAGAAACTTTAGGATTCTCTCTTCTATCTCTGTGGCAAATATTGCTGCAAATTTGACTGGGTTTGTAAGGAATCGAGGGATTCCTTGCTCAGGTATGGAAGTTTCAAGTGTGTTCATTCTTCCATTCCCGGATCCTGGAATATCCTTCTTTTTCCTTGTGTCTTCTTGAATTTCTTTCCCCAAACGTTTGCTAGTTTTCGATTGACATAGCTTTCACCTGTTTGGCTAGGGTTCTTCATAGAGATCTTATTTTTGCACTGGCAAGCTGTTGTTTCTTCTTTGAGCTTCAGTTTTTCTATCCTTTGCAACTTTTCATTGGTTTGTTTCGGCAGAAGTGCATCGCTGAGCTCACATCTGCTGGCTATGCTCCTGTATTTGCTCGGAAGTGTGGCCCTGTCTGACATCCCTTCCCATTGGACTCTACACTACCTGTGACGCCTGCCCCAGAACGACTGAAGCAGTGGTGAGCAGGCTCCCCCCCAGGATTCCACCCGGCCCACCCCTGGCCACCGACTCAGAAGGTGCGTTCCTCACTGCTGCACCACCGGCCGGCCCCTTTCATGTTGCACTGGCAACCTGCAGTTGAGTGCAATGGGACTTGAATGGGCTACTTGAGACCAGCTCTGGCACTGTGTAGATGAGGCCAGGTTGTTTTTCGGCTCTTCTGTGATGTCAGAGGATTTGTCATAATTGTGTATCTGCTGTCCCGGCTAGCTTCACGGATGCAGGGTTTCCGAGCCCGCTTGGAGGAGTCTCATGACTCATCCTTCCCAGTTAGCCCAGGTTTGACCTTCGCTGTCATTTGTTCGCTTGTGAATTTCTCTGACTTTCAAACGGTAAGCCAGAGTGTGTCTAAAGACTGACATCTTTCATTGTGGATTATTCAGGTGTGGTTTCTGTTCGCCTTCCGTTTTCTGGGACCTTTTTTTCTTTTCCATAGTATACTCGTCATGGTCTTTCTCAGCTATCTCCCTTAGACATGCTTATCAGTCCGTTCTGCTTCACTCCAAGTGATTAATTTTGTATTTCTTTAATCACCGTATGTTCTCCAGGCTGAGGTGTGAGTCCTTTCGTGACTCTTGGTTGTTGTCTTTGAATTTGCAATGGGCACATGTAGGGATCTTTGCTAGCCTAGCCTAGGTCAAACTAAGCACTGAGAACATGCGGTCATCTGGGTTGGTTTGCCATGCTGAGATCAGAAACTGCAAATTCGCGGGTGTCCTGCCAACCCCCTTCGTGGACATAAGGTTTCCGAGACAAATTAGACAAATCTGATGAATTTCTCTCTCCAGGAAAGATATTTTTCTGTCTCTTTTCTGGTTTTGGGAAGTTTCGAACTTGACCCCTGATCCTTGAACGTTCCCCTAGATTCCGTCTAGATACGGGCTTACTTTCTTTCTAGAGGGTGTGCCATATATTTACCTTACGTCCTCAGTCCTGGCCTGCTTATTTTCTTGAAACAGAATTGTAATGTTCTAATTTTCAGCCAGCTTCCTTACGTATGGTGTCAAAACACACAAGCAATAATCCATCTATGGCAAGAGGTAGGGGGATAGAATTTCATTAGGGCCAAACTGAGCACTCCAGCCTGGGAGGGCAGCCTTCACAAAGAAACGAAGCCATCTGGAAAAGGGTGCTTTTCAGTACACTTGTGGAGCCCTTTCAAACACAGGGACAACCCCAAGCATGACAGGGCCCCATTCCTTGAAGGCTTCCAAGACATCTCTTGGGACACGTTAGCATGTACCCCGTTGGCCCCCGTGACGCCCGAGCTATGGAAAGTGAGACTGATCTTAAAGAATGCTAGGGGCCTAGGAAAGGAGGCATCGATTCTTCTCTTCAATGTCCTCAAAGCATCGTTCTTGACTTTGGATTATGCTTAAGGCAGAAAGACAACGTAGGTCTGATAAGGCCCAAGTCCGGCCTCTTGTTTCCAGTCAAGCTGCAAGCTTGAATCAGCGTGGCCTCCCTATAGACTTGAGTAGATGACAATGTTCTCCTCTCAGTGCTTGTCCCTGTACTCTCACTTCTCCCCAAGTATTCCTTTCATTTCCCTTGAATCAGAGTCTGATTTATCTCTTCCAGTTTCTGTGCCCGCTTTCTGTTTGTCAAAGCTGTTTCTGGGTATCTCTGCCTTTAATAGCCTAGCGTAGGCCAATCCTCAGACTGGAACCATGCGGCCATCTTGGGGGACATGTTCAGCGTGATGTCATAAACAACCTCAAAATTCTAAGTTGTCCTGACAATCTCCATGCACACAGAGTTTGAGAGCCATCTCGGACCAGTCTGACTCCTCACCCTTTCCAGGTGGGATAGTTGTCCTTTTTCTGGATTTCTTGTCGTTTTTCTAAGTTTCCCCTCGAACTTTGAAAGGCCTGCTACATTCTCTCTGGACACTGGTTTCTTTCCTGTAAGATGATTCTGGGTTGTATCTCTTATAGCAGGTGTAGATGGCCTAGTGGGTAGACCTTCCCCAGAGAAAGTCCTGGACTCCCTCTCAAGTTGAGTTTGCCTAGGCAATCCTCTGATGCACAGTGATCGTGTCACTCCTAGCACTGTGCGAATTCCATCTTCGCAGGTCACATGTTTTCCTTCCTTCTTCCTTTGGGGAAGTGTACCAGAAAATTCACAGATTGTAATGCTCTCATGGTTCTTTTTCTGCTGCGTATCGATAACGCATCCTCACAATTGTTACTTATTGATGATCTCTGCCCGCACGTACCATGAACTCTATATTTCCTAACGCTGCTAACGTGATCTGCACCCGTGATGTGAAACAGTGAGGCCGGGCCGCCCAAGCAGAACGTGAGCTCGTACCCGCTCCACCACATGGCCGGCCCTGAATTGGACTTTTGGACCAACCTTTTCCCGAACTTGGGAAGACGTGGGCCTGTTTGGATTATTCGTGAAGGTGATTAGTAGTAACATCATGGACGGTAACCTTTTCCCTTGGTTCATGGGCTTAGTTCGGATCATGTTCCCTGGGTAGTATTCCTCTTCATCTATTTGGAATGGTCTACGTTTCTGTAGCATCAGTAAGAATTTTGAGGTGAATTTCCATCCTTGGAAGTTCAACTTCTCTAATCTCCTTCAGCCCCCAAAGCTTTATGCCGTCATTCTGGACTCCTATTTGGATTTTGGATTTTAGGTGAATTTATTGCCATAACCCTGCATTAGAGCATCCTATATCTTTCAGATTTGCATCCTCATCGATTTAGACTTCTGTGTAGGTTACAACATCTTCACCAGCGTAAGCCTAATCACAGGACCTCACCGCACACTTGTGCCTCATCATGTCTTTCACCTTCCCCCACCACCCGGCTTTGCCTCTGGGAACCCCCAATCAAATGTCCCGTGCCGCCTGTTCGTCAGTGCTTCTTTTTTCTTCTCCTTGTAGGTGAGATTCTACGGTATTTGACTTTCTCCCTGGGGCTTGTTTCACTTCCCCTAAAACCCTCACTGTCACTCTGGTGGTCACAAATGGCTGGATTGCATCCTTTGTTCTGGCTGAGTGGTATGCCATTGTGTGGCTATAGCCCATCTTCCTTCTGCATTCATCCCTTGCTGGGCACCAGGGCGGCTTCCAAGTCTTGAATAGTGGGAGTAAGGCTGTGGTGAACTCAGTGGTGCACATGTCTTTATGCAGTAGTTTCTCCGAGTTCTTTGGTTAAACACGCCGCAGAGGAATAGCTGGAATCATATGGGACATGGAATCCAAAACTTCTGAGGCAGTTCCACACCGCTTGGCGTAGTGGCTGCTCGGGTTTCCGCTCCCACCAGCAGTGCAGGAGGCTTCCCTTCTCTCCACCTCCTCTCTGACACTTGATGTTTCCCGTCTGCTTCCTTATAGCCATCATGACCACAGTGAGCTGCTATGTCCTTGCAGTTTGGATTTGCATTGGCCTGAGACCTAATGATGGTGAACATGTGTTCAGGCACCTGTTGGCCCTCTTTCGATCTCCTAAGGAGAAATCCCTGTTTCCATCTTTTGCCCAGATTTTCATTGGCTTGTGGTGTCTCTTCTGGTGAAGACGTTTGAGTTGATTGCATCTTGGGGCTTTTCACCCCGTGTCCGACGTGTGCTTTGCAAACATCCTCTGCCAGTTGTTGTGCTGTCTTTGCATTGAGGCGATGGTTTCCTTGACTGGGCAGAAGCGTGTGCATTTGATGTGGTCCCGTTTGTTTCTTGTTTCCTCTGTTACCCTTGCCCAGTCAGACACGCCTCTTCCAAATAGGTGGCTCAGACAGATGGCAAAGAGCAGTCTGCCTAGGTCTTCTCCTACAAGTTTCACGGTTTCAAGTCTGCCATTCCAGGCTTTAATCCATTTCGAGGTGGTGTGTGTCTCATGTGTAACATCATGGTGTACTCTCGTTGTGTCCCATGTGGCTGTGCAGACTTCCCAGCACCGCTTCTTGTAGAGACTCTGCTTTCTCCACTGTCTCCTCTTGGCTCCCTGGTCGAAAATGGGCCGTCCATGTACGTTTAAGTTGGGCTCTGGGCTCTCGATTCTGTTGCATGGGTCTGTGTGACTGTTTTGAGGCCCAGACTGTGCCGTTTCGGTGCCTAGCGCTTCGTCCTCTGTGTTGAAATGAGAAAGTGTGACACGTCCCGCTTTGTTCATTTTCCTGAGGATTCCTTGCCTATTCAGGGTCTCTTGTGTCTGGCTAGAAACTTTAGGATTCTCTCTTCTATCTCTGTGGCAAATATTGCTGCAAATTTGACTGGGTTTGTAAGGAATCGAGGGATTCCTTGCTCAGGTATGGAAGTTTCAAGTGTGTTCATTCTTCCATTCCCGGATCCTGGAATATCCTTCTTTTTCCTTGTGTCTTCTTGAATTTCTTTCCCCAAACGTTTGCTAGTTTTCGATTGACATAGCTTTCACCTGTTTGGCTAGGGTTCTTCATAGAGATCTTATTTTTGCACTGGCAAGCTGTTGTTTCTTCTTTGAGCTTCAGTTTTTCTATCCTTTGCAACTTTTCATTGGTTTGTTTCGGCAGAAGTGCATCGCTGAGCTCACATCTGCTGGCTATGCTCCTGTATTTGCTCGGAAGTGTGGCCCTGTCTGACATCCCTTCCCATTGGACTCTACACTACCTGTGACGCCTGCCCCAGAACGACTGAAGCAGTGGTGAGCAGGCTCCCCCCCAGGATTCCACCCGGCCCACCCCTGGCCACCGACTCAGAAGGTGCGGTCCTCACTGCTGCACCACCGGCCGGCCCCTTTCATGTTGCACTGGCAACCTGCAGTTGAGTGCAATGGGACTTGAATGGGCTACTTGAGACCAGCTCTGGCACTGTGTAGATGAGGCCAGGTTGTTTTTCGGCTCTTCTGTGATGTCAGAGGATTTGTCATAATTGTGTATCTGCTGTCCCGGCTAGCTTCACGGACGCAGGGTTTCCGAGCCCGCTTGGAGGAGTCTCATGACTCATCCTTCCCAGTTAGCCCAGGTTTGACCTTCGCTGTCATTTGTTCGCTTGTGAATTTCTCTGACTTTCAAACGGTAAGCCAGAGTGTGTCTAAAGACTGACATCTTTCATTGTGGATTATTCAGGTGTGGTTTCTGTTCGCCTTCCGTTTTCTGGGACCTTTTTTTCTTTTCCATAGTATACTCGTCATGGTCTTTCTCAGCTATCTCCCTTAGACATGCTTATCAGTCCGTTCTGCTTCACTCCAAGTGATTAATTTTGTATTTCTTTAATCACCGTATGTTCTCTAGGCTGAGGTGTGAGTCCTTTCGTGACTCTTGGTTGTTGTCTTTGAATTTGCAATGGGCACATGTAGGGATCATTGCTAGCCTAGCCTAGGTCAAACTAAGCACTGAGAACATGCGGTCATCTGGGTTGGTTTGCCATGCTGAGATCAGAAACTGCAAATTCGCGGGTGTCCTGCCAACCCCCTTCATGGACATAAGGTTTCCGAGACAAATTAGACAAATCTGATGAATTTCTCTCTCCAGGAAAGATATTTTTCTGTCTCTTTTCTGGTTTTGGGAAGTTTCGAACTTGACCCCTGATCCTTGAACGTTCCCCTAGATTCCGTCTAGATACGGGCTTACTTTCTTTCTAGAGGGTGTGCCATATATTTACCTTACGTCCTCAGTCCTGGCCTGCTTATTTTCTTGAAACAGAATTGTAATGTTCTAATTTTCAGCCAGCTTCCTTACGTATGGTGTCAAAACACACAAGCAATAATCCATCTATGGCAAGAGGTAGGGGGATAGAATTTCATTAGGGCCAAACTGAGCACTCCAGCCTGGGAGGGCAGCCTTCACAAAGAAACGAAGCCATCTGGAAAAGGGTGCTTTTCAGTACACTTGTGGAGCCCTTTCAAACACAGGGACAACCCCAAGCATGACAGGGCCCCATTCCTTGAAGGCCTCCAAGACATCTCTTGGGACACGTTAGCATGTACCCCGTTGGCCCCCGTGACGCCTGAGCTATGGAAAGTGAGACTGATCTTAAAGAATGCTAGGGGCCTAGGAAAGGAGGCATCGATTCTTCTCTTCAATGTCCTCAAAGCATCGTTCTTGACTTTGGATTATGCTTAAGGCAGAAAGACAACGTAGGTCTGATAAGGCCCAAGTCCGGCCTCTTGTTTCCAGTCAAGCTGCAAGCTTGAATCAGCGTGGCCTCCCTATAGACTTGAGTAGATGACAATGTTCTCCTCTCAGTGCTTGTCCCTGTACTCTCACTTCTCCCCAAGTATTCCTTTCATTTCCCTTGAATCAGAGTCTGATTTATCTCTTCCAGTTTCTGTGCCCGCTTTCTGTTTGTCAAAGCTGTTTCTGGGTATCTCTGCCTTTAATAGCCTAGCGTAGGCCAATCCTCAGACTGGAACCATGCGGCCATCTTGGGGGGCATGTTCAGCGTGATGTCATAAACAACCTCAAAATTCTAAGTTGTCCTGACAATCTCCATGCACACAGAGTTTGAGAGCCATCTCGGACCAGTCTGACTCCTCACCCTTTCCAGGAGGGATAGTTGTCCTTTTTCTGGATTTCTTGTCGTTTTTCTAAGTTTCCCCTCGAACTTTGAAAGGCCTGCTACATTCTCTCTGGACACTGGTTTCTTTCCTGTAAGATGATTCTGGGTTGTATCTCTTATAGCAGGTGTAGATGGCCTAGTGGGTAGACCTTCCCCAGAGAAAGTCCTGGACTCCCTCTCAAGTTGAGTTTGCCTAGGCAATCCTCTGATGCACAGTGATCGTGTCACTCCTAGCACTGTGCGAATTCCATCTTCGCAGGTCACATGTTTTCCTTCCTTCTTCCTTTGGGGAAGTGTACCAGAAAATTCACAGATTGTAATATTCTCATGGTTCTTTTTCTGCTGCGTATCGATAACGCATCCTCACAATTGTTACTTATTGATGATCTCTGCCCGCACGTACCATGAACTCTATATTTCCTAACGCTGCTAACGTGATCTGCACCCGTGATGTGAAACAGTGAGGCCGGGCCGCCCAAGCAGAACGTGAGCTCGTACCCGCTCCACCACATGGCCGGCCCTGAATTGGACTTTTGGACCAACCTTTTCCTGAACTTGGGAAGACGTGGGCCTGTTTGGATTATTCGTCAAGGTGATTAGTAGTAACATCATGGACGGTAACCTTTTCCCTTGGTTCATGGGCTTAGTTCGGATCATGTTCTCTGGGTAGTATTCCTCTTCATCTATTTGGAATGGTCTACGTTTCTGTAGCATCAGTAAGAATTTTGTGGTGAATTTGCATCCTTGGAAGTTCAACTTCTCTAATCTCCTTCAGCCCCCAAAGCTTTATTCCGTCATTCTGGACTCCTATTTGGATTTTGGATTTTAGGTGAATTTATTGCCATAACCCTGCCTTAGAACATCCTATATCTTTCAGATTTGCATCCTCATCGATTTAGACTTCTGTGTAGGTTACAACATCTTCACCAGCGTAAGCCTAATCACAGGACCTCACCGCACACTTGTGCCTCATCATGTCTTTCACCTTCCCCCAACACCCGGCTTTGCCTCTGGGAACCCCCAATCAAATGTCCCGTGCCGCCTGTTCGTCAGTGCTTCTTTTTTCTTCTCCTTGTAGGTGAGATTCTACGGTATTTGACTTTCTCCCTGGGGCTTGTTTCACTTCCCCTAAAACCCTCACTGTCACTCTGGTGGTCACAAATGGCTGGATTGCATCCTTTGTTCTGGCTGAGTGGTATGCCATTGTGTGGCTATAGCCCATCTTCCTTCTGCATTCATCCCTTGCTGGGCACCAGGGCGGCTTCCAAGTCTTGAATAGTGGGAGTAAGGCTGTGGTGAACTCAGTGGTGCACATGTCTTTATGCAGTAGTTTCTCCGAGTTCTTTGGTTAAACACGCCGCAGAGGAATAGCTGGAATCATATGGGACATGGAATCCAAAACTTCTGAGGCAGTTCCACACCGCTTGGCGTAGTGGCTGCTCGGGTTTCCGCTCCCACCAGCAGTGCAGGAGGCTTCCCTTCTCTCCACCTCCTCTCTGACACTTGATGTTTCCCGTCTGCTTCCTTATAGCCATCATGACCACAGTGAGCTGCTATGTCCTTGCAGTTTGGATTTGCATTGGCCTGAGACCTAATGATGGTGAACATGTGTTCAGGCACCTGTTGGCCCTCTTTCGATCTCCTAAGGAGAAATCCCTGTTTCCATCTTTTGCCCAGATTTTCATGGGCTTGTGGTGTCTCTTCTTGTGAAGACGTTTGAGTTGATTGCATCTTGGGGCTTTTCACCCCGTGTCCGACGTGTGCTTTGCAAACATCCTCTGCCAGTTGTTGTGCTGTCTTTGCATTGAGGCGATGGTTTCCTTGACTGGGCAGAAGCGTGTGCATTTGATGTGGTCCCGTTTGTTTCTTGTTTCCTCTGTTACCCTTGCCCAGTCAGACACGCGTCTTCCAAATAGGTGGCTCAGACAGATGGCAAAGAGCAGTCTGCCTAGGTCTTCTCCTACAAGTTTCACGGTTTCAAGTCTGCCATTCCAGGCTTTAATCCATTTCGAGGTGGTGTGTGTCTCATGTGTAACATCATGGTGTACTCTCGTTATGTCCCATGTGGCTGTGCAGACTTCCCAGCACCGCTTCTTGTAGAGACTCTGCTTTCTCCACTGTCTCCTCTTGGCTCCCTGGTCGAAAATGGGCCGTCCATGTACGTTTAAGTTGGGCTCTGGGCTCTCGATTCTGTTGCATGGGTCTGTGTGACTGTTTTGAGGCCCAGACTGTGCCGTTTCGGTGCCTAGCGCTTCGTCCTCTGTGTTGAAATGAGAAAGTGTGACACGTCCCGCTTTGTTCATTTTCCTGAGGATTCCTTGCCTATTCAGGGTCTCTTGTGTCTGGCTAGAAACTTTAGGATTCTCTCTTCTATCTCTGTGGCAAATATTGCTGCAAATTTGACTGGGTTTGTAAGGAATCGAGGGATTCCTTGCTCAGGTATGGAAGTTTCAAGTGTGTTCATTCTTCCATTCCCGGATCCTGGAATATCCTTCTTTTTCCTTGTGTCTTCTTGAATTTCTTTCCCCAAACGTTTGCTAGTTTTCGATTGACATAGCTTTCACCTGTTTGGCTAGGGTTCTCCATAGAGATCTTATTTTTGCACTGGCAAGCTGTTGTTTCTTCTTTGAGCTTCAGTTTTTCTATCCTTTGCAACTTTTCATTGGTTTGTTTCGGCAGAAGTGCATCGCTGAGCTCACATCTGCTGGCTATGCTCCTGTATTTGCTCAGAAGTGTGGCCCTGTCTGACATCCCTTCCCATTGGACTCTACACTACCTGTGACGCCTGCCCCAGAACGACTGAAGCAGTGGTGAGCAGGCTCCCCCCCAGGATTCCACCCGGCCCACCCCTGGCCACCGACTCAGAAGGTGCGTTCCTCACTGCTGCACCACCGGCCGGCCCCTTTCATGTTGCACTGGCAACCTGCAGTTGAGTGCAATGGGACTTGAATGGGCTACTTGAGACCAGCTCTGGCACTGTGTAGATGAGGCCAGGTTGTTTTTCGGCTCTTCTGTGATGTCAGAGGATTTGTCATAATTGTGTATCTGCTGTCCCGGCTAGCTTCACGGATGCAGGGTTTCCGAGCCCGCTTGGAGGAGTCTCATGACTCATCCTTCCCAGTTAGCCCAGGTTTGACCTTCGCTGTCATTTGTTCGCTTGTGAATTTCTCTGACTTTCAAACGGTAAGCCAGAGTGTGTCTAAAGACTGACATCTTTCATTGTGGATTATTCAGGTGTGGTTTCTGTTCGCCTTCCGTTTTCTGGGACCTTTTTTTCTTTTCCATAGTATACTCGTCATGGTCTTTCTCAGCTATCTCCCTTAGACATGCTTATCAGTCCGTTCTGCTTCACTCCAAGTGATTAATTTTGTATTTCTTTAATCACCGTATGTTCTCCAGGCTGAGGTGTGAGTCCTTTCGTGACTCTTGGTTGTTGTCTTTGAATTTGCAATGGGCACATGTAGGGATCTTTGCTAGCCTAGCCTAGGTCAAACTAAGCACTGAGAACATGCGGTCATCTGGGTTGGTTTGCCATGCTGAGATCAGAAACTGCAAATTCGCGGGTGTCCTGCCAACCCCCTTCGTGGACATAAGGTTTCCGAGACAAATTAGACAAATCTGATGAATTTCTCTCTCCAGGAAAGATATTTTTCTGTCTCTTTTCTGGTTTTGGGAAGTTTCGAACTTGACCCCTGATCCTTGAACGTTCCCCTAGATTCCGTCTAGATACGGGCTTACTTTCTTTCTAGAGGGTGTGCCATATATTTACCTTACGTCCTCAGTCCTGGCCTGCTTATTTTCTTGAAACAGAATTGTAATGTTCTAATTTTCAGCCAGCTTCCTTACGTATGGTGTCAAAACACACAAGCAATAATCCATCTATGGCAAGAGGTAGGGGGATAGAATTTCATTAGGGCCAAACTGAGCACTCCAGCCTGGGAGGGCAGCCTTCACAAAGAAACGAAGCCATCTGGAAAAGGGTGCTTTTCAGTACACTTGTGGAGCCCTTTCAAACACAGGGACAACCCCAAGCATGACAGGGCCCCATTCCTTGAAGGCTTCCAAGACATCTCTTGGGACACGTTAGCATGTACCCCGTTGGCCCCCGTGACGCCTGAGCTATGGAAAGTGAGACTGATCTTAAAGAATGCTAGGGGCCTAGGAAAGGAGGCATCGATTCTTCTCTTCAATGTCCTCAAAGCATCGTTCTTGACTTTGGATTATGCTTAAGGCAGAAAGACAACGTAGGTCTGATAAGGCCCAAGTCCGGCCTCTTGTTTCCAGTCAAGCTGCAAGCTTGAATCAGCGTGGCCTCCCTATAGACTTGAGTAGATGACAATGTTCTCCTCTCAGTGCTTGTCCCTGTACTCTCACTTCTCCCCAAGTATTCCTTTCATTTCCCTTGAATCAGAGTCTGATTTATCTCTTCCAGTTTCTGTGCCCGCTTTCTGTTTGTCAAAGCTGTTTCTGGGTATCTCTCCCTTTAATAGCCTAGCGTAGGCCAATCCTCAGACTGGAACCATGCGGCCATCTTGGGGGACATGTTCAGCGTGATGTCGTAAACAACCTCAAAATTCTAAGTTGTCCTGACAAGCTCCATGCACACAGAGTTTGAGAGCCATCTCGGACCAGTCTGACTCCTCACCCTTTCCAGGTGGGATCGTTGTCCTTTTTCTGGATTTCTTGTCGTTTTTCTAAGTTTCCCCTCGAACTTTGAAAGGCCTGCTACATTCTCTCTGGACACTGGTTTCTTTCCTGTAAGATGATTCTGGGTTGTATCTCTTATAGCAGGTGTAGATGGCCTAGTGGGTAGACCTTCCCCAGAGAAAGTCCTGGACTCCCTCTCAAGTTGAGTTTGCCTAGGCAATCCTCTGATGCACAGTGATCGTGTCACTCCTAGCACTGTGCGAATTCCATCTTCGCAGGTCACATGTTTTCCTTCCTTCTTCCTTTGGGGAAGTGTACCAGAAAGTTCACAGATTGTAATGCTCTCATGGTTCTTTTTCTGCTGCGTATCGATAACGCATCCTCACAATTGTTACTTATTGATGATCTCTGCCCGCACGTACCATGAACTCTATATTTCCTAACGCTGCTAACGTGATCTGCACCCGTGATGTGAAACAGTGAGGCCGGGCCGCCCAAGCAGAACGTGAGCTCGTACCCGCTCCACCACATGGCCGGCCCTGAATTGGACTTTTGGACCAACCTTTTCCCGAACTTGGGAAGACGTGGGCCTGTTTGGATTATTCGTGAAGGTGATTAGTAGTAACATCATGGACGGTAACCTTTTCCCTTGGTTCATGGGCTTAGTTCGGATCATGTTCCCTGGGTAGTATTCCTCTTCATCTATTTGGAATGGTCTACGTTTCTGTAGCATCAGTAAGAATTTTGAGGTGAATTTCCATCCTTGGAAGTTCAACTTCTCTAATCTCCTTCAGCCCCCAAAGCTTTATGCCGTCATTCTGGACTCCTATTTGGATTTTGGATTTTAGGTGAATTTATTGCCATAACCCTGCATTAGAACATCCTGTATCTTTCAGATTTGCATCCTCCTCGATTTAGACTTCTGTGTAGGTTACAACATCTTCACCAGCGTAAGCCTAATCACAGGACCTCACCGCACACTTGTGCCTCATCATGTCTTTCACCTTCCCCCACCACCCGGCTTTGCCTCTGGGAACCCCCAATCAAATGTCCCGTGCCGCCTGTTCGTCAGTGCTTCTTTTTTCTTCTCCTTGTAGGTGAGATTCTACGGTATTTGACTTTCTCCCTGGGGCTTGTTTCACTTCCCCTAAAACCCTCACTGTCATTCTGGTGGTCACAAATGGCTGGATTGCATCCTTTGTTCTGGCTGAGTGGTATGCCATTGTGTGGCTATAGCCCATCTTCCTTCTGCATTCATCCCTTGCTGGGCACCAGGGCGGCTTCCAAGTCTTGAATAGTGGGAGTAAGGCTGTGGTGAACTCAGTGGTGCACATGTCTTTATGCAGTAGTTTCTCCGAGTTCTTTGGTTAAACACGCCGCAGAGGAATAGCTGGACTCATATGGGACATGGAATCCAAAACTTCTGAGGCAGTTCCACACCGCTTGGCGTAGTGGCTGCACGGGTTTCCACTCCCACCAGCAGTTCAGGAGGCTTCCCTTCTCTCCACCTCCTCTCTGACACTTGATGTTTCCCGTCTGCTTCCTTATAGCCATCATGACCACAGTGAGCTGCTATGTCCTTGCAGTTTGGATTTGCATTGGCCTGAGACCTAATGATGGTGAACATGTGTTCAGGCACCTGTTGGCCCTCTTTCGATCTCCTAAGGAGAAATCCCTGTTTCCATCTTTTGCCCAGATTTTCATGGGCTTGTGGTGTTTCTTCTTGTGAAGACATTTGAGTTGATTGCATCTTGGGGCTTTCCACCCCGTGTCCGACGTGTGCTTTGCAAACATCCTCTGCCAGTTGTTGTGCTGTCTTTGCATTGAGGCGATGGTTTCCTTGACTGGGCAGAAGCGTGTGCATTTGATGTGGTCCCGTTTGTTTCTTGTTTCCTCTGTTACCCTTGCCCAGTCAGACACGCCTCTTCCAAATAGGTGGCTCAGACAGATGGCAAAGAGCAGTCTGCCTAGGTCTTCTCCTACAAGTTTCACGGTTTCAAGTCTGCCATTCCAGGCTTTAATCCATTTCGAGGTGGTGTGTGTCTCATGTGTAACATCATGGTGTACTCTCGTTGTGTCCCATGGGGCTGTGCAGACTTCCCAGCACCGCTTCTTGTAGAGACTCTGCTTTCTCCACTGTCTCCTCTTGGCTCCCTGGTCGAAAATGGGCCGTCCATGTACGTTTAAGTTGGGCTCTGGGCTCTCGATTCTGTTGCATGGGTCTGTGTGACTGTTTTGAGGCCCAGACTGTGCCGTTTCGGTGCCTAGCGCTTCGTCCTCTGTGTTGAAATGAGAAAGTGTGACACGTCCCGCTTTGTTCATTTTCCTGAGGATTCCTTGCCTATTCAGGGTCTCTTGTGTCTGGCTAGAAACTTTAGGATTCTCTCTTCTATCTCTGTGGCAAATATTGCTGCAAATTTGACTGGGTTTGTAAGGAATCGAGGGATTCCTTGCTCAGGTATGGAAGTTTCAAGTGTGTTCATTCTTCCATTCCCGGATCCTGGAATATCCTTCTTTTTCCTTGTGTCTTCTTGAATTTCTTTCCCCAAACGTTTGCTAGTTTTCGATTGACATAGCTTTCACCTGTTTGGCTAGGGTTCTTCATAGAGATCTTATTTTTGCACTGGCAAGCTGTTGTTTCTTCTTTGAGCTTCAGTTTTTCTATCCTTTGCAACTTTTCATTGGTTTGTTTCGGCAGAAGTGCATCGCTGAGCTCACATCTGCTGGCTATGCTCCTGTATTTGCTCGGAAGTGTGGCCCTGTCTGACATCCCTTCCCATTGGACTCTACACTACCTGTGACGCCTGCCCCAGAACGACTGAAGCAGTGGTGAGCAGGCTCCCCCCCAGGATTCCACCCGGCCCACCCCTGGCCACCGACTCAGAAGGTGCGTTCCTCACTGCTGCACCACCGGCCGGCCCCTTTCATGTTGCACTGGCAACCTGCAGTTGAGTGCAATGGGACTTGAATGGGCTACTTGAGACCAGCTCTGGCACTGTGTAGATGAGGCCAGGTTGTTTTTCGGCTCTTCTGTGATGTCAGAGGATTTGTCATAATTGTGTATCTGCTGTCCCGGCTAGCTTCACGGATGCAGGGTTTCCGAGCCCGCTTGGAGGAGTCTCATGACTCATCCTTCCCAGTTAGCCCAGGTTTGACCTTCGCTGTCATTTGTTCGCTTGTGAATTTCTCTGACTTTCAAACGGTAAGCCAGAGTGTGTCTAAAGACTGACATCTTTCATTGTGGATTATTCAGGTGTGGTTTCTGTTCGCCTTCCGTTTTCTGGGACCTTTTTTTCTTTTCCATAGTATACTCGTCATGGTCTTTCTCAGCTATCTCCCTTAGACATGCTTATCAGTCCGTTCTGCTTCACTCCAAGTGATTAATTTTGTATTTCTTTAATCACCGTATGTTCTCCAGGCTGAGGTGTGAGTCCTTTCGTGACTCTTGGTTGTTGTCTTTGAATTTGCAATGGGCACATGTAGGGATCTTTGCTAGCCTAGCCTAGGTCAAACTAAGCACTGAGAACATGCGGTCATCTGGGTTGGTTTGCCATGCTGAGATCAGAAACTGCAAATTCGCGGGTGTCCTGCCAACCCCCTTCATGGACATAAGGTTTCCGAGACAAATTAGACAAATCTGATGAATTTCTCTCTCCAGGAAAGATATTTTTCTGTCTCTTTTCTGGTTTTGGGAAGTTTCGAACTTGACCCCTGATCCTTGAACGTTCCCCTAGATTCCGTCTAGATACGGGCTTACTTTCTTTCTAGAGGGTGTGCCATATATTTACCTTACGTCCTCAGTCCTGGCCTGCTTATTTTCTTGAAACAGAATTGTAATGTTCTAATTTTCAGCCAGCTTCCTTACGTATGGTGTCAAAACACACAAGCAATAATCCATCTATGGCAAGAGGTAGGGGGATAGAATTTCATTAGGGCCAAACTGAGCACTCCAGCCTGGGAGGGCAGCCTTCACAAAGAAACGAAGCCATCTGGAAAAGGGTGCTTTTCAGTACACTTGTGGAGCCCTTTCAAACACAGGGACAACCCCAAGCATGACAGGGCCCCATTCCTTGAAGGCTTCCAAGACATCTCTTGGGACACGTTAGCATGTACCCCGTTGGCCCCCGTGACGCCCGAGCTATGGAAAGTGAGACTGATCTTAAAGAATGCTAGGGGCCTAGGAAAGGAGGCATCGATTCTTCTCTTCAATGTCCTCAAAGCATCGTTCTTGACTTTGGATTATGCTTAAGGCAGAAAGACAACGTAGGTCTGATAAGGCCCAAGTCCGGCCTCTTGTTTCCAGTCAAGCTGCAAGCTTGAATCAGCGTGGCCTCCCTATAGACTTGAGTAGATGACAATGTTCTCCTCTCAGTGCTTGTCCCTGTACTCTCACTTCTCCCCAAGTATTCCTTTCATTTCCCTTGAATCAGAGTCTGATTTATCTCTTCCAGTTTCTGTGCCCGCTTTCTGTTTGTCAAAGCTGTTTCTGGGTATCTCTCCCTTTAATAGCCTAGCGTAGGCCAATCCTCAGACTGGAACCATGCGGCCATCTTGGGGGACATGTTCAGCGTGATGTCGTAAACAACCTCAAAATTCTAAGTTGTCCTGACAATCTCCATGCACACAGAGTTTGAGAGCCATCTCGGACCAGTCTGACTCCTCACCCTTTCCAGGAGGGATAGTTGTCCTTTTTCTGGATTTCTTGTCGTTTTTCTAAGTTTCCCCTCGAACTTTGAAAGGCCTGCTACATTCTCTCTGGACACTGGTTTCTTTCCTGTAAGATGATTCTGGGTTGTATCTCTTATAGCAGGTGTAGATGGCCTAGTGGGTAGACCTTCCCCAGAGAAAGTCCTGGACTCCCTCTCAAGTTGAGTTTGCCTAGGCAATCCTCTGATGCACAGTGATCGTGTCACTCCTAGCACTGTGCGAATTCCATCTTCGCAGGTCACATGTTTTCCTTCCTTCTTCCTTTGGGGAAGTGTACCAGAAAATTCACAGATTGTAATGCTCTCATGGTTCTTTTTCTGCTGCGTATCGATAACGCATCCTCACAATTGTTACTTATTGATGATCTCTGCCCGCACGTACCATGAACTCTATATTTCCTAACGCTGCTAACGTGATCTGCACCCGTGATGTGAAACAGTGAGGCCGGGCCGCCCAAGCAGAACGTGAGCTCGTACCCGCTCCACCACATGGCCGGCCCTGAATTGGACTTTTGGACCAACCTTTTCCCGAACTTGGGAAGACGTGGGCCTGTTTGGATTATTCGTGAAGGTGATTAGTAGTAACATCATGGACGGTAACCTTTTCCCTTGGTTCATGGGCTTAGTTCGGATCATGTTCCCTGGGTAGTATTCCTCTTCATCTATTTGGAATGGTCTACGTTTCTGTAGCATCAGTAAGAATTTTGAGGTGAATTTCCATCCTTGGAAGTTCAACTTCTCTAATCTCCTTCAGCCCCCAAAGCTTTATGCCGTCATTCTGGACTCCTATTTGGATTTTGGATTTTAGGTGAATTTATTGCCATAACCCTGCATTAGAGCATCCTATATCTTTCAGATTTGCATCCTCATCGATTTAGACTTCTGTGTAGGTTACAACATCTTCACCAGCGTAAGCCTAATCACAGGACCTCACCGCACACTTGTGCCTCATCACCTTCCCCCACCACCCGGCTTTGCCTCTGGGAACCCCCAATCAAATGTCCCGTGCCGCCTGTTCGTCAGTGCTTCTTTTTTCTTCTCCTTGTAGGTGAGATTCTACGGTATTTGACTTTCTCCCTGGGGCTTGTTTCACTTCCCCTAAAACCCTCACTGTCACTCTGGTGGTCACAAATGGCTGGATTGCATCCTTTGTTCTGGCTGAGTGGTATGCCATTGTGTGGCTATAGCCCATCTTCCTTCTGCATTCATCCCTTGCTGGGCACCAGGGCGGCTTCCAAGTCTTGAATAGTGGGAGTAAGGCTGTGGTGAACTCAGTGGTGCACATGTCTTTATGCAGTAGTTTCTCCGAGTTCTTTGGTTAAACACGCCGCAGAGGAATAGCTGGAATCATATGGGACATGGAATCCAAAACTTCTGAGGCAGTTCCACACCGCTTGGCGTAGTGGCTGCTCGGGTTTCCGCTCCCACCAGCAGTGCAGGAGGCTTCCCTTCTCTCCACCTCCTCTCTGACACTTGATGTTTCCCGTCTGCTTCCTTATAGCCATCATGACCACAGTGAGCTGCTATGTCCTTGCAGTTTGGATTTGCATTGGCCTGAGACCTAATGATGGTGAACATGTGTTCAGGCACCTGTTGGCCCTCTTTCGATCTCCTAAGGAGAAATCCCTGTTTCCATCTTTTGCCCAGATTTTCATGGGCTTGTGGTGTCTCTTCTGGTGAAGACGTTTGAGTTGATTGCATCTTGGGGCTTTCCACCCCGTGTCCGACGTGTGCTTTGCAAACATCCTCTGCCAGTTGTTGTGCTGTCTTTGCATTGAGGCGATGGTTTCCTTGACTGGGCAGAAGCGTGTGCATTTGATGTGGTCCCGTTTGTTTCTTGTTTCCTCTGTTACCCTTGCCCAGTCAGACACGCCTCTTCCAAATAGGTGGCTCAGACAGATGGCAAAGAGCAGTCTGCCTAGGTCTTCTCCTACAAGTTTCACGGTTTCAAGTCTGCCATTCCAGGCTTTAATCCATTTCGAGGTGGTGTGTGTCTCATGTGTAACATCATGGTGTACTCTCGTTGTGTCCCATGTGGCTGTGCAGACTTCCCAGCACCGCTTCTTGTAGAGACTCTGCTTTCTCCACTGTCTCCTCTTGGCTCCCTGGTCGAAAATGGGCCGTCCATGTACGTTTAAGTTGGGCTCTGGGCTCTCGATTCTGTTGCATGGGTCTGTGTGACTGTTTTGAGGCCCAGACTGTGCCGTTTCGGTGCCTAGCGCTTCGTCCTCTGTGTTGAAATGAGAAAGTGTGACACGTCCCGCTTTGTTCATTTTCCTGAGGATTCCTTGCCTATTCAGGGTCTCTTGTGTCTGGCTAGAAACTTTAGGATTCTCTCTTCTATCTCTGTGGCAAATATTGCTGCAAATTTGACTGGGTTTGTAAGGAATCGAGGGATTCCTTGCTCAGGTATGGAAGTTTCAAGTGTGTTCATTCTTCCATTCCCGGATCCTGGAATATCCTTCTTTTTCCTTGTGTCTTCTTGAATTTCTTTCCCCAAACGTTTGCTAGTTTTCGATTGACATAGCTTTCACCTGTTTGGCTAGGGTTCTCCATAGAGATCTTATTTTTGCACTGGCAAGCTGTTGTTTCTTCTTTGAGCTTCAGTTTTTCTATCCTTTGCAACTTTTCATTGGTTTGTTTCGGCAGAAGTGCATCGCTGAGCTCACATCTGCTGGCTATGCTCCTGTATTTGCTCGGAAGTGTGGCCCTGTCTGACATCCCTTCCCATTGGACTCTACACTACCTGTGACGCCTGCCCCAGAACGACTGAAGCAGTGGTGAGCAGGCTCCCCCCCAGGATTCCACCCGGCCCACCCCTGGCCACCGACTCAGAAGGTGCGTTCCTCACTGCTGCACCACCGGCCGGCCCCTTTCATGTTGCACTGGCAACCTGCAGTTGAGTGCAATGGGACTTGAATGGGCTACTTGAGACCAGCTCTGGCACTGTGTAGATGAGGCCAGGTTGTTTTTCGGCTCTTCTGTGATGTCAGAGGATTTGTCATAATTGTGTATCTGCTGTCCCGGCTAGCTTCACGGATGCAGGGTTTCCGAGCCCGCTTGGAGGAGTCTCATGACTCATCCTTCCCAGTTAGCCCAGGTTTGACCTTCGCTGTCATTTGTTCGCTTGTGAATTTCTCTGACTTTCAAACGGTAAGCCAGAGTGTGTCTAAAGACTGACATCTTTCATTGTGGATTATTCAGGTGTGGTTTCTGTTCGCCTTCCGTTTTCTGGGACCTTTTTTTCTTTTCCATAGTATACTCGTCATGGTCTTTCTCAGCTATCTCCCTTAGACATGCTTATCAGTCCGTTCTGCTTCACTCCAAGTGATTAATTTTGTATTTCTTTAATCACCGTATGTTCTCCAGGCTGAGGTGTGAGTCCTTTCGTGACTCTTGGTTGTTGTCTTTGAATTTGCAATGGGCACATGTAGGGATCTTTGCTAGCCTAGCCTAGGTCAAACTAAGCACTGAGAACATGCGGTCATCTGGGTTGGTTTGCCATGCTGAGATCAGAAACTGCAAATTCGCGGGTGTCCTGCCAACCCCCTTCGTGGACATAAGGTTTCCGAGACAAATTAGACAAATCTGATGAATTTCTCTCTCCAGGAAAGATATTTTTCTGTCTCTTTTCTGGTTTTGGGAAGTTTCGAACTTGACCCCTGATCCTTGAACGTTCCCCTAGATTCCGTCTAGATACGGGCTTACTTTCTTTCTAGAGGGTGTGCCATATATTTACCTTACGTCCTCAGTCCTGGCCTGCTTATTTTCTTGAAACAGAATTGTAATGTTCTAATTTTCAGCCAGCTTCCTTACGTATGGTGTCAAAACACACAAGCAATAATCCATCTATGGCAAGAGGTAGGGGGATAGAATTTCATTAGGGCCAAACTGAGCACTCCAGCCTGGGAGGGCAGCCTTCACAAAGAAACGAAGCCATCTGGAAAAGGGTGCTTTTCAGTACACTTGTGGAGCCCTTTCAAACACAGGGACAACCCCAAGCATGACAGGGCCCCATTCCTTGAAGGCTTCCAAGACATCTCTTGGGACACGTTAGCATGTACCCCGTTGGCCCCCGTGACGCCCGAGCTATGGAAAGTGAGACTGATCTTAAAGAATGCTAGGGGCCTAGGAAAGGAGGCATCGATTCTTCTCTTCAATGTCCTCAAAGCATCGTTCTTGACTTTGGATTATGCTTAAGGCAGAAAGACAACGTAGGTCTGATAAGGCCCAAGTCCGGCCTCTTGTTTCCAGTCAAGCTGCAAGCTTGAATCAGCGTGGCCTCCCTATAGACTTGAGTAGATGACAATGTTCTCCTCTCAGTGCTTGTCCCTGTACTCTCACTTCTCCCCAAGTATTCCTTTCATTTCCCTTGAATCAGAGTCTGATTTATCTCTTCCAGTTTCTGTGCCCGCTTTCTGTTTGTCAAAGCTGTTTCTGGGTATCTCTCCCTTTAATAGCCTAGCGTAGGCCAATCCTCAGACTGGAACCATGCGGCCATCTTGGGGGACATGTTCAGCGTGATGTCGTAAACAACCTCAAAATTCTAAGTTGTCCTGACAATCTCCATGCACACAGAGTTTGAGAGCCATCTCGGACCAGTCTGACTCCTCACCCTTTCCAGGAGGGATAGTTGTCCTTTTTCTGGATTTCTTGTCGTTTTTCTAAGTTTCCCCTCGAACTTTGAAAGGCCTGCTACATTCTCTCTGGACACTGGTTTCTTTCCTGTAAGATGATTCTGGGTTGTATCTCTTATAGCAGGTGTAGATGGCCTAGTGGGTAGACCTTCCCCAGAGAAAGTCCTGGACTCCCTCTCAAGTTGAGTTTGCCTAGGCAATCCTCTGATGCACAGTGATCGTGTCACTCCTAGCACTGTGCGAATTCCATCTTCGCAGGTCACATGTTTTCCTTCCTTCTTCCTTTGGGGAAGTGTACCAGAAAATTCACAGATTGTAATGCTCTCATGGTTCTTTTTCTGCTGCGTATCGATAACGCATCCTCACAATTGTTACTTATTGATGATCTCTGCCCGCACGTACCATGAACTCTATATTTCCTAACGCTGCTAACGTGATCTGCACCCGTGATGTGAAACAGTGAGGCCGGGCCGCCCAAGCAGAACGTGAGCTCGTACCCGCTCCACCACATGGCCGGCCCTGAATTGGACTTTTGGACCAACCTTTTCCCGAACTTGGGAAGACGTGGGCCTGTTTGGATTATTCGTGAAGGTGATTAGTAGTAACATCATGGACGGTAACCTTTTCCCTTGGTTCATGGGCTTAGTTCGGATCATGTTCCCTGGGTAGTATTCCTCTTCATCTATTTGGAATGGTCTACGTTTCTGTAGCATCAGTAAGAATTTTGAGGTGAATTTCCATCCTTGGAAGTTCAACTTCTCTAATCTCCTTCAGCCCCCAAAGCTTTATGCCGTCATTCTGGACTCCTATTTGGATTTTGGATTTTAGGTGAATTTATTGCCATAACCCTGCATTAGAGCATCCTATATCTTTCAGATTTGCATCCTCATCGATTTAGACTTCTGTGTAGGTTACAACATCTTCACCAGCGTAAGCCTAATCACAGGACCTCACCGCACACTTGTGCCTCATCACCTTCCCCCACCACCCGGCTTTGCCTCTGGGAACCCCCAATCAAATGTCCCGTGCCGCCTGTTCGTCAGTGCTTCTTTTTTCTTCTCCTTGTAGGTGAGATTCTACGGTATTTGACTTTCTCCCTGGGGCTTGTTTCACTTCCCCTAAAACCCTCACTGTCACTCTGGTGGTCACAAATGGCTGGATTGCATCCTTTGTTCTGGCTGAGTGGTATGCCATTGTGTGGCTATAGCCCATCTTCCTTCTGCATTCATCCCTTGCTGGGCACCAGGGCGGCTTCCAAGTCTTGAATAGTGGGAGTAAGGCTGTGGTGAACTCAGTGGTGCACATGTCTTTATGCAGTAGTTTCTCCGAGTTCTTTGGTTAAACACGCCGCAGAGGAATAGCTGGAATCATATGGGACATGGAATCCAAAACTTCTGAGGCAGTTCCACACCGCTTGGCGTAGTGGCTGCTCGGGTTTCCGCTCCCACCAGCAGTGCAGGAGGCTTCCCTTCTCTCCACCTCCTCTCTGACACTTGATGTTTCCCGTCTGCTTCCTTATAGCCATCATGACCACAGTGAGCTGCTATGTCCTTGCAGTTTGGATTTGCATTGGCCTGAGACCTAATGATGGTGAACATGTGTTCAGGCACCTGTTGGCCCTCTTTCGATCTCCTAAGGAGAAATCCCTGTTTCCATCTTTTGCCCAGATTTTCATGGGCTTGTGGTGTCTCTTCTGGTGAAGACGTTTGAGTTGATTGCATCTTGGGGCTTTCCACCCCGTGTCCGACGTGTGCTTTGCAAACATCCTCTGCCAGTTGTTGTGCTGTCTTTGCATTGAGGCGATGGTTTCCTTGACTGGGCAGAAGCGTGTGCATTTGATGTGGTCCCGTTTGTTTCTTGTTTCCTCTGTTACCCTTGCCCAGTCAGACACGCCTCTTCCAAATAGGTGGCTCAGACAGATGGCAAAGAGCAGTCTGCCTAGGTCTTCTCCTACAAGTTTCACGGTTTCAAGTCTGCCATTCCAGGCTTTAATCCATTTCGAGGTGGTGTGTGTCTCATGTGTAACATCATGGTGTACTCTCGTTGTGTCCCATGTGGCTGTGCAGACTTCCCAGCACCGCTTCTTGTAGAGACTCTGCTTTCTCCACTGTCTCCTCTTGGCTCCCTGGTCGAAAATGGGCCGTCCATGTACGTTTAAGTTGGGCTCTGGGCTCTCGATTCTGTTGCATGGGTCTGTGTGACTGTTTTGAGGCCCAGACTGTGCCGTTTCGGTGCCTAGCGCTTCGTCCTCTGTGTTGAAATGAGAAAGTGTGACACGTCCCGCTTTGTTCATTTTCCTGAGGATTCCTTGCCTATTCAGGGTCTCTTGTGTCTGGCTAGAAACTTTAGGATTCTCTCTTCTATCTCTGTGGCAAATATTGCTGCAAATTTGACTGGGTTTGTAAGGAATCGAGGGATTCCTTGCTCAGGTATGGAAGTTTCAAGTGTGTTCATTCTTCCATTCCCGGATCCTGGAATATCCTTCTTTTTCCTTGTGTCTTCTTGAATTTCTTTCCCCAAACGTTTGCTAGTTTTCGATTGACATAGCTTTCACCTGTTTGGCTAGGGTTCTCCATAGAGATCTTATTTTTGCACTGGCAAGCTGTTGTTTCTTCTTTGAGCTTCAGTTTTTCTATCCTTTGCAACTTTTCATTGGTTTGTTTCGGCAGAAGTGCATCGCTGAGCTCACATCTGCTGGCTATGCTCCTGTATTTGCTCGGAAGTGTGGCCCTGTCTGACATCCCTTCCCATTGGACTCTACACTACCTGTGACGCCTGCCCCAGAACGACTGAAGCAGTGGTGAGCAGGCTCCCCCCCAGGATTCCACCCGGCCCACCCCTGGCCACCGACTCAGAAGGTGCGTTCCTCACTGCTGCACCACCGGCCGGCCCCTTTCATGTTGCACTGGCAACCTGCAGTTGAGTGCAATGGGACTTGAATGGGCTACTTGAGACCAGCTCTGGCACTGTGTAGATGAGGCCAGGTTGTTTTTCGGCTCTTCTGTGATGTCAGAGGATTTGTCATAATTGTGTATCTGCTGTCCCGGCTAGCTTCACGGATGCAGGGTTTCCGAGCCCGCTTGGAGGAGTCTCATGACTCATCCTTCCCAGTTAGCCCAGGTTTGACCTTCGCTGTCATTTGTTCGCTTGTGAATTTCTCTGACTTTCAAACGGTAAGCCAGAGTGTGTCTAAAGACTGACATCTTTCATTGTGGATTATTCAGGTGTGGTTTCTGTTCGCCTTCCGTTTTCTGGGACCTTTTTTTCTTTTCCATAGTATACTCGTCATGGTCTTTCTCAGCTATCTCCCTTAGACATGCTTATCAGTCCGTTCTGCTTCACTCCAAGTGATTAATTTTGTATTTCTTTAATCACCGTATGTTCTCCAGGCTGAGGTGTGAGTCCTTTCGTGACTCTTGGTTGTTGTCTTTGAATTTGCAATGGGCACATGTAGGGATCTTTGCTAGCCTAGCCTAGGTCAAACTAAGCACTGAGAACATGCGGTCATCTGGGTTGGTTTGCCATGCTGAGATCAGAAACTGCAAATTCGCGGGTGTCCTGCCAACCCCCTTCGTGGACATAAGGTTTCCGAGACAAATTAGACAAATCTGATGAATTTCTCTCTCCAGGAAAGATATTTTTCTGTCTCTTTTCTGGTTTTGGGAAGTTTCGAACTTGACCCCTGATCCTTGAACGTTCCCCTAGATTCCGTCTAGATACGGGCTTACTTTCTTTCTAGAGGGTGTGCCATATATTTACCTTACGTCCTCAGTCCTGGCCTGCTTATTTCTTGAAACAGAATTGTAATGTTCTAATTTTCAGCCAGCTTCCTTACGTATGGTGTCAAAACACACAAGCAATAATCCATCTATGGCAAGAGGTAGGGGGATAGAATTTCATTAGGGCCAAACTGAGCACTCCAGCCTGGGAGGGCAGCCTTCACAAAGAAACGAAGCCATCTGGAAAAGGGTGCTTTTCAGTACACTTGTGGAGCCCTTTCAAACACAGGGACAACCCCAAGCATGACAGGGCCCCATTCCTTGAAGGCTTCCAAGACATCTCTTGGGACACGTTAGCATGTACCCCGTTGGCCCCCGTGACGCCTGAGCTATGGAAAGTGAGACTGATCTTAAAGAATGCTAGGGGCCTAGGAAAGGAGGCATCGATTCTTCTCTTCAATGTCCTCAAAGCATCGTTCTTGACTTTGGATTATGCTTAAGGCAGAAAGACAACGTAGGTCTGATAAGGCCCAAGTCCGGCCTCTTGTTTCCAGTCAAGCTGCAAGCTTGAATCAGCGTGGCCTCCCTATAGACTTGAGTAGATGACAATGTTCTCCTCTCAGTGCTTGTCCCTGTACTCTCACTTCTCCCCAAGTATTCCTTTCATTTCCCTTGAATCAGAGTCTGATTTATCTCTTCCAGTTTCTGTGCCCGCTTTCTGTTTGTCAAAGCTGTTTCTGGGTATCTCTCCCTTTAATAGCCTAGCGTAGGCCAATCCTCAGACTGGAACCATGCGGCCATCTTGGGGGACATGTTCAGCGTGATGTCGTAAACAACCTCAAAATTCTAAGTTGTCCTGACAATCTCCATGCACACAGAGTTTGAGAGCCATCTCGGACCAGTCTGACTCCTCACCCTTTCCAGGAGGGATAGTTGTCCTTTTTCTGGATTTCTTGTCGTTTTTCTAAGTTTCCCCTCGAACTTTGAAAGGCCTGCTACATTCTCTCTGGACACTGGTTTCTTTCCTGTAAGATGATTCTGGGTTGTATCTCTTATAGCAGGTGTAGATGGCCTAGTGGGTAGACCTTCCCCAGAGAAAGTCCTGGACTCCCTCTCAAGTTGAGTTTGCCTAGGCAATCCTCTGATGCACAGTGATCGTGTCACTCCTAGCACTGTGCGAATTCCATCTTCGCAGGTCACATGTTTTCCTTCCTTCTTCCTTTGGGGAAGTGTACCAGAAAATTCACAGATTGTAATGCTCTCATGGTTCTTTTTCTGCTGCGTATCGATAACGCATCCTCACAATTGTTACTTATTGATGATCTCTGCCCGCACGTACCATGAACTCTATATTTCCTAACGCTGCTAACGTGATCTGCACCCGTGATGTGAAACAGTGAGGCCGGGCCGCCCAAGCAGAACGTGAGCTCGTACCCGCTCCACCACATGGCCGGCCCTGAATTGGACTTTTGGACCAACCTTTTCCCGAACTTGGGAAGACGTGGGCCTGTTTGGATTATTCGTGAAGGTGATTAGTAGTAACATCATGGACGGTAACCTTTTCCCTTGGTTCATGGGCTTAGTTCGGATCATGTTCCCTGGGTAGTATTCCTCTTCATCTATTTGGAATGGTCTACGTTTCTGTAGCATCAGTAAGAATTTTGAGGTGAATTTCCATCCTTGGAAGTTCAACTTCTCTAATCTCCTTCAGCCCCCAAAGCTTTATGCCGTCATTCTGGACTCCTATTTGGATTTTGGATTTTAGGTGAATTTATTGCCATAACCCTGCATTAGAGCATCCTATATCTTTCAGATTTGCATCCTCATCGATTTAGACTTCTGTGTAGGTTACAACATCTTCACCAGCGTAAGCCTAATCACAGGACCTCACCGCACACTTGTGCCTCATCACCTTCCCCCACCACCCGGCTTTGCCTCTGGGAACCCCCAATCAAATGTCCCGTGCCGCCTGTTCGTCAGTGCTTCTTTTTTCTTCTCCTTGTAGGTGAGATTCTACGGTATTTGACTTTCTCCCTGGGGCTTGTTTCACTTCCCCTAAAACCCTCACTGTCACTCTGGTGGTCACAAATGGCTGGATTGCATCCTTTGTTCTGGCTGAGTGGTATGCCATTGTGTGGCTATAGCCCATCTTCCTTCTGCATTCATCCCTTGCTGGGCACCAGGGCGGCTTCCAAGTCTTGAATAGTGGGAGTAAGGCTGTGGTGAACTCAGTGGTGCACATGTCTTTATGCAGTAGTTTCTCCGAGTTCTTTGGTTAAACACGCCGCAGAGGAATAGCTGGAATCATATGGGACATGGAATCCAAAACTTCTGAGGCAGTTCCACACCGCTTGGCGTAGTGGCTGCTCGGGTTTCCGCTCCCACCAGCAGTGCAGGAGGCTTCCCTTCTCTCCACCTCCTCTCTGACACTTGATGTTTCCCGTCTGCTTCCTTATAGCCATCATGACCACAGTGAGCTGCTATGTCCTTGCAGTTTGGATTTGCATTGGCCTGAGACCTAATGATGGTGAACATGTGTTCAGGCACCTGTTGGCCCTCTTTCGATCTCCTAAGGAGAAATCCCTGTTTCCATCTTTTGCCCAGATTTTCATGGGCTTGTGGTGTCTCTTCTGGTGAAGACGTTTGAGTTGATTGCATCTTGGGGCTTTCCACCCCGTGTCCGACGTGTGCTTTGCAAACATCCTCTGCCAGTTGTTGTGCTGTCTTTGCATTGAGGCGATGGTTTCCTTGACTGGGCAGAAGCGTGTGCATTTGATGTGGTCCCGTTTGTTTCTTGTTTCCTCTGTTACCCTTGCCCAGTCAGACACGCCTCTTCCAAATAGGTGGCTCAGACAGATGGCAAAGAGCAGTCTGCCTAGGTCTTCTCCTACAAGTTTCACGGTTTCAAGTCTGCCATTCCAGGCTTTAATCCATTTCGAGGTGGTGTGTGTCTCATGTGTAACATCATGGTGTACTCTCGTTGTGTCCCATGTGGCTGTGCAGACTTCCCAGCACCGCTTCTTGTAGAGACTCTGCTTTCTCCACTGTCTCCTCTTGGCTCCCTGGTCGAAAATGGGCCGTCCATGTACGTTTAAGTTGGGCTCTGGGCTCTCGATTCTGTTGCATGGGTCTGTGTGACTGTTTTGAGGCCCAGACTGTGCCGTTTCGGTGCCTAGCGCTTCGTCCTCTGTGTTGAAATGAGAAAGTGTGACACGTCCCGCTTTGTTCATTTTCCTGAGGATTCCTTGCCTATTCAGGGTCTCTTGTGTCTGGCTAGAAACTTTAGGATTCTCTCTTCTATCTCTGTGGCAAATATTGCTGCAAATTTGACTGGGTTTGTAAGGAATCGAGGGATTCCTTGCTCAGGTATGGAAGTTTCAAGTGTGTTCATTCTTCCATTCCCGGATCCTGGAATATCCTTCTTTTTCCTTGTGTCTTCTTGAATTTCTTTCCCCAAACGTTTGCTAGTTTTCGATTGACATAGCTTTCACCTGTTTGGCTAGGGTTCTCCATAGAGATCTTATTTTTGCACTGGCAAGCTGTTGTTTCTTCTTTGAGCTTCAGTTTTTCTATCCTTTGCAACTTTTCATTGGTTTGTTTCGGCAGAAGTGCATCGCTGAGCTCACATCTGCTGGCTATGCTCCTGTATTTGCTCGGAAGTGTGGCCCTGTCTGACATCCCTTCCCATTGGACTCTACACTACCTGTGACGCCTGCCCCAGAACGACTGAAGCAGTGGTGAGCAGGCTCCCCCCCAGGATTCCACCCGGCCCACCCCTGGCCACCGACTCAGAAGGTGCGTTCCTCACTGCTGCACCACCGGCCGGCCCCTTTCATGTTGCACTGGCAACCTGCAGTTGAGTGCAATGGGACTTGAATGGGCTACTTGAGACCAGCTCTGGCACTGTGTAGATGAGGCCAGGTTGTTTTTCGGCTCTTCTGTGATGTCAGAGGATTTGTCATAATTGTGTATCTGCTGTCCCGGCTAGCTTCACGGATGCAGGGTTTCCGAGCCCGCTTGGAGGAGTCTCATGACTCATCCTTCCCAGTTAGCCCAGGTTTGACCTTCGCTGTCATTTGTTCGCTTGTGAATTTCTCTGACTTTCAAACGGTAAGCCAGAGTGTGTCTAAAGACTGACATCTTTCATTGTGGATTATTCAGGTGTGGTTTCTGTTCGCCTTCCGTTTTCTGGGACCTTTTTTTCTTTTCCATAGTATACTCGTCATGGTCTTTCTCAGCTATCTCCCTTAGACATGCTTATCAGTCCGTTCTGCTTCACTCCAAGTGATTAATTTTGTATTTCTTTAATCACCGTATGTTCTCCAGGCTGAGGTGTGAGTCCTTTCGTGACTCTTGGTTGTTGTCTTTGAATTTGCAATGGGCACATGTAGGGATCTTTGCTAGCCTAGCCTAGGTCAAACTAAGCACTGAGAACATGCGGTCATCTGGGTTGGTTTGCCATGCTGAGATCAGAAACTGCAAATTCGCGGGTGTCCTGCCAACCCCCTTCGTGGACATAAGGTTTCCGAGACAAATTAGACAAATCTGATGAATTTCTCTCTCCAGGAAAGATATTTTTCTGTCTCTTTTCTGGTTTTGGGAAGTTTCGAACTTGACCCCTGATCCTTGAACGTTCCCCTAGATTCCGTCTAGATACGGGCTTACTTTCTTTCTAGAGGGTGTGCCATATATTTACCTTACGTCCTCAGTCCTGGCCTGCTTATTTCTTGAAACAGAATTGTAATGTTCTAATTTTCAGCCAGCTTCCTTACGTATGGTGTCAAAACACACAAGCAATAATCCATCTATGGCAAGAGGTAGGGGGATAGAATTTCATTAGGGCCAAACTGAGCACTCCAGCCTGGGAGGGCAGCCTTCACAAAGAAACGAAGCCATCTGGAAAAGGGTGCTTTTCAGTACACTTGTGGAGCCCTTTCAAACACAGGGACAACCCCAAGCATGACAGGGCCCCATTCCTTGAAGGCTTCCAAGACATCTCTTGGGACACGTTAGCATGTACCCCGTTGGCCCCCGTGACGCCTGAGCTATGGAAAGTGAGACTGATCTTAAAGAATGCTAGGGGCCTAGGAAAGGAGGCATCGATTCTTCTCTTCAATGTCCTCAAAGCATCGTTCTTGACTTTGGATTATGCTTAAGGCAGAAAGACAACGTAGGTCTGATAAGGCCCAAGTCCGGCCTCTTGTTTCCAGTCAAGCTGCAAGCTTGAATCAGCGTGGCCTCCCTATAGACTTGAGTAGATGACAATGTTCTCCTCTCAGTGCTTGTCCCTGTACTCTCACTTCTCCCCAAGTATTCCTTTCATTTCCCTTGAATCAGAGTCTGATTTATCTCTTCCAGTTTCTGTGCCCGCTTTCTGTTTGTCAAAGCTGTTTCTGGGTATCTCTCCCTTTAATAGCCTAGCGTAGGCCAATCCTCAGACTGGAACCATGCGGCCATCTTGGGGGACATGTTCAGCGTGATGTCATAAACAACCTCAAAATTCTAAGTTGTCCTGACAATCTCCATGCACACAGAGTTTGAGAGCCATCTCGGACCAGTCTGACTCCTCACCCTTTCCAGGAGGGATAGTTGTCCTTTTTCTGGATTTCTTGTCGTTTTTCTAAGTTTCCCCTCGAACTTTGAAAGGCCTGCTACATTCTCTCTGGACACTGGTTTCTTTCCTGTAAGATGATTCTGGGTTGTATCTCTTATAGCAGGTGTAGATGGCCTAGTGGGTAGACCTTCCCCAGAGAAAGTCCTGGACTCCCTCTCAAGTTGAGTTTGCCTAGGCAATCCTCTGATGCACAGTGATCGTGTCACTCCTAGCACTGTGCGAATTCCATCTTCGCAGGTCACATGTTTTCCTTCCTTCTTCCTTTGGGGAAGTGTACCAGAAAATTCACAGATTGTAATGCTCTCATGGTTCTTTTTCTGCTGCGTATCGATAACGCATCCTCACAATTGTTACTTATTGATGATCTCTGCCCGCACGTACCCTGAACTCTATATTTCCTAACGCTGCTAACGTGATCTGCACCCGTGATGTGAAACAGTGAGGCCGGGCCGCCCAAGCAGAACGTGAGCTCGTACCCGCTCCACCACATGGCCGGCCCTGAATTGGACTTTTGGACCAACCTTTTCCTGAACTTGGGAAGACGTGGGCCTGTTTGGATTATTCGTGAAGGTGATTAGTAGTAACATCATGGACGGTAACCTTTTCCCTTGGTTCATGGGCTTAGTTCGGATCATGTTCTCTGGGTAGTATTCCTCTTCATCTATTTGGAATGGTCTACGTTTCTGTAGCATCAGTAAGAATTTTGAGGTGAATTTCCATCCTTGGAAGTTCAACTTCTCTAATCTCCTTCAGCCCCCAAAGCTTTATGCCGTCATTCTGGACTCCTATTTGGATTTTGGATTTTAGGTGAATTTATTGCCATAACCCTGCCTTAGAACATCCTATATCTTTCAGATTTGCATCCTCATCGATTTAGACTTCTGTGTAGGTTACAACATCTTCACCAGCGTAAGCCTAATCACAGGACCTCACCGCACACTTGTGCCTCATCATGTCTTTCACCTTCCCCCACCACCCGGCTTTGCCTCTGGGAACCCCCAATCAAATGTCCCGTGCCGCCTGTTCGTCAGTGCTTCTTTTTTCTTCTCCTTGTAGGTGAGATTCTACGGTATTTGACTTTCTCCCTGGGGCTTGTTTCACTTCCCCTAAAACCCTCACTGTCATTCTGGTGGTCACAAATGGCTGGATTGCATCCTTTGTTCTGGCTGAGTGGTATGCCATTGTGTGGCTATAGCCCATCTTCCTTCTGCATTCATCCCTTGCTGGGCACCAGGGCGGCTTCCAAGTCTTGAATAGTGGGAGTAAGGCTGTGGTGAACTCAGTGGTGCACATGTCTTTATGCAGTAGTTTCTCCGAGTTCTTTGGTTAAACACGCCGCAGAGAAATAGCTGGAATCATATGGGACATGGAATCCAAAACTTCTGAGGCAGTTCCACACCGCTTGGCGTAGTGGCTGCACGGGTTTCCACTCCCACCAGCAGTGCAGGAGGCTTCCCTTCTCTCCACCTCCTCTCTGACACTTGATGTTTCCCGTCTGCTTCCTTATAGCCATCATGACCACAGTGAGCTGCTATGTCCTTGCAGTTTGGATTTGCATTGGCCTGAGACCTAATGATGGTGAACATGTGTTCAGGCACCTGTTGGCCCTCTTTCGATCTCCTAAGGAGAAATCCCTGTTTCCATCTTTTGCCCAGATTTTCATGGGCTTGTGGTGTTTCTTCTTGTGAAGACGTTTGAGTTGATTGCATCTTGGGGCTTTCCACCCCGTGTCCGACGTGTGCTTTGCAAACATCCTCTGCCAGTTGTTGTGCTGTCTTTGCATTGAGGCGATGGTTTCCTTGACTGGGCAGAAGCGTGTGCATTTGATGTGGTCCCGTTTGTTTCTTGTTTCCTCTGTTACCCTTGCCCAGTCAGACACGCCTCTTCCAAATAGGTGGCTCAGACAGATGGCAAAGAGCAGTCTGCCTAGGTCTTCTCCTACAAGTTTCACGGTTTCAAGTCTGCCATTCCAGGCTTTAATCCATTTCGAGGTGGTGTGTGTCTCATGTGTAACATCATGGTGTACTCTCGTTGTGTCCCATGTGGCTGTGCAGACTTCCCAGCACCGCTTCTTGTAGAGACTCTGCTTTCTCCACTGTCTCCTCTTGGCTCCCTGGTCGAAAATGGGCCGTCCATGTACGTTTAAGTTGGGCTCTGGGCTCTCGATTCTGTTGCATGGGTCTGTGTGACTGTTTTGAGGCCCAGACTGTGCCGTTTCGGTGCCTAGCGCTTCGTCCTCTGTGTTGAAATGAGAAAGTGTGACACGTCCCGCTTTGTTCATTTTCCTGAGGATTCCTTGCCTATTCAGGGTCTCTTGTGTCTGGCTAGAAACTTTAGGATTCTCTCTTCTATCTCTGTGGCAAATATTGCTGCAAATTTGACTGGGTTTGTAAGGAATCGAGGGATTCCTTGCTCAGGTATGGAAGTTTCAAGTGTGTTCATTCTTCCATTCCCGGATCCTGGAATATCCTTCTTTTTCCTTGTGTCTTCTTGAATTTCTTTCCCCAAACGTTTGCTAGTTTTCGATTGACATAGCTTTCACCTGTTTGGCTAGGGTTCTTCATAGAGATCTTATTTTTGCACTGGCAAGCTGTTGTTTCTTCTTTGAGCTTCAGTTTTTCTATCCTTTGCAACTTTTCATTGGTTTGTTTCGGCAGAAGTGCATCGCTGAGCTCACATCTGCTGGCTATGCTCCTGTATTTGCTCAGAAGTGTGGCCCTGTCTGACATCCCTTCCCATTGGACTCTACACTACCTGTGACGCCTGCCCCAGAACGACTGAAGCAGTGGTGAGCAGGCTCCCCCCCAGGATTCCACCCGGCCCACCCCTGGCCACCGACTCAGAAGGTGCGTTCCTCACTGCTGCACCACCGGCCGGCCCCTTTCATGTTCCACTGGCAACCTGCAGTTGAGTGCAATGGGACTTGAATGGGCTACTTGAGACCAGCTCTGGCACTGTGTAGATGAGGCCAGGTTGTTTTTCGGCTCTTCTGTGATGTCAGAGGATTTGTCATAATTGTGTATCTGCTGTCCCGGCTAGCTTCACGGATGCAGGGTTTCCGAGCCCGCTTGGAGGAGTCTCATGACTCATCCTTCCCAGTTAGCCCAGGTTTGACCTTCGCTGTCATTTGTTCGCTTGTGAATTTCTCTGACTTTCAAACGGTAAACCAGAGTGTGTCTAAAGACTGACATCTTTCATTGTGGATTATTCAGGTGTGGTTTCTGTTCGCCTTCCGTTTTCTGGGACCTTTTTTTCTTTTCCATAGTATACTCGTCATGGTCTTTCTCAGCTATCTCCCTTAGACATGCTTATCAGTCCGTTCTGCTTCACTCCAAGTGATTAATTTTGTATTTCTTTAATCACCGTATGTTCTCCAGGCTGAGGTGTGAGTCCTTTCGTGACTCTTGGTTGTTGTCTTTGAATTTGCAATGGGCACATGTAGGGATCTTTGCTAGCCTAGCCTAGGTCAAACTAAGCACTGAGAACATGCGGTCATCTGGGTTGGTTTGCCATGCTGAGATCAGAAACTGCAAATTCGCGGGTGTCCTGCCAACCCCCTTCATGGACATAAGGTTTCCGAGACAAATTAGACAAATCTGATGAATTTCTCTCTCCAGGAAAGATATTTTTCTGTCTCTTTTCTGGTTTTGGGAAGTTTCGAACTTGACCCCTGATCCTTGAACGTTCCCCTAGATTCCGTCTAGATACGGGCTTACTTTCTTTCTAGAGGGTGTGCCATATATTTACCTTACGTCCTCAGTCCTGGCCTGCTTATTTTCTTGAAACAGAATTGTAATGTTCTAATTTTCAGCCAGCTTCCTTACGTATGGTGTCAAAACACACAAGCAATAATCCATCTATGGCAAGAGGTAGGGGGATAGAATTTCATTAGGGCCAAACTGAGCACTCCAGCCTGGGAGGGCAGCCTTCACAAAGAAACGAAGCCATCTGGAAAAGGGTGCTTTTCAGTACACTTGTGGAGCCCTTTCAAACACAGGGACAACCCCAAGCATGACAGGGCCCCATTCCTTGAAGGCTTCCAAGACATCTCTTGGGACACGTTAGCATGTACCCCGTTGGCCCCCGTGACGCCCGAGCTATGGAAAGTGAGACTGATCTTAAAGAATGCTAGGGGCCTAGGAAAGGAGGCATCGATTCTTCTCTTCAATGTCCTCAAAGCATCGTTCTTGACTTTGGATTATGCTTAAGGCAGAAAGACAACGTAGGTCTGATAAGGCCCAAGTCCGGCCTCTTGTTTCCAGTCAAGCTGCAAGCTTGAATCAGCGTGGCCTCCCTATAGACTTGAGTAGATGACAATGTTCTCCTCTCAGTGCTTGTCCCTGTACTCTCACTTCTCCCCAAGTATTCCTTTCATTTCCCTTGAATCAGAGTCTGATTTATCTCTTCCAGTTTCTGTGCCCGCTTTCTGTTTGTCAAAGCTGTTTCTGGGTATCTCTCCCTTTAATAGCCTAGCGTAGGCCAATCCTCAGACTGGAACCATGCGGCCATCTTGGGGGACATGTTCAGCGTGATGTCGTAAACAACCTCAAAATTCTAAGTTGTCCTGACAATCTCCATGCACACAGAGTTTGAGAGCCATCTCGGACCAGTCTGACTCCTCACCCTTTCCAGGAGGGATAGTTGTCCTTTTTCTGGATTTCTTGTCGTTTTTCTAAGTTTCCCCTCGAACTTTGAAAGGCCTGCTACATTCTCTCTGGACACTGGTTTCTTTCCTGTAAGATGATTCTGGGTTGTATCTCTTATAGCAGGTGTAGATGGCCTAGTGGGTAGACCTTCCCCAGAGAAAGTCCTGGACTCCCTCTCAAGTTGAGTTTGCCTAGGCAATCCTCTGATGCACAGTGATCGTGTCACTCCTAGCACTGTGCGAATTCCATCTTCGCAGGTCACATGTTTTCCTTCCTTCTTCCTTTGGGGAAGTGTACCAGAAAATTCACAGATTGTAATGCTCTCATGGTTCTTTTTCTGCTGCGTATCGATAACGCATCCTCACAATTGTTACTTATTGATGATCTCTGCCCGCACGTACCATGAACTCTATATTTCCTAACGCTGCTAACGTGATCTGCACCCGTGATGTGAAACAGTGAGGCCGGGCCGCCCAAGCAGAACGTGAGCTCGTACCCGCTCCACCACATGGCCGGCCCTGAATTGGACTTTTGGACCAACCTTTTCCCGAACTTGGGAAGACGTGGGCCTGTTTGGATTATTCGTGAAGGTGATTAGTAGTAACATCATGGACGGTAACCTTTTCCCTTGGTTCATGGGCTTAGTTCGGATCATGTTCCCTGGGTAGTATTCCTCTTCATCTATTTGGAATGGTCTACGTTTCTGTAGCATCAGTAAGAATTTTGAGGTGAATTTCCATCCTTGGAAGTTCAACTTCTCTAATCTCCTTCAGCCCCCAAAGCTTTATGCCGTCATTCTGGACTCCTATTTGGATTTTGGATTTTAGGTGAATTTATTGCCATAACCCTGCATTAGAGCATCCTATATCTTTCAGATTTGCATCCTCATCGATTTAGACTTCTGTGTAGGTTACAACATCTTCACCAGCGTAAGCCTAATCACAGGACCTCACCGCACACTTGTGCCTCATCACCTTCCCCCACCACCCGGCTTTGCCTCTGGGAACCCCCAATCAAATGTCCCGTGCCGCCTGTTCGTCAGTGCTTCTTTTTTCTTCTCCTTGTAGGTGAGATTCTACGGTATTTGACTTTCTCCCTGGGGCTTGTTTCACTTCCCCTAAAACCCTCACTGTCACTCTGGTGGTCACAAATGGCTGGATTGCATCCTTTGTTCTGGCTGAGTGGTATGCCATTGTGTGGCTATAGCCCATCTTCCTTCTGCATTCATCCCTTGCTGGGCACCAGGGCGGCTTCCAAGTCTTGAATAGTGGGAGTAAGGCTGTGGTGAACTCAGTGGTGCACATGTCTTTATGCAGTAGTTTCTCCGAGTTCTTTGGTTAAACACGCCGCAGAGGAATAGCTGGAATCATATGGGACATGGAATCCAAAACTTCTGAGGCAGTTCCACACCGCTTGGCGTAGTGGCTGCTCGGGTTTCCGCTCCCACCAGCAGTGCAGGAGGCTTCCCTTCTCTCCACCTCCTCTCTGACACTTGATGTTTCCCGTCTGCTTCCTTATAGCCATCATGACCACAGTGAGCTGCTATGTCCTTGCAGTTTGGATTTGCATTGGCCTGAGACCTAATGATGGTGAACATGTGTTCAGGCACCTGTTGGCCCTCTTTCGATCTCCTAAGGAGAAATCCCTGTTTCCATCTTTTGCCCAGATTTTCATGGGCTTGTGGTGTCTCTTCTGGTGAAGACGTTTGAGTTGATTGCATCTTGGGGCTTTCCACCCCGTGTCCGACGTGTGCTTTGCAAACATCCTCTGCCAGTTGTTGTGCTGTCTTTGCATTGAGGCGATGGTTTCCTTGACTGGGCAGAAGCGTGTGCATTTGATGTGGTCCCGTTTGTTTCTTGTTTCCTCTGTTACCCTTGCCCAGTCAGACACGCCTCTTCCAAATAGGTGGCTCAGACAGATGGCAAAGAGCAGTCTGCCTAGGTCTTCTCCTACAAGTTTCACGGTTTCAAGTCTGCCATTCCAGGCTTTAATCCATTTCGAGGTGGTGTGTGTCTCATGTGTAACATCATGGTGTACTCTCGTTGTGTCCCATGTGGCTGTGCAGACTTCCCAGCACCGCTTCTTGTAGAGACTCTGCTTTCTCCACTGTCTCCTCTTGGCTCCCTGGTCGAAAATGGGCCGTCCATGTACGTTTAAGTTGGGCTCTGGGCTCTCGATTCTGTTGCATGGGTCTGTGTGACTGTTTTGAGGCCCAGACTGTGCCGTTTCGGTGCCTAGCGCTTCGTCCTCTGTGTTGAAATGAGAAAGTGTGACACGTCCCGCTTTGTTCATTTTCCTGAGGATTCCTTGCCTATTCAGGGTCTCTTGTGTCTGGCTAGAAACTTTAGGATTCTCTCTTCTATCTCTGTGGCAAATATTGCTGCAAATTTGACTGGGTTTGTAAGGAATCGAGGGATTCCTTGCTCAGGTATGGAAGTTTCAAGTGTGTTCATTCTTCCATTCCCGGATCCTGGAATATCCTTCTTTTTCCTTGTGTCTTCTTGAATTTCTTTCCCCAAACGTTTGCTAGTTTTCGATTGACATAGCTTTCACCTGTTTGGCTAGGGTTCTCCATAGAGATCTTATTTTTGCACTGGCAAGCTGTTGTTTCTTCTTTGAGCTTCAGTTTTTCTATCCTTTGCAACTTTTCATTGGTTTGTTTCGGCAGAAGTGCATCGCTGAGCTCACATCTGCTGGCTATGCTCCTGTATTTGCTCGGAAGTGTGGCCCTGTCTGACATCCCTTCCCATTGGACTCTACACTACCTGTGACGCCTGCCCCAGAACGACTGAAGCAGTGGTGAGCAGGCTCCCCCCCAGGATTCCACCCGGCCCACCCCTGGCCACCGACTCAGAAGGTGCGTTCCTCACTGCTGCACCACCGGCCGGCCCCTTTCATGTTGCACTGGCAACCTGCAGTTGAGTGCAATGGGACTTGAATGGGCTACTTGAGACCAGCTCTGGCACTGTGTAGATGAGGCCAGGTTGTTTTTCGGCTCTTCTGTGATGTCAGAGGATTTGTCATAATTGTGTATCTGCTGTCCCGGCTAGCTTCACGGATGCAGGGTTTCCGAGCCCGCTTGGAGGAGTCTCATGACTCATCCTTCCCAGTTAGCCCAGGTTTGACCTTCGCTGTCATTTGTTCGCTTGTGAATTTCTCTGACTTTCAAACGGTAAGCCAGAGTGTGTCTAAAGACTGACATCTTTCATTGTGGATTATTCAGGTGTGGTTTCTGTTCGCCTTCCGTTTTCTGGGACCTTTTTTTCTTTTCCATAGTATACTCGTCATGGTCTTTCTCAGCTATCTCCCTTAGACATGCTTATCAGTCCGTTCTGCTTCACTCCAAGTGATTAATTTTGTATTTCTTTAATCACCGTATGTTCTCCAGGCTGAGGTGTGAGTCCTTTCGTGACTCTTGGTTGTTGTCTTTGAATTTGCAATGGGCACATGTAGGGATCTTTGCTAGCCTAGCCTAGGTCAAACTAAGCACTGAGAACATGCGGTCATCTGGGTTGGTTTGCCATGCTGAGATCAGAAACTGCAAATTCGCGGGTGTCCTGCCAACCCCCTTCGTGGACATAAGGTTTCCGAGACAAATTAGACAAATCTGATGAATTTCTCTCTCCAGGAAAGATATTTTTCTGTCTCTTTTCTGGTTTTGGGAAGTTTCGAACTTGACCCCTGATCCTTGAACGTTCCCCTAGATTCCGTCTAGATACGGGCTTACTTTCTTTCTAGAGGGTGTGCCATATATTTACCTTACGTCCTCAGTCCTGGCCTGCTTATTTTCTTGAAACAGAATTGTAATGTTCTAATTTTCAGCCAGCTTCCTTATGTATGGTGTCAAAACACACAAGCAATAATCCATCTATGGCAAGAGGTAGGGGGATAGAATTTCATTAGGGCCAAACTGAGCACTCCAGCCTGGGAGGGCAGCCTTCACAAAGAAACGAAGCCATCTGGAAAAGGGTGCTTTTCAGTACACTTGTGGAGCCCTTTCAAACACAGGGACAACCCCAAGCATGACAGGGCCCCATTCCTTGAAGGCTTCCAAGACATCTCTTGGGACACGTTAGCATGTACCCCGTTGGCCCCCGTGACGCCTGAGCTATGGAAAGTGAGACTGATCTTAAAGAATGCTAGGGGCCTAGGAAAGGAGGCATCGATTCTTCTCTTCAATGTCCTCAAAGCATCGTTCTTGACTTTGGATTATGCTTAAGGCAGAAAGACAACGTAGGTCTGATAAGGCCCAAGTCCGGCCTCTTGTTTCCAGTCAAGCTGCAAGCTTGAATCAGCGTGGCCTCCCTATAGACTTGAGTAGATGACAATGTTCTCCTCTCAGTGCTTGTCCCTGTACTCTCACTTCTCCCCAAGTATTCCTTTCATTTCCCTTGAATCAGAGTCTGATTTATCTCTTCCAGTTTCTGTGCCCGCTTTCTGTTTGTCAAAGCTGTTTCTGGGTATCTCTCCCTTTAATAGCCTAGCGTAGGCCAATCCTCAGACTGGAACCATGCGGCCATCTTGGGGGACATGTTCAGCGTGATGTCGTAAACAACCTCAAAATTCTAAGTTGTCCTGACAATCTCCATGCACACAGAGTTTGAGAGCCATCTCGGACCAGTCTGACTCCTCACCCTTTCCAGGAGGGATAGTTGTCCTTTTTCTGGATTTCTTGTCGTTTTTCTAAGTTTCCCCTCGAACTTTGAAAGGCCTGCTACATTCTCTCTGGACACTGGTTTCTTTCCTGTAAGATGATTCTGGGTTGTATCTCTTATAGCAGGTGTAGATGGCCTAGTGGGTAGACCTTCCCCAGAGAAAGTCCTGGACTCCCTCTCAAGTTGAGTTTGCCTAGGCAATCCTCTGATGCACAGTGATCGTGTCACTCCTAGCACTGTGCGAATTCCATCTTCGCAGGTCACATGTTTTCCTTCCTTCTTCCTTTGGGGAAGTGTACCAGAAAATTCACAGATTGTAATGCTCTCATGGTTCTTTTTCTGCTGCGTATCGATAACGCATCCTCACAATTGTTACTTATTGATGATCTCTGCCCGCACGTACCATGAACTCTATATTTCCTAACGCTGCTAACGTGATCTGCACCCGTGATGTGAAACAGTGAGGCCGGGCCGCCCAAGCAGAACGTGAGCTCGTACCCGCTCCACCACATGGCCGGCCCTGAATTGGACTTTTGGACCAACCTTTTCCCGAACTTGGGAAGACGTGGGCCTGTTTGGATTATTCGTGAAGGTGATTAGTAGTAACATCATGGACGGTAACCTTTTCCCTTGGTTCATGGGCTTAGTTCGGATCATGTTCCCTGGGTAGTATTCCTCTTCATCTATTTGGAATGGTCTACGTTTCTGTAGCATCAGTAAGAATTTTGAGGTGAATTTCCATCCTTGGAAGTTCAACTTCTCTAATCTCCTTCAGCCCCCAAAGCTTTATGCCGTCATTCTGGACTCCTATTTGGATTTTGGATTTTAGGTGAATTTATTGCCATAACCCTGCATTAGAGCATCCTATATCTTTCAGATTTGCATCCTCATCGATTTAGACTTCTGTGTAGGTTACAACATCTTCACCAGCGTAAGCCTAATCACAGGACCTCACCGCACACTTGTGCCTCATCACCTTCCCCCACCACCCGGCTTTGCCTCTGGGAACCCCCAATCAAATGTCCCGTGCCGCCTGTTCGTCAGTGCTTCTTTTTTCTTCTCCTTGTAGGTGAGATTCTACGGTATTTGACTTTCTCCCTGGGGCTTGTTTCACTTCCCCTAAAACCCTCACTGTCACTCTGGTGGTCACAAATGGCTGGATTGCATCCTTTGTTCTGGCTGAGTGGTATGCCATTGTGTGGCTATAGCCCATCTTCCTTCTGCATTCATCCCTTGCTGGGCACCAGGGCGGCTTCCAAGTCTTGAATAGTGGGAGTAAGGCTGTGGTGAACTCAGTGGTGCACATGTCTTTATGCAGTAGTTTCTCCGAGTTCTTTGGTTAAACACGCCGCAGAGGAATAGCTGGAATCATATGGGACATGGAATCCAAAACTTCTGAGGCAGTTCCACACCGCTTGGCGTAGTGGCTGCTCGGGTTTCCGCTCCCACCAGCAGTGCAGGAGGCTTCCCTTCTCTCCACCTCCTCTCTGACACTTGATGTTTCCCGTCTGCTTCCTTATAGCCATCATGACCACAGTGAGCTGCTATGTCCTTGCAGTTTGGATTTGCATTGGCCTGAGACCTAATGATGGTGAACATGTGTTCAGGCACCTGTTGGCCCTCTTTCGATCTCCTAAGGAGAAATCCCTGTTTCCATCTTTTGCCCAGATTTTCATGGGCTTGTGGTGTCTCTTCTGGTGAAGACGTTTGAGTTGATTGCATCTTGGGGCTTTCCACCCCGTGTCCGACGTGTGCTTTGCAAACATCCTCTGCCAGTTGTTGTGCTGTCTTTGCATTGAGGCGATGGTTTCCTTGACTGGGCAGAAGCGTGTGCATTTGATGTGGTCCCGTTTGTTTCTTGTTTCCTCTGTTACCCTTGCCCAGTCAGACACGCCTCTTCCAAATAGGTGGCTCAGACAGATGGCAAAGAGCAGTCTGCCTAGGTCTTCTCCTACAAGTTTCACGGTTTCAAGTCTGCCATTCCAGGCTTTAATCCATTTCGAGGTGGTGTGTGTCTCATGTGTAACATCATGGTGTACTCTCGTTGTGTCCCATGTGGCTGTGCAGACTTCCCAGCACCGCTTCTTGTAGAGACTCTGCTTTCTCCACTGTCTCCTCTTGGCTCCCTGGTCGAAAATGGGCCGTCCATGTACGTTTAAGTTGGGCTCTGGGCTCTCGATTCTGTTGCATGGGTCTGTGTGACTGTTTTGAGGCCCAGACTGTGCCGTTTCGGTGCCTAGCGCTTCGTCCTCTGTGTTGAAATGAGAAAGTGTGACACGTCCCGCTTTGTTCATTTTCCTGAGGATTCCTTGCCTATTCAGGGTCTCTTGTGTCTGGCTAGAAACTTTAGGATTCTCTCTTCTATCTCTGTGGCAAATATTGCTGCAAATTTGACTGGGTTTGTAAGGAATCGAGGGATTCCTTGCTCAGGTATGGAAGTTTCAAGTGTGTTCATTCTTCCATTCCCGGATCCTGGAATATCCTTCTTTTTCCTTGTGTCTTCTTGAATTTCTTTCCCCAAACGTTTGCTAGTTTTCGATTGACATAGCTTTCACCTGTTTGGCTAGGGTTCTCCATAGAGATCTTATTTTTGCACTGGCAAGCTGTTGTTTCTTCTTTGAGCTTCAGTTTTTCTATCCTTTGCAACTTTTCATTGGTTTGTTTCGGCAGAAGTGCATCGCTGAGCTCACATCTGCTGGCTATGCTCCTGTATTTGCTCGGAAGTGTGGCCCTGTCTGACATCCCTTCCCATTGGACTCTACACTACCTGTGACGCCTGCCCCAGAACGACTGAAGCAGTGGTGAGCAGGCTCCCCCCCAGGATTCCACCCGGCCCACCCCTGGCCACCGACTCAGAAGGTGCGTTCCTCACTGCTGCACCACCGGCCGGCCCCTTTCATGTTGCACTGGCAACCTGCAGTTGAGTGCAATGGGACTTGAATGGGCTACTTGAGACCAGCTCTGGCACTGTGTAGATGAGGCCAGGTTGTTTTTCGGCTCTTCTGTGATGTCAGAGGATTTGTCATAATTGTGTATCTGCTGTCCCGGCTAGCTTCACGGATGCAGGGTTTCCGAGCCCGCTTGGAGGAGTCTCATGACTCATCCTTCCCAGTTAGCCCAGGTTTGACCTTCGCTGTCATTTGTTCGCTTGTGAATTTCTCTGACTTTCAAACGGTAAGCCAGAGTGTGTCTAAAGACTGACATCTTTCATTGTGGATTATTCAGGTGTGGTTTCTGTTCGCCTTCCGTTTTCTGGGACCTTTTTTTCTTTTCCATAGTATACTCGTCATGGTCTTTCTCAGCTATCTCCCTTAGACATGCTTATCAGTCCGTTCTGCTTCACTCCAAGTGATTAATTTTGTATTTCTTTAATCACCGTATGTTCTCCAGGCTGAGGTGTGAGTCCTTTCGTGACTCTTGGTTGTTGTCTTTGAATTTGCAATGGGCACATGTAGGGATCTTTGCTAGCCTAGCCTAGGTCAAACTAAGCACTGAGAACATGCGGTCATCTGGGTTGGTTTGCCATGCTGAGATCAGAAACTGCAAATTCGCGGGTGTCCTGCCAACCCCCTTCGTGGACATAAGGTTTCCGAGACAAATTAGACAAATCTGATGAATTTCTCTCTCCAGGAAAGATATTTTTCTGTCTCTTTTCTGGTTTTGGGAAGTTTCGAACTTGACCCCTGATCCTTGAACGTTCCCCTAGATTCCGTCTAGATACGGGCTTACTTTCTTTCTAGAGGGTGTGCCATATATTTACCTTACGTCCTCAGTCCTGGCCTGCTTATTTTCTTGAAACAGAATTGTAATGTTCTAATTTTCAGCCAGCTTCCTTACGTATGGTGTCAAAACACACAAGCAATAATCCATCTATGGCAAGAGGTAGGGGGATAGAATTTCATTAGGGCCAAACTGAGCACTCCAGCCTGGGAGGGCAGCCTTCACAAAGAAACGAAGCCATCTGGAAAAGGGTGCTTTTCAGTACACTTGTGGAGCCCTTTCAAACACAGGGACAACCCCAAGCATGACAGGGCCCCATTCCTTGAAGGCCTCCAAGACATCTCTTGGGACACGTTAGCATGTACCCCGTTGGCCCCCGTGACGCCTGAGCTATGGAAAGTGAGACTGATCTTAAAGAATGCTAGGGGCCTAGGAAAGGAGGCATCGATTCTTCTCTTCAATGTCCTCAAAGCATCGTTCTTGACTTTGGATTATGCTTAAGGCAGAAAGACAACGTAGGTCTGATAAGGCCCAAGTCCGGCCTCTTGTTTCCAGTCAAGCTGCAAGCTTGAATCAGCGTGGCCTCCCTATAGACTTGAGTAGATGACAATGTTCTCCTCTCAGTGCTTGTCCCTGTACTCTCACTTCTCCCCAAGTATTCCTTTCATTTCCCTTGAATCAGAGTCTGATTTATCTCTTCCAGTTTCTGTGCCCGCTTTCTGTTTGTCAAAGCTGTTTCTGGGTATCTCTCCCTTTAATAGCCTAGCGTAGGCCAATCCTCAGACTGGAACCATGCGGCCATCTTGGGGGACATGTTCAGCGTGATGTCATAAACAACCTCAAAATTCTAAGTTGTCCTGACAATCTCCATGCACACAGAGTTTGAGAGCCATCTCGGACCAGTCTGACTCCTCACCCTTTCCAGGTGGGATAGTTGTCCTTTTTCTGGATTTCTTGTCGTTTTTCTAAGTTTCCCCTCGAACTTTGAAAGGCCTGCTACATTCTCTCTGGACACTGGTTTCTTTCCTGTAAGATGATTCTGGGTTGTATCTCTTATAGCAGGTGTAGATGGCCTAGTGGGTAGACCTTCCCCAGAGAAAGTCCTGGACTCCCTCTCAAGTTGAGTTTGCCTAGGCAATCCTCTGATGCACAGTGATCGTGTCACTCCTAGCACTGTGCGAATTCCATCTTCGCAGGTCACATGTTTTCCTTCCTTCTTCCTTTGGGGAAGTGTACCAGAAAATTCACAGATTGTAATGCTCTCATGGTTCTTTTTCTGCTGCGTATCGATAACGCATCCTCACAATTGTTACTTATTGATGATCTCTGCCCGCACGTACCATGAACTCTATATTTCCTAACGCTGCTAACGTGATCTGCACCCGTGATGTGAAACAGTGAGGCCGGGCCGCCCAAGCAGAACGTGAGCTCGTACCCGCTCCACCACATGGCCGGCCCTGAATTGGACTTTTGGACCAACCTTTTCCCGAACTTGGGAAGACGTGGGCCTGTTTGGATTATTCGTCAAGGTGATTAGTAGTAACATCATGGACGGTAACCTTTTCCCTTGGTTCATGGGCTTAGTTCGGATCATGTTCCCTGGGTAGTATTCCTCTTCATCTATTTGGAATGGTCTACGTTTCTGTAGCATCAGTAAGAATTTTGAGGTGAATTTCCATCCTTGGAAGTTCAACTTCTCTAATCTCCTTCAGCCCCCAAAGCTTTATGCCGTCATTCTGGACTCCTATTTGGATTTTGGATTTTAGGTGAATTTATTGCCATAACCCTGCATTAGAGCATCCTATATCTTTCAGATTTGCATCCTCATCGATTTAGACTTCTGTGTAGGTTACAACATCTTCACCAGCGTAAGCCTAATCACAGGACCTCACCGCACACTTGTGCCTCATCATGTCTTTCACCTTCCCCCACCACCCGGCTTTGCCTCTGGGAACCCCCAATCAAATGTCCCGTGCCGCCTGTTCGTCAGTGCTTCTTTTTTCTTCTCCTTGTAGGTGAGATTCTACGGTATTTGACTTTCTCCCTGGGGCTTGTTTCACTTCCCCTAAAACCCTCACTGTCACTCTGGTGGTCACAAATGGCTGGATTGCATCCTTTGTTCTGGCTGAGTGGTATGCCATTGTGTGGCTATAGCCCATCTTCCTTCTGCATTCATCCCTTGCTGGGCACCAGGGCGGCTTCCAAGTCTTGAATAGTGGGAGTAAGGCTGTGGTGAACTCAGTGGTGCACATGTCTTTATGCAGTAGTTTCTCCAAGTTCTTTGGTTAAACACGCCGCAGAGGAATAGCTGGAATCATATGGGACATGGAATCCAAAACTTCTGAGGCAGTTCCACACCGCTTGGCGTAGTGGCTGCTCGGGTTTCCGCTCCCACCAGCAGTGCAGGAGGCTTCCCTTCTCTCCACCTCCTCTCTGACACTTGATGTTTCCCGTCTGCTTCCTTATAGCCATCATGACCACAGTGAGCTGCTATGTCCTTGCAGTTTGGATTTGCATTGGCCTGAGACCTAATGATGGTGAACATGTGTTCAGGCACCTGTTGGCCCTCTTTCGATCTCCTAAGGAGAAATCCCTGTTTCCATCTTTTGCCCAGATTTTCATTGGCTTGTGGTGTCTCTTCTGGTGAAGACGTTTGAGTTGATTGCATCTTGGGGCTTTTCACCCCGTGTCCGACGTGTGCTTTGCAAACATCCTCTGCCAGTTGTTGTGCTGTCTTTGCATTGAGGCGATGGTTTCCTTGACTGGGCAGAAGCGTGTGCATTTGATGTGGTCCCGTTTGTTTCTTGTTTCCTCTGTTACCCTTGCCCAGTCAGACACGCCTCTTCCAAATAGGTGGCTCAGACAGATGGCAAAGAGCAGTCTGCCTAGGTCTTCTCCTACAAGTTTCACGGTTTCAAGTCTGCCATTCCAGGCTTTAATCCATTTCGAGGTGGTGTGTGTCTCATGTGTAACATCATGGTGTACTCTCGTTGTGTCCCATGTGGCTGTGCAGACTTCCCAGCACCGCTTCTTGTAGAGACTCTGCTTTCTCCACTGTCTCCTCTTGGCTCCCTGGTCGAAAATGGGCCGTCCATGTACGTTTAAGTTGGGCTCTGGGCTCTCGATTCTGTTGCATGGGTCTGTGTGACTGTTTTGAGGCCCAGACTGTGCCGTTTCGGTGCCTAGCGCTTCGTCCTCTGTGTTGAAATGAGAAAGTGTGACACGTCCCGCTTTGTTCATTTTCCTGAGGATTCCTTGCCTATTCAGGGTCTCTTGTGTCTGGCTAGAAACTTTAGGATTCTCTCTTCTATCTCTGTGGCAAATATTGCTGCAAATTTGACTGGGTTTGTAAGGAATCGAGGGATTCCTTGCTCAGGTATGGAAGTTTCAAGTGTGTTCATTCTTCCATTCCCGGATCCTGGAATATCCTTCTTTTTCCTTGTGTCTTCTTGAATTTCTTTCCCCAAACGTTTGCTAGTTTTCGATTGACATAGCTTTCACCTGTTTGGCTAGGGTTCTCCATAGAGATCTTATTTTTGCACTGGCAAGCTGTTGTTTCTTCTTTGAGCTTCAGTTTTTCTATCCTTTGCAACTTTTCATTGGTTTGTTTCGGCAGAAGTGCATCGCTGAGCTCACATCTGCTGGCTATGCTCCTGTATTTGCTCGGAAGTGTGGCCCTGTCTGACATCCCTTCCCATTGGACTCTACACTACCTGTGACGCCTGCCCCAGAACGACTGAAGCAGTGGTGAGCAGGCTCCCCCCCAGGATTCCACCCGGCCCACCCCTGGCCACCGACTCAGAAGGTGCGTTCCTCACTGCTGCACCACCGGCCGGCCCCTTTCATGTTGCACTGGCAACCTGCAGTTGAGTGCAATGGGACTTGAATGGGCTACTTGAGACCAGCTCTGGCACTGTGTAGATGAGGCCAGGTTGTTTTTCGGCTCTTCTGTGATGTCAGAGGATTTGTCATAATTGTGTATCTGCTGTCCCGGCTAGCTTCACGGATGCAGGGTTTCCGAGCCCGCTTGGAGGAGTCTCATGACTCATCCTTCCCAGTTAGCCCAGGTTTGACCTTCGCTGTCATTTGTTCGCTTGTGAATTTCTCTGACTTTCAAACGGTAAGCCAGAGTGTGTCTAAAGACTGACATCTTTCATTGTGGATTATTCAGGTGTGGTTTCTGTTCGCCTTCCGTTTTCTGGGACCTTTTTTTCTTTTCCATAGTATACTCGTCATGGTCTTTCTCAGCTATCTCCCTTAGACATGCTTATCAGTCCGTTCTGCTTCACTCCAAGTGATTAATTTTGTATTTCTTTAATCACCGTATGTTCTCCAGGCTGAGGTGTGAGTCCTTTCGTGACTCTTGGTTGTTGTCTTTGAATTTGCAATGGGCACATGTAGGGATCTTTGCTAGCCTAGCCTAGGTCAAACTAAGCACTGAGAACATGCGGTCATCTGGGTTGGTTTGCCATGCTGAGATCAGAAACTGCAAATTCGCGGGTGTCCTGCCAACCCCCTTCGTGGACATAAGGTTTCCGAGACAAATTAGACAAATCTGATGAATTTCTCTCTCCAGGAAAGATATTTTTCTGTCTCTTTTCTGGTTTTGGGAAGTTTCGAACTTGACCCCTGATCCTTGAACGTTCCCCTAGATTCCGTCTAGATACGGGCTTACTTTCTTTCTAGAGGGTGTGCCATATATTTACCTTACGTCCTCAGTCCTGGCCTGCTTATTTTCTTGAAACAGAATTGTAATGTTCTAATTTTCAGCCAGCTTCCTTATGTATGGTGTCAAAACACACAAGCAATAATCCATCTATGGCAAGAGGTAGGGGGATAGAATTTCATTAGGGCCAAACTGAGCACTCCAGCCTGGGAGGGCAGCCTTCACAAAGAAACGAAGCCATCTGGAAAAGGGTGCTTTTCAGTACACTTGTGGAGCCCTTTCAAACACAGGGACAACCCCAAGCATGACAGGGCCCCATTCCTTGAAGGCTTCCAAGACATCTCTTGGGACACGTTAGCATGTACCCCGTTGGCCCCCGTGACGCCTGAGCTATGGAAAGTGAGACTGATCTTAAAGAATGCTAGGGGCCTAGGAAAGGAGGCATCGATTCTTCTCTTCAATGTCCTCAAAGCATCGTTCTTGACTTTGGATTATGCTTAAGGCAGAAAGACAACGTAGGTCTGATAAGGCCCAAGTCCGGCCTCTTGTTTCCAGTCAAGCTGCAAGCTTGAATCAGCGTGGCCTCCCTATAGACTTGAGTAGATGACAATGTTCTCCTCTCAGTGCTTGTCCCTGTACTCTCACTTCTCCCCAAGTATTCCTTTCATTTCCCTTGAATCAGAGTCTGATTTATCTCTTCCAGTTTCTGTGCCCGCTTTCTGTTTGTCAAAGCTGTTTCTGGGTATCTCTCCCTTTAATAGCCTAGCGTAGGCCAATCCTCAGACTGGAACCATGCGGCCATCTTGGGGGACATGTTCAGCGTGATGTCGTAAACAACCTCAAAATTCTAAGTTGTCCTGACAATCTCCATGCACACAGAGTTTGAGAGCCATCTCGGACCAGTCTGACTCCTCACCCTTTCCAGGAGGGATAGTTGTCCTTTTTCTGGATTTCTTGTCGTTTTTCTAAGTTTCCCCTCGAACTTTGAAAGGCCTGCTACATTCTCTCTGGACACTGGTTTCTTTCCTGTAAGATGATTCTGGGTTGTATCTCTTATAGCAGGTGTAGATGGCCTAGTGGGTAGACCTTCCCCAGAGAAAGTCCTGGACTCCCTCTCAAGTTGAGTTTGCCTAGGCAATCCTCTGATGCACAGTGATCGTGTCACTCCTAGCACTGTGCGAATTCCATCTTCGCAGGTCACATGTTTTCCTTCCTTCTTCCTTTGGGGAAGTGTACCAGAAAATTCACAGATTGTAATGCTCTCATGGTTCTTTTTCTGCTGCGTATCGATAACGCATCCTCACAATTGTTACTTATTGATGATCTCTGCCCGCACGTACCATGAACTCTATATTTCCTAACGCTGCTAACGTGATCTGCACCCGTGATGTGAAACAGTGAGGCCGGGCCGCCCAAGCAGAACGTGAGCTCGTACCCGCTCCACCACATGGCCGGCCCTGAATTGGACTTTTGGACCAACCTTTTCCCGAACTTGGGAAGACGTGGGCCTGTTTGGATTATTCGTGAAGGTGATTAGTAGTAACATCATGGACGGTAACCTTTTCCCTTGGTTCATGGGCTTAGTTCGGATCATGTTCCCTGGGTAGTATTCCTCTTCATCTATTTGGAATGGTCTACGTTTCTGTAGCATCAGTAAGAATTTTGAGGTGAATTTCCATCCTTGGAAGTTCAACTTCTCTAATCTCCTTCAGCCCCCAAAGCTTTATGCCGTCATTCTGGACTCCTATTTGGATTTTGGATTTTAGGTGAATTTATTGCCATAACCCTGCATTAGAGCATCCTATATCTTTCAGATTTGCATCCTCATCGATTTAGACTTCTGTGTAGGTTACAACATCTTCACCAGCGTAAGCCTAATCACAGGACCTCACCGCACACTTGTGCCTCATCACCTTCCCCCACCACCCGGCTTTGCCTCTGGGAACCCCCAATCAAATGTCCCGTGCCGCCTGTTCGTCAGTGCTTCTTTTTTCTTCTCCTTGTAGGTGAGATTCTACGGTATTTGACTTTCTCCCTGGGGCTTGTTTCACTTCCCCTAAAACCCTCACTGTCACTCTGGTGGTCACAAATGGCTGGATTGCATCCTTTGTTCTGGCTGAGTGGTATGCCATTGTGTGGCTATAGCCCATCTTCCTTCTGCATTCATCCCTTGCTGGGCACCAGGGCGGCTTCCAAGTCTTGAATAGTGGGAGTAAGGCTGTGGTGAACTCAGTGGTGCACATGTCTTTATGCAGTAGTTTCTCCGAGTTCTTTGGTTAAACACGCCGCAGAGGAATAGCTGGAATCATATGGGACATGGAATCCAAAACTTCTGAGGCAGTTCCACACCGCTTGGCGTAGTGGCTGCTCGGGTTTCCGCTCCCACCAGCAGTGCAGGAGGCTTCCCTTCTCTCCACCTCCTCTCTGACACTTGATGTTTCCCGTCTGCTTCCTTATAGCCATCATGACCACAGTGAGCTGCTATGTCCTTGCAGTTTGGATTTGCATTGGCCTGAGACCTAATGATGGTGAACATGTGTTCAGGCACCTGTTGGCCCTCTTTCGATCTCCTAAGGAGAAATCCCTGTTTCCATCTTTTGCCCAGATTTTCATGGGCTTGTGGTGTCTCTTCTGGTGAAGACGTTTGAGTTGATTGCATCTTGGGGCTTTCCACCCCGTGTCCGACGTGTGCTTTGCAAACATCCTCTGCCAGTTGTTGTGCTGTCTTTGCATTGAGGCGATGGTTTCCTTGACTGGGCAGAAGCGTGTGCATTTGATGTGGTCCCGTTTGTTTCTTGTTTCCTCTGTTACCCTTGCCCAGTCAGACACGCCTCTTCCAAATAGGTGGCTCAGACAGATGGCAAAGAGCAGTCTGCCTAGGTCTTCTCCTACAAGTTTCACGGTTTCAAGTCTGCCATTCCAGGCTTTAATCCATTTCGAGGTGGTGTGTGTCTCATGTGTAACATCATGGTGTACTCTCGTTGTGTCCCATGTGGCTGTGCAGACTTCCCAGCACCGCTTCTTGTAGAGACTCTGCTTTCTCCACTGTCTCCTCTTGGCTCCCTGGTCGAAAATGGGCCGTCCATGTACGTTTAAGTTGGGCTCTGGGCTCTCGATTCTGTTGCATGGGTCTGTGTGACTGTTTTGAGGCCCAGACTGTGCCGTTTCGGTGCCTAGCGCTTCGTCCTCTGTGTTGAAATGAGAAAGTGTGACACGTCCCGCTTTGTTCATTTTCCTGAGGATTCCTTGCCTATTCAGGGTCTCTTGTGTCTGGCTAGAAACTTTAGGATTCTCTCTTCTATCTCTGTGGCAAATATTGCTGCAAATTTGACTGGGTTTGTAAGGAATCGAGGGATTCCTTGCTCAGGTATGGAAGTTTCAAGTGTGTTCATTCTTCCATTCCCGGATCCTGGAATATCCTTCTTTTTCCTTGTGTCTTCTTGAATTTCTTTCCCCAAACGTTTGCTAGTTTTCGATTGACATAGCTTTCACCTGTTTGGCTAGGGTTCTCCATAGAGATCTTATTTTTGCACTGGCAAGCTGTTGTTTCTTCTTTGAGCTTCAGTTTTTCTATCCTTTGCAACTTTTCATTGGTTTGTTTCGGCAGAAGTGCATCGCTGAGCTCACATCTGCTGGCTATGCTCCTGTATTTGCTCGGAAGTGTGGCCCTGTCTGACATCCCTTCCCATTGGACTCTACACTACCTGTGACGCCTGCCCCAGAACGACTGAAGCAGTGGTGAGCAGGCTCCCCCCCAGGATTCCACCCGGCCCACCCCTGGCCACCGACTCAGAAGGTGCGTTCCTCACTGCTGCACCACCGGCCGGCCCCTTTCATGTTGCACTGGCAACCTGCAGTTGAGTGCAATGGGACTTGAATGGGCTACTTGAGACCAGCTCTGGCACTGTGTAGATGAGGCCAGGTTGTTTTTCGGCTCTTCTGTGATGTCAGAGGATTTGTCATAATTGTGTATCTGCTGTCCCGGCTAGCTTCACGGATGCAGGGTTTCCGAGCCCGCTTGGAGGAGTCTCATGACTCATCCTTCCCAGTTAGCCCAGGTTTGACCTTCGCTGTCATTTGTTCGCTTGTGAATTTCTCTGACTTTCAAACGGTAAGCCAGAGTGTGTCTAAAGACTGACATCTTTCATTGTGGATTATTCAGGTGTGGTTTCTGTTCGCCTTCCGTTTTCTGGGACCTTTTTTTCTTTTCCATAGTATACTCGTCATGGTCTTTCTCAGCTATCTCCCTTAGACATGCTTATCAGTCCGTTCTGCTTCACTCCAAGTGATTAATTTTGTATTTCTTTAATCACCGTATGTTCTCCAGGCTGAGGTGTGAGTCCTTTCGTGACTCTTGGTTGTTGTCTTTGAATTTGCAATGGGCACATGTAGGGATCTTTGCTAGCCTAGCCTAGGTCAAACTAAGCACTGAGAACATGCGGTCATCTGGGTTGGTTTGCCATGCTGAGATCAGAAACTGCAAATTCGCGGGTGTCCTGCCAACCCCCTTCGTGGACATAAGGTTTCCGAGACAAATTAGACAAATCTGATGAATTTCTCTCTCCAGGAAAGATATTTTTCTGTCTCTTTTCTGGTTTTGGGAAGTTTCGAACTTGACCCCTGATCCTTGAACGTTCCCCTAGATTCCGTCTAGATACGGGCTTACTTTCTTTCTAGAGGGTGTGCCATATATTTACCTTACGTCCTCAGTCCTGGCCTGCTTATTTTCTTGAAACAGAATTGTAATGTTCTAATTTTCAGCCAGCTTCCTTATGTATGGTGTCAAAACACACAAGCAATAATCCATCTATGGCAAGAGGTAGGGGGATAGAATTTCATTAGGGCCAAACTGAGCACTCCAGCCTGGGAGGGCAGCCTTCACAAAGAAACGAAGCCATCTGGAAAAGGGTGCTTTTCAGTACACTTGTGGAGCCCTTTCAAACACAGGGACAACCCCAAGCATGACAGGGCCCCATTCCTTGAAGGCTTCCAAGACATCTCTTGGGACACGTTAGCATGTACCCCGTTGGCCCCCGTGACGCCTGAGCTATGGAAAGTGAGACTGATCTTAAAGAATGCTAGGGGCCTAGGAAAGGAGGCATCGATTCTTCTCTTCAATGTCCTCAAAGCATCGTTCTTGACTTTGGATTATGCTTAAGGCAGAAAGACAACGTAGGTCTGATAAGGCCCAAGTCCGGCCTCTTGTTTCCAGTCAAGCTGCAAGCTTGAATCAGCGTGGCCTCCCTATAGACTTGAGTAGATGACAATGTTCTCCTCTCAGTGCTTGTCCCTGTACTCTCACTTCTCCCCAAGTATTCCTTTCATTTCCCTTGAATCAGAGTCTGATTTATCTCTTCCAGTTTCTGTGCCCGCTTTCTGTTTGTCAAAGCTGTTTCTGGGTATCTCTCCCTTTAATAGCCTAGCGTAGGCCAATCCTCAGACTGGAACCATGCGGCCATCTTGGGGGACATGTTCAGCGTGATGTCGTAAACAACCTCAAAATTCTAAGTTGTCCTGACAATCTCCATGCACACAGAGTTTGAGAGCCATCTCGGACCAGTCTGACTCCTCACCCTTTCCAGGAGGGATAGTTGTCCTTTTTCTGGATTTCTTGTCGTTTTTCTAAGTTTCCCCTCGAACTTTGAAAGGCCTGCTACATTCTCTCTGGACACTGGTTTCTTTCCTGTAAGATGATTCTGGGTTGTATCTCTTATAGCAGGTGTAGATGGCCTAGTGGGTAGACCTTCCCCAGAGAAAGTCCTGGACTCCCTCTCAAGTTGAGTTTGCCTAGGCAATCCTCTGATGCACAGTGATCGTGTCACTCCTAGCACTGTGCGAATTCCATCTTCGCAGGTCACATGTTTTCCTTCCTTCTTCCTTTGGGGAAGTGTACCAGAAAATTCACAGATTGTAATGCTCTCATGGTTCTTTTTCTGCTGCGTATCGATAACGCATCCTCACAATTGTTACTTATTGATGATCTCTGCCCGCACGTACCATGAACTCTATATTTCCTAACGCTGCTAACGTGATCTGCACCCGTGATGTGAAACAGTGAGGCCGGGCCGCCCAAGCAGAACGTGAGCTCGTACCCGCTCCACCACATGGCCGGCCCTGAATTGGACTTTTGGACCAACCTTTTCCCGAACTTGGGAAGACGTGGGCCTGTTTGGATTATTCGTGAAGGTGATTAGTAGTAACATCATGGACGGTAACCTTTTCCCTTGGTTCATGGGCTTAGTTCGGATCATGTTCCCTGGGTAGTATTCCTCTTCATCTATTTGGAATGGTCTACGTTTCTGTAGCATCAGTAAGAATTTTGAGGTGAATTTCCATCCTTGGAAGTTCAACTTCTCTAATCTCCTTCAGCCCCCAAAGCTTTATGCCGTCATTCTGGACTCCTATTTGGATTTTGGATTTTAGGTGAATTTATTGCCATAACCCTGCATTAGAGCATCCTATATCTTTCAGATTTGCATCCTCATCGATTTAGACTTCTGTGTAGGTTACAACATCTTCACCAGCGTAAGCCTAATCACAGGACCTCACCGCACACTTGTGCCTCATCACCTTCCCCCACCACCCGGCTTTGCCTCTGGGAACCCCCAATCAAATGTCCCGTGCCGCCTGTTCGTCAGTGCTTCTTTTTTCTTCTCCTTGTAGGTGAGATTCTACGGTATTTGACTTTCTCCCTGGGGCTTGTTTCACTTCCCCTAAAACCCTCACTGTCACTCTGGTGGTCACAAATGGCTGGATTGCATCCTTTGTTCTGGCTGAGTGGTATGCCATTGTGTGGCTATAGCCCATCTTCCTTCTGCATTCATCCCTTGCTGGGCACCAGGGCGGCTTCCAAGTCTTGAATAGTGGGAGTAAGGCTGTGGTGAACTCAGTGGTGCACATGTCTTTATGCAGTAGTTTCTCCGAGTTCTTTGGTTAAACACGCCGCAGAGGAATAGCTGGAATCATATGGGACATGGAATCCAAAACTTCTGAGGCAGTTCCACACCGCTTGGCGTAGTGGCTGCTCGGGTTTCCGCTCCCACCAGCAGTGCAGGAGGCTTCCCTTCTCTCCACCTCCTCTCTGACACTTGATGTTTCCCGTCTGCTTCCTTATAGCCATCATGACCACAGTGAGCTGCTATGTCCTTGCAGTTTGGATTTGCATTGGCCTGAGACCTAATGATGGTGAACATGTGTTCAGGCACCTGTTGGCCCTCTTTCGATCTCCTAAGGAGAAATCCCTGTTTCCATCTTTTGCCCAGATTTTCATGGGCTTGTGGTGTCTCTTCTGGTGAAGACGTTTGAGTTGATTGCATCTTGGGGCTTTCCACCCCGTGTCCGACGTGTGCTTTGCAAACATCCTCTGCCAGTTGTTGTGCTGTCTTTGCATTGAGGCGATGGTTTCCTTGACTGGGCAGAAGCGTGTGCATTTGATGTGGTCCCGTTTGTTTCTTGTTTCCTCTGTTACCCTTGCCCAGTCAGACACGCCTCTTCCAAATAGGTGGCTCAGACAGATGGCAAAGAGCAGTCTGCCTAGGTCTTCTCCTACAAGTTTCACGGTTTCAAGTCTGCCATTCCAGGCTTTAATCCATTTCGAGGTGGTGTGTGTCTCATGTGTAACATCATGGTGTACTCTCGTTGTGTCCCATGTGGCTGTGCAGACTTCCCAGCACCGCTTCTTGTAGAGACTCTGCTTTCTCCACTGTCTCCTCTTGGCTCCCTGGTCGAAAATGGGCCGTCCATGTACGTTTAAGTTGGGCTCTGGGCTCTCGATTCTGTTGCATGGGTCTGTGTGACTGTTTTGAGGCCCAGACTGTGCCGTTTCGGTGCCTAGCGCTTCGTCCTCTGTGTTGAAATGAGAAAGTGTGACACGTCCCGCTTTGTTCATTTTCCTGAGGATTCCTTGCCTATTCAGGGTCTCTTGTGTCTGGCTAGAAACTTTAGGATTCTCTCTTCTATCTCTGTGGCAAATATTGCTGCAAATTTGACTGGGTTTGTAAGGAATCGAGGGATTCCTTGCTCAGGTATGGAAGTTTCAAGTGTGTTCATTCTTCCATTCCCGGATCCTGGAATATCCTTCTTTTTCCTTGTGTCTTCTTGAATTTCTTTCCCCAAACGTTTGCTAGTTTTCGATTGACATAGCTTTCACCTGTTTGGCTAGGGTTCTCCATAGAGATCTTATTTTTGCACTGGCAAGCTGTTGTTTCTTCTTTGAGCTTCAGTTTTTCTATCCTTTGCAACTTTTCATTGGTTTGTTTCGGCAGAAGTGCATCGCTGAGCTCACATCTGCTGGCTATGCTCCTGTATTTGCTCGGAAGTGTGGCCCTGTCTGACATCCCTTCCCATTGGACTCTACACTACCTGTGACGCCTGCCCCAGAACGACTGAAGCAGTGGTGAGCAGGCTCCCCCCCAGGATTCCACCCGGCCCACCCCTGGCCACCGACTCAGAAGGTGCGTTCCTCACTGCTGCACCACCGGCCGGCCCCTTTCATGTTGCACTGGCAACCTGCAGTTGAGTGCAATGGGACTTGAATGGGCTACTTGAGACCAGCTCTGGCACTGTGTAGATGAGGCCAGGTTGTTTTTCGGCTCTTCTGTGATGTCAGAGGATTTGTCATAATTGTGTATCTGCTGTCCCGGCTAGCTTCACGGATGCAGGGTTTCCGAGCCCGCTTGGAGGAGTCTCATGACTCATCCTTCCCAGTTAGCCCAGGTTTGACCTTCGCTGTCATTTGTTCGCTTGTGAATTTCTCTGACTTTCAAACGGTAAGCCAGAGTGTGTCTAAAGACTGACATCTTTCATTGTGGATTATTCAGGTGTGGTTTCTGTTCGCCTTCCGTTTTCTGGGACCTTTTTTTCTTTTCCATAGTATACTCGTCATGGTCTTTCTCAGCTATCTCCCTTAGACATGCTTATCAGTCCGTTCTGCTTCACTCCAAGTGATTAATTTTGTATTTCTTTAATCACCGTATGTTCTCCAGGCTGAGGTGTGAGTCCTTTCGTGACTCTTGGTTGTTGTCTTTGAATTTGCAATGGGCACATGTAGGGATCTTTGCTAGCCTAGCCTAGGTCAAACTAAGCACTGAGAACATGCGGTCATCTGGGTTGGTTTGCCATGCTGAGATCAGAAACTGCAAATTCGCGGGTGTCCTGCCAACCCCCTTCGTGGACATAAGGTTTCCGAGACAAATTAGACAAATCTGATGAATTTCTCTCTCCAGGAAAGATATTTTTCTGTCTCTTTTCTGGTTTTGGGAAGTTTCGAACTTGACCCCTGATCCTTGAACGTTCCCCTAGATTCCGTCTAGATACGGGCTTACTTTCTTTCTAGAGGGTGTGCCATATATTTACCTTACGTCCTCAGTCCTGGCCTGCTTATTTTCTTGAAACAGAATTGTAATGTTCTAATTTTCAGCCAGCTTCCTTACGTATGGTGTCAAAACACACAAGCAATAATCCATCTATGGCAAGAGGTAGGGGGATAGAATTTCATTAGGGCCAAACTGAGCACTCCAGCCTGGGAGGGCAGCCTTCACAAAGAAACGAAGCCATCTGGAAAAGGGTGCTTTTCAGTACACTTGTGGAGCCCTTTCAAACACAGGGACAACCCCAAGCATGACAGGGCCCCATTCCTTGAAGGCTTCCAAGACATCTCTTGGGACACGTTAGCATGTACCCCGTTGGCCCCCGTGACGCCTGAGCTATGGAAAGTGAGACTGATCTTAAAGAATGCTAGGGGCCTAGGAAAGGAGGCATCGATTCTTCTCTTCAATGTCCTCAAAGCATCGTTCTTGACTTTGGATTATGCTTAAGGCAGAAAGACAACGTAGGTCTGATAAGGCCCAAGTCCGGCCTCTTGTTTCCAGTCAAGCTGCAAGCTTGAATCAGCGTGGCCTCCCTATAGACTTGAGTAGATGACAATGTTCTCCTCTCAGTGCTTGTCCCTGTACTCTCACTTCTCCCCAAGTATTCCTTTCATTTCCCTTGAATCAGAGTCTGATTTATCTCTTCCAGTTTCTGTGCCCGCTTTCTGTTTGTCAAAGCTGTTTCTGGGTATCTCTCCCTTTAATAGCCTAGCGTAGGCCAATCCTCAGACTGGAACCATGCGGCCATCTTGGGGGACATGTTCAGCGTGATGTCATAAACAACCTCAAAATTCTAAGTTGTCCTGACAATCTCCATGCACACAGAGTTTGAGAGCCATCTCGGACCAGTCTGACTCCTCACCCTTTCCAGGTGGGATAGTTGTCCTTTTTCTGGATTTCTTGTCGTTTTTCTAAGTTTCCCCTCGAACTTTGAAAGGCCTGCTACATTCTCTCTGGACACTGGTTTCTTTCCTGTAAGATGATTCTGGGTTGTATCTCTTATAGCAGGTGTAGATGGCCTAGTGGGTAGACCTTCCCCAGAGAAAGTCCTGGACTCCCTCTCAAGTTGAGTTTGCCTAGGCAATCCTCTGATGCACAGTGATCGTGTCACTCCTAGCACTGTGCGAATTCCATCTTCGCAGGTCACATGTTTTCCTTCCTTCTTCCTTTGGGGAAGTGTACCAGAAAATTCACAGATTGTAATGCTCTCATGGTTCTTTTTCTGCTGCGTATCGATAACGCATCCTCACAATTGTTACTTATTGATGATCTCTGCCCGCACGTACCATGAACTCTATATTTCCTAACGCTGCTAACGTGATCTGCACCCGTGATGTGAAACAGTGAGGCCGGGCCGCCCAAGCAGAACGTGAGCTCGTACCCGCTCCACCACATGGCCGGCCCTGAATTGGACTTTTGGACCAACCTTTTCCCGAACTTGGGAAGACGTGGGCCTGTTTGGATTATTCGTGAAGGTGATTAGTAGTAACATCATGGACGGTAACCTTTTCCCTTGGTTCATGGGCTTAGTTCGGATCATGTTCCCTGGGTAGTATTCCTCTTCATCTATTTGGAATGGTCTACGTTTCTGTAGCATCAGTAAGAATTTTGAGGTGAATTTCCATCCTTGGAAGTTCAACTTCTCTAATCTCCTTCAGCCCCCAAAGCTTTATGCCGTCATTCTGGACTCCTATTTGGATTTTGGATTTTAGGTGAATTTATTGCCATAACCCTGCATTAGAGCATCCTATATCTTTCAGATTTGCATCCTCATCGATTTAGACTTCTGTGTAGGTTACAACATCTTCACCAGCGTAAGCCTAATCACAGGACCTCACCGCACACTTGTGCCTCATCATGTCTTTCACCTTCCCCCACCACCCGGCTTTGCCTCTGGGAACCCCCAATCAAATGTCCCGTGCCGCCTGTTCGTCAGTGCTTCTTTTTTCTTCTCCTTGTAGGTGAGATTCTACGGTATTTGACTTTCTCCCTGGGGCTTGTTTCACTTCCCCTAAAACCCTCACTGTCACTCTGGTGGTCACAAATGGCTGGATTGCATCCTTTGTTCTGGCTGAGTGGTATGCCATTGTGTGGCTATAGCCCATCTTCCTTCTGCATTCATCCCTTGCTGGGCACCAGGGCGGCTTCCAAGTCTTGAATAGTGGGAGTAAGGCTGTGGTGAACTCAGTGGTGCACATGTCTTTATGCAGTAGTTTCTCCAAGTTCTTTGGTTAAACACGCCGCAGAGGAATAGCTGGAATCATATGGGACATGGAATCCAAAACTTCTGAGGCAGTTCCACACCGCTTGGCGTAGTGGCTGCTCGGGTTTCCGCTCCCACCAGCAGTGCAGGAGGCTTCCCTTCTCTCCACCTCCTCTCTGACACTTGATGTTTCCCGTCTGCTTCCTTATAGCCATCATGACCACAGTGAGCTGCTATGTCCTTGCAGTTTGGATTTGCATTGGCCTGAGACCTAATGATGGTGAACATGTGTTCAGGCACCTGTTGGCCCTCTTTCGATCTCCTAAGGAGAAATCCCTGTTTCCATCTTTTGCCCAGATTTTCATTGGCTTGTGGTGTCTCTTCTGGTGAAGACGTTTGAGTTGATTGCATCTTGGGGCTTTTCACCCCGTGTCCGACGTGTGCTTTGCAAACATCCTCTGCCAGTTGTTGTGCTGTCTTTGCATTGAGGCGATGGTTTCCTTGACTGGGCAGAAGCGTGTGCATTTGATGTGGTCCCGTTTGTTTCTTGTTTCCTCTGTTACCCTTGCCCAGTCAGACACGCCTCTTCCAAATAGGTGGCTCAGACAGATGGCAAAGAGCAGTCTGCCTAGGTCTTCTCCTACAAGTTTCACGGTTTCAAGTCTGCCATTCCAGGCTTTAATCCATTTCGAGGTGGCGTGTGTCTCATGTGTAACATCATGGTGTACTCTCGTTGTGTCCCATGTGGCTGTGCAGACTTCCCAGCACCGCTTCTTGTAGAGACTCTGCTTTCTCCACTGTCTCCTCTTGGCTCCCTGGTCGAAAATGGGCCGTCCATGTACGTTTAAGTTGGGCTCTGGGCTCTCGATTCTGTTGCATGGGTCTGTGTGACTGTTTTGAGGCCCAGACTGTGCCGTTTCGGTGCCTAGCGCTTCGTCCTCTGTGTTGAAATGAGAAAGTGTGACACGTCCCGCTTTGTTCATTTTCCTGAGGATTCCTTGCCTATTCAGGGTCTCTTGTGTCTGGCTAGAAACTTTAGGATTCTCTCTTCTATCTCTGTGGCAAATATTGCTGCAAATTTGACTGGGTTTGTAAGGAATCGAGGGATTCCTTGCTCAGGTATGGAAGTTTCAAGTGTGTTCATTCTTCCATTCCCGGATCCTGGAATATCCTTCTTTTTCCTTGTGTCTTCTTGAATTTCTTTCCCCAAACGTTTGCTAGTTTTCGATTGACATAGCTTTCACCTGTTTGGCTAGGGTTCTCCATAGAGATCTTATTTTTGCACTGGCAAGCTGTTGTTTCTTCTTTGAGCTTCAGTTTTTCTATCCTTTGCAACTTTTCATTGGTTTGTTTCGGCAGAAGTGCATCGCTGAGCTCACATCTGCTGGCTATGCTCCTGTATTTGCTCGGAAGTGTGGCCCTGTCTGACATCCCTTCCCATTGGACTCTACACTACCTGTGACGCCTGCCCCAGAACGACTGAAGCAGTGGTGAGCAGGCTCCCCCCCAGGATTCCACCCGGCCCACCCCTGGCCACCGACTCAGAAGGTGCGTTCCTCACTGCTGCACCACCGGCCGGCCCCTTTCATGTTGCACTGGCAACCTGCAGTTGAGTGCAATGGGACTTGAATGGGCTACTTGAGACCAGCTCTGGCACTGTGTAGATGAGGCCAGGTTGTTTTTCGGCTCTTCTGTGATGTCAGAGGATTTGTCATAATTGTGTATCTGCTGTCCCGGCTAGCTTCACGGATGCAGGGTTTCCGAGCCCGCTTGGAGGAGTCTCATGACTCATCCTTCCCAGTTAGCCCAGGTTTGACCTTCGCTGTCATTTGTTCGCTTGTGAATTTCTCTGACTTTCAAACGGTAAGCCAGAGTGTGTCTAAAGACTGACATCTTTCATTGTGGATTATTCAGGTGTGGTTTCTGTTCGCCTTCCGTTTTCTGGGACCTTTTTTTCTTTTCCATAGTATACTCGTCATGGTCTTTCTCAGCTATCTCCCTTAGACATGCTTATCAGTCCGTTCTGCTTCACTCCAAGTGATTAATTTTGTATTTCTTTAATCACCGTATGTTCTCCAGGCTGAGGTGTGAGTCCTTTCGTGACTCTTGGTTGTTGTCTTTGAATTTGCAATGGGCACATGTAGGGATCTTTGCTAGCCTAGCCTAGGTCAAACTAAGCACTGAGAACATGCGGTCATCTGGGTTGGTTTGCCATGCTGAGATCAGAAACTGCAAATTCGCGGGTGTCCTGCCAACCCCCTTCGTGGACATAAGGTTTCCGAGACAAATTAGACAAATCTGATGAATTTCTCTCTCCAGGAAAGATATTTTTCTGTCTCTTTTCTGGTTTTGGGAAGTTTCGAACTTGACCCCTGATCCTTGAACGTTCCCCTAGATTCCGTCTAGATACGGGCTTACTTTCTTTCTAGAGGGTGTGCCATATATTTACCTTACGTCCTCAGTCCTGGCCTGCTTATTTTCTTGAAACAGAATTGTAATGTTCTAATTTTCAGCCAGCTTCCTTATGTATGGTGTCAAAACACACAAGCAATAATCCATCTATGGCAAGAGGTAGGGGGATAGAATTTCATTAGGGCCAAACTGAGCACTCCAGCCTGGGAGGGCAGCCTTCACAAAGAAACGAAGCCATCTGGAAAAGGGTGCTTTTCAGTACACTTGTGGAGCCCTTTCAAACACAGGGACAACCCCAAGCATGACAGGGCCCCATTCCTTGAAGGCTTCCAAGACATCTCTTGGGACACGTTAGCATGTACCCCGTTGGCCCCCGTGACGCCTGAGCTATGGAAAGTGAGACTGATCTTAAAGAATGCTAGGGGCCTAGGAAAGGAGGCATCGATTCTTCTCTTCAATGTCCTCAAAGCATCGTTCTTGACTTTGGATTATGCTTAAGGCAGAAAGACAACGTAGGTCTGATAAGGCCCAAGTCCGGCCTCTTGTTTCCAGTCAAGCTGCAAGCTTGAATCAGCGTGGCCTCCCTATAGACTTGAGTAGATGACAATGTTCTCCTCTCAGTGCTTGTCCCTGTACTCTCACTTCTCCCCAAGTATTCCTTTCATTTCCCTTGAATCAGAGTCTGATTTATCTCTTCCAGTTTCTGTGCCCGCTTTCTGTTTGTCAAAGCTGTTTCTGGGTATCTCTCCCTTTAATAGCCTAGCGTAGGCCAATCCTCAGACTGGAACCATGCGGCCATCTTGGGGGACATGTTCAGCGTGATGTCGTAAACAACCTCAAAATTCTAAGTTGTCCTGACAATCTCCATGCACACAGAGTTTGAGAGCCATCTCGGACCAGTCTGACTCCTCACCCTTTCCAGGTGGGATAGTTGTCCTTTTTCTGGATTTCTTGTCGTTTTTCTAAGTTTCCCCTCGAACTTTGAAAGGCCTGCTACATTCTCTCTGGACACTGGTTTCTTTCCTGTAAGATGATTCTGGGTTGTATCTCTTATAGCAGGTGTAGATGGCCTAGTGGGTAGACCTTCCCCAGAGAAAGTCCTGGACTCCCTCTCAAGTTGAGTTTGCCTAGGCAATCCTCTGATGCACAGTGATCGTGTCACTCCTAGCACTGTGCGAATTCCATCTTCGCAGGTCACATGTTTTCCTTCCTTCTTCCTTTGGGGAAGTGTACCAGAAAATTCACAGATTGTAATGCTCTCATGGTTCTTTTTCTGCTGCGTATCGATAACGCATCCTCACAATTGTTACTTATTGATGATCTCTGCCCGCACGTACCATGAACTCTATATTTCCTAACGCTGCTAACGTGATCTGCACCCGTGATGTGAAACAGTGAGGCCGGGCCGCCCAAGCAGAACGTGAGCTCGTACCCGCTCCACCACATGGCCGGCCCTGAATTGGACTTTTGGACCAACCTTTTCCCGAACTTGGGAAGACGTGGGCCTGTTTGGATTATTCGTGAAGGTGATTAGTAGTAACATCATGGACGGTAACCTTTTCCCTTGGTTCATGGGCTTAGTTCGGATCATGTTCCCTGGGTAGTATTCCTCTTCATCTATTTGGAATGGTCTACGTTTCTGTAGCATCAGTAAGAATTTTGAGGTGAATTTCCATCCTTGGAAGTTCAACTTCTCTAATCTCCTTCAGCCCCCAAAGCTTTATGCCGTCATTCTGGACTCCTATTTGGATTTTGGATTTTAGGTGAATTTATTGCCATAACCCTGCATTAGAGCATCCTATATCTTTCAGATTTGCATCCTCATCGATTTAGACTTCTGTGTAGGTTACAACATCTTCACCAGCGTAAGCCTAATCACAGGACCTCACCGCACACTTGTGCCTCATCATGTCTTTCACCTTCCCCCACCACCCGGCTTTGCCTCTGGGAACCCCCAATCAAATGTCCCGTGCCGCCTGTTCGTCAGTGCTTCTTTTTTCTTCTCCTTGTAGGTGAGATTCTACGGTATTTGACTTTCTCCCTGGGGCTTGTTTCACTTCCCCTAAAACCCTCACTGTCACTCTGGTGGTCACAAATGGCTGGATTGCATCCTTTGTTCTGGCTGAGTGGTATGCCATTGTGTGGCTATAGCCCATCTTCCTTCTGCATTCATCCCTTGCTGGGCACCAGGGCGGCTTCCAAGTCTTGAATAGTGGGAGTAAGGCTGTGGTGAACTCAGTGGTGCACATGTCTTTATGCAGTAGTTTCTCCGAGTTCTTTGGTTAAACACGCCGCAGAGGAATAGCTGGAATCATATGGGACATGGAATCCAAAACTTCTGAGGCAGTTCCACACCGCTTGGCGTAGTGGCTGCTCGGGTTTCCGCTCCCACCAGCAGTGCAGGAGGCTTCCCTTCTCTCCACCTCCTCTCTGACACTTGATGTTTCCCGTCTGCTTCCTTATAGCCATCATGACCACAGTGAGCTGCTATGTCCTTGCAGTTTGGATTTGCATTGGCCTGAGACCTAATGATGGTGAACATGTGTTCAGGCACCTGTTGGCCCTCTTTCGATCTCCTAAGGAGAAATCCCTGTTTCCATCTTTTGCCCAGATTTTCATTGGCTTGTGGTGTCTCTTCTGGTGAAGACGTTTGAGTTGATTGCATCTTGGGGCTTTTCACCCCGTGTCCGACGTGTGCTTTGCAAACATCCTCTGCCAGTTGTTGTGCTGTCTTTGCATTGAGGCGATGGTTTCCTTGACTGGGCAGAAGCGTGTGCATTTGATGTGGTCCCGTTTGTTTCTTGTTTCCTCTGTTACCCTTGCCCAGTCAGACACGCCTCTTCCAAATAGGTGGCTCAGACAGATGGCAAAGAGCAGTCTGCCTAGGTCTTCTCCTACAAGTTTCACGGTTTCAAGTCTGCCATTCCAGGCTTTAATCCATTTCGAGGTGGCGTGTGTCTCATGTGTAACATCATGGTGTACTCTCGTTGTGTCCCATGTGGCTGTGCAGACTTCCCAGCACCGCTTCTTGTAGAGACTCTGCTTTCTCCACTGTCTCCTCTTGGCTCCCTGGTCGAAAATGGGCCGTCCATGTACGTTTAAGTTGGGCTCTGGGCTCTCGATTCTGTTGCATGGGTCTGTGTGACTGTTTTGAGGCCCAGACTGTGCCGTTTCGGTGCCTAGCGCTTCGTCCTCTGTGTTGAAATGAGAAAGTGTGACACGTCCCGCTTTGTTCATTTTCCTGAGGATTCCTTGCCTATTCAGGGTCTCTTGTGTCTGGCTAGAAACTTTAGGATTCTCTCTTCTATCTCTGTGGCAAATATTGCTGCAAATTTGACTGGGTTTGTAAGGAATCGAGGGATTCCTTGCTCAGGTATGGAAGTTTCAAGTGTGTTCATTCTTCCATTCCCGGATCCTGGAATATCCTTCTTTTTCCTTGTGTCTTCTTGAATTTCTTTCCCCAAACGTTTGCTAGTTTTCGATTGACATAGCTTTCACCTGTTTGGCTAGGGTTCTTCATAGAGATCTTATTTTTGCACTGGCAAGCTGTTGTTTCTTCTTTGAGCTTCAGTTTTTCTATCCTTTGCAACTTTTCATTGGTTTGTTTCGGCAGAAGTGCATCGCTGAGCTCACATCTGCTGGCTATGCTCCTGTATTTGCTCAGAAGTGTGGCCCTGTCTGACATCCCTTCCCATTGGACTCTACACTACCTGTGACGCCTGCCCCAGAACGACTGAAGCAGTGGTGAGCAGGCTCCCCCCCAGGATTCCACCCGGCCCACCCCTGGCCACCGACTCAGAAGGTGCGTTCCTCACTGCTGCACCACCGGCCGGCCCCTTTCATGTTGCACTGGCAACCTGCAGTTGAGTGCAATGGGACTTGAATGGGCTACTTGAGACCAGCTCTGGCACTGTGTAGATGAGGCCAGGTTGTTTTTCGGCTCTTCTGTGATGTCAGAGGATTTGTCATAATTGTGTATCTGCTGTCCCGGCTAGCTTCACGGATGCAGGGTTTCCGAGCCCGCTTGGAGGAGTCTCATGACTCATCCTTCCCAGTTAGCCCAGGTTTGACCTTCGCTGTCATTTGTTCGCTTGTGAATTTCTCTGACTTTCAAACGGTAAGCCAGAGTGTGTCTAAAGACTGACATCTTTCATTGTGGATTATTCAGGTGTGGTTTCTGTTCGCCTTCCGTTTTCTGGGACCTTTTTTTCTTTTCCATAGTATACTCGTCATGGTCTTTCTCAGCTATCTCCCTTAGACATGCTTATCAGTCCGTTCTGCTTCACTCCAAGTGATTAATTTTGTATTTCTTTAATCACCGTATGTTCTCCAGGCTGAGGTGTGAGTCCTTTCGTGACTCTTGGTTGTTGTCTTTGAATTTGCAATGGGCACATGTAGGGATCTTTGCTAGCCTAGCCTAGGTCAAACTAAGCACTGAGAACATGCGGTCATCTGGGTTGGTTTGCCATGCTGAGATCAGAAACTGCAAATTCGCGGGTGTCCTGCCAACCCCCTTCGTGGACATAAGGTTTCCGAGACAAATTAGACAAATCTGATGAATTTCTCTCTCCAGGAAAGATATTTTTCTGTCTCTTTTCTGGTTTTGGGAAGTTTCGAACTTGACCCCTGATCCTTGAACGTTCCCCTAGATTCCGTCTAGATACGGGCTTACTTTCTTTCTAGAGGGTGTGCCATATATTTACCTTACGTCCTCAGTCCTGGCCTGCTTATTTTCTTGAAACAGAATTGTAATGTTCTAATTTTCAGCCAGCTTCCTTACGTATGGTGTCAAAACACACAAGCAATAATCCATCTATGGCAAGAGGTAGGGGGATAGAATTTCATTAGGGCCAAACTGAGCACTCCAGCCTGGGAGGGCAGCCTTCACAAAGAAACGAAGCCATCTGGAAAAGGGTGCTTTTCAGTACACTTGTGGAGCCCTTTCAAACACAGGGACAACCCCAAGCATGACAGGGCCCCATTCCTTGAAGGCTTCCAAGACATCTCTTGGGACACGTTAGCATGTACCCCGTTGGCCCCCGTGACGCCTGAGCTATGGAAAGTGAGACTGATCTTAAAGAATGCTAGGGGCCTAGGAAAGGAGGCATCGATTCTTCTCTTCAATGTCCTCAAAGCATCGTTCTTGACTTTGGATTATGCTTAAGGCAGAAAGACAACGTAGGTCTGATAAGGCCCAAGTCCGGCCTCTTGTTTCCAGTCAAGCTGCAAGCTTGAATCAGCGTGGCCTCCCTATAGACTTGAGTAGATGACAATGTTCTCCTCTCAGTGCTTGTCCCTGTACTCTCACTTCTCCCCAAGTATTCCTTTCATTTCCCTTGAATCAGAGTCTGATTTATCTCTTCCAGTTTCTGTGCCCGCTTTCTGTTTGTCAAAGCTGTTTCTGGGTATCTCTCCCTTTAATAGCCTAGCGTAGGCCAATCCTCAGACTGGAACCATGCGGCCATCTTGGGGGACATGTTCAGCGTGATGTCGTAAACAACCTCAAAATTCTAAGTTGTCCTGACAATCTCCATGCACACAGAGTTTGAGAGCCATCTCGGACCAGTCTGACTCCTCACCCTTTCCAGGTGGGATAGTTGTCCTTTTTCTGGATTTCTTGTCGTTTTTCTAAGTTTCCCCTCGAACTTTGAAAGGCCTGCTACATTCTCTCTGGACACTGGTTTCTTTCCTGTAAGATGATTCTGGGTTGTATCTCTTATAGCAGGTGTAGATGGCCTAGTGGGTAGACCTTCCCCAGAGAAAGTCCTGGACTCCCTCTCAAGTTGAGTTTGCCTAGGCAATCCTCTGATGCACAGTGATCGTGTCACTCCTAGCACTGTGCGAATTCCATCTTCGCAGGTCACATGTTTTCCTTCCTTCTTCCTTTGGGGAAGTGTACCAGAAAGTTCACAGATTGTAATGCTCTCATGGTTCTTTTTCTGCTGCGTATCGATAACGCATCCTCACAATTGTTACTTATTGATGATCTCTGCCCGCACGTACCATGAACTCTATATTTCCTAACGCTGCTAACGTGATCTGCACCCGTGATGTGAAACAGTGAGGCCGGGCCGCCCAAGCAGAACGTGAGCTCGTACCCGCTCCACCACATGGCCGGCCCTGAATTGGACTTTTGGACCAACCTTTTCCCGAACTTGGGAAGACGTGGGCCTGTTTGGATTATTCGTGAAGGTGATTAGTAGTAACATCATGGACGGTAACCTTTTCCCTTGGTTCATGGGCTTAGTTCGGATCATGTTCCCTGGGTAGTATTCCTCTTCATCTATTTGGAATGGTCTACGTTTCTGTAGCATCAGTAAGAATTTTGAGGTGAATTTCCATCCTTGGAAGTTCAACTTCTCTAATCTCCTTCAGCCCCCAAAGCTTTATGCCGTCATTCTGGACTCCTATTTGGATTTTGGATTTTAGGTGAATTTATTGCCATAACCCTGCCTTAGAACATCCTATATCTTTCAGATTTGCATCCTCATCGATTTAGACTTCTGTGTAGGTTACAACATCTTCACCAGCGTAAGCCTAATCACAGGACCTCACCGCACACTTGTGCCTCATCATGTCTTTCACCTTCCCCCACCACCCGGCTTTGCCTCTGGGAACCCCCAATCAAATGTCCCGTGCCGCCTGTTCGTCAGTGCTTCTTTTTTCTTCTCCTTGTAGGTGAGATTCTACGGTATTTGACTTTCTCCCTGGGGCTTGTTTCACTTCCCCTAAAACCCTCACTGTCATTCTGGTGGTCACAAATGGCTGGATTGCATCCTTTGTTCTGGCTGAGTGGTATGCCATTGTGTGGCTATAGCCCATCTTCCTTCTGCATTCATCCCTTGCTGGGCACCAGGGCGGCTTCCAAGTCTTGAATAGTGGGAGTAAGGCTGTGGTGAACTCAGTGGTGCACATGTCTTTATGCAGTAGTTTCTCCGAGTTCTTTGGTTAAACACGCCGCAGAGGAATAGCTGGAATCATATGGGACATGGAATCCAAAACTTCTGAGGCAGTTCCACACCGCTTGGCGTAGTGGCTGCACGGGTTTCCACTCCCACCAGCAGTGCAGGAGGCTTCCCTTCTCTCCACCTCCTCTCTGACACTTGATGTTTCCCGTCTGCTTCCTTATAGCCATCATGACCACAGTGAGCTGCTATGTCCTTGCAGTTTGGATTTGCATTGGCCTGAGACCTAATGATGGTGAACATGTGTTCAGGCACCTGTTGGCCCTCTTTCGATCTCCTAAGGAGAAATCCCTGTTTCCATCTTTTGCCCAGATTTTCATGGGCTTGTGGTGTTTCTTCTTGTGAAGACGTTTGAGTTGATTGCATCTTGGGGCTTTCCACCCCGTGTCCGACGTGTGCTTTGCAAACATCCTCTGCCAGTTGTTGTGCTGTCTTTGCATTGAGGCGATGGTTTCCTTGACTGGGCAGAAGCGTGTGCATTTGATGTGGTCCCGTTTGTTTCTTGTTTCCTCTGTTACCCTTGCCCAGTCAGACACGCCTCTTCCAAATAGGTGGCTCAGACAGATGGCAAAGAGCAGTCTGCCTAGGTCTTCTCCTACAAGTTTCACGGTTTCAAGTCTGCCATTCCAGGCTTTAATCCATTTCGAGGTGGTGTGTGTCTCATGTGTAACATCATGGTGTACTCTCGTTGTGTCCCATGTGGCTGTGCAGACTTCCCAGCACCGCTTCTTGTAGAGACTCTGCTTTCTCCACTGTCTCCTCTTGGCTCCCTGGTCGAAAATGGGCCGTCCATGTACGTTTAAGTTGGGCTCTGGGCTCTCGATTCTGTTGCATGGGTCTGTGTGACTGTTTTGAGGCCCAGACTGTGCCGTTTCGGTGCCTAGCGCTTCGTCCTCTGTGTTGAAATGAGAAAGTGTGACACGTCCCGCTTTGTTCATTTTCCTGAGGATTCCTTGCCTATTCAGGGTCTCTTGTGTCTGGCTAGAAACTTTAGGATTCTCTCTTCTATCTCTGTGGCAAATATTGCTGCAAATTTGACTGGGTTTGTAAGGAATCGAGGGATTCCTTGCTCAGGTATGGAAGTTTCAAGTGTGTTCATTCTTCCATTCCCGGATCCTGGAATATCCTTCTTTTTCCTTGTGTCTTCTTGAATTTCTTTCCCCAAACGTTTGCTAGTTTTCGATTGACATAGCTTTCACCTGTTTGGCTAGGGTTCTTCATAGAGATCTTATTTTTGCACTGGCAAGCTGTTGTTTCTTCTTTGAGCTTCAGTTTTTCTATCCTTTGCAACTTTTCATTGGTTTGTTTCGGCAGAAGTGCATCGCTGAGCTCACATCTGCTGGCTATGCTCCTGTATTTGCTCGGAAGTGTGGCCCTGTCTGACATCCCTTCCCATTGGACTCTACACTACCTGTGACGCCTGCCCCAGAACGACTGAAGCAGTGGTGAGCAGGCTCCCCCCCAGGATTCCACCCGGCCCACCCCTGGCCACCGACTCAGAAGGTGCGTTCCTCACTGCTGCACCACCGGCCGGCCCCTTTCATGTTGCACTGGCAACCTGCAGTTGAGTGCAATGGGACTTGAATGGGCTACTTGAGACCAGCTCTGGCACTGTGTAGATGAGGCCAGGTTGTTTTTCGGCTCTTCTGTGATGTCAGAGGATTTGTCATAATTGTGTATCTGCTGTCCCGGCTAGCTTCACGGATGCAGGGTTTCCGAGCCCGCTTGGAGGAGTCTCATGACTCATCCTTCCCAGTTAGCCCAGGTTTGACCTTCGCTGTCATTTGTTCGCTTGTGAATTTCTCTGACTTTCAAACGGTAAGCCAGAGTGTGTCTAAAGACTGACATCTTTCATTGTGGATTATTCAGGTGTGGTTTCTGTTCGCCTTCCGTTTTCTGGGACCTTTTTTTCTTTTCCATAGTATACTCGTCATGGTCTTTCTCAGCTATCTCCCTTAGACATGCTTATCAGTCCGTTCTGCTTCACTCCAAGTGATTAATTTTGTATTTCTTTAATCACCGTATGTTCTCCAGGCTGAGGTGTGAGTCCTTTCGTGACTCTTGGTTGTTGTCTTTGAATTTGCAATGGGCACATGTAGGGATCTTTGCTAGCCTAGCCTAGGTCAAACTAAGCACTGAGAACATGCGGTCATCTGGGTTGGTTTGCCATGCTGAGATCAGAAACTGCAAATTCGCGGGTGTCCTGCCAACCCCCTTCGTGGACATAAGGTTTCCGAGACAAATTAGACAAATCTGATGAATTTCTCTCTCCAGGAAAGATATTTTTCTGTCTCTTTTCTGGTTTTGGGAAGTTTCGAACTTGACCCCTGATCCTTGAACGTTCCCCTAGATTCCGTCTAGATACGGGCTTACTTTCTTTCTAGAGGGTGTGCCATATATTTGCCTTACGTCCTCAGTCCTGGCCTGCTTATTTCTTGAAACAGAATTGTAATGTTCTAATTTTCAGCCAGCTTCCTTACGTATGGTGTCAAAACACACAAGCAATAATCCATCTATGGCAAGAGGTAGGGGGATAGAATTTCATTAGGGCCAAACTGAGCACTCCAGCCTGGGAGGGCAGCCTTCACAAAGAAACGAAGCCATCTGGAAAAGGGTGCTTTTCAGTACACTTGTGGAGCCCTTTCAAACACAGGGACAACCCCAAGCATGACAGGGCCCCATTCCTTGAAGGCTTCCAAGACATCTCTTGGGACACGTTAGCATGTACCCCGTTGGCCCCCGTGACGCCTGAGCTATGGAAAGTGAGACTGATCTTAAAGAATGCTAGGGGCCTAGGAAAGGAGGCATCGATTCTTCTCTTCAATGTCCTCAAAGCATCGTTCTTGACTTTGGATTATGCTTAAGGCAGAAAGACAACGTAGGTCTGATAAGGCCCAAGTCCGGCCTCTTGTTTCCAGTCAAGCTGCAAGCTTGAATCAGCGTGGCCTCCCTATAGACTTGAGTAGATGACAATGTTCTCCTCTCAGTGCTTGTCCCTGTACTCTCACTTCTCCCCAAGTATTCCTTTCATTTCCCTTGAATCAGAGTCTGATTTATCTCTTCCAGTTTCTGTGCCCGCTTTCTGTTTGTCAAAGCTGTTTCTGGGTATCTCTCCCTTTAATAGCCTAGCGTAGGCCAATCCTCAGACTGGAACCATGCGGCCATCTTGGGGGACATGTTCAGCGTGATGTCATAAACAACCTCAAAATTCTAAGTTGTCCTGACAATCTCCATGCACACAGAGTTTGAGAGCCATCTCGGACCAGTCTGACTCCTCACCCTTTCCAGGAGGGATAGTTGTCCTTTTTCTGGATTTCTTGTCGTTTTTCTAAGTTTCCCCTCGAACTTTGAAAGGCCTGCTACATTCTCTCTGGACACTGGTTTCTTTCCTGTAAGATGATTCTGGGTTGTATCTCTTATAGCAGGTGTAGATGGCCTAGTGGGTAGACCTTCCCCAGAGAAAGTCCTGGACTCCCTCTCAAGTTGAGTTTGCCTAGGCAATCCTCTGATGCACAGTGATCGTGTCACTCCTAGCACTGTGCGAATTCCATCTTCGCAGGTCACATGTTTTCCTTCCTTCTTCCTTTGGGGAAGTGTACCAGAAAATTCACAGATTGTAATGCTCTCATGGTTCTTTTTCTGCTGCGTATCGATAACGCATCCTCACAATTGTTACTTATTGATGATCTCTGCCCGCACGTACCCTGAACTCTATATTTCCTAACGCTGCTAACGTGATCTGCACCCGTGATGTGAAACAGTGAGGCCGGGCCGCCCAAGCAGAACGTGAGCTCGTACCCGCTCCACCACATGGCCGGCCCTGAATTGGACTTTTGGACCAACCTTTTCCCGAACTTGGGAAGACGTGGGCCTGTTTGGATTATTCGTGAAGGTGATTAGTAGTAACATCATGGACGGTAACCTTTTCCCTTGGTTCATGGGCTTAGTTCGGATCATGTTCCCTGGGTAGTATTCCTCTTCATCTATTTGGAATGGTCTACGTTTCTGTAGCATCAGTAAGAATTTTGAGGTGAATTTCCATCCTTGGAAGTTCAACTTCTCTAATCTCCTTCAGCCCCCAAAGCTTTATGCCGTCATTCTGGACTCCTATTTGGATTTTGGATTTTAGGTGAATTTATTGCCATAACCCTGCCTTAGAACATCCTATATCTTTCAGATTTGCATCCTCATCGATTTAGACTTCTGTGTAGGTTACAACATCTTCACCAGCGTAAGCCTAATCACAGGACCTCACCGCACACTTGTGCCTCATCATGTCTTTCACCTTCCCCCACCACCCGGCTTTGCCTCTGGGAACCCCCAATCAAATGTCCCGTGCCGCCTGTTCGTCAGTGCTTCTTTTTTCTTCTCCTTGTAGGTGAGATTCTACGGTATTTGACTTTCTCCCTGGGGCTTGTTTCACTTCCCCTAAAACCCTCACTGTCATTCTGGTGGTCACAAATGGCTGGATTGCATCCTTTGTTCTGGCTGAGTGGTATGCCATTGTGTGGCTATAGCCCATCTTCCTTCTGCATTCATCCCTTGCTGGGCACCAGGGCGGCTTCCAAGTCTTGAATAGTGGGAGTAAGGCTGTGGTGAACTCAGTGGTGCACATGTCTTTATGCAGTAGTTTCTCCGAGTTCTTTGGTTAAACACGCCGCAGAGAAATAGCTGGAATCATATGGGACATGGAATCCAAAACTTCTGAGGCAGTTCCACACCGCTTGGCGTAGTGGCTGCACGGGTTTCCACTCCCACCAGCAGTTCAGGAGGCTTCCCTTCTCTCCACCTCCTCTCTGACACTTGATGTTTCCCGTCTGCTTCCTTATAGCCATCATGACCACAGTGAGCTGCTATGTCCTTGCAGTTTGGATTTGCATTGGCCTGAGACCTAATGATGGTGAACATGTGTTCAGGCACCTGTTGGCCCTCTTTCGATCTCCTAAGGAGAAATCCCTGTTTCCATCTTTTGCCCAGATTTTCATGGGCTTGTGGTGTTTCTTCTTGTGAAGACGTTTGAGTTGATTGCATCTTGGGGCTTTCCACCCCGTGTCCGACGTGTGCTTTGCAAACATCCTCTGCCAGTTGTTGTGCTGTCTTTGCATTGAGGCGATGGTTTCCTTGACTGGGCAGAAGCGTGTGCATTTGATGTGGTCCCGTTTGTTTCTTGTTTCCTCTGTTACCCTTGCCCAGTCAGACACGCCTCTTCCAAATAGGTGGCTCAGACAGATGGCAAAGAGCAGTCTGCCTAGGTCTTCTCCTACAAGTTTCACGGTTTCAAGTCTGCCATTCCAGGCTTTAATCCATTTCGAGGTGGTGTGTGTCTCATGTGTAACATCATGGTGTACTCTCGTTGTGTCCCATGTGGCTGTGCAGACTTCCCAGCACCGCTTCTTGTAGAGACTCTGCTTTCTCCACTGTCTCCTCTTGGCTCCCTGGTCGAAAATGGGCCGTCCATGTACGTTTAAGTTGGGCTCTGGGCTCTCGATTCTGTTGCATGGGTCTGTGTGACTGTTTTGAGGCCCAGACTGTGCCGTTTCGGTGCCTAGCGCTTCGTCCTCTGTGTTGAAATGAGAAAGTGTGACACGTCCCGCTTTGTTCATTTTCCTGAGGATTCCTTGCCTATTCAGGGTCTCTTGTGTCTGGCTAGAAACTTTAGGATTCTCTCTTCTATCTCTGTGGCAAATATTGCTGCAAATTTGACTGGGTTTGTAAGGAATCGAGGGATTCCTTGCTCAGGTATGGAAGTTTCAAGTGTGTTCATTCTTCCATTCCCGGATCCTGGAATATCCTTCTTTTTCCTTGTGTCTTCTTGAATTTCTTTCCCCAAACGTTTGCTAGTTTTCGATTGACATAGCTTTCACCTGTTTGGCTAGGGTTCTTCATAGAGATCTTATTTTTGCACTGGCAAGCTGTTGTTTCTTCTTTGAGCTTCAGTTTTTCTATCCTTTGCAACTTTTCATTGGTTTGTTTCGGCAGAAGTGCATCGCTGAGCTCACATCTGCTGGCTATGCTCCTGTATTTGCTCAGAAGTGTGGCCCTGTCTGACATCCCTTCCCATTGGACTCTACACTACCTGTGACGCCTGCCCCAGAACGACTGAAGCAGTGGTGAGCAGGCTCCCCCCCAGGATTCCACCCGGCCCACCCCTGGCCACCGACTCAGAAGGTGCGGTCCTCACTGCTGCACCACCGGCCGGCCCCTTTCATGTTCCACTGGCAACCTGCAGTTGAGTGCAATGGGACTTGAATGGGCTACTTGAGACCAGCTCTGGCACTGTGTAGATGAGGCCAGGTTGTTTTTCGGCTCTTCTGTGATGTCAGAGGATTTGTCATAATTGTGTATCTGCTGTCCCGGCTAGCTTCACGGATGCAGGGTTTCCGAGCCCGCTTGGAGGAGTCTCATGACTCATCCTTCCCAGTTAGCCCAGGTTTGACCTTCGCTGTCATTTGTTCGCTTGTGAATTTCTCTGACTTTCAAACGGTAAACCAGAGTGTGTCTAAAGACTGACATCTTTCATTGTGGATTATTCAGGTGTGGTTTCTGTTCGCCTTCCGTTTTCTGGGACCTTTTTTTCTTTTCCATAGTATACTCGTCATGGTCTTTCTCAGCTATCTCCCTTAGACATGCTTATCAGTCCGTTCTGCTTCACTCCAAGTGATTAATTTTGTATTTCTTTAATCACCGTATGTTCTCCAGGCTGAGGTGTGAGTCCTTTCGTGACTCTTGGTTGTTGTCTTTGAATTTGCAATGGGCACATGTAGGGATCTTTGCTAGCCTAGCCTAGGTCAAACTAAGCACTGAGAACATGCGGTCATCTGGGTTGGTTTGCCATGCTGAGATCAGAAACTGCAAATTCGCGGGTGTCCTGCCAACCCCCTTCATGGACATAAGGTTTCCGAGACAAATTAGACAAATCTGATGAATTTCTCTCTCCAGGAAAGATATTTTTCTGTCTCTTTTCTGGTTTTGGGAAGTTTCGAACTTGACCCCTGATCCTTGAACGTTCCCCTAGATTCCGTCTAGATACGGGCTTACTTTCTTTCTAGAGGGTGTGCCATATATTTACCTTACGTCCTCAGTCCTGGCCTGCTTATTTCCTTGAAACAGAATTGTAATGTTCTAATTTTCAGCCAGCTTCCTTACGTATGGTGTCAAAACACACAAGCAATAATCCATCTATGGCAAGAGGTAGGGGGATAGAATTTCATTAGGGCCAAACTGAGCACTCCAGCCTGGGAGGGCAGCCTTCACAAAGAAACGAAGCCATCTGGAAAAGGGTGCTTTTCAGTACACTTGTGGAGCCCTTTCAAACACAGGGACAACCCCAAGCATGACAGGGCCCCATTCCTTGAAGGCTTCCAAGACATCTCTTGGGACACGTTAGCATGTACCCCGTTGGCCCCCGTGACGCCCGAGCTATGGAAAGTGAGACTGATCTTAAAGAATGCTAGGGGCCTAGGAAAGGAGGCATCGATTCTTCTCTTCAATGTCCTCAAAGCATCGTTCTTGACTTTGGATTATGCTTAAGGCAGAAAGACAACGTAGGTCTGATAAGGCCCAAGTCCGGCCTCTTGTTTCCAGTCAAGCTGCAAGCTTGAATCAGCGTGGCCTCCCTATAGACTTGAGTAGATGACAATGTTCTCCTCTCAGTGCTTGTCCCTGTACTCTCACTTCTCCCCAAGTATTCCTTTCATTTCCCTTGAATCAGAGTCTGATTTATCTCTTCCAGTTTCTGTGCCCGCTTTCTGTTTGTCAAAGCTGTTTCTGGGTATCTCTCCCTTTAATAGCCTAGCGTAGGCCAATCCTCAGACTGGAACCATGCGGCCATCTTGGGGGACATGTTCAGCGTGATGTCGTAAACAACCTCAAAATTCTAAGTTGTCCTGACAATCTCCATGCACACAGAGTTTGAGAGCCATCTCGGACCAGTCTGACTCCTCACCCTTTCCAGGTGGGATAGTTGTCCTTTTTCTGGATTTCTTGTCGTTTTTCTAAGTTTCCCCTCGAACTTTGAAAGGCCTGCTACATTCTCTCTGGACACTGGTTTCTTTCCTGTAAGATGATTCTGGGTTGTATCTCTTATAGCAGGTGTAGATGGCCTAGTGGGTAGACCTTCCCCAGAGAAAGTCCTGGACTCCCTCTCAAGTTGAGTTTGCCTAGGCAATCCTCTGATGCACAGTGATCGTGTCACTCCTAGCACTGTGCGAATTCCATCTTCGCAGGTCACATGTTTTCCTTCCTTCTTCCTTTGGGGAAGTGTACCAGAAAATTCACAGATTGTAATGCTCTCATGGTTCTTTTTCTGCTGCGTATCGATAACGCATCCTCACAATTGTTACTTATTGATGATCTCTGCCCGCACGTACCATGAACTCTATATTTCCTAACGCTGCTAACGTGATCTGCACCCGTGATGTGAAACAGTGAGGCCGGGCCGCCCAAGCAGAACGTGAGCTCGTACCCGCTCCACCACATGGCCGGCCCTGAATTGGACTTTTGGACCAACCTTTTCCCGAACTTGGGAAGACGTGGGCCTGTTTGGATTATTCGTGAAGGTGATTAGTAGTAACATCATGGACGGTAACCTTTTCCCTTGGTTCATGGGCTTAGTTCGGATCATGTTCCCTGGGTAGTATTCCTCTTCATCTATTTGGAATGGTCTACGTTTCTGTAGCATCAGTAAGAATTTTGAGGTGAATTTCCATCCTTGGAAGTTCAACTTCTCTAATCTCCTTCAGCCCCCAAAGCTTTATGCCGTCATTCTGGACTCCTATTTGGATTTTGGATTTTAGGTGAATTTATTGCCATAACCCTGCATTAGAACATCCTATATCTTTCAGATTTGCATCCTCATCGATTTAGACTTCTGTGTAGGTTACAACATCTTCACCAGCGTAAGCCTAATCACAGGACCTCACCGCACACTTGTGCCTCATCATGTCTTTCACCTTCCCCCACCACCCGGCTTTGCCTCTGGGAACCCCCAATCAAATGTCCCGTGCCGCCTGTTCGTCAGTGCTTCTTTTTTCTTCTCCTTGTAGGTGAGATTCTACGGTATTTGACTTTCTCCCTGGGGCTTGTTTCACTTCCCCTAAAACCCTCACTGTCATTCTGGTGGTCACAAATGGCTGGATTGCATCCTTTGTTCTGGCTGAGTGGTATGCCATTGTGTGGCTATAGCCCATCTTCCTTCTGCATTCATCCCTTGCTGGGCACCAGGGCGGCTTCCAAGTCTTGAATAGTGGGAGTAAGGCTGTGGTGAACTCAGTGGTGCACATGTCTTTATGCAGTAGTTTCTCCGAGTTCTTTGGTTAAACACGCCGCAGAGGAATAGCTGGAATCATATGGGACATGGAATCCAAAACTTCTGAGGCAGTTCCACACCGCTTGGCGTAGTGGCTGCACGGGTTTCCACTCCCACCAGCAGTGCAGGAGGCTTCCCTTCTCTCCACCTCCTCTCTGACACTTGATGTTTCCCGTCTGCTTCCTTATAGCCATCATGACCACAGTGAGCTGCTATGTCCTTGCAGTTTGGATTTGCATTGGCCTGAGACCTAATGATGGTGAACATGTGTTCAGGCACCTGTTGGCCCTCTTTCGATCTCCTAAGGAGAAATCCCTGTTTCCATCTTTTGCCCAGATTTTCATGGGCTTGTGGTGTTTCTTCTTGTGAAGACGTTTGAGTTGATTGCATCTTGGGGCTTTCCACCCCGTGTCCGACGTGTGCTTTGCAAACATCCTCTGCCAGTTGTTGTGCTGTCTTTGCATTGAGGCGATGGTTTCCTTGACTGGGCAGAAGCGTGTGCATTTGATGTGGTCCCGTTTGTTTCTTGTTTCCTCTGTTACCCTTGCCCAGTCAGACACGCCTCTTCCAAATAGGTGGCTCAGACAGATGGCAAAGAGCAGTCTGCCTAGGTCTTCTCCTACAAGTTTCACGGTTTCAAGTCTGCCATTCCAGGCTTTAATCCATTTCGAGGTGGTGTGTGTCTCATGTGTAACATCATGGTGTACTCTCGTTGTGTCCCATGTGGCTGTGCAGACTTCCCAGCACCGCTTCTTGTAGAGACTCTGCTTTCTCCACTGTCTCCTCTTGGCTCCCTGGTCGAAAATGGGCCGTCCATGTACGTTTAAGTTGGGCTCTGGGCTCTCGATTCTGTTGCATGGGTCTGTGTGACTGTTTTGAGGCCCAGACTGTGCCGTTTCGGTGCCTAGCGCTTCGTCCTCTGTGTTGAAATGAGAAAGTGTGACACGTCCCGCTTTGTTCATTTTCCTGAGGATTCCTTGCCTATTCAGGGTCTCTTGTGTCTGGCTAGAAACTTTAGGATTCTCTCTTCTATCTCTGTGGCAAATATTGCTGCAAATTTGACTGGGTTTGTAAGGAATCGAGGGATTCCTTGCTCAGGTATGGAAGTTTCAAGTGTGTTCATTCTTCCATTCCCGGATCCTGGAATATCCTTCTTTTTCCTTGTGTCTTCTTGAATTTCTTTCCCCAAACGTTTGCTAGTTTTCGATTGACATAGCTTTCACCTGTTTGGCTAGGGTTCTTCATAGAGATCTTATTTTTGCACTGGCAAGCTGTTGTTTCTTCTTTGAGCTTCAGTTTTTCTATCCTTTGCAACTTTTCATTGGTTTGTTTCGGCAGAAGTGCATCGCTGAGCTCACATCTGCTGGCTATGCTCCTGTATTTGCTCGGAAGTGTGGCCCTGTCTGACATCCCTTCCCATTGGACTCTACACTACCTGTGACGCCTGCCCCAGAACGACCGAAGCAGTGGTGAGCAGGCTCCCCCCCAGGATTCCACCCGGCCCACCCCTGGCCACCGACTCAGAAGGTGCGGTCCTCACTGCTGCACCACCGGCCGGCCCCTTTCATGTTCCACTGGCAACCTGCAGTTGAGTGCAATGGGACTTGAATGGGCTACTTGAGACCAGCTCTGGCACTGTGTAGATGAGGCCAGGTTGTTTTTCGGCTCTTCTGTGATGTCAGAGGATTTGTCATAATTGTGTATCTGCTGTCCCGGCTAGCTTCACGGACGCAGGGTTTCCGAGCCCGCTTGGAGGAGTCTCATGACTCATCCTTCCCAGTTAGCCCAGGTTTGACCTTCGCTGTCATTTGTTCGCTTGTGAATTTCTCTGACTTTCAAACGGTAAGCCAGAGTGTGTCTAAAGACTGACATCTTTCATTGTGGATTATTCAGGTGTGGTTTCTGTTCGCCTTCCGTTTTCTGGGACCTTTTTTTCTTTTCCATAGTATACTCGTCATGGTCTTTCTCAGCTATCTTCCTTAGACATGCTTATCAGTCCGTTCTGCTTCACTCCAAGTGATTAATTTTGTATTTCTTTAATCACCGTATGTTCTCCAGGCTGAGGTGTGAGTCCTTTCGTGACTCTTGGTTGTTGTCTTTGAATTTGCAATGGGCACATGTAGGGATCTTTGCTAGCCTAGCCTAGGTCAAACTAAGCACTGAGAACATGCGGTCATCTGGGTTGGTTTGCCATGCTGAGATCAGAAACTGCAAATTCGCGGGTGTCCTGCCAACCCCCTTCATGGACATAAGGTTTCCGAGACAAATTAGACAAATCTGATGAATTTCTCTCTCCAGGAAAGATATTTTTCTGTCTCTTTTCTGGTTTTGGGAAGTTTCGAACTTGACCCCTGATCCTTGAACGTTCCCCTAGATTCCGTCTAGATACGGGCTTACTTTCTTTCTAGAGGGTGTGCCATATATTTACCTTACGTCCTCAGTCCTGGCCTGCTTATTTCCTTGAAACAGAATTGTAATGTTCTAATTTTCAGCCAGCTTCCTTACGTATGGTGTCAAAACACACAAGCAATAATCCATCTATGGCAAGAGGTAGGGGGATAGAATTTCATTAGGGCCAAACTGAGCACTCCAGCCTGGGAGGGCAGCCTTCACAAAGAAACGAAGCCATCTGGAAAAGGGTGCTTTTCAGTACACTTGTGGAGCCCTTTCAAACAAAGGGACAACCCCAAGCATGACAGGGCCCCATTCCTTGAAGGCCTCCAAGACATCTCTTGGGACACGTTAGCATGTACCCCGTTGGCCCCCGTGACGCCTGAGCTATGGAAAGTGAGACTGATCTTAAAGAATGCTAGGGGCCTAGGAAAGGAGGCATCGATTCTTCTCTTCAATGTCCTCAAAGCACCGTTCTTGACTTTGGATTATGCTTAAGGCAGAAAGACAACGTAGGTCTGATAAGGCCCAAGTCCGGCCTCTTGTTTCCAGTCAAGCTGCAAGCTTGAATCAGCGTGGCCTCCCTATAGACTTGAGTAGATGACAATGTTCTCCTCTCAGTGCTTGTCCCTGTACTCTCACTTCTCCCCAAGTATTCCTTTCATTTCCCTTGAATCAGAGTCTGATTTATCTCTTCCAGTTTCTGTGCCCGCTTTCTGTTTGTCAAAGCTGTTTCTGGGTATCTCTGCCTTTAATAGCCTAGCGTAGGCCAATCCTCAGACTGGAACCATGCGGCCATCTTGGGGGACATGTTCAGCGTGATGTCGTAAACAACCTCAAAATTCTAAGTTGTCCTGACAATCTCCATGCACACAGAGTTTGAGAGCCATCTCGGACCAGTCTGACTCCTCACCCTTTCCAGGTGGGATAGTTGTCCTTTTTCTGGATTTCTTGTCGTTTTTCTAAGTTTCCCCTCGAACTTTGAAAGGCCTGCTACATTCTCTCTGGACACTGGTTTCTTTCCTGTAAGATGATTCTGGGTTGTATCTCTTATAGCAGGTGTAGATGGCCTAGTGGGTAGACCTTCCCCAGAGAAAGTCCTGGACTCCCTCTCAAGTTGAGTTTGCCTAGGCAATCCTCTGATGCACAGTGATCGTGTCACTCCTAGCACTGTGCGAATTCCATCTTCGCAGGTCACATGTTTTCCTTCCTTCTTCCTTTGGGGAAGTGTACCAGAAAATTCACAGATTGTAATATTCTCATGGTTCTTTTTCTGCTGCGTATCGATAACGCATCCTCACAATTGTTACTTATTGATGATCTCTGCCCGCACGTACCATGAACTCTATATTTCCTAACGCTGCTAACGTGATCTGCACCCGTGATGTGAAACAGTGAGGCCGGGCCGCCCAAGCAGAACGTGAGCTCGTACCCGCTCCACCACATGGCCGGCCCTGAATTGGACTTTTGGACCAACCTTTTCCTGAACTTGGGAAGACGTGGGCCTGTTTGGATTATTCGTCAAGGTGATTAGTAGTAACATCTTGGACGTTAACCTTTTCCCTTGGTTCATGGGCTTAGTTCGGATCATGTTCCCTGGGTAGTATTCCTCTTCATCTATTTGGAATGGTCTACGTTTCTGTAGCATCAGTAAGAATTTTGAGGTGAATTTCCATCCTTGGAAGTTCAACTTCTCTAATCTCATTCAGCCCCCAAAGCTTTATTCCGTCATTCTGGACTCCTATTTGGATTTTGGATTTTATTTGAATTTATTGCCATAACCCTGCATTAGAGCATCCTATATCTTTCAGATTTGCATCCTCCTCGATTTAGACTTCTGTGTAGGTTACAACATCTTCACCAGCGTAAGCCTAATCACAGGACCTCACCGCACACTTGTGCCTCATCATGTCTTTCACCTTCCCCCACCACCCGGCTTTGCCTCTGGGAACCCCCAATCAAATGTCCCGTGCCGCCTGTTCGTCAGTGCTTCTTTTTTCTTCTCCTTGTAGGTGAGATTCTACGGTATTTGACTTTCTCCCTGGGGCTTGTTTCACTTCCCCTAAAACCCTCACTGTCACTCTGGTGGTCACAAATGGCTGGATTGCATCCTTTGTTCTGGCTCAGTGGTATGCCATTGTGTGGCTATAGCCCATCTTCCTTCTGCATTCATCCCTTGCTGGGCACCAGGGCGGCTTCCAAGTCTTGAATAGTGGGAGTAAGTCTGTGGTGAACTCAGTGGTGCACATGTCTTTATGCAGTAGTTTCTCCGAGTTCTTTGGTTAAACACGCCGCAGAGGAATAGCTGGAATCATATGGGACATGGAATCCAAAACTTCTGAGGCAGTTCCACACCGCTTGGCGTAGTGGCTGCTCGGGTTTCCGCTCCCACCAGCAGTGCAGGAGGCTTCCCTTCTCTCCACCTCCTCTCTGACACTTGATGTTTCCCGTCTGCTTCCTTATAGCCATCATGACCACAGTGAGCTGCTATGTCCTTGCAGTTTGGATTTGCATTGGCCTGAGACCTAATGATGGTGAACATGTGTTCAGGCACCTGTTGGCCCTCTTTCGATCTCCTAAGGAGAAATCCCTGTTTCCATCTTTTGCCCAGATTTTCATGGGCTTGTGGTGTCTCTTCTGGTGAAGACGTTTGAGTTGATTGCATCTTGGGGCTTTTCACCCCGTGTCCGACGTGTGCTTTGCAAACATCCTCTGCCAGTTGTTGTGCTGTCTTTGCATTGAGGCGATGGTTTCCTTGACTGGGCAGAAGCGTGTGCATTTGATGTGGTCCCGTTTGTTTCTTGTTTCCTCTGTTACCCTTGCCCAGTCAGACACGCCTCTTCCAAATAGGTGGCTCAGACAGATGGCAAAGAGCAGTCTGCCTAGGTCTTCTCCTACAAGTTTCACGGTTTCAAGTCTGCCATTCCAGGCTTTAATCCATTTCGAGGTGGTGTGTGTCTCATGTGTAACATCATGGTGTACTCTCGTTGTGTCCCATGTGGCTGTGCAGACTTCCCAGCACCGCTTCTTGTAGAGACTCTGCTTTCTCCACTGTCTCCTCTTGGCTCCCTGGTCGAAAATGGGCCGTCCATGTACGTTTAAGTTGGGCTCTGGGCTCTCGATTCTGTTGCATGGGTCTGTGTGACTGTTTTGAGGCCCAGACTGTGCCGTTTCGGTGCCTAGCGCTTCGTCCTCTGTGTTGAAATGAGAAAGTGTGACACGTCCCGCTTTGTTCATTTTCCTGAGGATTCCTTGCCTATTCAGGGTCCTTGTGTCTGGCTAGAAACTTTAGGATTCTCTCTTCTATCTCTGTGGCAAATATTGCTGCAAATTTGACTGGGTTTGTAAGGAATCGAGGGATTCCTTGCTCAGGTATGGAAGTTTCAAGTGTGTTCATTCTTCCATTCCCGGATCCTGGAATATCCTTCTTTTTCCTTGTGTCTTCTTGAATTTCTTTCCCCAAACGTTTGCTAGTTTTCGATTGACATAGCTTTCACCTGTTTGGCTAGGGTTCTTCATAGAGATCTTATTTTTGCACTGGCAAGCTGTTGTTTCTTCTTTGAGCTTCAGTTTTTCTATCCTTTGCAACTTTTCATTGGTTTGTTTCGGCAGAAGTGCATCGCTGAGCTCACATCTGCTGGCTATGCTCCTGTATTTGCTCGGAAGTGTGGCCCTGTCTGACATCCCTTCCCATTGGACTCTACACTACCTGTGACGCCTGCCCCAGAACGACCGAAGCAGTGGTGAGCAGGCTCCCCCCCAGGATTCCACCCGGCCCACCCCTGGCCACCGACTCAGAAGGTGCGGTCCTCACTGCTGCACCACCGGCCGGCCCCTTTCATGTTCCACTGGCAACCTGCAGTTGAGTGCAATGGGACTTGAATGGGCTACTTGAGACCAGCTCTGGCACTGTGTAGATGAGGCCAGGTTGTTTTTCGGCTCTTCTGTGATGTCAGAGGATTTGTCATAATTGTGTATCTGCTGTCCCGGCTAGCTTCACGGACGCAGGGTTTCCGAGCCCGCTTGGAGGAGTCTCATGACTCATCCTTCCCAGTTAGCCCAGGTTTGACCTTCGCTGTCATTTGTTCGCTTGTGAATTTCTCTGACTTTCAAACGGTAAGCCAGAGTGTGTCTAAAGACTGACATCTTTCATTGTGGATTATTCAGGTGTGGTTTCTGTTCGCCTTCCGTTTTCTGGGACCTTTTTTTCTTTTCCATAGTATACTCGTCATGGTCTTTCTCAGCTATCTCCCTTAGACATGCTTATCAGTCCGTTCTGCTTCACTCCAAGTGATTAATTTTGTATTTCTTTAATCACCGTATGTTCTCTAGGCTGAGGTGTGAGTCCTTTCGTGACTCTTGGTTGTTGTCTTTGAATTTGCAATGGGCACATGTAGGGATCTTTGCTAGCCTAGCCTAGGTCAAACTAAGCACTGAGAACATGCGGTCATCTGGGTTGGTTTGCCATGCTGAGATCAGAAACTGCAAATTCGCGGGTGTCCTGCCAACCCCCTTCATGGACATAAGGTTTCCGAGACAAATTAGACAAATCTGATGAATTTCTCTCTCCAGGAAAGATATTTTTCTGTCTCTTTTCTGGTTTTGGGAAGTTTCGAACTTGACCCCTGATCCTTGAACGTTCCCCTAGATTCCGTCTAGATACGGGCTTACTTTCTTTCTAGAGGGTGTGCCATATATTTACCTTACGTCCTCAGTCCTGGCCTGCTTATTTTCTTGAAACAGAATTGTAATGTTCTAATTTTCAGCCAGCTTCCTTACGTATGGTGTCAAAACACACAAGCAATAATCCATCTATGGCAAGAGGTAGGGGGATAGAATTTCATTAGGGCCAAACTGAGCACTCCAGCCTGGGAGGGCAGCCTTCACAAAGAAACGAAGCCATCTGGAAAAGGGTGCTTTTCAGTACACTTGTGGAGCCCTTTCAAACACAGGGACAACCCCAAGCATGACAGGGCCCCATTCCTTGAAGGCCTCCAAGACATCTCTTGGGACACGTTAGCATGTACCCCGTTGGCCCCCGTGACGCCTGAGCTATGGAAAGTGAGACTGATCTTAAAGAATGCTAGGGGCCTAGGAAAGGAGGCATCGATTCTTCTCTTCAATGTCCTCAAAGCATCGTTCTTGACTTTGGATTATGCTTAAGGCAGAAAGACAACGTAGGTCTGATAAGGCCCAAGTCCGGCCTCTTGTTTCCAGTCAAGCTGCAAGCTTGAATCAGCGTGGCCTCCCTATAGACTTGAGTAGATGACAATGTTCTCCTCTCAGTGCTTGTCCCTGTACTCTCACTTCTCCCCAAGTATTCCTTTCATTTCCCTTGAATCAGAGTCTGATTTATCTCTTCCAGTTTCTGTGCCCGCTTTCTGTTTGTCAAAGCTGTTTCTGGGTATCTCTGCCTTTAATAGCCTAGCGTAGGCCAATCCTCAGACTGGAACCATGCGGCCATCTTGGGGGACATGTTCAGCGTGATGTCATAAACAACCTCAAAATTCTAAGTTGTCCTGACAATCTCCATGCACACAGAGTTTGAGAGCCATCTCGGACCAGTCTGACTCCTCACCCTTTCCAGGAGGGATAGTTGTCCTTTTTCTGGATTTCTTGTCGTTTTTCTAAGTTTCCCCTCGAACTTTGAAAGGCCTGCTACATTCTCTCTGGACACTGGTTTCTTTCCTGTAAGATGATTCTGGGTTGTATCTCTTATAGCAGGTGTAGATGGCCTAGTGGGTAGACCTTCCCCAGAGAAAGTCCTGGACTCCCTCTCAAGTTGAGTTTGCCTAGGCAATCCTCTGATGCACAGTGATCGTGTCACTCCTAGCACTGTGCGAATTCCATCTTCGCAGGTCACATGTTTTCCTTCCTTCTTCCTTTGGGGAAGTGTACCAGAAAATTCACAGATTGTAATATTCTCATGGTTCTTTTTCTGCTGCGTATCGATAACGCATCCTCACAATTGTTACTTATTGATGATCTCTGCCCGCACGTACCATGAACTCTATATTTCCTAACGCTGCTAACGTGATCTGCACCCGTGATGTGAAACAGTGAGGCCGGGCCGCCCAAGCAGAACGTGAGCTCGTACCCGCTCCACCACATGGCCGGCCCTGAATTGGACTTTTGGACCAACCTTTTCCTGAACTTGGGAAGACGTGGGCCTGTTTGGATTATTCGTCAAGGTGATTAGTAGTAACATCTTGGACGGTAAACTTTTCCCTTGGTTCATGGGCTTAGTTCGGATCATGTTCCCTGGGTAGTATTCCTCTTCATCTATTTGGAATGGTCTACGTTTCTGTAGCATCAGTAAGAATTTTGAGGTGAATTTCCATCCTTGGAAGTTCAACTTCTCTAATCTCATTCAGCCCCCAAAGCTTAATTCCGTCATTCTGGACTCCTATTTGGATTTTGGATTTTAGGTGAATTTATTGCCATAACCCTGCATTAGAGCATCCTATATCTTTCAGATTTGCATCCTCATCGATTTAGACTTCTGTGTAGGTTACAACATCTTCACCAGCGTAAGCCTAATCACAGGACCTCACCGCACACTTGTGCCTCATCATGTCTTTCACCTTCCCCCACCACCCGGCTTTGCCTCTGGGAACCCCCAATCAAATGTCCCGTGCCGCCTGTTCGTCAGTGCTTCTTTTTTCTTCTCCTTGTAGTTGAGATTCTACGGTATTTGACTTTCTCCCTGGGGCTTGTTTCACTTCCCCTAAAACCCTCACTGTCACTCTGGTGGTCACAAATGGCTGGATTGCATCCTTTGTTCTGGCTCAGTGGTATGCCATTGTGTGGCTATAGCCCATCTTCCTTCTGCATTCATCCCTTGCTGGGCACCAGGGCGGCTTCCAAGTCTTGAATAGTGGGAGTAAGGCTGTGGTGAACTCAGTGGTGCACATGTCTTTATGCAGTAGTTTCTCCGAGTTCTTTGGTTAAACACGCCGCAGAGGAATAGCTGGAATCATATGGGACATGGAATCCAAAACTTCTGAGGCAGTTCCACACCGCTTGGCGTAGTGGCTGCTCGGGTTTCCGCTCCCACCAGCAGTGCAGGAGGCTTCCCTTCTCTCCACCTCCTCTCTGACACTTGATGTTTCCCGTCTGCTTCCTTATAGCCATCATGACCACAGTGAGCTGCTATGTCCTTGCAGTTTGGATTTGCATTGGCCTGAGACCTAATGATGGTGAACATGTGTTCAGGCACCTGTTGGCCCTCTTTCGATCTCCTAAGGAGAAATCCCTGTTTCCATCTTTTGCCCAGATTTTCATGGGCTTGTGGTGTCTCTTCTGGTGAAGACGTTTGAGTTGATTGCATCTTGGGGCTTTTCACCCCGTGTCCGACGTGTGCTTTGCAAACATCCTCTGCCAGTTGTTGTGCTGTCTTTGCATTGAGGCGATGGTTTCCTTGACTGGGCAGAAGCGTGTGCATTTGATGTGGTCCCGTTTGTTTCTTGTTTCCTCTGTTACCCTTGCCCAGTCAGACACGCCTCTTCCAAATAGGTGGCTCAGACAGATGGCAAAGAGCAGTCTGCCTAGGTCTTCTCCTACAAGTTTCACGGTTTCAAGTCTGCCATTCCAGGCTTTAATCCATTTCGAGGTGGTGTGTGTCTCATGTGTAACATCATGGTGTACTCTCGTTGTGTCCCATGTGGCTGTGCAGACTTCCCAGCACCGCTTCTTGTAGAGACTCTGCTTTCTCCACTGTCTCCTCTTGGCTCCCTGGTCGAAAATGGGCCGTCCATGTACGTTTAAGTTGGGCTCTGGGCTCTCGATTCTGTTGCATGGGTCTGTGTGACTGTTTTGAGGCCCAGACTGTGCCGTTTCGGTGCCTAGCGCTTCGTCCTCTGTGTTGAAATGAGAAAGTGTGACACGTCCCGCTTTGTTCATTTTCCTGAGGATTCCTTGCCTATTCAGGGTCTCTTGTGTCTGGCTAGAAACTTTAGGATTCTCTCTTCTATCTCTGTGGCAAATATTGCTGCAAATTTGACTGGGTTTGTAAGGAATCGAGGGATTCCTTGCTCAGGTATGGAAGTTTCAAGTGTGTTCATTCTTCCATTCCCGGATCCTGGAATATCCTTCTTTTTCCTTGTGTCTTCTTGAATTTCTTTCCCCAAACGTTTGCTAGTTTTCGATTGACATAGCTTTCACCTGTTTGGCCAGGGTTCTTCATAGAGATCTTATTTTTGCACTGGCAAGCTGTTGTTTCTTCTTTGAGCTTCAGTTTTTCTATCCTTTGCAACTTTTCATTGGTTTGTTTCGGCAGAAGTGCATCGCTGAGCTCACATCTGCTGGCTATGCTCCTGTATTTGCTCGGAAGTGTGGCCCTGTCTGACATCCCTTCCCATTGGACTCTACACTACCTGTGACGCCTGCCCCAGAACGACCGAAGCAGTGGTGAGCAGGCTCCCCCCCAGGATTCCACCCGGCCCACCCCTGGCCACCGACTCAGAAGGTGCGGTCCTCACTGCTGCACCACCGGCCGGCCCCTTTCATGTTCCACTGGCAACCTGCAGTTGAGTGCAATGGGACTTGAATGGGCTACTTGAGACCAGCTCTGGCACTGTGTAGATGAGGCCAGGTTGTTTTTCGGCTCTTCTGTGATGTCAGAGGATTTGTCATAATTGTGTATCTGCTGTCCCGGCTAGCTTCACGGACGCAGGGTTTCCGAGCCCGCTTGGAGGAGTCTCATGACTCATCCTTCCCAGTTAGCCCAGGTTTGACCTTCGCTGTCATTTGTTCGCTTGTGAATTTCTCTGACTTTCAAACGGTAAGCCAGAGTGTGTCTAAAGACTGACATCTTTCATTGTGGATTATTCAGGTGTGGTTTCTGTTCGCCTTCCGTTTTCTGGGACCTTTTTTTCTTTTCCATAGTATACTCGTCATGGTCTTTCTCAGCTATCTCCCTTAGACATGCTTATCAGTCCGTTCTGCTTCACTCCAAGTGATTAATTTTGTATTTCTTTAATCACCGTATGTTCTCTAGGCTGAGGTGTGAGTCCTTTCGTGACTCTTGGTTGTTGTCTTTGAATTTGCAATGGGCACATGTAGGGATCTTTGCTAGCCTAGCCTAGGTCAAACTAAGCACTGAGAACATGCGGTCATCTGGGTTGGTTTGCCATGCTGAGATCAGAAACTGCAAATTCGCGGGTGTCCTGCCAACCCCCTTCATGGACATAAGGTTTCCGAGACAAATTAGACAAATCTGATGAATTTCTCTCTCCAGGAAAGATATTTTTCTGTCTCTTTTCTGGTTTTGGGAAGTTTCGAACTTGACCCCTGATCCTTGAACGTTCCCCTAGATTCCGTCTAGATACGGGCTTACTTTCTTTCTAGAGGGTGTGCCATATATTTACCTTACGTCCTCAGTCCTGGCCTGCTTATTTCCTTGAAACAGAATTGTAATGTTCTAATTTTCAGCCAGCTTCCTTACGTATGGTGTCAAAACACACAAGCAATAATCCATCTATGGCAAGAGGTAGGGGGATAGAATTTCATTAGGGCCAAACTGAGCACTCCAGCCTGGGAGGGCAGCCTTCACAAAGAAACGAAGCCATCTGGAAAAGGGTGCTTTTCAGTACACTTGTGGAGCCCTTTCAAACACAGGGACAACCCCAAGCATGACAGGGCCCCATTCCTTGAAGGCCTCCAAGACATCTCTTGGGACACGTTAGCATGTACCCCGTTGGCCCCCGTGACGCCTGAGCTATGGAAAGTGAGACTGATCTTAAAGAATGCTAGGGGCCTAGGAAAGGAGGCATCGATTCTTCTCTTCAATGTCCTCAAAGCATCGTTCTTGACTTTGGATTATGCTTAAGGCAGAAAGACAACGTAGGTCTGATAAGGCCCAAGTCCGGCCTCTTGTTTCCAGTCAAGCTGCAAGCTTGAATCAGCGTGGCCTCCCTATAGACTTGAGTAGATGACAATGTTCTCCTCTCAGTGCTTGTCCCTGTACTCTCACTTCTCCCCAAGTATTCCTTTCATTTCCCTTGAATCAGAGTCTGATTTATCTCTTCCAGTTTCTGTGCCCGCTTTCTGTTTGTCAAAGCTGTTTCTGGGTATCTCTGCCTTTAATAGCCTAGCGTAGGCCAATCCTCAGACTGGAACCATGCGGCCATCTTGGGGGACATGTTCAGCGTGATGTCATAAACAACCTCAAAATTCTAAGTTGTCCTGACAATCTCCATGCACACAGAGTTTGAGAGCCATCTCGGACCAGTCTGACTCCTCACCCTTTCCAGGAGGGATAGTTGTCCTTTTTCTGGATTTCTTGTCGTTTTTCTAAGTTTCCCCTCGAACTTTGAAAGGCCTGCTACATTCTCTCTGGACACTGGTTTCTTTCCTGTAAGATGATTCTGGGTTGTATCTCTTATAGCAGGTGTAGATGGCCTAGTGGGTAGACCTTCCCCAGAGAAAGTCCTGGACTCCCTCTCAAGTTGAGTTTGCCTAGGCAATCCTCTGATGCACAGTGATCGTGTCACTCCTAGCACTGTGCGAATTCCATCTTCGCAGGTCACATGTTTTCCTTCCTTCTTCCTTTGGGGAAGTGTACCAGAAAATTCACAGATTGTAATATTCTCATGGTTCTTTTTCTGCTGCGTATCGATAACGCATCCTCACAATTGTTACTTATTGATGATCTCTGCCCGCACGTACCATGAACTCTATATTTCCTAACGCTGCTAACGTGATCTGCACCCGTGATGTGAAACAGTGAGGCCGGGCCGCCCAAGCAGAACGTGAGCTCGTACCCGCTCCACCACATGGCCGGCCCTGAATTGGACTTTTGGACCAACCTTTTCCTGAACTTGGGAAGACGTGGGCCTGTTTGGATTATTCGTCAAGGTGATTAGTAGTAACATCTTGGACGGTAACCTTTTCCCTTGGTTCATGGGCTTAGTTCGGATCATGTTCCCTGGGTAGTATTCCTCTTCATCTATTTGGAATGGTCTACGTTTCTGTAGCATCAGTAAGAATTTTGAGGTGAATTTCCATCCTTGGAAGTTCAACTTCTCTAATCTCATTCAGCCCCCAAAGCTTAATTCCGTCATTCTGGACTCCTATTTGGATTTTGGATTTTAGGTGAATTTATTGCCATAACCCTGCATTAGAGCATCCTATATCTTTCAGATTTGCATCCTCATCGATTTAGACTTCTGTGTAGGTTACAACATCTTCACCAGCGTAAGCCTAATCACAGGACCTCACCGCACACTTGTGCCTCATCATGTCTTTCACCTTCCCCCACCACCCGGCTTTGCCTCTGGGAACCCCCAATCAAATGTCCCGTGCCGCCTGTTCGTCAGTGCTTCTTTTTTCTTCTCCTTGTAGTTGAGATTCTACGGTATTTGACTTTCTCCCTGGGGCTTGTTTCACTTCCCCTAAAACCCTCACTGTCACTCTGGTGGTCACAAATGGCTGGATTGCATCCTTTGTTCTGGCTCAGTGGTATGCCATTGTGTGGCTATAGCCCATCTTCCTTCTGCATTCATCCCTTGCTGGGCACCAGGGCGGCTTCCAAGTCTTGAATAGTGGGAGTAAGGCTGTGGTGAACTCAGTGGTGCACATGTCTTTATGCAGTAGTTTCTCCGAGTTCTTTGGTTAAACACGCCGCAGAGGAATAGCTGGAATCATATGGGACATGGAATCCAAAACTTCTGAGGCAGTTCCACACCGCTTGGCGTAGTGGCTGCTCGGGTTTCCGCTCCCACCAGCAGTGCAGGAGGCTTCCCTTCTCTCCACCTCCTCTCTGACACTTGATGTTTCCCGTCTGCTTCCTTATAGCCATCATGACCACAGTGAGCTGCTATGTCCTTGCAGTTTGGATTTGCATTGGCCTGAGACCTAATGATGGTGAACATGTGTTCAGGCACCTGTTGGCCCTCTTTCGATCTCCTAAGGAGAAATCCCTGTTTCCATCTTTTGCCCAGATTTTCATGGGCTTGTGGTGTCTCTTCTGGTGAAGACGTTTGAGTTGATTGCATCTTGGGGCTTTTCACCCCGTGTCCGACGTGTGCTTTGCAAACATCCTCTGCCAGTTGTTGTGCTGTCTTTGCATTGAGGCGATGGTTTCCTTGACTGGGCAGAAGCGTGTGCATTTGATGTGGTCCCGTTTGTTTCTTGTTTCCTCTGTTACCCTTGCCCAGTCAGACACGCCTCTTCCAAATAGGTGGCTCAGACAGATGGCAAAGAGCAGTCTGCCTAGGTCTTCTCCTACAAGTTTCACGGTTTCAAGTCTGCCATTCCAGGCTTTAATCCATTTCGAGGTGGTGTGTGTCTCATGTGTAACATCATGGTGTACTCTCGTTGTGTCCCATGTGGCTGTGCAGACTTCCCAGCACCGCTTCTTGTAGAGACTCTGCTTTCTCCACTGTCTCCTCTTGGCTCCCTGGTCGAAAATGGGCCGTCCATGTACGTTTAAGTTGGGCTCTGGGCTCTCGATTCTGTTGCATGGGTCTGTGTGACTGTTTTGAGGCCCAGACTGTGCCGTTTCGGTGCCTAGCGCTTCGTCCTCTGTGTTGAAATGAGAAAGTGTGACACGTCCCGCTTTGTTCATTTTCCTGAGGATTCCTTGCCTATTCAGGGTCTCTTGTGTCTGGCTAGAAACTTTAGGATTCTCTCTTCTATCTCTGTGGCAAATATTGCTGCAAATTTGACTGGGTTTGTAAGGAATCGAGGGATTCCTTGCTCAGGTATGGAAGTTTCAAGTGTGTTCATTCTTCCATTCCCGGATCCTGGAATATCCTTCTTTTTCCTTGTGTCTTCTTGAATTTCTTTCCCCAAACGTTTGCTAGTTTTCGATTGACATAGCTTTCACCTGTTTGGCTAGGGTTCTTCATAGAGATCTTATTTTTGCACTGGCAAGCTGTTGTTTCTTCTTTGAGCTTCAGTTTTTCTATCCTTTGCAACTTTTCATTGGTTTGTTTCGGCAGAAGTGCATCGCTGAGCTCACATCTGCTGGCTATGCTCCTGTATTTGCTCGGAAGTGTGGCCCTGTCTGACATCCCTTCCCATTGGACTCTACACTACCTGTGACGCCTGCCCCAGAACGACTGAAGCAGTGGTGAGCAGGCTCCCCCCCAGGATTCCACCCGGCCCACCCCTGGCCACCGACTCAGAAGGTGCGGTCCTCACTGCTGCACCACCGGCCGGCCCCTTTCATGTTCCACTGGCAACCTGCAGTTGAGTGCAATGGGACTTGAATGGGCTACTTGAGACCAGCTCTGGCACTGTGTAGATGAGGCCAGGTTGTTTTTCGGCTCTTCTGTGATGTCAGAGGATTTGTCATAATTGTGTATCTGCTGTCCCGGCTAGCTTCACGGACGCAGGGTTTCCGAGCCCGCTTGGAGGAGTCTCATGACTCATCCTTCCCAGTTAGCCCAGGTTTGACCTTCGCTGTCATTTGTTCGCTTGTGAATTTCTCTGACTTTCAAACGGTAAGCCAGAGTGTGTCTAAAGACTGACATCTTTCATTGTGGATTATTCAGGTGTGGTTTCTGTTCGCCTTCCGTTTTCTGGGACCTTTTTTTCTTTTCCATAGTATACTCGTCATGGTCTTTCTCAGCTATCTCCCTTAGACATGCTTATCAGTCCGTTCTGCTTCACTCCAAGTGATTAATTTTGTATTTCTTTAATCACCGTATGTTCTCTAGGCTGAGGTGTGAGTCCTTTCGTGACTCTTGGTTGTTGTCTTTGAATTTGCAATGGGCACATGTAGGGATCTTTGCTAGCCTAGCCTAGGTCAAACTAAGCACTGAGAACATGCGGTCATCTGGGTTGGTTTGCCATGCTGAGATCAGAAACTGCAAATTCGCGGGTGTCCTGCCAACCCCCTTCATGGACATAAGGTTTCCGAGACAAATTAGACAAATCTGATGAATTTCTCTCTCCAGGAAAGATATTTTTCTGTCTCTTTTCTGGTTTTGGGAAGTTTCGAACTTGACCCCTGATCCTTGAACGTTCCCCTAGATTCCGTCTAGATACGGGCTTACTTTCTTTCTAGAGGGTGTGCCATATATTTACCTTACGTCCTCAGTCCTGGCCTGCTTATTTCCTTGAAACAGAATTGTAATGTTCTAATTTTCAGCCAGCTTCCTTACGTATGGTGTCAAAACACACAAGCAATAATCCATCTATGGCAAGAGGTAGGGGGATAGAATTTCATTAGGGCCAAACTGAGCACTCCAGCCTGGGAGGGCAGCCTTCACAAAGAAACGAAGCCATCTGGAAAAGGGTGCTTTTCAGTACACTTGTGGAGCCCTTTCAAACACAGGGACAACCCCAAGCATGACAGGGCCCCATTCCTTGAAGGCCTCCAAGACATCTCTTGGGACACGTTAGCATGTACCCCGTTGGCCCCCGTGACGCCTGAGCTATGGAAAGTGAGACTGATCTTAAAGAATGCTAGGGGCCTAGGAAAGGAGGCATCGATTCTTCTCTTCAATGTCCTCAAAGCATCGTTCTTGACTTTGGATTATGCTTAAGGCAGAAAGACAACGTAGGTCTGATAAGGCCCAAGTCCGGCCTCTTGTTTCCAGTCAAGCTGCAAGCTTGAATCAGCGTGGCCTCCCTATAGACTTGAGTAGATGACAATGTTCTCCTCTCAGTGCTTGTCCCTGTACTCTCACTTCTCCCCAAGTATTCCTTTCATTTCCCTTGAATCAGAGTCTGATTTATCTCTTCCAGTTTCTGTGCCCGCTTTCTGTTTGTCAAAGCTGTTTCTGGGTATCTCTGCCTTTAATAGCCTAGCGTAGGCCAATCCTCAGACTGGAACCATGCGGCCATCTTGGGGGACATGTTCAGCGTGATGTCATAAACAACCTCAAAATTCTAAGTTGTCCTGACAATCTCCATGCACACAGAGTTTGAGAGCCATCTCGGACCAGTCTGACTCCTCACCCTTTCCAGGAGGGATAGTTGTCCTTTTTCTGGATTTCTTGTCGTTTTTCTAAGTTTCCCCTCGAACTTTGAAAGGCCTGCTACATTCTCTCTGGACACTGGTTTCTTTCCTGTAAGATGATTCTGGGTTGTATCTCTTATAGCAGGTGTAGATGGCCTAGTGGGTAGACCTTCCCCAGAGAAAGTCCTGGACTCCCTCTCAAGTTGAGTTTGCCTAGGCAATCCTCTGATGCACAGTGATCGTGTCACTCCTAGCACTGTGCGAATTCCATCTTCGCAGGTCACATGTTTTCCTTCCTTCTTCCTTTGGGGAAGTGTACCAGAAAATTCACAGATTGTAATATTCTCATGGTTCTTTTTCTGCTGCATATCGATAACGCATCCTCACAATTGTTACTTATTGATGATCTCTGCCCGCACGTACCATGAACTCTATATTTCCTAACGCTGCTAACGTGATCTGCACCCGTGATGTGAAACAGTGAGGCCGGGCCGCCCAAGCAGAACGTGAGCTCGTACCCGCTCCACCACATGGCCGGCCCTGAATTGGACTTTTGGACCAACCTTTTCCTGAACTTGGGAAGACGTGGGCCTGTTTGGATTATTCGTGAAGGTGATTAGTAGTAACATCTTGGACGGTAACCTTTTCCCTTGGTTCATGGGCTTAGTTCGGATCATGTTCCCTGGGTAGTATTCCTCTTCATCTATTTGGAATGGTCTACGTTTCTGTAGCATCAGTAAGAATTTTGAGGTGAATTTCCATCCTTGGAAGTTCAACTTCTCTAATCTCATTCAGCCCCCAAAGCTTAATTCCGTCATTCTGGACTCCTATTTGGATTTTGGATTTTAGGTGAATTTATTGCCATAACCCTGCATTAGAGCATCCTATATCTTTCAGATTTGCATCCTCATCGATTTAGACTTCTGTGTAGGTTACAACATCTTCACCAGCGTAAGCCTAATCACAGGACCTCACCGCACACTTGTGCCTCATCATGTCTTTCACCTTCCCCCACCACCCGGCTTTGCCTCTGGGAACCCCCAATCAAATGTCCCGTGCCGCCTGTTCGTCAGTGCTTCTTTTTTCTTCTCCTTGTAGTTGAGATTCTACGGTATTTGACTTTCTCCCTGGGGCTTGTTTCACTTCCCCTAAAACCCTCACTGTCACTCTGGTGGTCACAAATGGCTGGATTGCATCCTTTGTTCTGGCTCAGTGGTATGCCATTGTGTGGCTATAGCCCATCTTCCTTCTGCATTCATCCCTTGCTGGGCACCAGGGCGGCTTCCAAGTCTTGAATAGTGGGAGTAAGGCTGTGGTGAACTCAGTGGTGCACATGTCTTTATGCAGTAGTTTCTCCGAGTTCTTTGGTTAAACACGCCGCAGAGGAATAGCTGGAATCATATGGGACATGGAATCCAAAACTTCTGAGGCAGTTCCACACCGCTTGGCGTAGTGGCTGCTCGGGTTTCCGCTCCCACCAGCAGTGCAGGAGGCTTCCCTTCTCTCCACCTCCTCTCTGACACTTGATGTTTCCCGTCTGCTTCCTTATAGCCATCATGACCACAGTGAGCTGCTATGTCCTTGCAGTTTGGATTTGCATTGGCCTGAGACCTAATGATGGTGAACATGTGTTCAGGCACCTGTTGGCCCTCTTTCGATCTCCTAAGGAGAAATCCCTGTTTCCATCTTTTGCCCAGATTTTCATGGGCTTGTGGTGTCTCTTCTGGTGAAGACGTTTGAGTTGATTGCATCTTGGGGCTTTTCACCCCGTGTCCGACGTGTGCTTTGCAAACATCCTCTGCCAGTTGTTGTGCTGTCTTTGCATTGAGGCGATGGTTTCCTTGACTGGGCAGAAGCGTGTGCATTTGATGTGGTCCCGTTTGTTTCTTGTTTCCTCTGTTACCCTTGCCCAGTCAGACACGCCTCTTCCAAATAGGTGGCTCAGACAGATGGCAAAGAGCAGTCTGCCTAGGTCTTCTCCTACAAGTTTCACGGTTTCAAGTCTGCCATTCCAGGCTTTAATCCATTTCGAGGTGGTGTGTGTCTCATGTGTAACATCATGGTGTACTCTCGTTGTGTCCCATGTGGCTGTGCAGACTTCCCAGCACCGCTTCTTGTAGAGACTCTGCTTTCTCCACTGTCTCCTCTTGGCTCCCTGGTCGAAAATGGGCCGTCCATGTACGTTTAAGTTGGGCTCTGGGCTCTCGATTCTGTTGCATGGGTCTGTGTGACTGTTTTGAGGCCCAGACTGTGCCGTTTCGGTGCCTAGCGCTTCGTCCTCTGTGTTGAAATGAGAAAGTGTGACACGTCCCGCTTTGTTCATTTTCCTGAGGATTCCTTGCCTATTCAGGGTCTCTTGTGTCTGGCTAGAAACTTTAGGATTCTCTCTTCTATCTCTGTGGCAAATATTGCTGCAAATTTGACTGGGTTTGTAAGGAATCGAGGGATTCCTTGCTCAGGTATGGAAGTTTCAAGTGTGTTCATTCTTCCATTCCCGGATCCTGGAATATCCTTCTTTTTCCTTGTGTCTTCTTGAATTTCTTTCCCCAAACGTTTGCTAGTTTTCGATTGACATAGCTTTCACCTGTTTGGCTAGGGTTCTTCATAGAGATCTTATTTTTGCACTGGCAAGCTGTTGTTTCTTCTTTGAGCTTCAGTTTTTCTATCCTTTGCAACTTTTCATTGGTTTGTTTCGGCAGAAGTGCATCGCTGAGCTCACATCTGCTGGCTATGCTCCTGTATTTGCTCGGAAGTGTGGCCCTGTCTGACATCCCTTCCCATTGGACTCTACACTACCTGTGACGCCTGCCCCAGAACGACTGAAGCAGTGGTGAGCAGGCTCCCCCCCAGGATTCCACCCGGCCCACCCCTGGCCACCGACTCAGAAGGTGCGGTCCTCACTGCTGCACCACCGGCCGGCCCCTTTCATGTTCCACTGGCAACCTGCAGTTGAGTGCAATGGGACTTGAATGGGCTACTTGAGACCAGCTCTGGCACTGTGTAGATGAGGCCAGGTTGTTTTTCGGCTCTTCTGTGATGTCAGAGGATTTGTCATAATTGTGTATCTGCTGTCCCGGCTAGCTTCACGGACGCAGGGTTTCCGAGCCCGCTTGGAGGAGTCTCATGACTCATCCTTCCCAGTTAGCCCAGGTTTGACCTTCGCTGTCATTTGTTCGCTTGTGAATTTCTCTGACTTTCAAACGGTAAGCCAGAGTGTGTCTAAAGACTGACATCTTTCATTGTGGATTATTCAGGTGTGGTTTCTGTTCGCCTTCCGTTTTCTGGGACCTTTTTTTCTTTTCCATAGTATACTCATCATGGTCTTTCTCAGCTATCTCCCTTAGACATGCTTATCAGTCCGTTCTGCTTCACTCCAAGTGATTAATTTTGTATTTCTTTAATCACCGTATGTTCTCTAGGCTGAGGTGTGAGTCCTTTCGTGACTCTTGGTTGTTGTCTTTGAATTTGCAATGGGCACATGTAGGGATCTTTGCTAGCCTAGCCTAGGTCAAACTAAGCACTGAGAACATGCGGTCATCTGGGTTGGTTTGCCATGCTGAGATCAGAAACTGCAAATTCGCGGGTGTCCTGCCAACCCCCTTCATGGACATAAGGTTTCCGAGACAAATTAGACAAATCTGATGAATTTCTCTCTCCAGGAAAGATATTTTTCTGTCTCTTTTCTGGTTTTGGGAAGTTTCGAACTTGACCCCTGATCCTTGAACGTTCCCCTAGATTCCGTCTAGATACGGGCTTACTTTCTTTCTAGAGGGTGTGCCATATATTTACCTTACGTCCTCAGTCCTGGCCTGCTTATTTTCTTGAAACAGAATTGTAATGTTCTAATTTTCAGCCAGCTTCCTTACGTATGGTGTCAAAACACACAAGCAATAATCCATCTATGGCAAGAGGTAGGGGGATAGAATTTCATTAGGGCCAAACTGAGCACTCCAGCCTGGGAGGGCAGCCTTCACAAAGAAACGAAGCCATCTGGAAAAGGGTGCTTTTCAGTACACTTGTGGAGCCCTTTCAAACACAGGGACAACCCCAAGCATGACAGGGCCCCATTCCTTGAAGGCCTCCAAGACATCTCTTGGGACACGTTAGCATGTACCCCGTTGGCCCCCGTGACGCCTGAGCTATGGAAAGTGAGACTGATCTTAAAGAATGCTAGGGGCCTAGGAAAGGAGGCATCGATTCTTCTCTTCAATGTCCTCAAAGCATCGTTCTTGACTTTGGATTATGCTTAAGGCAGAAAGACAACGTAGGTCTGATAAGGCCCAAGTCCGGCCTCTTGTTTCCAGTCAAGCTGCAAGCTTGAATCAGCGTGGCCTCCCTATAGACTTGAGTAGATGACAATGTTCTCCTCTCAGTGCTTGTCCCTGTACTCTCACTTCTCCCCAAGTATTCCTTTCATTTCCCTTGAATCAGAGTCTGATTTATCTCTTCCAGTTTCTGTGCCCGCTTTCTGTTTGTCAAAGCTGTTTCTGGGTATCTCTGCCTTTAATAGCCTAGCGTAGGCCAATCCTCAGACTGGAACCATGCGGCCATCTTGGGGGACATGTTCAGCGTGATGTCATAAACAACCTCAAAATTCTAAGTTGTCCTGACAATCTCCATGCACACAGAGTTTGAGAGCCATCTCGGACCAGTCTGACTCCTCACCCTTTCCAGGAGGGATAGTTGTCCTTTTTCTGGATTTCTTGTCGTTTTTCTAAGTTTCCCCTCGAACTTTGAAAGGCCTGCTACATTCTCTCTGGACACTGGTTTCTTTCCTGTAAGATGATTCTGGGTTGTATCTCTTATAGCAGGTGTAGATGGCCTAGTGGGTAGACCTTCCCCAGAGAAAGTCCTGGACTCCCTCTCAAGTTGAGTTTGCCTAGGCAATCCTCTGATGCACAGTGATCGTGTCACTCCTAGCACTGTGCGAATTCCATCTTCGCAGGTCACATGTTTTCCTTCCTTCTTCCTTTGGGGAAGTGTACCAGAAAATTCACAGATTGTAATGCTCTCATGGTTCTTTTTCTGCTGCGTATCGATAACGCATCCTCACAATTGTTACTTATTGATGATCTCTGCCCGCACGTACCATGAACTCTATATTTCCTAACGCTGCTAACGTGATCTGCACCCGTGATGTGAAACAGTGAGGCCGGGCCGCCCAAGCAGAACGTGAGCTCGTACCCGCTCCACCACATGGCCGGCCCTGAATTGGACTTTTGGACCAACCTTTTCCTGAACTTGGGAAGACGTGGGCCTGTTTGGATTATTCGTGAAGGTGATTAGTAGTAACATCTTGGACGGTAACCTTTTCCCTTGGTTCATGGGCTTAGTTCGGATCATGTTCCCTGGGTAGTATTCCTCTTCATCTATTTGGAATGGTCTACGTTTCTGTAGCATCAGTAAGAATTTTGAGGTGAATTTCCATCCTTGGAAGTTCAACTTCTCTAATCTCATTCAGCCCCCAAAGCTTAATTCCGTCATTCTGGACTCCTATTTGGATTTTGGATTTTAGGTGAATTTATTGCCATAACCCTGCATTAGAGCATCCTATATCTTTCAGATTTGCATCCTCATCGATTTAGACTTCTGTGTAGGTTACAACATCTTCACCAGCGTAAGCCTAATCACAGGACCTCACCGCACACTTGTGCCTCATCATGTCTTTCACCTTCCCCCACCACCCGGCTTTGCCTCTGGGAACCCCCAATCAAATGTCCCGTGCCGCCTGTTCGTCAGTGCTTCTTTTTTCTTCTCCTTGTAGTTGAGATTCTACGGTATTTGACTTTCTCCCTGGGGCTTGTTTCACTTCCCCTAAAACCCTCACTGTCACTCTGGTGGTCACAAATGGCTGGATTGCATCCTTTGTTCTGGCTGAGTGGTATGCCATTGTGTGGCTATAGCCCATCTTCCTTCTGCATTCATCCCTTGCTGGGCACCAGGGCGGCTTCCAAGTCTTGAATAGTGGGAGTAAGGCTGTGGTGAACTCAGTGGTGCACATGTCTTTATGCAGTAGTTTCTCCGAGTTCTTTGGTTAAACACGCCGCAGAGGAATAGCTGGAATCATATGGGACATGGAATCCAAAACTTCTGAGGCAGTTCCACACCGCTTGGCGTAGTGGCTGCTCGGGTTTCCGCTCCCACCAGCAGTGCAGGAGGCTTCCCTTCTCTCCACCTCCTCTCTGACACTTGATGTTTCCCGTCTGCTTCCTTATAGCCATCATGACCACAGTGAGCTGCTATGTCCTTGCAGTTTGGATTTGCATTGGCCTGAGACCTAATGATGGTGAACATGTGTTCAGGCACCTGTTGGCCCTCTTTCGATCTCCTAAGGAGAAATCCCTGTTTCCATCTTTTGCCCAGATTTTCATGGGCTTGTGGTGTCTCTTCTGGTGAAGACGTTTGAGTTGATTGCATCTTGGGGCTTTTCACCCCGTGTCCGACGTGTGCTTTGCAAACATCCTCTGCCAGTTGTTGTGCTGTCTTTGCATTGAGGCGATGGTTTCCTTGACTGGGCAGAAGCGTGTGCATTTGATGTGGTCCCGTTTGTTTCTTGTTTCCTCTGTTACCCTTGCCCAGTCAGACACGCCTCTTCCAAATAGGTGGCTCAGACAGATGGCAAAGAGCAGTCTGCCTAGGTCTTCTCCTACAAGTTTCACGGTTTCAAGTCTGCCATTCCAGGCTTTAATCCATTTCGAGGTGGTGTGTGTCTCATGTGTAACATCATGGTGTACTCTCGTTGTGTCCCATGTGGCTGTGCAGACTTCCCAGCACCGCTTCTTGTAGAGACTCTGCTTTCTCCACTGTCTCCTCTTGGCTCCCTGGTCGAAAATGGGCCGTCCATGTACGTTTAAGTTGGGCTCTGGGCTCTCGATTCTGTTGCATGGGTCTGTGTGACTGTTTTGAGGCCCAGACTGTGCCGTTTCGGTGCCTAGCGCTTCGTCCTCTGTGTTGAAATGAGAAAGTGTGACACGTCCCGCTTTGTTCATTTTCCTGAGGATTCCTTGCCTATTCAGGGTCTCTTGTGTCTGGCTAGAAACTTTAGGATTCTCTCTTCTATCTCTGTGGCAAATATTGCTGCAAATTTGACTGGGTTTGTAAGGAATCGAGGGATTCCTTGCTCAGGTATGGAAGTTTCAAGTGTGTTCATTCTTCCATTCCCGGATCCTGGAATATCCTTCTTTTTCCTTGTGTCTTCTTGAATTTCTTTCCCCAAACGTTTGCTAGTTTTCGATTGACATAGCTTTCACCTGTTTGGCTAGGGTTCTTCATAGAGATCTTATTTTTGCACTGGCAAGCTGTTGTTTCTTCTTTGAGCTTCAGTTTTTCTATCCTTTGCAACTTTTCATTGGTTTGTTTCGGCAGAAGTGCATCGCTGAGCTCACATCTGCTGGCTATGCTCCTGTATTTGCTCGGAAGTGTGGCCCTGTCTGACATCCCTTCCCATTGGACTCTACACTACCTGTGACGCCTGCCCCAGAACGACTGAAGCAGTGGTGAGCAGGCTCCCCCCCAGGATTCCACCCGGCCCACCCCTGGCCACCGACTCAGAAGGTGCGGTCCTCACTGCTGCACCACCGGCCGGCCCCTTTCATGTTCCACTGGCAACCTGCAGTTGAGTGCAATGGGACTTGAATGGGCTACTTGAGACCAGCTCTGGCACTGTGTAGATGAGGCCAGGTTGTTTTTCGGCTCTTCTGTGATGTCAGAGGATTTGTCATAATTGTGTATCTGCTGTCCCGGCTAGCTTCACGGACGCAGGGTTTCCGAGCCCGCTTGGAGGAGTCTCATGACTCATCCTTCCCAGTTAGCCCAGGTTTGACCTTCGCTGTCATTTGTTCGCTTGTGAATTTCTCTGACTTTCAAACGGTAAGCCAGAGTGTGTCTAAAGACTGACATCTTTCATTGTGGATTATTCAGGTGTGGTTTCTGTTCGCCTTCCGTTTTCTGGGACCTTTTTTTCTTTTCCATAGTATACTCGTCATGGTCTTTCTCAGCTATCTCCCTTAGACATGCTTATCAGTCCGTTCTGCTTCACTCCAAGTGATTAATTTTGTATTTCTTTAATCACCGTATGTTCTCCAGGCTGAGGTGTGAGTCCTTTCGTGACTCTTGGTTGTTGTCTTTGAATTTGCAATGGGCACATGTAGGGATCTTTGCTAGCCTAGCCTAGGTCAAACTAAGCACTGAGAACATGCGGTCATCTGGGTTGGTTTGCCATGCTGAGATCAGAAACTGCAAATTCGCGGGTGTCCTGCCAACCCCCTTCATGGACATAAGGTTTCCGAGACAAATTAGACAAATCTGATGAATTTCTCTCTCCAGGAAAGATATTTTTCTGTCTCTTTTCTGGTTTTGGGAAGTTTCGAACTTGACCCCTGATCCTTGAACGTTCCCCTAGATTCCGTCTAGATACGGGCTTACTTTCTTTCTAGAGGGTGTGCCATATATTTACCTTACGTCCTCAGTCCTGGCCTGCTTATTTTCTTGAAACAGAATTGTAATGTTCTAATTTTCAGCCAGCTTCCTTACGTATGGTGTCAAAACACACAAGCAATAATCCATCTATGGCAAGAGGTAGGGGGATAGAATTTCATTAGGGCCAAACTGAGCACTCCAGCCTGGGAGGGCAGCCTTCACAAAGAAACGAAGCCATCTGGAAAAGGGTGCTTTTCAGTACACTTGTGGAGCCCTTTCAAACACAGGGACAACCCCAAGCATGACAGGGCCCCATTCCTTGAAGGCCTCCAAGACATCTCTTGGGACACGTTAGCATGTACCCCGTTGGCCCCCGTGACGCCTGAGCTATGGAAAGTGAGACTGATCTTAAAGAATGCTAGGGGCCTAGGAAAGGAGGCATCGATTCTTCTCTTCAATGTCCTCAAAGCATCGTTCTTGACTTTGGATTATGCTTAAGGCAGAAAGACAACGTAGGTCTGATAAGGCCCAAGTCCGGCCTCTTGTTTCCAGTCAAGCTGCAAGCTTGAATCAGCGTGGCCTCCCTATAGACTTGAGTAGATGACAATGTTCTCCTCTCAGTGCTTGTCCCTGTACTCTCACTTCTCCCCAAGTATTCCTTTCATTTCCCTTGAATCAGAGTCTGATTTATCTCTTCCAGTTTCTGTGCCCGCTTTCTGTTTGTCAAAGCTGTTTCTGGGTATCTCTGCCTTTAATAGCCTAGCGTAGGCCAATCCTCAGACTGGAACCATGCGGCCATCTTGGGGGACATGTTCAGCGTGATGTCATAAACAACCTCAAAATTCTAAGTTGTCCTGACAATCTCCATGCACACAGAGTTTGAGAGCCATCTCGGACCAGTCTGACTCCTCACCCTTTCCAGGAGGGATAGTTGTCCTTTTTCTGGATTTCTTGTCGTTTTTCTAAGTTTCCCCTCGAACTTTGAAAGGCCTGCTACATTCTCTCTGGACACTGGTTTCTTTCCTGTAAGATGATTCTGGGTTGTATCTCTTATAGCAGGTGTAGATGGCCTAGTGGGTAGACCTTCCCCAGAGAAAGTCCTGGACTCCCTCTCAAGTTGAGTTTGCCTAGGCAATCCTCTGATGCACAGTGATCGTGTCACTCCTAGCACTGTGCGAATTCCATCTTCGCAGGTCACATGTTTTCCTTCCTTCTTCCTTTGGGGAAGTGTACCAGAAAATTCACAGATTGTAATATTCTCATGGTTCTTTTTCTGCTGCGTATCGATAACGCATCCTCACAATTGTTACTTATTGATGATCTCTGCCCGCACGTACCATGAACTCTATATTTCCTAACGCTGCTAACGTGATCTGCACCCGTGATGTGAAACAGTGAGGCCGGGCCGCCCAAGCAGAACGTGAGCTCGTACCCGCTCCACCACATGGCCGGCCCTGAATTGGACTTTTGGACCAACCTTTTCCTGAACTTGGGAAGACGTGGGCCTGTTTGGATTATTCGTCAAGGTGATTAGTAGTAACATCTTGGACGGTAACCTTTTCCCTTGGTTCATGGGCTTAGTTCGGATCATGTTCCCTGGGTAGTATTCCTCTTCATCTATTTGGAATGGTCTACGTTTCTGTAGCATCAGTAAGAATTTTGAGGTGAATTTCCATCCTTGGAAGTTCAACTTCTCTAATCTCATTCAGCCCCCAAAGCTTAATTCCGTCATTCTGGACTCCTATTTGGATTTTGGATTTTAGGTGAATTTATTGCCATAACCCTGCATTAGAGCATCCTATATCTTTCAGATTTGCATCCTCATCGATTTAGACTTCTGTGTAGGTTACAACATCTTCACCAGCGTAAGCCTAATCACAGGACCTCACCGCACACTTGTGCCTCATCATGTCTTTCACCTTCCCCCACCACCCGGCTTTGCCTCTGGGAACCCCCAATCAAATGTCCCGTGCCGCCTGTTCGTCAGTGCTTCTTTTTTCTTCTCCTTGTAGTTGAGATTCTACGGTATTTGACTTTCTCCCTGGGGCTTGTTTCACTTCCCCTAAAACCCTCACTGTCACTCTGGTGGTCACAAATGGCTGGATTGCATCCTTTGTTCTGGCTGAGTGGTATGCCATTGTGTGGCTATAGCCCATCTTCCTTCTGCATTCATCCCTTGCTGGGCACCAGGGCGGCTTCCAAGTCTTGAATAGTGGGAGTAAGGCTGTGGTGAACTCAGTGGTGCACATGTCTTTATGCAGTAGTTTCTCCGAGTTCTTTGGTTAAACACGCCGCAGAGGAATAGCTGGAATCATATGGGACATGGAATCCAAAACTTCTGAGGCAGTTCCACACCGCTTGGCGTAGTGGCTGCTCGGGTTTCCGCTCCCACCAGCAGTGCAGGAGGCTTCCCTTCTCTCCACCTCCTCTCTGACACTTGATGTTTCCCGTCTGCTTCCTTATAGCCATCATGACCACAGTGAGCTGCTATGTCCTTGCAGTTTGGATTTGCATTGGCCTGAGACCTAATGATGGTGAACATGTGTTCAGGCACCTGTTGGCCCTCTTTCGATCTCCTAAGGAGAAATCCCTGTTTCCATCTTTTGCCCAGATTTTCATGGGCTTGTGGTGTCTCTTCTGGTGAAGACGTTTGAGTTGATTGCATCTTGGGGCTTTTCACCCCGTGTCCGACGTGTGCTTTGCAAACATCCTCTGCCAGTTGTTGTGCTGTCTTTGCATTGAGGCGATGGTTTCCTTGACTGGGCAGAAGCGTGTGCATTTGATGTGGTCCCGTTTGTTTCTTGTTTCCTCTGTTACCCTTGCCCAGTCAGACACGCCTCTTCCAAATAGGTGGCTCAGACAGATGGCAAAGAGCAGTCTGCCTAGGTCTTCTCCTACAAGTTTCACGGTTTCAAGTCTGCCATTCCAGGCTTTAATCCATTTCGAGGTGGTGTGTGTCTCATGTGTAACATCATGGTGTACTCTCGTTGTGTCCCATGTGGCTGTGCAGACTTCCCAGCACCGCTTCTTGTAGAGACTCTGCTTTCTCCACTGTCTCCTCTTGGCTCCCTGGTCGAAAATGGGCCGTCCATGTACGTTTAAGTTGGGCTCTGGGCTCTCGATTCTGTTGCATGGGTCTGTGTGACTGTTTTGAGGCCCAGACTGTGCCGTTTCGGTGCCTAGCGCTTCGTCCTCTGTGTTGAAATGAGAAAGTGTGACACGTCCCGCTTTGTTCATTTTCCTGAGGATTCCTTGCCTATTCAGGGTCTCTTGTGTCTGGCTAGAAACTTTAGGATTCTCTCTTCTATCTCTGTGGCAAATATTGCTGCAAATTTGACTGGGTTTGTAAGGAATCGAGGGATTCCTTGCTCAGGTATGGAAGTTTCAAGTGTGTTCATTCTTCCATTCCCGGATCCTGGAATATCCTTCTTTTTCCTTGTGTCTTCTTGAATTTCTTTCCCCAAACGTTTGCTAGTTTTCGATTGACATAGCTTTCACCTGTTTGGCTAGGGTTCTTCATAGAGATCTTATTTTTGCACTGGCAAGCTGTTGTTTCTTCTTTGAGCTTCAGTTTTTCTATCCTTTGCAACTTTTCATTGGTTTGTTTCGGCAGAAGTGCATCGCTGAGCTCACATCTGCTGGCTATGCTCCTGTATTTGCTCGGAAGTGTGGCCCTGTCTGACATCCCTTCCCATTGGACTCTACACTACCTGTGACGCCTGCCCCAGAACGACTGAAGCAGTGGTGAGCAGGCTCCCCCCCAGGATTCCACCCGGCCCACCCCTGGCCACCGACTCAGAAGGTGCGGTCCTCACTGCTGCACCACCGGCCGGCCCCTTTCATGTTCCACTGGCAACCTGCAGTTGAGTGCAATGGGACTTGAATGGGCTACTTGAGACCAGCTCTGGCACTGTGTAGATGAGGCCAGGTTGTTTTTCGGCTCTTCTGTGATGTCAGAGGATTTGTCATAATTGTGTATCTGCTGTCCCGGCTAGCTTCACGGACGCAGGGTTTCCGAGCCCGCTTGGAGGAGTCTCATGACTCATCCTTCCCAGTTAGCCCAGGTTTGACCTTCGCTGTCATTTGTTCGCTTGTGAATTTCTCTGACTTTCAAACGGTAAGCCAGAGTGTGTCTAAAGACTGACATCTTTCATTGTGGATTATTCAGGTGTGGTTTCTGTTCGCCTTCCGTTTTCTGGGACCTTTTTTTCTTTTCCATAGTATACTCGTCATGGTCTTTCTCAGCTATCTCCCTTAGACATGCTTATCAGTCCGTTCTGCTTCACTCCAAGTGATTAATTTTGTATTTCTTTAATCACCGTATGTTCTCTAGGCTGAGGTGTGAGTCCTTTCGTGACTCTTGGTTGTTGTCTTTGAATTTGCAATGGGCACATGTAGGGATCTTTGCTAGCCTAGCCTAGGTCAAACTAAGCACTGAGAACATGCGGTCATCTGGGTTGGTTTGCCATGCTGAGATCAGAAACTGCAAATTCGCGGGTGTCCTGCCAACCCCCTTCATGGACATAAGGTTTCCGAGACAAATTAGACAAATCTGATGAATTTCTCTCTCCAGGAAAGATATTTTTCTGTCTCTTTTCTGGTTTTGGGAAGTTTCGAACTTGACCCCTGATCCTTGAACGTTCCCCTAGATTCCGTCTAGATACGGGCTTACTTTCTTTCTAGAGGGTGTGCCATATATTTACCTTACGTCCTCAGTCCTGGCCTGCTTATTTCCTTGAAACAGAATTGTAATGTTCTAATTTTCAGCCAGCTTCCTTACGTATGGTGTCAAAACACACAAGCAATAATCCATCTATGGCAAGAGGTAGGGGGATAGAATTTCATTAGGGCCAAACTGAGCACTCCAGCCTGGGAGGGCAGCCTTCACAAAGAAACGAAGCCATCTGGAAAAGGGTGCTTTTCAGTACACTTGTGGAGCCCTTTCAAACACAGGGACAACCCCAAGCATGACAGGGCCCCATTCCTTGAAGGCCTCCAAGACATCTCTTGGGACACGTTAGCATGTACCCCGTTGGCCCCCGTGACGCCTGAGCTATGGAAAGTGAGACTGATCTTAAAGAATGCTAGGGGCCTAGGAAAGGAGGCATCGATTCTTCTCTTCAATGTCCTCAAAGCATCGTTCTTGACTTTGGATTATGCTTAAGGCAGAAAGACAACGTAGGTCTGATAAGGCCCAAGTCCGGCCTCTTGTTTCCAGTCAAGCTGCAAGCTTGAATCAGCGTGGCCTCCCTATAGACTTGAGTAGATGACAATGTTCTCCTCTCAGTGCTTGTCCCTGTACTCTCACTTCTCCCCAAGTATTCCTTTCATTTCCCTTGAATCAGAGTCTGATTTATCTCTTCCAGTTTCTGTGCCCGCTTTCTGTTTGTCAAAGCTGTTTCTGGGTATCTCTGCCTTTAATAGCCTAGCGTAGGCCAATCCTCAGACTGGAACCATGCGGCCATCTTGGGGGACATGTTCAGCGTGATGTCATAAACAACCTCAAAATTCTAAGTTGTCCTGACAATCTCCATGCACACAGAGTTTGAGAGCCATCTCGGACCAGTCTGACTCCTCACCCTTTCCAGGAGGGATAGTTGTCCTTTTTCTGGATTTCTTGTCGTTTTTCTAAGTTTCCCCTCGAACTTTGAAAGGCCTGCTACATTCTCTCTGGACACTGGTTTCTTTCCTGTAAGATGATTCTGGGTTGTATCTCTTATAGCAGGTGTAGATGGCCTAGTGGGTAGACCTTCCCCAGAGAAAGTCCTGGACTCCCTCTCAAGTTGAGTTTGCCTAGGCAATCCTCTGATGCACAGTGATCGTGTCACTCCTAGCACTGTGCGAATTCCATCTTCGCAGGTCACATGTTTTCCTTCCTTCTTCCTTTGGGGAAGTGTACCAGAAAATTCACAGATTGTAATATTCTCATGGTTCTTTTTCTGCTGCGTATCGATAACGCATCCTCACAATTGTTACTTATTGATGATCTCTGCCCGCACGTACCATGAACTCTATATTTCCTAACGCTGCTAACGTGATCTGCACCCGTGATGTGAAACAGTGAGGCCGGGCCGCCCAAGCAGAACGTGAGCTCGTACCCGCTCCACCACATGGCCGGCCCTGAATTGGACTTTTGGACCAACCTTTTCCTGAACTTGGGAAGACGTGGGCCTGTTTGGATTATTCGTCAAGGTGATTAGTAGTAACATCATGGACGGTAACCTTTTCCCTTGGTTCATGGGCTTAGTTCGGATCATGTTCCCTGGGTAGTATTCCTCTTCATCTATTTGGAATGGTCTACGTTTCTGTAGCATCAGTAAGAATTTTGAGGTGAATTTCCATCCTTGGAAGTTCAACTTCTCTAATCTCATTCAGCCCCCAAAGCTTTATTCCGTCATTCTGGACTCCTATTTGGATTTTGGATTTTATTTGAATTTATTGCCATAACCCTGCATTAGAGCATCCTATATCTTTCAGATTTGCATCCTCATCGATTTAGACTTCTGTGTAGGTTACAACATCTTCACCAGCGTAAGCCTAATCACAGGACCTCACCGCACACTTGTGCCTCATCATGTCTTTCACCTTCCCCCACCACCCGGCTTTACCTCTGGGAACCCCCAATCAAATGTCCCGTGCCGCCTGTTCGTCAGTGCTTCTTTTTTCTTCTCCTTGTAGGTGAGATTCTACGGTATTTGACTTTCTCCCTGGGGCTTGTTTCACTTCCCCTAAAACCCTCACTGTCACTCTGGTGGTCACAAATGGCTGGATTGCATCCTTTGTTCTGGCTGAGTGGTATGCCATTGTGTGGCTATAGCCCATCTTCCTTCTGCATTCATCCCTTGCTGGGCACCAGGGCGGCTTCCAAGTCTTGAATAGTGGGAGTAAGGCTGTGGTGAACTCAGTGGTGCACATGTCTTTATGCAGTAGTTTCTCCGAGTTCTTTGGTTAAACACGCCGCAGAGGAATAGCTGGAATCATATGGGACATGGAATCCAAAACTTCTGAGGCAGTTCCACACCGCTTGGCGTAGTGGCTGCTCGGGTTTCCGCTCCCACCAGCAGTGCAGGAGGCTTCCCTTCTCTCCACCTCCTCTCTGACACTTGATGTTTCCCGTCTGCTTCCTTATAGCCATCATGACCACAGTGAGCTGCTATGTCCTTGCAGTTTGGATTTGCATTGGCCTGAGACCTAATGATGGTGAACATGTGTTCAGGCACCTGTTGGCCCTCTTTCGATCTCCTAAGGAGAAATCCCTGTTTCCATCTTTTGCCCAGATTTTCATGGGCTTGTGGTGTCTCTTCTGGTGAAGATGTTTGAGTTGATTGCATCTTGGGGCTTTTCACCCCGTGTCCGACGTGTGCTTTGCAAACATCCTCTGCCAGTTGTTGTGCTGTCTTTGCATTGAGGCGATGGTTTCCTTGACTGGGCAGAAGCGTGTGCATTTGATGTGGTCCCGTTTGTTTCTTGTTTCCTCTGTTACCCTTGCCCAGTCAGACACGCCTCTTCCAAATAGGTGGCTCAGACAGATGGCAAAGAGCAGTCTGCCTAGGTCTTCTCCTACAAGTTTCACGGTTTCAAGTCTGCCATTCCAGGCTTTAATCCATTTCGAGGTGGTGTGTGTCTCATGTGTAACATCATGGTGTACTCTCGTTGTGTCCCATGTGGCTGTGCAGACTTCCCAGCACCGCTTCTTGTAGAGACTCTGCTTTCTCCACTGTCTCCTCTTGGCTCCCTGGTCGAAAATGGGCCGTCCATGTACGTTTAAGTTGGGCTCTGGGCTCTCGATTCTGTTGCATGGGTCTGTGTGACTGTTTTGAGGCCCAGACTGTGCCGTTTCGGTGCCTAGCGCTTCGTCCTCTGTGTTGAAATGAGAAAGTGTGACACGTCCCGCTTTGTTCATTTTCCTGAGGATTCCTTGCCTATTCAGGGTCTCTTGTGTCTGGCTAGAAACTTTAGGATTCTCTCTTCTATCTCTGTGGCAAATATTGCTGCAAATTTGACTGGGTTTGTAAGGAATCGAGGGATTCCTTGCTCAGGTATGGAAGTTTCAAGTGTGTTCATTCTTCCATTCCCGGATCCTGGAATATCCTTCTTTTTCCTTGTGTCTTCTTGAATTTCTTTCCCCAAACGTTTGCTAGTTTTCGATTGACATAGCTTTCACCTGTTTGGCCAGGGTTCTTCATAGAGATCTTATTTTTGCACTGGCAAGCTGTTGTTTCTTCTTTGAGCTTCAGTTTTTCTATCCTTTGCAACTTTTCATTGGTTTGTTTCGGCAGAAGTGCATCGCTGAGCTCACATCTGCTGGCTATGCTCCTGTATTTGCTCGGAAGTGTGGCCCTGTCTGACATCCCTTCCCATTGGACTCTACACTACCTGTGACGCCTGCCCCAGAACGACTGAAGCAGTGGTGAGCAGGCTCCACCCCTGGATTCCACCCGGCCCACCCCTGGCCACCGACTCAGAAGGTGCGGTCCTCACTGCTGCACCACCGGCCGGCCCCTTTCATGTTCCACTGGCAACCTGCAGTTGAGTGCAATGGGACTTGAATGGGCTACTTGAGACCAGCTCTGGCACTGTGTAGATGAGGCCAGGTTGTTTTTCGGCTCTTCTGTGATGTCAGAGGATTTGTCATAATTGTGTATCTGCTGTCCCGGCTAGCTTCACGGACGCAGGGTTTCCGAGCCCGCTTGGAGGAGTCTCATGACTCATCCTTCCCAGTTAGCCCAGGTTTGACCTTCGCTGTCATTTGTTCGCTTGTGAATTTCTCTGACTTTCAAACGGTAAGCCAGAGTGTGTCTAAAGACTGACATCTTTCATTGTGGATTATTCAGGTGTGGTTTCTGTTCGCCTTCCGTTTTCTGGGACCTTTTTTTCTTTTCCATAGTATACTCATCATGGTCTTTCTCAGCTATCTCCCTTAGACATGCTTATCAGTCCGTTCTGCTTCACTCCAAGTGATTAATTTTGTATTTCTTTAATCACCGTATGTTCTCCAGGCTGAGGTGTGAGTCCTTTCGTGACTCTTGGTTGTTGTCTTTGAATTTGCAATGGGCACATGTAGGGATCTTTGCTAGCCTAGCCTAGGTCAAACTAAGCACTGAGAACATGCGGTCATCTGGGTTGGTTTGCCATGCTGAGATCAGAAACTGCAAATTCGCGGGTGTCCTGCCAACCCCCTTCATGGACATAAGGTTTCCGAGACAAATTAGACAAATCTGATGAATTTCTCTCTCCAGGAAAGATATTTTTCTGTCTCTTTTCTGGTTTTGGGAAGTTTCGAACTTGACCCCTGATCCTTGAACGTTCCCCTAGATTCCGTCTAGATACGGGCTTACTTTCTTTCTAGAGGGTGTGCCATATATTTACCTTACGTCCTCAGTCCTGGCCTGCTTATTTTCTTGAAACAGAATTGTAATGTTCTAATTTTCAGCCAGCTTCCTTACGTATGGTGTCAAAACACACAAGCAATAATCCATCTATGGCAAGAGGTAGGGGGATAGAATTTCATTAGGGCCAAACTGAGCACTCCAGCCTGGGAGGGCAGCCTTCACAAAGAAACGAAGCCATCTGGAAAAGGGTGCTTTTCAGTACACTTGTGGAGCCCTTTCAAACACAGGGACAACCCCAAGCATGACAGGGCCCCATTCCTTGAAGGCCTCCAAGACATCTCTTGGGACACGTTAGCATGTACCCCGTTGGCCCCCGTGACGCCTGAGCTATGGAAAGTGAGACTGATCTTAAAGAATGCTAGGGGCCTAGGAAAGGAGGCATCGATTCTTCTCTTCAATGTCCTCAAAGCATCGTTCTTGACTTTGGATTATGCTTAAGGCAGAAAGACAACGTAGGTCTGATAAGGCCCAAGTCCGGCCTCTTGTTTCCAGTCAAGCTGCAAGCTTGAATCAGCGTGGCCTCCCTATAGACTTGAGTAGATGACAATGTTCTCCTCTCAGTGCTTGTCCCTGTACTCTCACTTCTCCCCAAGTATTCCTTTCATTTCCCTTGAATCAGAGTCTGATTTATCTCTTCCAGTTTCTGTGCCCGCTTTCTGTTTGTCAAAGCTGTTTCTGGGTATCTCTGCCTTTAATAGCCTAGCGTAGGCCAATCCTCAGACTGGAACCATGCGGCCATCTTGGGGGACATGTTCAGCGTGATGTCATAAACAACCTCAAAATTCTAAGTTGTCCTGACAATCTCCATGCACACAGAGTTTGAGAGCCATCTCGGACCAGTCTGACTCCTCACCCTTTCCAGGAGGGATAGTTGTCCTTTTTCTGGATTTCTTGTCGTTTTTCTAAGTTTCCCCTCGAACTTTGAAAGGCCTGCTACATTCTCTCTGGACACTGGTTTCTTTCCTGTAAGATGATTCTGGGTTGTATCTCTTATAGCAGGTGTAGATGGCCTAGTGGGTAGACCTTCCCCAGAGAAAGTCCTGGACTCCCTCTCAAGTTGAGTTTGCCTAGGCAATCCTCTGATGCACAGTGATCGTGTCACTCCTAGCACTGTGCGAATTCCATCTTCGCAGGTCACATGTTTTCCTTCCTTCTTCCTTTGGGGAAGTGTACCAGAAAATTCACAGATTGTAATGCTCTCATGGTTCTTTTTCTGCTGCGTATCGATAACGCATCCTCACAATTGTTACTTATTGATGATCTCTGCCCGCACGTACCATGAACTCTATATTTCCTAACGCTGCTAACGTGATCTGCACCCGTGATGTGAAACAGTGAGGCCGGGCCGCCCAAGCAGAACGTGAGCTCGTACCCGCTCCACCACATGGCCGGCCCTGAATTGGACTTTTGGACCAACCTTTTCCTGAACTTGGGAAGACGTGGGCCTGTTTGGATTATTCGTGAAGGTGATTAGTAGTAACATCTTGGACGGTAACCTTTTCCCTTGGTTCATGGGCTTAGTTCGGATCATGTTCCCTGGGTAGTATTCCTCTTCATCTATTTGGAATGGTCTACGTTTCTGTAGCATCAGTAAGAATTTTGAGGTGAATTTCCATCCTTGGAAGTTCAACTTCTCTAATCTCATTCAGCCCCCAAAGCTTAATTCCGTCATTCTGGACTCCTATTTGGATTTTGGATTTTAGGTGAATTTATTGCCATAACCCTGCATTAGAGCATCCTATATCTTTGAGATTTGCATCCTCATCGATTTAGACTTCTGTGTAGGTTACAACATCTTCACCAGCGTAAGCCTAATCACAGGACCTCACCGCACACTTGTGCCTCATCATGTCTTTCACCTTCCCCCACCACCCGGCTTTGCCTCTGGGAACCCCCAATCAAATGTCCCGTGCCGCCTGTTCGTCAGTGCTTCTTTTTTCTTCTCCTTGTAGTTGAGATTCTACGGTATTTGACTTTCTCCCTGGGGCTTGTTTCACTTCCCCTAAAACCCTCACTGTCACTCTGGTGGTCACAAATGGCTGGATTGCATCCTTTGTTCTGGCTGAGTGGTATGCCATTGTGTGGCTATAGCCCATCTTCCTTCTGCATTCATCCCTTGCTGGTCACCAGGGCGGCTTCCAAGTCTTGAATAGTGGGAGTAAGGCTGTGGTGAACTCAGTGGTGCACATGTCTTTATGCAGTAGTTTCTCCGAGTTCTTTGGTTAAACACGCCGCAGAGGAATAGCTGGAATCATATGGGACATGGAATCCAAAACTTCTGAGGCAGTTCCACACCGCTTGGCGTAGTGGCTGCTCGGGTTTCCGCTCCCACCAGCAGTGCAGGAGGCTTCCCTTCTCTCCACCTCCTCTCTGACACTTGATGTTTCCCGTCTGCTTCCTTATAGCCATCATGACCACAGTGAGCTGCTATGTCCTTGCAGTTTGGATTTGCATTGGCCTGAGACCTAATGATGGTGAACATGTGTTCAGGCACCTGTTGGCCCTCTTTCGATCTCCTAAGGAGAAATCCCTGTTTCCATCTTTTGCCCAGATTTTCATGGGCTTGTGGTGTCTCTTCTGGTGAAGACGTTTGAGTTGATTGCATCTTGGGGCTTTTCACCCCGTGTCCGACGTGTGCTTTGCAAACATCCTCTGCCAGTTGTTGTGCTGTCTTTGCATTGAGGCGATGGTTTCCTTGACTGGGCAGAAGCGTGTGCATTTGATGTGGTCCCGTTTGTTTCTTGTTTCCTCTGTTACCCTTGCCCAGTCAGACACGCCTCTTCCAAATAGGTGGCTCAGACAGATGGCAAAGAGCAGTCTGCCTAGGTCTTCTCCTACAAGTTTCACGGTTTCAAGTCTGCCATTCCAGGCTTTAATCCATTTCGAGGTGGTGTGTGTCTCATGTGTAACATCATGGTGTACTCTCGTTGTGTCCCATGTGGCTGTGCAGACTTCCCAGCACCGCTTCTTGTAGAGACTCTGCTTTCTCCACTGTCTCCTCTTGGCTCCCTGGTCGAAAATGGGCCGTCCATGTACGTTTAAGTTGGGCTCTGGGCTCTCGATTCTGTTGCATGGGTCTGTGTGACTGTTTTGAGGCCCAGACTGTGCCGTTTCGGTGCCTAGCGCTTCGTCCTCTGTGTTGAAATGAGAAAGTGTGACACGTCCCGCTTTGTTCATTTTCCTGAGGATTCCTTGCCTATTCAGGGTCTCTTGTGTCTGGCTAGAAACTTTAGGATTCTCTCTTCTATCTCTGTGGCAAATATTGCTGCAAATTTGACTGGGTTTGTAAGGAATCGAGGGATTCCTTGCTCAGGTATGGAAGTTTCAAGTGTGTTCATTCTTCCATTCCCGGATCCTGGAATATCCTTCTTTTTCCTTGTGTCTTCTTGAATTTCTTTCCCCAAACGTTTGCTAGTTTTCGATTGACATAGCTTTCACCTGTTTGGCTAGGGTTCTTCATAGAGATCTTATTTTTGCACTGGCAAGCTGTTGTTTCTTCTTTGAGCTTCAGTTTTTCTATCCTTTGCAACTTTTCATTGGTTTGTTTCGGCAGAAGTGCATCGCTGAGCTCACATCTGCTGGCTATGCTCCTGTATTTGCTCGGAAGTGTGGCCCTGTCTGACATCCCTTCCCATTGGACTCTACACTACCTGTGACGCCTGCCCCAGAACGACTGAAGCAGTGGTGAGCAGGCTCCCCCCCAGGATTCCACCCGGCCCACCCCTGGCCACCGACTCAGAAGGTGCGGTCCTCACTGCTGCACCACCGGCCGGCCCCTTTCATGTTCCACTGGCAACCTGCAGTTGAGTGCAATGGGACTTGAATGGGCTACTTGAGACCAGCTCTGGCACTGTGTAGATGAGGCCAGGTTGTTTTTCGGCTCTTCTGTGATGTCAGAGGATTTGTCATAATTGTGTATCTGCTGTCCCGGCTAGCTTCACGGACGCAGGGTTTCCGAGCCCGCTTGGAGGAGTCTCATGACTCATCCTTCCCAGTTAGCCCAGGTTTGACCTTCGCTGTCATTTGTTCGCTTGTGAATTTCTCTGACTTTCAAACGGTAAGCCAGAGTGTGTCTAAAGACTGACATCTTTCATTGTGGATTATTCAGGTGTGGTTTCTGTTCGCCTTCCGTTTTCTGGGACCTTTTTTTCTTTTCCATAGTATACTCGTCATGGTCTTTCTCAGCTATCTCCCTTAGACATGCTTATCAGTCCGTTCTGCTTCACTCCAAGTGATTAATTTTGTATTTCTTTAATCACCGTATGTTCTCTAGGCTGAGGTGTGAGTCCTTTCGTGACTCTTGGTTGTTGTCTTTGAATTTGCAATGGGCACATGTAGGGATCTTTGCTAGCCTAGCCTAGGTCAAACTAAGCACTGAGAACATGCGGTCATCTGGGTTGGTTTGCCATGCTGAGATCAGAAACTGCAAATTCGCGGGTGTCCTGCCAACCCCCTTCATGGACATAAGGTTTCCGAGACAAATTAGACAAATCTGATGAATTTCTCTCTCCAGGAAAGATATTTTTCTGTCTCTTTTCTGGTTTTGGGAAGTTTCGAACTTGACCCCTGATCCTTGAACGTTCCCCTAGATTCCGTCTAGATACGGGCTTACTTTCTTTCTAGAGGGTGTGCCATATATTTACCTTACGTCCTCAGTCCTGGCCTGCTTATTTCCTTGAAACAGAATTGTAATGTTCTAATTTTCAGCCAGCTTCCTTACGTATGGTGTCAAAACACACAAGCAATAATCCATCTATGGCAAGAGGTAGGGGGATAGAATTTCATTAGGGCCAAACTGAGCACTCCAGCCTGGGAGGGCAGCCTTCACAAAGAAACGAAGCCATCTGGAAAAGGGTGCTTTTCAGTACACTTGTGGAGCCCTTTCAAACACAGGGACAACCCCAAGCATGACAGGGCCCCATTCCTTGAAGGCCTCCAAGACATCTCTTGGGACACGTTAGCATGTACCCCGTTGGCCCCCGTGACGCCTGAGCTATGGAAAGTGAGACTGATCTTAAAGAATGCTAGGGGCCTAGGAAAGGAGGCATCGATTCTTCTCTTCAATGTCCTCAAAGCATCGTTCTTGACTTTGGATTATGCTTAAGGCAGAAAGACAACGTAGGTCTGATAAGGCCCAAGTCCGGCCTCTTGTTTCCAGTCAAGCTGCAAGCTTGAATCAGCGTGGCCTCCCTATAGACTTGAGTAGATGACAATGTTCTCCTCTCAGTGCTTGTCCCTGTACTCTCACTTCTCCCCAAGTATTCCTTTCATTTCCCTTGAATCAGAGTCTGATTTATCTCTTCCAGTTTCTGTGCCCGCTTTCTGTTTGTCAAAGCTGTTTCTGGGTATCTCTGCCTTTAATAGCCTAGCGTAGGCCAATCCTCAGACTGGAACCATGCGGCCATCTTGGGGGACATGTTCAGCGTGATGTCATAAACAACCTCAAAATTCTAAGTTGTCCTGACAATCTCCATGCACACAGAGTTTGAGAGCCATCTCGGACCAGTCTGACTCCTCACCCTTTCCAGGAGGGATAGTTGTCCTTTTTCTGGATTTCTTGTCGTTTTTCTAAGTTTCCCCTCGAACTTTGAAAGGCCTGCTACATTCTCTCTGGACACTGGTTTCTTTCCTGTAAGATGATTCTGGGTTGTATCTCTTATAGCAGGTGTAGATGGCCTAGTGGGTAGACCTTCCCCAGAGAAAGTCCTGGACTCCCTCTCAAGTTGAGTTTGCCTAGGCAATCCTCTGATGCACAGTGATCGTGTCACTCCTAGCACTGTGCGAATTCCATCTTCGCAGGTCACATGTTTTCCTTCCTTCTTCCTTTGGGGAAGTGTACCAGAAAATTCACAGATTGTAATATTCTCATGGTTCTTTTTCTGCTGCATATCGATAACGCATCCTCACAATTGTTACTTATTGATGATCTCTGCCCGCACGTACCATGAACTCTATATTTCCTAACGCTGCTAACGTGATCTGCACCCGTGATGTGAAACAGTGAGGCCGGGCCGCCCAAGCAGAACGTGAGCTCGTACCCGCTCCACCACATGGCCGGCCCTGAATTGGACTTTTGGACCAACCTTTTCCTGAACTTGGGAAGACGTGGGCCTGTTTGGATTATTCGTCAAGGTGATTAGTAGTAACATCTTGGACGGTAACCTTTTCCCTTGGTTCATGGGCTTAGTTCGGATCATGTTCCCTGGGTAGTATTCCTCTTCATCTATTTGGAATGGTCTACGTTTCTGTAGCATCAGTAAGAATTTTGAGGTGAATTTCCATCCTTGGAAGTTCAACTTCTCTAATCTCATTCAGCCCCCAAAGCTTAATTCCGTCATTCTGGACTCCTATTTGGATTTTGGATTTTAGGTGAATTTATTGCCATAACCCTGCATTAGAGCATCCTATATCTTTCAGATTTGCATCCTCATCGATTTAGACTTCTGTGTAGGTTACAACATCTTCACCAGCGTAAGCCTAATCACAGGACCTCACCGCACACTTGTGCCTCATCATGTCTTTCACCTTCCCCCACCACCCGGCTTTGCCTCTGGGAACCCCCAATCAAATGTCCCGTGCCGCCTGTTCGTCAGTGCTTCTTTTTTCTTCTCCTTGTAGTTGAGATTCTACGGTATTTGACTTTCTCCCTGGGGCTTGTTTCACTTCCCCTAAAACCCTCACTGTCACTCTGGTGGTCACAAATGGCTGGATTGCATCCTTTGTTCTGGCTGAGTGGTATGCCATTGTGTGGCTATAGCCCATCTTCCTTCTGCATTCATCCCTTGCTGGGCACCAGGGCGGCTTCCAAGTCTTGAATAGTGGGAGTAAGGCTGTGGTGAACTCAGTGGTGCACATGTCTTTATGCAGTAGTTTCTCCGAGTTCTTTGGTTAAACACGCCGCAGAGGAATAGCTGGAATCATATGGGACATGGAATCCAAAACTTCTGAGGCAGTTCCACACCGCTTGGCGTAGTGGCTGCTCGGGTTTCCGCTCCCACCAGCAGTGCAGGAGGCTTCCCTTCTCTCCACCTCCTCTCTGACACTTGATGTTTCCCGTCTGCTTCCTTATAGCCATCATGACCACAGTGAGCTGCTATGTCCTTGCAGTTTGGATTTGCATTGGCCTGAGACCTAATGATGGTGAACATGTGTTCAGGCACCTGTTGGCCCTCTTTCGATCTCCTAAGGAGAAATCCCTGTTTCCATCTTTTGCCCAGATTTTCATGGGCTTGTGGTGTCTCTTCTGGTGAAGACGTTTGAGTTGATTGCATCTTGGGGCTTTTCACCCCGTGTCCGACGTGTGCTTTGCAAACATCCTCTGCCAGTTGTTGTGCTGTCTTTGCATTGAGGCGATGGTTTCCTTGACTGGGCAGAAGCGTGTGCATTTGATGTGGTCCCGTTTGTTTCTTGTTTCCTCTGTTACCCTTGCCCAGTCAGACACGCCTCTTCCAAATAGGTGGCTCAGACAGATGGCAAAGAGCAGTCTGCCTAGGTCTTCTCCTACAAGTTTCACGGTTTCAAGTCTGCCATTCCAGGCTTTAATCCATTTCGAGGTGGTGTGTGTCTCATGTGTAACATCATGGTGTACTCTCGTTGTGTCCCATGTGGCTGTGCAGACTTCCCAGCACCGCTTCTTGTAGAGACTCTGCTTTCTCCACTGTCTCCTCTTGGCTCCCTGGTCGAAAATGGGCCGTCCATGTACGTTTAAGTTGGGCTCTGGGCTCTCGATTCTGTTGCATGGGTCTGTGTGACTGTTTTGAGGCCCAGACTGTGCCGTTTCGGTGCCTAGCGCTTCGTCCTCTGTGTTGAAATGAGAAAGTGTGACACGTCCCGCTTTGTTCATTTTCCTGAGGATTCCTTGCCTATTCAGGGTCTCTTGTGTCTGGCTAGAAACTTTAGGATTCTCTCTTCTATCTCTGTGGCAAATATTGCTGCAAATTTGACTGGGTTTGTAAGGAATCGAGGGATTCCTTGCTCAGGTATGGAAGTTTCAAGTGTGTTCATTCTTCCATTCCCGGATCCTGGAATATCCTTCTTTTTCCTTGTGTCTTCTTGAATTTCTTTCCCCAAACGTTTGCTAGTTTTCGATTGACATAGCTTTCACCTGTTTGGCTAGGGTTCTCCATAGAGATCTTATTTTTGCACTGGCAAGCTGTTGTTTCTTCTTTGAGCTTCAGTTTTTCTATCCTTTGCAACTTTTCATTGGTTTGTTTCGGCAGAAGTGCATCGCTGAGCTCACATCTGCTGGCTATGCTCCTGTATTTGCTCGGAAGTGTGGCCCTGTCTGACATCCCTTCCCATTGGACTCTACACTACCTGTGACGCCTGCCCCAGAACGACTGAAGCAGTGGTGAGCAGGCTCCCCCCCAGGATTCCACCCGGCCCACCCCTGGCCACCGACTCAGAAGGTGCGGTCCTCACTGCTGCACCACCGGCCGGCCCCTTTCATGTTCCACTGGCAACCTGCAGTTGAGTGCAATGGGACTTGAATGGGCTACTTGAGACCAGCTCTGGCACTGTGTAGATGAGGCCAGGTTGTTTTTCGGCTCTTCTGTGATGTCAGAGGATTTGTCATAATTGTGTATCTGCTGTCCCGGCTAGCTTCACGGACGCAGGGTTTCCGAGCCCGCTTGGAGGAGTCTCATGACTCATCCTTCCCAGTTAGCCCAGGTTTGACCTTCGCTGTCATTTGTTCGCTTGTGAATTTCTCTGACTTTCAAACGGTAAGCCAGAGTGTGTCTAAAGACTGACATCTTTCATTGTGGATTATTCAGGTGTGGTTTCTGTTCGCCTTCCGTTTTCTGGGACCTTTTTTTCTTTTCCATAGTATACTCATCATGGTCTTTCTCAGCTATCTCCCTTAGACATGCTTATCAGTCCGTTCTGCTTCACTCCAAGTGATTAATTTTGTATTTCTTTAATCACCGTATGTTCTCTAGGCTGAGGTGTGAGTCCTTTCGTGACTCTTGGTTGTTGTCTTTGAATTTGCAATGGGCACATGTAGGGATCTTTGCTAGCCTAGCCTAGGTCAAACTAAGCACTGAGAACATGCGGTCATCTGGGTTGGTTTGCCATGCTGAGATCAGAAACTGCAAATTCGCGGGTGTCCTGCCAACCCCCTTCATGGACATAAGGTTTCCGAGACAAATTAGACAAATCTGATGAATTTCTCTCTCCAGGAAAGATATTTTTCTGTCTCTTTTCTGGTTTTGGGAAGTTTCGAACTTGACCCCTGATCCTTGAACGTTCCCCTAGATTCCGTCTAGATACGGGCTTACTTTCTTTCTAGAGGGTGTGCCATATATTTACCTTACGTCCTCAGTCCTGGCCTGCTTATTTTCTTGAAACAGAATTGTAATGTTCTAATTTTCAGCCAGCTTCCTTACGTATGGTGTCAAAACACACAAGCAATAATCCATCTATGGCAAGAGGTAGGGGGATAGAATTTCATTAGGGCCAAACTGAGCACTCCAGCCTGGGAGGGCAGCCTTCACAAAGAAACGAAGCCATCTGGAAAAGGGTGCTTTTCAGTACACTTGTGGAGCCCTTTCAAACACAGGGACAACCCCAAGCATGACAGGGCCCCATTCCTTGAAGGCCTCCAAGACATCTCTTGGGACACGTTAGCATGTACCCCGTTGGCCCCCGTGACGCCTGAGCTATGGAAAGTGAGACTGATCTTAAAGAATGCTAGGGGCCTAGGAAAGGAGGCATCGATTCTTCTCTTCAATGTCCTCAAAGCATCGTTCTTGACTTTGGATTATGCTTAAGGCAGAAAGACAACGTAGGTCTGATAAGGCCCAAGTCCGGCCTCTTGTTTCCAGTCAAGCTGCAAGCTTGAATCAGCGTGGCCTCCCTATAGACTTGAGTAGATGACAATGTTCTCCTCTCAGTGCTTGTCCCTGTACTCTCACTTCTCCCCAAGTATTCCTTTCATTTCCCTTGAATCAGAGTCTGATTTATCTCTTCCAGTTTCTGTGCCCGCTTTCTGTTTGTCAAAGCTGTTTCTGGGTATCTCTGCCTTTAATAGCCTAGCGTAGGCCAATCCTCAGACTGGAACCATGCGGCCATCTTGGGGGACATGTTCAGCGTGATGTCATAAACAACCTCAAAATTCTAAGTTGTCCTGACAATCTCCATGCACACAGAGTTTGAGAGCCATCTCGGACCAGTCTGACTCCTCACCCTTTCCAGGAGGGATAGTTGTCCTTTTTCTGGATTTCTTGTCGTTTTTCTAAGTTTCCCCTCGAACTTTGAAAGGCCTGCTACATTCTCTCTGGACACTGGTTTCTTTCCTGTAAGATGATTCTGGGTTGTATCTCTTATAGCAGGTGTAGATGGCCTAGTGGGTAGACCTTCCCCAGAGAAAGTCCTGGACTCCCTCTCAAGTTGAGTTTGCCTAGGCAATCCTCTGATGCACAGTGATCGTGTCACTCCTAGCACTGTGCGAATTCCATCTTCGCAGGTCACATGTTTTCCTTCCTTCTTCCTTTGGGGAAGTGTACCAGAAAATTCACAGATTGTAATGCTCTCATGGTTCTTTTTCTGCTGCGTATCGATAACGCATCCTCACAATTGTTACTTATTGATGATCTCTGCCCGCACGTACCATGAACTCTATATTTCCTAACGCTGCTAACGTGATCTGCACCCGTGATGTGAAACAGTGAGGCCGGGCCGCCCAAGCAGAACGTGAGCTCGTACCCGCTCCACCACATGGCCGGCCCTGAATTGGACTTTTGGACCAACCTTTTCCTGAACTTGGGAAGACGTGGGCCTGTTTGGATTATTCGTGAAGGTGATTAGTAGTAACATCTTGGACGGTAACCTTTTCCCTTGGTTCATGGGCTTAGTTCGGATCATGTTCCCTGGGTAGTATTCCTCTTCATCTATTTGGAATGGTCTACGTTTCTGTAGCATCAGTAAGAATTTTGAGGTGAATTTCCATCCTTGGAAGTTCAACTTCTCTAATCTCATTCAGCCCCCAAAGCTTAATTCCGTCATTCTGGACTCCTATTTGGATTTTGGATTTTAGGTGAATTTATTGCCATAACCCTGCATTAGAGCATCCTATATCTTTGAGATTTGCATCCTCATCGATTTAGACTTCTGTGTAGGTTACAACATCTTCACCAGCGTAAGCCTAATCACAGGACCTCACCGCACACTTGTGCCTCATCATGTCTTTCACCTTCCCCCACCACCCGGCTTTGCCTCTGGGAACCCCCAATCAAATGTCCCGTGCCGCCTGTTCGTCAGTGCTTCTTTTTTCTTCTCCTTGTAGTTGAGATTCTACGGTATTTGACTTTCTCCCTGGGGCTTGTTTCACTTCCCCTAAAACCCTCACTGTCACTCTGGTGGTCACAAATGGCTGGATTGCATCCTTTGTTCTGGCTGAGTGGTATGCCATTGTGTGGCTATAGCCCATCTTCCTTCTGCATTCATCCCTTGCTGGGCACCAGGGCGGCTTCCAAGTCTTGAATAGTGGGAGTAAGGCTGTGGTGAACTCAGTGGTGCACATGTCTTTATGCAGTAGTTTCTCCGAGTTCTTTGGTTAAACACGCCGCAGAGGAATAGCTGGAATCATATGGGACATGGAATCCAAAACTTCTGAGGCAGTTCCACACCGCTTGGCGTAGTGGCTGCTCGGGTTTCCGCTCCCACCAGCAGTGCAGGAGGCTTCCCTTCTCTCCACCTCCTCTCTGACACTTGATGTTTCCCGTCTGCTTCCTTATAGCCATCATGACCACAGTGAGCTGCTATGTCCTTGCAGTTTGGATTTGCATTGGCCTGAGACCTAATGATGGTGAACATGTGTTCAGGCACCTGTTGGCCCTCTTTCGATCTCCTAAGGAGAAATCCCTGTTTCCATCTTTTGCCCAGATTTTCATGGGCTTGTGGTGTCTCTTCTGGTGAAGACGTTTGAGTTGATTGCATCTTGGGGCTTTTCACCCCGTGTCCGACGTGTGCTTTGCAAACATCCTCTGCCAGTTGTTGTGCTGTCTTTGCATTGAGGCGATGGTTTCCTTGACTGGGCAGAAGCGTGTGCATTTGATGTGGTCCCGTTTGTTTCTTGTTTCCTCTGTTACCCTTGCCCAGTCAGACACGCCTCTTCCAAATAGGTGGCTCAGACAGATGGCAAAGAGCAGTCTGCCTAGGTCTTCTCCTACAAGTTTCACGGTTTCAAGTCTGCCATTCCAGGCTTTAATCCATTTCGAGGTGGTGTGTGTCTCATGTGTAACATCATGGTGTACTCTCGTTGTGTCCCATGTGGCTGTGCAGACTTCCCAGCACCGCTTCTTGTAGAGACTCTGCTTTCTCCACTGTCTCCTCTTGGCTCCCTGGTCGAAAATGGGCCGTCCATGTACGTTTAAGTTGGGCTCTGGGCTCTCGATTCTGTTGCATGGGTCTGTGTGACTGTTTTGAGGCCCAGACTGTGCCGTTTCGGTGCCTAGCGCTTCGTCCTCTGTGTTGAAATGAGAAAGTGTGACACGTCCCGCTTTGTTCATTTTCCTGAGGATTCCTTGCCTATTCAGGGTCTCTTGTGTCTGGCTAGAAACTTTAGGATTCTCTCTTCTATCTCTGTGGCAAATATTGCTGCAAATTTGACTGGGTTTGTAAGGAATCGAGGGATTCCTTGCTCAGGTATGGAAGTTTCAAGTGTGTTCATTCTTCCATTCCCGGATCCTGGAATATCCTTCTTTTTCCTTGTGTCTTCTTGAATTTCTTTCCCCAAACGTTTGCTAGTTTTCGATTGACATAGCTTTCACCTGTTTGGCTAGGGTTCTTCATAGAGATCTTATTTTTGCACTGGCAAGCTGTTGTTTCTTCTTTGAGCTTCAGTTTTTCTATCCTTTGCAACTTTTCATTGGTTTGTTTCGGCAGAAGTGCATCGCTGAGCTCACATCTGCTGGCTATGCTCCTGTATTTGCTCGGAAGTGTGGCCCTGTCTGACATCCCTTCCCATTGGACTCTACACTACCTGTGACGCCTGCCCCAGAACGACTGAAGCAGTGGTGAGCAGGCTCCCCCCCAGGATTCCACCCGGCCCACCCCTGGCCACCGACTCAGAAGGTGCGGTCCTCACTGCTGCACCACCGGCCGGCCCCTTTCATGTTCCACTGGCAACCTGCAGTTGAGTGCAATGGGACTTGAATGGGCTACTTGAGACCAGCTCTGGCACTGTGTAGATGAGGCCAGGTTGTTTTTCGGCTCTTCTGTGATGTCAGAGGATTTGTCATAATTGTGTATCTGCTGTCCCGGCTAGCTTCACGGACGCAGGGTTTCCGAGCCCGCTTGGAGGAGTCTCATGACTCATCCTTCCCAGTTAGCCCAGGTTTGACCTTCGCTGTCATTTGTTCGCTTGTGAATTTCTCTGACTTTCAAACGGTAAACCAGAGTGTGTCTAAAGACTGACATCTTTCATTGTGGATTATTCAGGTGTGGTTTCTGTTCGCCTTCCGTTTTCTGGGACCTTTTTTTCTTTTCCATAGTATACTCGTCATGGTCTTTCTCAGCTATCTCCCTTAGACATGCTTATCAGTCCGTTCTGCTTCACTCCAAGTGATTAATTTTGTATTTCTTTAATCACCGTATGTTCTCCAGGCTGAGGTGTGAGTCCTTTCGTGACTCTTGGTTGTTGTCTTTGAATTTGCAATGGGCACATGTAGGGATCTTTGCTAGCCTAGCCTAGGTCAAACTAAGCACTGAGAACATGCGGTCATCTGGGTTGGTTTGCCATGCTGAGATCAGAAACTGCAAATTCGCGGGTGTCCTGCCAACCCCCTTCGTGGACATAAGGTTTCCGAGACAAATTAGACAAATCTGATGAATTTCTCTCTCCAGGAAAGATATTTTTCTGTCTCTTTTCTGGTTTTGGGAAGTTTCGAACTTGACCCCTGATCCTTGAACGTTCCCCTAGATTCCGTCTAGATACGGGCTTACTTTCTTTCTAGAGGGTGTGCCATATATTTACCTTACGTCCTCAGTCCTGGCCTGCTTATTTTCTTGAAACAGAATTGTAATGTTCTAATTTTCAGCCAGCTTCCTTACGTATGGTGTCAAAACACACAAGCAGTAATCCATCTATGGCAAGAGGTAGGGGGATAGAATTTCATTAGGGCCAAACTGAGCACTCCAGCCTGGGAGGGCAGCCTTCACAAAGAAACGAAGCCATCTGGAAAAGGGTGCTTTTCAGTACACTTGTGGAGCCCTTTCAAACAAAGGGACAACCCCAAGCATGACAGGGCCCCATTCCTTGAAGGCCTCCAAGACATCTCTTGGGACACGTTAGCATGTACCCCGTTGGCCCCCGTGACGCCTGAGCTATGGAAAGTGAGACTGATCTTAAAGAATGCTAGGGGCCTAGGAAAGGAGGCATCGATTCTTCTCTTCAATGTCCTCAAAGCATCGTTCTTGACTTTGGATTATGCTTAAGGCAGAAAGACAACGTAGGTCTGATAAGGCCCAAGTCCGGCCTCTTGTTTCCAGTCAAGCTGCAAGCTTGAATCAGCGTGGCCTCCCTATAGACTTGAGTAGATGACAATGTTCTCCTCTCAGTGCTTGTCCCTGTACTCTCACTTCTCCCCAAGTATTCCTTTCATTTCCCTTGAATCAGAGTCTGATTTATCTCTTCCAGTTTCTGTGCCCGCTTTCTGTTTGTCAAAGCTGTTTCTGGGTATCTCTGCCTTTAATAGCCTAGCGTAGGCCAATCCTCAGACTGGAACCATGCGGCCATCTTGGGGGACATGTTCAGCGTGATGTCATAAACAACCTCAAAATTCTAAGTTGTCCTGACAATCTCCATGCACACAGAGTTTGAGAGCCATCTCGGACCAGTCTGACTCCTCACCCTTTCCAGGAGGGATAGTTGTCCTTTTTCTGGATTTCTTGTCGTTTTTCTAAGTTTCCCCTCGAACTTTGAAAGGCCTGCTACATTCTCTCTGGACACTGGTTTCTTTCCTGTAAGATGATTCTGGGTTGTATCTCTTATAGCAGGTGTAGATGGCCTAGTGGGTAGACCTTCCCCAGAGAAAGTCCTGGACTCCCTCTCAAGTTGAGTTTGCCTAGGCAATCCTCTGATGCACAGTGATCGTGTCACTCCTAGCACTGTGCGAATTCCATCTTCGCAGGTCACATGTTTTCCTTCCTTCTTCCTTTGGGGAAGTGTACCAGAAAATTCACAGATTGTAATATTCTCATGGTTCTTTTTCTGCTGCGTATCGATAACGCATCCTCACAATTGTTACTTATTGATGATCTCTGCCCGCACGTACCATGAACTCTATATTTCCTAACGCTGCTAACGTGATCTGCACCCGTGATGTGAAACAGTGAGGCCGGGCCGCCCAAGCAGAACGTGAGCTCGTACCCGCTCCACCACATGGCCGGCCCTGAATTGGACTTTTGGACCAACCTTTTCCTGAACTTGGGAAGACGTGGGCCTGTTTGGATTATTCGTCAAGGTGATTAGTAGTAACATCTTGGACGGTAACCTTTTCCCTTGGTTCATGGGCTTAGTTCGGATCATGTTCCCTGGGTAGTATTCCTCTTCATCTATTTGGAATGGTCTACGTTTCTGTAGCATCAGTAAGAATTTTGAGGTGAATTTCCATCCTTGGAAGTTCAACTTCTCTAATCTCATTCAGCCCCCAAAGCTTAATTCCGTCATTCTGGACTCCTATTTGGATTTTGGATTTTAGGTGAATTTATTGCCATAACCCTGCATTAGAGCATCCTATATCTTTCAGATTTGCATCCTCATCGATTTAGACTTCTGTGTAGGTTACAACATCTTCACCAGCGTAAGCCTAATCACAGGACCTCACCGCACACTTGTGCCTCATCATGTCTTTCACCTTCCCCCACCACCCGGCTTTGCCTCTGGGAACCCCCAATCAAATGTCCCGTGCCGCCTGTTCGTCAGTGCTTCTTTTTTCTTCTCCTTGTAGTTGAGATTCTACGGTATTTGACTTTCTCCCTGGGGCTTGTTTCACTTCCCCTAAAACCCTCACTGTCACTCTGGTGGTCACAAATGGCTGGATTGCATCCTTTGTTCTGGCTGAGTGGTATGCCATTGTGTGGCTATAGCCCATCTTCCTTCTGCATTCATCCCTTGCTGGTCACCAGGGCGGCTTCCAAGTCTTGAATAGTGGGAGTAAGGCTGTGGTGAACTCAGTGGTGCACATGTCTTTATGCAGTAGTTTCTCCGAGTTCTTTGGTTAAACACGCCGCAGAGGAATAGCTGGAATCATATGGGACATGGAATCCAAAACTTCTGAGGCAGTTCCACACCGCTTGGCGTAGTGGCTGCTCGGGTTTCCGCTCCCACCAGCAGTGCAGGAGGCTTCCCTTCTCTCCACCTCCTCTCTGACACTTGATGTTTCCCGTCTGCTTCCTTATAGCCATCATGACCACAGTGAGCTGCTATGTCCTTGCAGTTTGGATTTGCATTGGCCTGAGACCTAATGATGGTGAACATGTGTTCAGGCACCTGTTGGCCCTCTTTCGATCTCCTAAGGAGAAATCCCTGTTTCCATCTTTTGCCCAGATTTTCATGGGCTTGTGGTGTCTCTTCTGGTGAAGACGTTTGAGTTGATTGCATCTTGGGGCTTTTCACCCCGTGTCCGACGTGTGCTTTGCAAACATCCTCTGCCAGTTGTTGTGCTGTCTTTGCATTGAGGCGATGGTTTCCTTGACTGGGCAGAAGCGTGTGCATTTGATGTGGTCCCGTTTGTTTCTTGTTTCCTCTGTTACCCTTGCCCAGTCAGACACGCCTCTTCCAAATAGGTGGCTCAGACAGATGGCAAAGAGCAGTCTGCCTAGGTCTTCTCCTACAAGTTTCACGGTTTCAAGTCTGCCATTCCAGGCTTTAATCCATTTCGAGGTGGTGTGTGTCTCATGTGTAACATCATGGTGTACTCTCGTTGTGTCCCATGTGGCTGTGCAGACTTCCCAGCACCGCTTCTTGTAGAGACTCTGCTTTCTCCACTGTCTCCTCTTGGCTCCCTGGTCGAAAATGGGCCGTCCATGTACGTTTAAGTTGGGCTCTGGGCTCTCGATTCTGTTGCATGGGTCTGTGTGACTGTTTTGAGGCCCAGACTGTGCCGTTTCGGTGCCTAGCGCTTCGTCCTCTGTGTTGAAATGAGAAAGTGTGACACGTCCCGCTTTGTTCATTTTCCTGAGGATTCCTTGCCTATTCAGGGTCTCTTGTGTCTGGCTAGAAACTTTAGGATTCTCTCTTCTATCTCTGTGGCAAATATTGCTGCAAATTTGACTGGGTTTGTAAGGAATCGAGGGATTCCTTGCTCAGGTATGGAAGTTTCAAGTGTGTTCATTCTTCCATTCCCGGATCCTGGAATATCCTTCTTTTTCCTTGTGTCTTCTTGAATTTCTTTCCCCAAACGTTTGCTAGTTTTCGATTGACATAGCTTTCACCTGTTTGGCTAGGGTTCTTCATAGAGATCTTATTTTTGCACTGGCAAGCTGTTGTTTCTTCTTTGAGCTTCAGTTTTTCTATCCTTTGCAACTTTTCATTGGTTTGTTTCGGCAGAAGTGCATCGCTGAGCTCACATCTGCTGGCTATGCTCCTGTATTTGCTCGGAAGTGTGGCCCTGTCTGACATCCCTTCCCATTGGACTCTACACTACCTGTGACGCCTGCCCCAGAACGACTGAAGCAGTGGTGAGCAGGCTCCCCCCCAGGATTCCACCCGGCCCACCCCTGGCCACCGACTCAGAAGGTGCGGTCCTCACTGCTGCACCACCGGCCGGCCCCTTTCATGTTCCACTGGCAACCTGCAGTTGAGTGCAATGGGACTTGAATGGGCTACTTGAGACCAGCTCTGGCACTGTGTAGATGAGGCCAGGTTGTTTTTCGGCTCTTCTGTGATGTCAGAGGATTTGTCATAATTGTGTATCTGCTGTCCCCGCTAGCTTCACGGACGCAGGGTTTCCGAGCCCGCTTGGAGGAGTCTCATGACTCATCCTTCCCAGTTAGCCCAGGTTTGACCTTCGCTGTCATTTGTTCGCTTGTGAATTTCTCTGACTTTCAAACGGTAAGCCAGAGTGTGTCTAAAGACTGACATCTTTCATTGTGGATTATTCAGGTGTGGTTTCTGTTCGCCTTCCGTTTTCTGGGACCTTTTTTTCTTTTCCATAGTATACTCGTCATGGTCTTTCTCAGCTATCTCCCTTAGACATGCTTATCAGTCCGTTCTGCTTCACTCCAAGTGATTAATTTTGTATTTCTTTAATCACCGTATGTTCTCTAGGCTGAGGTGTGAGTCCTTTCGTGACTCTTGGTTGTTGTCTTTGAATTTGCAATGGGCACATGTAGGGATCTTTGCTAGCCTAGCCTAGGTCAAACTAAGCACTGAGAACATGCGGTCATCTGGGTTGGTTTGCCATGCTGAGATCAGAAACTGCAAATTCGCGGGTGTCCTGCCAACCCCCTTCATGGACATAAGGTTTCCGAGACAAATTAGACAAATCTGATGAATTTCTCTCTCCAGGAAAGATATTTTTCTGTCTCTTTTCTGGTTTTGGGAAGTTTCGAACTTGACCCCTGATCCTTGAACGTTCCCCTAGATTCCGTCTAGATACGGGCTTACTTTCTTTCTAGAGGGTGTGCCATATATTTACCTTACGTCCTCAGTCCTGGCCTGCTTATTTCCTTGAAACAGAATTGTAATGTTCTAATTTTCAGCCAGCTTCCTTACGTATGGTGTCAAAACACACAAGCAATAATCCATCTATGGCAAGAGGTAGGGGGATAGAATTTCATTAGGGCCAAACTGAGCACTCCAGCCTGGGAGGGCAGCCTTCACAAAGAAACGAAGCCATCTGGAAAAGGGTGCTTTTCAGTACACTTGTGGAGCCCTTTCAAACACAGGGACAACCCCAAGCATGACAGGGCCCCATTCCTTGAAGGCCTCCAAGACATCTCTTGGGACACGTTAGCATGTACCCCGTTGGCCCCCGTGACGCCTGAGCTATGGAAAGTGAGACTGATCTTAAAGAATGCTAGGGGCCTAGGAAAGGAGGCATCGATTCTTCTCTTCAATGTCCTCAAAGCATCGTTCTTGACTTTGGATTATGCTTAAGGCAGAAAGACAACGTAGGTCTGATAAGGCCCAAGTCCGGCCTCTTGTTTCCAGTCAAGCTGCAAGCTTGAATCAGCGTGGCCTCCCTATAGACTTGAGTAGATGACAATGTTCTCCTCTCAGTGCTTGTCCCTGTACTCTCACTTCTCCCCAAGTATTCCTTTCATTTCCCTTGAATCAGAGTCTGATTTATCTCTTCCAGTTTCTGTGCCCGCTTTCTGTTTGTCAAAGCTGTTTCTGGGTATCTCTGCCTTTAATAGCCTAGCGTAGGCCAATCCTCAGACTGGAACCATGCGGCCATCTTGGGGGACATGTTCAGCGTGATGTCATAAACAACCTCAAAATTCTAAGTTGTCCTGACAATCTCCATGCACACAGAGTTTGAGAGCCATCTCGGACCAGTCTGACTCCTCACCCTTTCCAGGAGGGATAGTTGTCCTTTTTCTGGATTTCTTGTCGTTTTTCTAAGTTTCCCCTCGAACTTTGAAAGGCCTGCTACATTCTCTCTGGACACTGGTTTCTTTCCTGTAAGATGATTCTGGGTTGTATCTCTTATAGCAGGTGTAGATGGCCTAGTGGGTAGACCTTCCCCAGAGAAAGTCCTGGACTCCCTCTCAAGTTGAGTTTGCCTAGGCAATCCTCTGATGCACAGTGATCGTGTCACTCCTAGCACTGTGCGAATTCCATCTTCGCAGGTCACATGTTTTCCTTCCTTCTTCCTTTGGGGAAGTGTACCAGAAAATTCACAGATTGTAATGCTCTCATGGTTCTTTTTCTGCTGCGTATCGATAACGCATCCTCACAATTGTTACTTATTGATGATCTCTGCCCGCACGTACCATGAACTCTATATTTCCTAACGCTGCTAACGTGATCTGCACCCGTGATGTGAAACAGTGAGGCCGGGCCGCCCAAGCAGAACGTGAGCTCGTACCCGCTCCACCACATGGCCGGCCCTGAATTGGACTTTTGGACCAACCTTTTCCTGAACTTGGGAAGACGTGGGCCTGTTTGGATTATTCGTCAAGGTGATTAGTAGTAACATCTTGGACGGTAACCTTTTCCCTTGGTTCATGGGCTTAGTTCGGATCATGTTCCCTGGGTAGTATTCCTCTTCATCTATTTGGAATGGTCTACGTTTCTGTAGCATCAGTAAGAATTTTGAGGTGAATTTCCATCCTTGGAAGTTCAACTTCTCTAATCTCATTCAGCCCCCAAAGCTTAATTCCGTCATTCTGGACTCCTATTTGGATTTTGGATTTTAGGTGAATTTATTGCCATAACCCTGCATTAGAGCATCCTATATCTTTCAGATTTGCATCCTCATCGATTTAGACTTCTGTGTAGGTTACAACATCTTCACCAGCGTAAGCCTAATCACAGGACCTCACCGCACACTTGTGCCTCATCATGTCTTTCACCTTCCCCCACCACCCGGCTTTGCCTCTGGGAACCCCCAATCAAATGTCCCGTGCCGCCTGTTCGTCAGTGCTTCTTTTTTCTTCTCCTTGTAGTTGAGATTCTACGGTATTTGACTTTCTCCCTGGGGCTTGTTTCACTTCCCCTAAAACCCTCACTGTCACTCTGGTGGTCACAAATGGCTGGATTGCATCCTTTGTTCTGGCTGAGTGGTATGCCATTGTGTGGCTATAGCCCATCTTCCTTCTGCATTCATCCCTTGCTGGGCACCAGGGCGGCTTCCAAGTCTTGAATAGTGGGAGTAAGGCTGTGGTGAACTCAGTGGTGCACATGTCTTTATGCAGTAGTTTCTCCGAGTTCTTTGGTTAAACACGCCGCAGAGGAATAGCTGGAATCATATGGGACATGGAATCCAAAACTTCTGAGGCAGTTCCACACCGCTTGGCGTAGTGGCTGCTCGGGTTTCCGCTCCCACCAGCAGTGCAGGAGGCTTCCCTTCTCTCCACCTCCTCTCTGACACTTGATGTTTCCCGTCTGCTTCCTTATAGCCATCATGACCACAGTGAGCTGCTATGTCCTTGCAGTTTGGATTTGCATTGGCCTGAGACCTAATGATGGTGAACATGTGTTCAGGCACCTGTTGGCCCTCTTTCGATCTCCTAAGGAGAAATCCCTGTTTCCATCTTTTGCCCAGATTTTCATGGGCTTGTGGTGTCTCTTCTGGTGAAGACGTTTGAGTTGATTGCATCTTGGGGCTTTTCACCCCGTGTCCGACGTGTGCTTTGCAAACATCCTCTGCCAGTTGTTGTGCTGTCTTTGCATTGAGGCGATGGTTTCCTTGACTGGGCAGAAGCGTGTGCATTTGATGTGGTCCCGTTTGTTTCTTGTTTCCTCTGTTACCCTTGCCCAGTCAGACACGCCTCTTCCAAATAGGTGGCTCAGACAGATGGCAAAGAGCAGTCTGCCTAGGTCTTCTCCTACAAGTTTCACGGTTTCAAGTCTGCCATTCCAGGCTTTAATCCATTTCGAGGTGGTGTGTGTCTCATGTGTAACATCATGGTGTACTCTCGTTGTGTCCCATGTGGCTGTGCAGACTTCCCAGCACCGCTTCTTGTAGAGACTCTGCTTTCTCCACTGTCTCCTCTTGGCTCCCTGGTCGAAAATGGGCCGTCCATGTACGTTTAAGTTGGGCTCTGGGCTCTCCATTCTGTTGCATGGGTCTGTGTGACTGTTTTGAGGCCCAGACTGTGCCGTTTCGGTGCCTAGCGCTTCGTCCTCTGTGTTGAAATGAGAAAGTGTGACACGTCCCGCTTTGTTCATTTTCCTGAGGATTCCTTGCCTATTCAGGGTCTCTTGTGTCTGGCTAGAAACTTTAGGATTCTCTCTTCTATCTCTGTGGCAAATATTGCTGCAAATTTGACTGGGTTTGTAAGGAATCGAGGGATTCCTTGCTCAGGTATGGAAGTTTCAAGTGTGTTCATTCTTCCATTCCCGGATCCTGGAATATCCTTCTTTTTCCTTGTGTCTTCTTGAATTTCTTTCCCCAAACGTTTGCTAGTTTTCGATTGACATAGCTTTCACCTGTTTGGCTAGGGTTCTTCATAGAGATCTTATTTTTGCACTGGCAAGCTGTTGTTTCTTCTTTGAGCTTCAGTTTTTCTATCCTTTGCAACTTTTCATTGGTTTGTTTCGGCAGAAGTGCATCGCTGAGCTCACATCTGCTGGCTATGCTCCTGTATTTGCTCGGAAGTGTGGCCCTGTCTGACATCCCTTCCCATTGGACTCTACACTACCTGTGACGCCTGCCCCAGAACGACTGAAGCAGTGGTGAGCAGGCTCCCCCCCAGGATTCCACCCGGCCCACCCCTGGCCACCGACTCAGAAGGTGCGGTCCTCACTGCTGCACCACCGGCCGGCCCCTTTCATGTTCCACTGGCAACCTGCAGTTGAGTGCAATGGGACTTGAATGGGCTACTTGAGACCAGCTCTGGCACTGTGTAGATGAGGCCAGGTTGTTTTTCGGCTCTTCTGTGATGTCAGAGGATTTGTCATAATTGTGTATCTGCTGTCCCGGCTAGCTTCACGGACGCAGGGTTTCCGAGCCCGCTTGGAGGAGTCTCATGACTCATCCTTCCCAGTTAGCCCAGGTTTGACCTTCGCTGTCATTTGTTCGCTTGTGAATTTCTCTGACTTTCAAACGGTAAGCCAGAGTGTGTCTAAAGACTGACATCTTTCATTGTGGATTATTCAGGTGTGGTTTCTGTTCGCCTTCCGTTTTCTGGGACCTTTTTTTCTTTTCCATAGTATACTCGTCATGGTCTTTCTCAGCTATCTCCCTTAGACATGCTTATCAGTCCGTTCTGCTTCACTCCAAGTGATTAATTTTGTATTTCTTTAATCACCGTATGTTCTCTAGGCTGAGGTGTGAGTCCTTTCGTGACTCTTGGTTGTTGTCTTTGAATTTGCAATGGGCACATGTAGGGATCTTTGCTAGCCTAGCCTAGGTCAAACTAAGCACTGAGAACATGCGGTCATCTGGGTTGGTTTGCCATGCTGAGATCAGAAACTGCAAATTCGCGGGTGTCCTGCCAACCCCCTTCATGGACATAAGGTTTCCGAGACAAATTAGACAAATCTGATGAATTTCTCTCTCCAGGAAAGATATTTTTCTGTCTCTTTTCTGGTTTTGGGAAGTTTCGAACTTGACCCCTGATCCTTGAACGTTCCCCTAGATTCCGTCTAGATACGGGCTTACTTTCTTTCTAGAGGGTGTGCCATATATTTACCTTACGTCCTCAGTCCTGGCCTGCTTATTTTCTTGAAACAGAATTGTAATGTTCTAATTTTCAGCCAGCTTCCTTACGTATGGTGTCAAAACACACAAGCAATAATCCATCTATGGCAAGAGGTAGGGGGATAGAATTTCATTAGGGCCAAACTGAGCACTCCAGCCTGGGAGGGCAGCCTTCACAAAGAAACGAAGCCATCTGGAAAAGGGTGCTTTTCAGTACACTTGTGGAGCCCTTTCAAACACAGGGACAACCCCAAGCATGACAGGGCCCCATTCCTTGAAGGCCTCCAAGACATCTCTTGGGACACGTTAGCATGTACCCCGTTGGCCCCCGTGACGCCTGAGCTATGGAAAGTGAGACTGATCTTAAAGAATGCTAGGGGCCTAGGAAAGGAGGCATCGATTCTTCTCTTCAATGTCCTCAAAGCATCGTTCTTGACTTTGGATTATGCTTAAGGCAGAAAGACAACGTAGGTCTGATAAGGCCCAAGTCCGGCCTCTTGTTTCCAGTCAAGCTGCAAGCTTGAATCAGCGTGGCCTCCCTATAGACTTGAGTAGATGACAATGTTCTCCTCTCAGTGCTTGTCCCTGTACTCTCACTTCTCCCCAAGTATTCCTTTCATTTCCCTTGAATCAGAGTCTGATTTATCTCTTCCAGTTTCTGTGCCCGCTTTCTGTTTGTCAAAGCTGTTTCTGGGTATCTCTGCCTTTAATAGCCTAGCGTAGGCCAATCCTCAGACTGGAACCATGCGGCCATCTTGGGGGACATGTTCAGCGTGATGTCATAAACAACCTCAAAATTCTAAGTTGTCCTGACAATCTCCATGCACACAGAGTTTGAGAGCCATCTCGGACCAGTCTGACTCCTCACCCTTTCCAGGAGGGATAGTTGTCCTTTTTCTGGATTTCTTGTCGTTTTTCTAAGTTTCCCCTCGAACTTTGAAAGGCCTGCTACATTCTCTCTGGACACTGGTTTCTTTCCTGTAAGATGATTCTGGGTTGTATCTCTTATAGCAGGTGTAGATGGCCTAGTGGGTAGACCTTCCCCAGAGAAAGTCCTGGACTCCCTCTCAAGTTGAGTTTGCCTAGGCAATCCTCTGATGCACAGTGATCGTGTCACTCCTAGCACTGTGCGAATTCCATCTTCGCAGGTCACATGTTTTCCTTCCTTCTTCCTTTGGGGAAGTGTACCAGAAAATTCACAGATTGTAATATTCTCATGGTTCTTTTTCTGCTGCGTATCGATAACGCATCCTCACAATTGTTACTTATTGATGATCTCTGCCCGCACGTACCATGAACTCTATATTTCCTAACGCTGCTAACGTGATCTGCACCCGTGATGTGAAACAGTGAGGCCGGGCCGCCCAAGCAGAACGTGAGCTCGTACCCGCTCCACCACATGGCCGGCCCTGAATTGGACTTTTGGACCAACCTTTTCCTGAACTTGGGAAGACGTGGGCCTGTTTGGATTATTCGTCAAGGTGATTAGTAGTAACATCTTGGACGGTAACCTTTTCCCTTGGTTCATGGGCTTAGTTCGGATCATGTTCCCTGGGTAGTATTCCTCTTCATCTATTTGGAATGGTCTACGTTTCTGTAGCATCAGTAAGAATTTTGAGGTGAATTTCCATCCTTGGAAGTTCAACTTCTCTAATCTCATTCAGCCCCCAAAGCTTTATTCCGTCATTCTGGACTCCTATTTGGATTTTGGATTTTAGGTGAATTTATTGCCATAACCCTGCATTAGAGCATCCTATATCTTTCAGATTTGCATCCTCATCGATTTAGACTTCTGTGTAGGTTACAACATCTTCACCAGCGTAAGCCTAATCACAGGACCTCACCGCACACTTGTGCCTCATCATGTCTTTCACCTTCCCCCACCACCCGGCTTTGCCTCTGGGAACCCCCAATCAAATGTCCCGTGCCGCCTGTTCGTCAGTGCTTCTTTTTTCTTCTCCTTGTAGGTGAGATTCTACGGTATTTGACTTTCTCCCTGGGGCTTGTTTCACTTCCCCTAAAACCCTCACTGTCATTCTGGTGGTCACAAATGGCTGGATTGCATCCTTTGTTCTGGCTGAGTGGTATGCCATTGTGTGGCTATAGCCCATCTTCCTTCTGCATTCATCCCTTGCTGGGCACCAGGGCGGCTTCCAAGTCTTGAATAGTGGGAGTAAGGCTGTGGTGAACTCAGTGGTGCACATGTCTTTATGCAGTAGTTTCTCCGAGTTCTTTGGTTAAACACGCCGCAGAGGAATAGCTGGAATCATATGGGACATGGAATCCCAAACTTCTGAGGCAGTTCCACACCGCTTGGCGTAGTGGCTGCTCGGGTTTCCGCTCCCACCAGCAGTGCAGGAGGCTTCCCTTCTCTCCACCTCCTCTCTGACACTTGATGTTTCCCGTCTGCTTCCTTATAGCCATCATGACCACAGTGAGCTGCTATGTCCTTGCAGTTTGGATTTGCATTGGCCTGAGACCTAATGATGGTGAACATGTGTTCAGGCACCTGTTGGCCCTCTTTCGATCTCCTAAGGAGAAATCCCTGTTTCCATCTTTTGCCCAGATTTTCATTGGCTTGTGGTGTCTCTTCTGGTGAAGACGTTTGAGTTGATTGCATCTTGGGGCTTTTCACCCCGTGTCCGACGTGTGCTTTGCAAACATCCTCTCCCAGTTGTTGTGCTGTCTTTGCATTGAGGCGATGGTTTCCTTGACTGGGCAGAAGCGTGTGCATTTGATGTGGTCCCGTTTGTTTCTTGTTTCCTCTGTTACCCTTGCCCAGTCAGACACGCCTCTTCCAAATAGGTGGCTCAGACAGATGGCAAAGAGCAGTCTGCCTAGGTCTTCTCCTACAAGTTTCACGGTTTCAAGTCTGCCATTCCAGGCTTTAATCCATTTCGAGGTGGTGTGTGTCTCATGTGTAACATCATGGTGTACTCTCGTTGTGTCCCATGTGGCTGTGCAGACTTCCCAGCACCGCTTCTTGTAGAGACTCTGCTTTCTCCACTGTCTCCTCTTGGCTCCCTGGTCGAAAATGGGCCGTCCATGTACGTTTAAGTTGGGCTCTGGGCTCTCGATTCTGTTGCATGGGTCTGTGTGACTGTTTTGAGGCCCAGACTGTGCCGTTTCGGTGCCTAGCGCTTCGTCCTCTGTGTTGAAATGAGAAAGTGTGACACGTCCCGCTTTGTTCATTTTCCTGAGGATTCCTTGCCTATTCAGGGTCTCTTGTGTCTGGCTAGAAACTTTAGGATTCTCTCTTCTATCTCTGTGGCAAATATTGCTGCAAATTTGACTGGGTTTGTAAGGAATCGAGGGATTCCTTGCTCAGGTATGGAAGTTTCAAGTGTGTTCATTCTTCCATTCCCGGATCCTGGAGTATCCTTCTTTTTCCTTGTGTCTTCTTGAATTTCTTTCCCCAAACGTTTGCTAGTTTTCGATTGACATAGCTTTCACCTGTTTGGCTAGGGTTCTTCATAGAGATCTTATTTTTGCACTGGCAAGCTGTTGTTTCTTCTTTGAGCTTCAGTTTTTCTATCCTTTGCAACTTTTCATTGGTTTGTTTCGGCAGAAGTGCATCGCTGAGCTCACATCTGCTGGCTATGCTCCTGTATTTGCTCGGAAGTGTGGCCCTGTCTGACATCCCTTCCCATTGGACTCTACACTACCTGTGACGCCTGCCCCAGAACGACTGAAGCAGTGGTGAGCAGGCTCCCCCCCAGGATTCCACCCGGCCCACCCCTGGCCACCGACTCAGAAGGTGCGGTCCTCACTGCTGCACCACCGGCCGGCCCCTTTCATGTTCCACTGGCAACCTGCAGTTGAGTGCAATGGGACTTGAATGGGCTACTTGAGACCAGCTCTGGCACTGTGTAGATGAGGCCAGGTTGTTTTTCGGCTCTTCTGTGATGTCAGAGGATTTGTCATAATTGTGTATCTGCTGTCCCGGCTAGCTTCACGGACGCAGGGTTTCCGAGCCCGCTTGGAGGAGTCTCATGACTCATCCTTCCCAGTTAGCCCAGGTTTGACCTTCGCTGTCATTTGTTCGCTTGTGAATTTCTCTGACTTTCAAACGGTAAGCCAGAGTGTGTCTAAAGACTGACATCTTTCATTGTGGATTATTCAGGTGTGGTTTCTGTTCGCCTTCCGTTTTCTGGGACCTTTTTTTCTTTTCCATAGTATACTCGTCATGGTCTTTCTCAGCTATCTCCCTTAGACATGCTTATCAGTCCGTTCTGCTTCACTCCAAGTGATTAATTTTGTATTTCTTTAATCACCGTATGTTCTCTAGGCTGAGGTGTGAGTCCTTTCGTGACTCTTGGTTGTTGTCTTTGAATTTGCAATGGGCACATGTAGGGATCTTTGCTAGCCTAGCCTAGGTCAAACTAAGCACTGAGAACATGCGGTCATCTGGGTTGGTTTGCCATGCTGAGATCAGAAACTGCAAATTCGCGGGTGTCCTGCCAACCCCCTTCATGGACATAAGGTTTCCGAGACAAATTAGACAAATCTGATGAATTTCTCTCTCCAGGAAAGATATTTTTCTGTCTCTTTTCTGGTTTTGGGAAGTTTCGAACTTGACCCCTGATCCTTGAACGTTCCCCTAGATTCCGTCTAGATACGGGCTTACTTTCTTTCTAGAGGGTGTGCCATATATTTACCTTACGTCCTCAGTCCTGGCCTGCTTATTTCCTTGAAACAGAATTGTAATGTTCTAATTTTCAGCCAGCTTCCTTACGTATGGTGTCAAAACACACAAGCAATAATCCATCTATGGCAAGAGGTAGGGGGATAGAATTTCATTAGGGCCAAACTGAGCACTCCAGCCTGGGAGGGCAGCCTTCACAAAGAAACGAAGCCATCTGGAAAAGGGTGCTTTTCAGTACACTTGAGGAGCCCTTTCAAACAAAGGGACAACCCCAAGCATGACAGGGCCCCATTCCTTGAAGGCCTCCAAGACATCTCTTGGGACACGTTAGCATGTACCCTGTTGGCCCCCGTGACGCCTGAGCTATGGAAAGTGAGACTGATCTTAAAGAATGCTAGGGGCCTAGGAAAGGAGGCATCGATTCTTCTCTTCAATGTCCTCAAAGCATCGTTCTTGACTTTGGATTATGCTTAAGGCAGAAAGACAACGTAGGTCTGATAAGGCCCAAGTCCGGCCTCTTGTTTCCAGTCAAGCTGCAAGCTTGAATCAGCGTGGCCTCCCTATAGACTTGAGTAGATGACAATGTTCTCCTCTCAGTGCTTGTCCCTGTACTCTCACTTCTCCCCAAGTATTCCTTTCATTTCCCTTGAATCAGAGTCTGATTTATCTCTTCCAGTTTCTGTGCCCGCTTTCTGTTTGTCAAAGCTGTTTCTGGGTATCTCTCCCTTTAATAGCCTAGCGTAGGCCAATCCTCAGACTGGAACCATGCGGCCATCTTGGGGGACATGTTCAGCGTGATGTCATAAACAACCTCAAAATTCTAAGTTGTCCTGACAATCTCCATGCACACAGAGTTTGAGAGCCATCTCGGACCAGTCTGACTCCTCACCCTTTCCAGGAGGGATAGTTGTCCTTTTTCTGGATTTCTTGTCGTTTTTCTAAGTTTCCCCTCGAACTTTGAAAGGCCTGCTACATTCTCTCTGGACACTGGTTTCTTTCCTGTAAGATGATTCTGGGTTGTATCTCTTATAGCAGGTGTAGATGGCCTAGTGGGTAGACCTTCCCCAGAGAAAGTCCTGGACTCCCTCTCAAGTTGAGTTTGCCTAGGCAATCCTCTGATGCACAGTGATCGTGTCACTCCTAGCACTGTGCGAATTCCATCTTCGCAGGTCACATGTTTTCCTTCCTTCTTCCTTTGGGGAAGTGTACCAGAAAATTCACAGATTGTAATATTCTCATGGTTCTTTTTCTGCTGCGTATCGATAACGCATCCTCACAATTGTTACTTATTGATGATCTCTGCCCGCACGTACCATGAACTCTATATTTCCTAACGCTGCTAACGTGATCTGCACCCGTGATGTGAAACAGTGAGGCCGGGCCGCCCAAGCAGAACGTGAGCTCGTACCCGCTCCACCACATGGCCGGCCCTGAATTGGACTTTTGGACCAACCTTTTCCTGAACTTGGGAAGACGTGGGCCTGTTTGGATTATTCGTCAAGGTGATTAGTAGTAACATCTTGGACGGTAACCTTTTCCCTTGGTTCATGGGCTTAGTTCGGATCATGTTCCCTGGGTAGTATTCCTCTTCATCTATTTGGAATGGTCTACGTTTCTGTAGCATCAGTAAGAATTTTGAGGTGAATTTCCATCCTTGGAAGTTCAACTTCTCTAATCTCATTCAGCCCCCAAAGCTTTATTCCGTCATTCTGGACTCCTATTTGGATTTTGGATTTTAGGTGAATTTATTGCCATAACCCTGCATTAGAGCATCCTATATCTTTCAGATTTGCATCCTCATCGATTTAGACTTCTGTGTAGGTTACAACATCTTCACCAGCGTAAGCCTAATCACAGGACCTCACCGCACACTTGTGCCTCATCATGTCTTTCACCTTCCCCCACCACCCGGCTTTGCCTCTGGGAACCCCCAATCAAATGTCCCGTGCCGCCTGTTCGTCAGTGCTTCTTTTTTCTTCTCCTTGTAGGTGAGATTCTACGGTATTTGACTTTCTCCCTGGGGCTTGTTTCACTTCCCCTAAAACCCTCACTGTCATTCTGGTGGTCACAAATGGCTGGATTGCATCCTTTGTTCTGGCTGAGTGGTATGCCATTGTGTGGCTATAGCCCATCTTCCTTCTGCATTCATCCCTTGCTGGGCACCAGGGCGGCTTCCAAGTCTTGAATAGTGGGAGTAAGGCTGTGGTGAACTCAGTGGTGCACATGTCTTTATGCAGTAGTTTCTCCGAGTTCTTTGGTTAAACACGCCGCAGAGGAATAGCTGGAATCATATGGGACATGGAATCCCAAACTTCTGAGGCAGTTCCACACCGCTTGGCGTAGTGGCTGCTCGGGTTTCCGCTCCCACCAGCAGTGCAGGAGGCTTCCCTTCTCTCCACCTCCTCTCTGACACTTGATGTTTCCCGTCTGCTTCCTTATAGCCATCATGACCACAGTGAGCTGCTATGTCCTTGCAGTTTGGATTTGCATTGGCCTGAGACCTAATGATGGTGAACATGTGTTCAGGCACCTGTTGGCCCTCTTTCGATCTCCTAAGGAGAAATCCCTGTTTCCATCTTTTGCCCAGATTTTCATTGGCTTGTGGTGTCTCTTCTGGTGAAGACGTTTGAGTTGATTGCATCTTGGGGCTTTTCACCCCGTGTCCGACGTGTGCTTTGCAAACATCCTCTCCCAGTTGTTGTGCTGTCTTTGCATTGAGGCGATGGTTTCCTTGACTGGGCAGAAGCGTGTGCATTTGATGTGGTCCCGTTTGTTTCTTGTTTCCTCTGTTACCCTTGCCCAGTCAGACACGCCTCTTCCAAATAGGTGGCTCAGACAGATGGCAAAGAGCAGTCTGCCTAGGTCTTCTCCTACAAGTTTCACGGTTTCAAGTCTGCCATTCCAGGCTTTAATCCATTTCGAGGTGGTGTGTGTCTCATGTGTAACATCATGGTGTACTCTCGTTGTGTCCCATGTGGCTGTGCAGACTTCCCAGCACCGCTTCTTGTAGAGACTCTGCTTTCTCCACTGTCTCCTCTTGGCTCCCTGGTCGAAAATGGGCCGTCCATGTACGTTTAAGTTGGGCTCTGGGCTCTCGATTCTGTTGCATGGGTCTGTGTGACTGTTTTGAGGCCCAGACTGTGCCGTTTCGGTGCCTAGCGCTTCGTCCTCTGTGTTGAAATGAGAAAGTGTGACACGTCCCGCTTTGTTCATTTTCCTGAGGATTCCTTGCCTATTCAGGGTCTCTTGTGTCTGGCTAGAAACTTTAGGATTCTCTCTTCTATCTCTGTGGCAAATATTGCTGCAAATTTGACTGGGTTTGTAAGGAATCGAGGGATTCCTTGCTCAGGTATGGAAGTTTCAAGTGTGTTCATTCTTCCATTCCCGGATCCTGGAGTATCCTTCTTTTTCCTTGTGTCTTCTTGAATTTCTTTCCCCAAACGTTTGCTAGTTTTCGATTGACATAGCTTTCACCTGTTTGGCTAGGGTTCTTCATAGAGATCTTATTTTTGCACTGGCAAGCTGTTGTTTCTTCTTTGAGCTTCAGTTTTTCTATCCTTTGCAACTTTTCATTGGTTTGTTTCGGCAGAAGTGCATCGCTGAGCTCACATCTGCTGGCTATGCTCCTGTATTTGCTCGGAAGTGTGGCCCTGTCTGACATCCCTTCCCATTGGACTCTACACTACCTGTGACGCCTGCCCCAGAACGACTGAAGCAGTGGTGAGCAGGCTCCCCCCCAGGATTCCACCCGGCCCACCCCTGGCCACCGACTCAGAAGGTGCGGTCCTCACTGCTGCACCACCGGCCGGCCCCTTTCATGTTCCACTGGCAACCTGCAGTTGAGTGCAATGGGACTTGAATGGGCTACTTGAGACCAGCTCTGGCACTGTGTAGATGAGGCCAGGTTGTTTTTCGGCTCTTCTGTGATGTCAGAGGATTTGTCATAATTGTGTATCTGCTGTCCCGGCTAGCTTCACGGACGCAGGGTTTCCGAGCCCGCTTGGAGGAGTCTCATGACTCATCCTTCCCAGTTAGCCCAGGTTTGACCTTCGCTGTCATTTGTTCGCTTGTGAATTTCTCTGACTTTCAAACGGTAAGCCAGAGTGTGTCTAAAGACTGACATCTTTCATTGTGGATTATTCAGGTGTGGTTTCTGTTCGCCTTCCGTTTTCTGGGACCTTTTTTTCTTTTCCATAGTATACTCGTCATGGTCTTTCTCAGCTATCTCCCTTAGACATGCTTATCAGTCCGTTCTGCTTCACTCCAAGTGATTAATTTTGTATTTCTTTAATCACCGTATGTTCTCTAGGCTGAGGTGTGAGTCCTTTCGTGACTCTTGGTTGTTGTCTTTGAATTTGCAATGGGCACATGTAGGGATCTTTGCTAGCCTAGCCTAGGTCAAACTAAGCACTGAGAACATGCGGTCATCTGGGTTGGTTTGCCATGCTGAGATCAGAAACTGCAAATTCGCGGGTGTCCTGCCAACCCCCTTCATGGACATAAGGTTTCCGAGACAAATTAGACAAATCTGATGAATTTCTCTCTCCAGGAAAGATATTTTTCTGTCTCTTTTCTGGTTTTGGGAAGTTTCGAACTTGACCCCTGATCCTTGAACGTTCCCCTAGATTCCGTCTAGATACGGGCTTACTTTCTTTCTAGAGGGTGTGCCATATATTTACCTTACGTCCTCAGTCCTGGCCTGCTTATTTCCTTGAAACAGAATTGTAATGTTCTAATTTTCAGCCAGCTTCCTTACGTATGGTGTCAAAACACACAAGCAATAATCCATCTATGGCAAGAGGTAGGGGGATAGAATTTCATTAGGGCCAAACTGAGCACTCCAGCCTGGGAGGGCAGCCTTCACAAAGAAACGAAGCCATCTGGAAAAGGGTGCTTTTCAGTACACTTGAGGAGCCCTTTCAAACAAAGGGACAACCCCAAGCATGACAGGGCCCCATTCCTTGAAGGCCTCCAAGACATCTCTTGGGACACGTTAGCATGTACCCTGTTGGCCCCCGTGACGCCTGAGCTATGGAAAGTGAGACTGATCTTAAAGAATGCTAGGGGCCTAGGAAAGGAGGCATCGATTCTTCTCTTCAATGTCCTCAAAGCATCGTTCTTGACTTTGGATTATGCTTAAGGCAGAAAGACAACGTAGGTCTGATAAGGCCCAAGTCCGGCCTCTTGTTTCCAGTCAAGCTGCAAGCTTGAATCAGCGTGGCCTCCCTATAGACTTGAGTAGATGACAATGTTCTCCTCTCAGTGCTTGTCCCTGTACTCTCACTTCTCCCCAAGTATTCCTTTCATTTCCCTTGAATCAGAGTCTGATTTATCTCTTCCAGTTTCTGTGCCCGCTTTCTGTTTGTCAAAGCTGTTTCTGGGTATCTCTCCCTTTAATAGCCTAGCGTAGGCCAATCCTCAGACTGGAACCATGCGGCCATCTTGGGGGACATGTTCAGCGTGATGTCATAAACAACCTCAAAATTCTAAGTTGTCCTGACAATCTCCATGCACACAGAGTTTGAGAGCCATCTCGGACCAGTCTGACTCCTCACCCTTTCCAGGAGGGATAGTTGTCCTTTTTCTGGATTTCTTGTCGTTTTTCTAAGTTTCCCCTCGAACTTTGAAAGGCCTGCTACATTCTCTCTGGACACTGGTTTCTTTCCTGTAAGATGATTCTGGGTTGTATCTCTTATAGCAGGTGTAGATGGCCTAGTGGGTAGACCTTCCCCAGAGAAAGTCCTGGACTCCCTCTCAAGTTGAGTTTGCCTAGGCAATCCTCTGATGCACAGTGATCGTGTCACTCCTAGCACTGTGCGAATTCCATCTTCGCAGGTCACATGTTTTCCTTCCTTCTTCCTTTGGGGAAGTGTACCAGAAAATTCACAGATTGTAATATTCTCATGGTTCTTTTTCTGCTGCGTATCGATAACGCATCCTCACAATTGTTACTTATTGATGATCTCTGCCCGCACGTACCATGAACTCTATATTTCCTAACGCTGCTAACGTGATCTGCACCCGTGATGTGAAACAGTGAGGCCGGGCCGCCCAAGCAGAACGTGAGCTCGTACCCGCTCCACCACATGGCCGGCCCTGAATTGGACTTTTGGACCAACCTTTTCCTGAACTTGGGAAGACGTGGGCCTGTTTGGATTATTCGTCAAGGTGATTAGTAGTAACATCTTGGACGGTAACCTTTTCCCTTGGTTCATGGGCTTAGTTCGGATCATGTTCCCTGGGTAGTATTCCTCTTCATCTATTTGGAATGGTCTACGTTTCTGTAGCATCAGTAAGAATTTTGAGGTGAATTTCCATCCTTGGAAGTTCAACTTCTCTAATCTCATTCAGCCCCCAAAGCTTTATTCCGTCATTCTGGACTCCTATTTGGATTTTGGATTTTAGGTGAATTTATTGCCATAACCCTGCATTAGAGCATCCTATATCTTTCAGATTTGCATCCTCATCGATTTAGACTTCTGTGTAGGTTACAACATCTTCACCAGCGTAAGCCTAATCACAGGACCTCACCGCACACTTGTGCCTCATCATGTCTTTCACCTTCCCCCACCACCCGGCTTTGCCTCTGGGAACCCCCAATCAAATGTCCCGTGCCGCCTGTTCGTCAGTGCTTCTTTTTTCTTCTCCTTGTAGGTGAGATTCTACGGTATTTGACTTTCTCCCTGGGGCTTGTTTCACTTCCCCTAAAACCCTCACTGTCACTCTGGTGGTCACAAATGGCTGGATTGCATCCTTTGTTCTGGCTGAGTGGTATGCCATTGTGTGGCTATAGCCCATCTTCCTTCTGCATTCATCCCTTGCTGGGCACCAGGGCGGCTTCCAAGTCTTGAATAGTGGGAGTAAGGCTGTGGTGAACTCAGTGGTGCACATGTCTTTATGCAGTAGTTTCTCCGAGTTCTTTGGTTAAACACGCCGCAGAGGAATAGCTGGAATCATATGGGACATGGAATCCAAAACTTCTGAGGCAGTTCCACACCGCTTGGCGTAGTGGCTGCTCGGGTTTCCGCTCCCACCAGCAGTGCAGGAGGCTTCCCTTCTCTCCACCTCCTCTCTGACACTTGATGTTTCCCGTCTGCTTCCTTATAGCCATCATGACCACAGTGAGCTGCTATGTCCTTGCAGTTTGGATTTGCATTGGCCTGAGACCTAATGATGGTGAACATGTGTTCAGGCACCTGTTGGCCCTCTTTCGATCTCCTAAGGAGAAATCCCTGTTTCCATCTTTTGCCCAGATTTTCATGGGCTTGTGGTGTCTCTTCTGGTGAAGACGTTTGAGTTGATTGCATCTTGGGGCTTTTCACCCCGTGTCCGACGTGTGCTTTGCAAACATCCTCTGCCAGTTGTTGTGCTGTCTTTGCATTGAGGCGATGGTTTCCTTGACTGGGCAGAAGCGTGTCCATTTGATGTGGTCCCGTTTGTTTCTTGTTTCCTCTGTTACCCTTGCCCAGTCAGACACGCCTCTTCCAAATAGGTGGCTCAGACAGATGGCAAAGAGCAGTCTGCCTAGGTCTTCTCCTACAAGTTTCACGGTTTCAAGTCTGCCATTCCAGGCTTTAATCCATTTCGAGGTGGTGTGTGTCTCATGTGTAACATCATGGTGTACTCTCGTTGTGTCCCATGTGGCTGTGCAGACTTCCCAGCACCGCTTCTTGTAGAGACTCTGCTTTCTCCACTGTCTCCTCTTGGCTCCCTGGTCGAAAATGGGCCGTCCATGTACGTTTAAGTTGGGCTCTGGGCTCTCGATTCTGTTGCATGGGTCTGTGTGACTGTTTTGAGGCCCAGACTGTGCCGTTTCGGTGCCTAGCGCTTCGTCCTCTGTGTTGAAATGAGAAAGTGTGACACGTCCCGCTTTGTTCATTTTCCTGAGGATTCCTTGCCTATTCAGGGTCTCTTGTGTCTGGCTAGAAACTTTAGGATTCTCTCTTCTATCTCTGTGGCAAATATTGCTGCAAATTTGACTGGGTTTGTAAGGAATCGAGGGATTCCTTGCTCAGGTATGGAAGTTTCAAGTGTGTTCATTCTTCCATTCCCGGATCCTGGAATATCCTTCTTTTTCCTTGTGTCTTCTTGAATTTCTTTCCCCAAACGTTTGCTAGTTTTCGATTGACATAGCTTTCACCTGTTTGGCTAGGGTTCTTCATAGAGATCTTATTTTTGCACTGGCAAGCTGTTGTTTCTTCTTTGAGCTTCAGTTTTTCTGTCCTTTGCAACTTTTCATTGGTTTGTTTCGGCAGAAGTGCATCGCTGAGCTCACATCTGCTGGCTATGCTCCTGTATTTGCTCGGAAGTGTGGCCCTGTCTGACATCCCTTCCCATTGGACTCTACACTACCTGTGACGCCTGCCCCAGAACGACTGAAGCAGTGGTGAGCAGGCTCCCCCCCAGGATTCCACCCGGCCCACCCCTGGCCACCGACTCAGAAGGTGCGGTCCTCACTGCTGCACCACCGGCCGGCCCCTTTCATGTTCCACTGGCAACCTGCAGTTGAGTGCAATGGGACTTGAATGGGCTACTTGAGACCAGCTCTGGCACTGTGTAGATGAGGCCAGGTTGTTTTTCGGCTCTTCTGTGATGTCAGAGGATTTGTCATAACTGTGTATCTGCTGTCCCGGCTAGCTTCACGGACGCAGGGTTTCCGAGCCCGCTTGGAGGAGTCTCATGACTCATCCTTCCCAGTTAGCCCAGGTTTGACCTTCGCTGTCATTTGTTCGCTTGTGAATTTCTCTGACTTTCAAACGGTAAGCCAGAGTGTGTCTAAAGACTGACATCTTTCATTGTGGATTATTCAGGTGTGGTTTCTGTTCGCCTTCCGTTTTCTGGGACCTTTTTTTCTTTTCCATAGTATACTCGTCATGGTCTTTCTCAGCTATCTCCCTTAGACATGCTTATCAGTCCGTTCTGCTTCACTCCAAGTGATTAATTTTGTATTTCTTTAATCACCGTATGTTCTCTAGGCTGAGGTGTGAGTCCTTTCGTGACTCTTGGTTGTTGTCTTTGAATTTGCAATGGGCACATGTAGGGATCTTTGCTAGCCTAGCCTAGGTCAAACTAAGCACTGAGAACATGCGGTCATCTGGGTTGGTTTGCCATGCTGAGATCAGAAACTGCAAATTCGCGGGTGTCCTGCCAACCCCCTTCATGGACATAAGGTTTCCGAGACAAATTAGACAAATCTGATGAATTTCTCTCTCCAGGAAAGATATTTTTCTGTCTCTTTTCTGGTTTTGGGAAGTTTCGAACTTGACCCCTGATCCTTGAACGTTCCCCTAGATTCCGTCTAGATACGGGCTTACTTTCTTTCTAGAGGGTGTGCCATATATTTACCTTACGTCCTCAGTCCTGGCCTGCTTATTTCCTTGAAACAGAATTGTAATGTTCTAATTTTCAGCCAGCTTCCTTACGTATGGTGTCAAAACACACAAGCAATAATCCATCTATGGCAAGAGGTAGGGGGATAGAATTTCATTAGGGCCAAACTGAGCACTCCAGCCTGGGAGGGCAGCCTTCACAAAGAAACGAAGCCATCTGGAAAAGGGTGCTTTTCAGTACACTTGAGGAGCCCTTTCAAACAAAGGGACAACCCCAAGCATGACAGGGCCCCATTCCTTGAAGGCCTCCAAGACATCTCTTGGGACACGTTAGCATGTACCCTGTTGGCCCCCGTGACGCCTGAGCTATGGAAAGTGAGACTGATCTTAAAGAATGCTAGGGGCCTAGGAAAGGAGGCATCGATTCTTCTCTTCAATGTCCTCAAAGCATCGTTCTTGACTTTGGATTATGCTTAAGGCAGAAAGACAACGTAGGTCTGATAAGGCCCAAGTCCGGCCTCTTGTTTCCAGTCAAGCTGCAAGCTTGAATCAGCGTGGCCTCCCTATAGACTTGAGTAGATGACAATGTTCTCCTCTCAGTGCTTGTCCCTGTACTCTCACTTCTCCCCAAGTATTCCTTTCATTTCCCTTGAATCAGAGTCTGATTTATCTCTTCCAGTTTCTGTGCCCGCTTTCTGTTTGTCAAAGCTGTTTCTGGGTATCTCTCCCTTTAATAGCCTAGCGTAGGCCAATCCTCAGACTGGAACCATGCGGCCATCTTGGGGGACATGTTCAGCGTGATGTCATAAACAACCTCAAAATTCTAAGTTGTCCTGACAATCTCCATGCACACAGAGTTTGAGAGCCATCTCGGACCAGTCTGACTCCTCACCCTTTCCAGGAGGGATAGTTGTCCTTTTTCTGGATTTCTTGTCGTTTTTCTAAGTTTCCCCTCGAACTTTGAAAGGCCTGCTACATTCTCTCTGGACACTGGTTTCTTTCCTGTAAGATGATTCTGGGTTGTATCTCTTATAGCAGGTGTAGATGGCCTAGTGGGTAGACCTTCCCCAGAGAAAGTCCTGGACTCCCTCTCAAGTTGAGTTTGCCTAGGCAATCCTCTGATGCACAGTGATCGTGTCACTCCTAGCACTGTGCGAATTCCATCTTCGCAGGTCACATGTTTTCCTTCCTTCTTCCTTTGGGGAAGTGTACCAGAAAATTCACAGATTGTAATATTCTCATGGTTCTTTTTCTGCTGCGTATCGATAACGCATCCTCACAATTGTTACTTATTGATGATCTCTGCCCGCACGTACCATGAACTCTATATTTCCTAACGCTGCTAACGTGATCTGCACCCGTGATGTGAAACAGTGAGGCCGGGCCGCCCAAGCAGAACGTGAGCTCGTACCCGCTCCACCACATGGCCGGCCCTGAATTGGACTTTTGGACCAACCTTTTCCTGAACTTGGGAAGACGTGGGCCTGTTTGGATTATTCGTCAAGGTGATTAGTAGTAACATCTTGGACGGTAACCTTTTCCCTTGGTTCATGGGCTTAGTTCGGATCATGTTCCCTGGGTAGTATTCCTCTTCATCTATTTGGAATGGTCTACGTTTCTGTAGCATCAGTAAGAATTTTGAGGTGAATTTCCATCCTTGGAAGTTCAACTTCTCTAATCTCATTCAGCCCCCAAAGCTTTATTCCGTCATTCTGGACTCCTATTTGGATTTTGGATTTTAGGTGAATTTATTGCCATAACCCTGCATTAGAGCATCCTATATCTTTCAGATTTGCATCCTCATCGATTTAGACTTCTGTGTAGGTTACAACATCTTCACCAGCGTAAGCCTAATCACAGGACCTCACCGCACACTTGTGCCTCATCATGTCTTTCACCTTCCCCCACCACCCGGCTTTGCCTCTGGGAACCCCCAATCAAATGTCCCGTGCCGCCTGTTCGTCAGTGCTTCTTTTTTCTTCTCCTTGTAGGTGAGATTCTACGGTATTTGACTTTCTCCCTGGGGCTTGTTTCACTTCCCCTAAAACCCTCACTGTCATTCTGGTGGTCACAAATGGCTGGATTGCATCCTTTGTTCTGGCTGAGTGGTATGCCATTGTGTGGCTATAGGCCATCTTCTTTCTGCATTCATCCCTTGCTGGGCACCAGGGCGGCTTCCAAGTCTTGAATAGTGGGAGTAAGGCTGTGGTGAACTCAGTGGTGCACATGTCTTTATGCAGTAGTTTCTCCGAGTTCTTTGGTTAAACACGCCGCAGAGGAATAGCTGGAATCATATGGGACATGGAATCCAAAACTTCTGAGGCAGTTCCACACCGCTTGGCGTAGTGGCTGCTCGGGTTTCCGCTCCCACCAGCAGTGCAGGAGGCTTCCCTTCTCTCCACCTCCTCTCTGACACTTGATGTTTCCCGTCTGCTTCCTTATAGCCATCATGACCACAGTGAGCTGCTATGTCCTTGCAGTTTGGATTTGCATTGGCCTGAGACCTAATGATGGTGAACATGTGTTCAGGCACCTGTTGGCCCTCTTTCGATCTCCTAAGGAGAAATCCCTGTTTCCATCTTTTGCCCAGATTTTCATGGGCTTGTGGTGTCTCTTCTGGTGAAGACGTTTGAGTTGATTGCATCTTGGGGCTTTTCACCCCGTGTCCGACGTGTGCTTTGCAAACATCCTCTGCCAGTTGTTGTGCTGTCTTTGCATTGAGGCGATGGTTTCCTTGACTGGGCAGAAGCGTGTGCATTTGATGTGGTCCCGTTTGTTTCTTGTTTCCTCTGTTACCCTTGCCCAGTCAGACACGCCTCTTCCAAATAGGTGGCTCAGACAGATGGCAAAGAGCAGTCTGCCTAGGTCTTCTCCTACAAGTTTCACGGTTTCAAGTCTGCCATTCCAGGCTTTAATCCATTTCGAGGTGGTGTGTGTCTCATGTGTAACATCATGGTGTACTCTCGTTGTGTCCCATGTGGCTGTGCAGACTTCCCAGCACCGCTTCTTGTAGAGACTCTGCTTTCTCCACTGTCTCCTCTTGGCTCCCTGGTCGAAAATGGGCCGTCCATGTACGTTTAAGTTGGGCTCTGGGCTCTCGATTCTGTTGCATGGGTCTGTGTGACTGTTTTGAGGCCCAGACTGTGCCGTTTCGGTGCCTAGCGCTTCGTCCTCTGTGTTGAAATGAGAAAGTGTGACACGTCCCGCTTTGTTCATTTTCCTGAGGATTCCTTGCCTATTCAGGGTCTCTTGTGTCTGGCTAGAAACTTTAGGATTCTCTCTTCTATCTCTGTGGCAAATATTGCTGCAAATTTGACTGGGTTTGTAAGGAATCGAGGGATTCCTTGCTCAGGTATGGAAGTTTCAAGTGTGTTCATTCTTCCATTCCCGGATCCTGGAATATCCTTCTTTTTCCTTGTGTCTTCTTGAATTTCTTTCCCCAAACGTTTGCTAGTTTTCGATTGACATAGCTTTCACCTGTTTGGCTAGGGTTCTTCATAGAGATCTTATTTTTGCACTGGCAAGCTGTTGTTTCTTCTTTGAGCTTCAGTTTTTCTGTCCTTTGCAACTTTTCATTGGTTTGTTTCGGCAGAAGTGCATCGCTGAGCTCACATCTGCTGGCTATGCTCCTGTATTTGCTCGGAAGTGTGGCCCTGTCTGACATCCCTTCCCATTGGACTCTACACTACCTGTGACGCCTGCCCCAGAACGACCGAAGCAGTGGTGAGCAGGCTCCCCCCCAGGATTCCACCCGGCCCACCCCTGGCCACCGACTCAGAAGGTGCGGTCCTCACTGCTGCACCACCGGCCGGCCCCTTTCATGTTCCACTGGCAACCTGCAGTTGAGTGCAATGGGACTTGAATGGGCTACTTGAGACCAGCTCTGGCACTGTGTAGATGAGGCCAGGTTGTTTTTCGGCTCTTCTGTGATGTCAGAGGATTTGTCATAATTGTGTATCTGCTGTCCCGGCTAGCTTCACGGACGCAGGGTTTCCGAGCCCGCTTGGAGGAGTCTCATGACTCATCCTTCCCAGTTAGCCCAGGTTTGACCTTCGCTGTCATTTGTTCGCTTGTGAATTTCTCTGACTTTCAAACGGTAAGCCAGAGTGTGTCTAAAGACTGACATCTTTCATTGTGGATTATTCAGGTGTGGTTTCTGTTCGCCTTCCGTTTTCTGGGACCTTTTTTTCTTTTCCATAGTATACTCGTCATGGTCTTTCTCAGCTATCTCCCTTAGACATGCTTATCAGTCCGTTCTGCTTCACTCCAAGTGATTAATTTTGTATTTCTTTAATCACCGTATGTTCTCTAGGCTGAGGTGTGAGTCCTTTCGTGACTCTTGGTTGTTGTCTTTGAATTTGCAATGGGCACATGTAGGGATCTTTGCTAGCCTAGCCTAGGTCAAACTAAGCACTGAGAACATGCGGTCATCTGGGTTGGTTTGCCATGCTGAGATCAGAAACTGCAAATTCGCGGGTGTCCTGCCAACCCCCTTCATGGACATAAGGTTTCCGAGACAAATTAGACAAATCTGATGAATTTCTCTCTCCAGGAAAGATATTTTTCTGTCTCTTTTCTGGTTTTGGGAAGTTTCGAACTTGACCCCTGATCCTTGAACGTTCCCCTAGATTCCGTCTAGATACGGGCTTACTTTCTTTCTAGAGGGTGTGCCATATATTTACCTTATGTCCTCAGTCCTGGCCTGCATATTTCCTTGAAACAGAATTGTAATGTTCTAATTTTCAGCCAGCTTCCTTACGTATGGTGTCAAAACACACAAGCAATAATCCATCTATGGCAAGAGGTAGGGGGATAGAATTTCATTAGGGCCAAACTGAGCACTCCAGCCTGGGAGGGCAGCCTTCACAAAGAAACGAAGCCATCTGGAAAAGGGTGCTTTTCAGTACACTTGTGGAGCCCTTTCAAACAAAGGGACAACCCCAAGCATGACAGGGCCCCATTCCTTGAAGGCCTCCAAGACATCTCTTGGGACACGTTAGCATGTACCCCGTTGGCCCCCGTGACGCCTGAGCTATGGAAAGTGAGACTGATCTTAAAGAATGCTAGGGGCCTAGGAAAGGAGGCATCGATTCTTCTCTTCAATGTCCTCAAAGCATCGTTCTTGACTGGATTATGCTTAAGGCAGAAAGACAACGTAGGTCTGATAAGGCCCAAGTCCGGCCTCTTGTTTCCAGTCAAGCTGCAAGCTTGAATCAGCGTGGCCTCCCTATAGACTTGAGTAGATGACAATGTTCTCCTCTCAGTGCTTGTCCCTGTACTCTCACTTCTCCCCAAGTATTCCTTTCATTTCCCTTGAATCAGAGTCTGATTTATCTCTTCCAGTTTCTGTGCCCGCTTTCTGTTTGTCAAAGCTGTTTCTGGGTATCTCTGCCTTTAATAGCCTAGCGTAGGCCAATCCTCAGACTGGAACCATGCGGCCATCTTGGGGGACATGTTCAGCGTGATGTCATAAACAACCTCAAAATTCTAAGTTGTCCTGACAATCTCCATGCACACAGAGTTTGAGAGCCATCTCGGACCAGTCTGACTCCTCACCCTTTCCAGGTGGGATAGTTGTCCTTTTTCTGGATTTCTTGTCGTTTTTCTAAGTTTGCCCTCGAACTTTGAAAGGCCTGCTACATTCTCTCTGGACACTGGTTTCTTTCCTGTAAGATGATTCTGGGTTGTATCTCTTATAGCAGGTGTAGATGGCCTAGTGGGTAGACCTTCCCCAGAGAAAGTCCTGGACTCCCTCTCAAGTTGAGTTTGCCTAGGCAATCCTCTGATGCACAGTGATCGTGTCACTCCTAGCACTGTGCGAATTCCATCTTCGCAGGTCACATGTTTTCCTTCCTTCTTCCTTTGGGGAAGTGTACCAGAAAATTCACAGATTGTAATATTCTCATGGTTCTTTTTCTGCTGCGTATCGATAACGCATCCTCACAATTGTTACTTATTGATGATCTCTGCCCGCACGTACCATGAACTCTATATTTCCTAACGCTGCTAACGTGATCTGCACCCGTGATGTGAAACAGTGAGGCCGGGCCGCCCAAGCAGAACGTGAGCTCGTACCCGCTCCACCACATGGCCGGCCCTGAATTGGACTTTTGGACCAACCTTTTCCTGAACTTGGGAAGACGTGGGCCTGTTTGGATTATTCGTCAAGGTGATTAGTAGTAACATCTTGGACGGTAACCTTTTCCCTTGGTTCATGGGCTTAGTTCGGATCATGTTCCCTGGGTAGTATTCCTCTTCATCTATTTGGAATGGTCTACGTTTCTGTAGCATCAGTAAGAATTTTGAGGTGAATTTCCATCCTTGGAAGTTCAACTTCTCTAATCTCATTCAGCCCCCAAAGCTTTATTCCGTCATTCTGGACTCCTATTTGGATTTTGGATTTTAGGTGAATTTATTGCCATAACCCTGCATTAGAGCATCCTATATCTTTCAGATTTGCATCCTCATCGATTTAGACTTCTGTGTAGGTTACAACATCTTCACCAGCGTAAGCCTAATCACAGGACCTCACCGCACACTTGTGCCTCATCATGTCTTTCACCTTCCCCCAACACCCGGCTTTGCCTCTGGGAACCCCCAATCAAATGTCCCGTGCCGCCTGTTCGTCAGTGCTTCTTTTTTCTTCTCCTTGTAGGTGAGATTCTACGGTATTTGACTTTCTCCCTGGGGCTTGTTTCACTTCCCCTAAAACCCTCACTGTCACTCTGGTGGTCACAAATGGCTGGATTGCATCCTTTGTTCTGGCTGAGTGGTATGCCATTGTGTGGCTATAGGCCATCTTCTTTCTGCATTCATCCCTTGCTGGGCACCAGGGCGGCTTCCAAGTCTTGAATAGTGGGAGTAAGGCTGTGGTGAACTCAGTGGTGCACATGTCTTTATGCAGTAGTTTCTCCGAGTTCTTTGGTTAAACACGCCGCAGAGGAATAGCTGGAATCATATGGGACATGGAATCCAAAACTTCTGAGGCAGTTCCACACCGCTTGGCGTAGTGGCTGCTCGGGTTTCCGCTCCCACCAGCAGTGCAGGAGGCTTCCCTTCTCTCCACCTCCTCTCTGACACTTGATGTTTCCCGTCTGCTTCCTTATAGCCATCATGACCACAGTGAGCTGCTATGTCCTTGCAGTTTGGATTTGCATTGGCCTGAGACCTAATGATGGTGAACATGTGTTCAGGCACCTGTTGGCCCTCTTTCGATCTCCTAAGGAGAAATCCCTGTTTCCATCTTTTGCCCAGATTTTCATTGGCTTGTGGTGTCTCTTCTGGTGAAGACGTTTGAGTTGATTGCATCTTGGGGCTTTTCACCCCGTGTCCGACGTGTGCTTTGCAAACATCCTCTCCCAGTTGTTGTGCTGTCTTTGCATTGAGGCGATGGTTTCCTTGACTGGGCAGAAGCGTGTGCATTTGATGTGGTCCCGTTTGTTTCTTGTTTCCTCTGTTACCCTTGCCCAGTCAGACACGCCTCTTCCAAATAGGTGGCTCAGACAGATGGCAAAGAGCAGTCTGCCTAGGTCTTCTCCTACAAGTTTCACGGTTTCAAGTCTGCCATTCCAGGCTTTAATCCATTTCGAGGTGGTGTGTGTCTCATGTGTAACATCATGGTGTACTCTCGTTGTGTCCCATGTGGCTGTGCAGACTTCCCAGCACCGCTTCTTGTAGAGACTCTGCTTTCTCCACTGTCTCCTCTTGGCTCCCTGGTCGAAAATGGGCCGTCCATGTACGTTTAAGTTGGGCTCTGGGCTCTCGATTCTGTTGCATGGGTCTGTGTGACTGTTTTGAGGCCCAGACTGTGCCGTTTCGGTGCCTAGCGCTTCGTCCTCTGTGTTGAAATGAGAAAGTGTGACACGTCCCGCTTTGTTCATTTTCCTGAGGATTCCTTGCCTATTCAGGGTCTCTTGTGTCTGGCTAGAAACTTTAGGATTCTCTCTTCTATCTCTGTGGCAAATATTGCTGCAAATTTGACTGGGTTTGTAAGGAATCGAGGGATTCCTTGCTCAGGTATGGAAGTTTCAAGTGTGTTCATTCTTCCATTCCCGGATCCTGGAATATCCTTCTTTTTCCTTGTGTCTTCTTGAATTTCTTTCCCCAAACGTTTGCTAGTTTTCGATTGACATAGCTTTCACCTGTTTGGCTAGGGTTCTTCATAGAGATCTTATTTTTGCACTGGCAAGCTGTTGTTTCTTCTTTGAGCTTCAGTTTTTCTATCCTTTGCAACTTTTCATTGGTTTGTTTCGGCAGAAGTGCATCGCTGAGCTCACATCTGCTGGCTATGCTCCTGTATTTGCTCGGAAGTGTGGCCCTGTCTGACATCCCTTCCCATTGGACTCTACACTACCTGTGACGCCTGCCCCAGAACGACTGAAGCAGTGGTGAGCAGGCTCCCCCCCAGGATTCCACCAGCCCACCCCTGGCCACCGACTCAGAAGGTGCGTTCCTCACTGCTGCACCACCGGCCGGCCCCTTTCATGTTCCACTGGCAACCTGCAGTTGAGTGCAATGGGACTTGAATGGGCTACTTGAGACCAGCTCTGGCACTGTGTAGATGAGGCCAGGTTGTTTTTCGGCTCTTCTGTGATGTCAGAGGATTTGTCATAATTGTGTATCTGCTGTCCCGGCTAGCTTCACGGACGCAGGGTTTCCGAGCCCGCTTGGAGGAGTCTCATGACTCATCCTTCCCAGTTAGCCCAGGTTTGACCTTCGCTGTCATTTGTTCGCTTGTGAATTTCTCTGACTTTCAAACGGTAAGCCAGAGTGTGTCTAAAGACTGACATCTTTCATTGTGGATTATTCAGGTGTGGTTTCTGTTCGCCTTCCGTTTTCTGGGACCTTTTTTTCTTTTCCATAGTATACTCGTCATGGTCTTTCTCAGCTATCTCCCTTAGACATGCTTATCAGTCCGTTCTGCTTCACTCCAAGTGATTAATTTTGTATTTCTTTAATCACCGTATGTTCTCTAGGCTGAGGTGTGAGTCCTTTCGTGACTCTTGGTTGTTGTCTTTGAATTTGCAATGGGCACATGTAGGGATCTTTGCTAGCCTAGCCTAGGTCAAAGTAAGCACTGAGAACATGCGGTCATCTGGGTTGGTTTGCCATGCTGAGATCAGAAACTGCAAATTCGCGGGTGTCCTGCCAACCCCCTTCATGGACATAAGGTTTCCGAGACAAATTAGACAAATCTGATGAATTTCTCTCTCCAGGAAAGATATTTTTCTGTCTCTTTTCTGGTTTTGGGAAGTTTCGAACTTGACCCCTGATCCTTGAACGTTCCCCTAGATTCCGTCTAGATACGGGCTTACTTTCTTTCTAGAGGGTGTGTCATATATTTACCTTACGTCCTCAGTCCTGGCCTGCTTATTTCCTTGAAACAGAATTGTAATGTTCTAATTTTCAGCCAGCTTCCTTACGTATGGTGTCAAAACACACAAGCAATAATCCATCTATGGCAAGAGGTAGGGGGATAGAATTTCATTAGGGCCAAACTGAGCACTCCAGCCTGGGAGGGCAGCCTTCACAAAGAAACGAAGCCATCTGGAAAAGGGTGCTTTTCAGTACACTTGTGGAGCCCTTTCAAACAAAGGGACAACCCCAAGCATGACAGGGCCCCATTCCTTGAAGGCCTCCAAGACATCTCTTGGGACACGTTAGCATGTACCCCGTTGGCCCCCGTGACGCCTGAGCTATGGAAAGTGAGACTGATCTTAAAGAATGCTAGGGGCCTAGGAAAGGAGGCATCGATTCTTCTCTTCAATGTCCTCAAAGCATCGTTCTTGACTGGATTATGCTTAAGGCAGAAAGACAATGTAGGTCTGATAAGGCCCAAGTCCGGCCTCTTGTTTCCAGTCAAGCTGCAAGCTTGAATCAGCGTGGCCTCCCTATAGACTTGAGTAGATGACAATGTTCTCCTCTCAGTGCTTGTCCCTGTACTCTCACTTCTCCCCAAGTATTCCTTTCATTTCCCTTGAATCAGAGTCTGATTTATCTCTTCCAGTTTCTGTGCCCGCTTTCTGTTTGTCAAAGCTGTTTCTGGGTATCTCTGCCTTTAATAGCCTAGCGTAGGCCAATCCTCAGACTGGAACCATGCGGCCATCTTGGGGGACATGTTCAGCGTGATGTCATAAACAACCTCAAAATTCTAAGTTGTCCTGACAATCTCCATGCACACAGAGTTTGAGAGCCATCTCGGACAAGTCTGACTCCTCACCCTTTCCAGGAGGGATAGTTGTCCTTTTTCTGGATTTCTTGTCGTTTTTCTAAGTTTCCCCTCGAACTTTGAAAGGCCTGCTACATTCTCTCTGGACACTGGTTTCTTTCCTGTAAGATGATTCTGGGTTGTATCTCTTATAGCAGGTGTAGATGGCCTAGTGGGTAGACCTTCCCCAGAGAAAGTCCTGGACTCCCTCTCAAGTTGAGTTTGCCTAGGCAATCCTCTGATGCACAGTGATCGTGTCACTCCTAGCACTGTGCGAATTCCATCTTCGCAGGTCACATGTTTTCCTTCCTTCTTCCTTTGGGGAAGTGTACCAGAAAATTCACAGATTGTAATATTCTCATGGTTCTTTTTCTGCTGCGTATCGATAACGCATCCTCACAATTGTTACTTATTGATGATCTCTGCCCGCACGTACCATGAACTCTATATTTCCTAACGCTGCTAACGTGATCTGCACCCGTGATGTGAAACAGTGAGGCCGGGCCGCCCAAGCAGAACGTGAGCTCGTACCCGCTCCACCACATGGCCGGCCCTGAATTGGACTTTTGGACCAACCTTTTCCTGAACTTGGGAAGACGTGGGCCTGTTTGGATTATTCGTCAAGGTGATTAGTAGTAACATCTTGGACGGTAACCTTTTCCCTTGGTTCATGGGCTTAGTTCGGATCATGTTCCCTGGGTAGTATTCCTCTTCATCTATTTGGAATGGTCTACGTTTCTGTAGCATCAGTAAGAATTTTGAGGTGAATTTCCATCCTTGGAAGTTCAACTTCTCTAATCTCATTCAGCCCCCAAAGCTTTATTCCGTCATTCTGGACTCCTATTTGGATTTTGGATTTTAGGTGAATTTATTGCCATAACCCTGCATTAGAGCATCCTATATCTTTCAGATTTGCATCCTCATCGATTTAGACTTCTGTGTAGGTTACAACATCTTCACCAGCGTAAGCCTAATCACAGGACCTCACCGCACACTTGTGCCTCATCATGTCTTTCACCTTCCCCCACCACCCGGCTTTGCCTCTGGGAACCCCCAATCAAATGTCCCGTGCCGCCTGTTCGTCAGTGCTTCTTTTTTCTTCTCCTTGTAGGTGAGATTCTACGGTATTTGACTTTCTCCCTGGGGCTTGTTTCACTTCCCCTAAAACCCTCACTGTCACTCTGGTGGTCACAAATGGCTGGATTGCATCCTTTGTTCTGGCTGAGTGGTATGCCATTGTGTGGCTATAGGCCATCTTCTTTCTGCATTCATCCCTTGCTGGGCACCAGGGCGGCTTCCAAGTCTTGAATAGTGGGAGTAAGGCTGTGGTGAACTCAGTGGTGCACATGTCTTTATGCAGTAGTTTCTCCGAGTTCTTTGGTTAAACACGCCGCAGAGGAATAGCTGGAATCATATGGGACATGGAATCCAAAACTTCTGAGGCAGTTCCACACCGCTTGGCGTAGTGGCTGCTCGGGTTTCCGCTCCCACCAGCAGTGCAGGAGGCTTCCCTTCTCTCCACCTCCTCTCTGACACTTGATGTTTCCCGTCTGCTTCCTTATAGCCATCATGACCACAGTGAGCTGCTATGTCCTTGCAGTTTGGATTTGCATTGGCCTGAGACCTAATGATGGTGAACATGTGTTCAGGCACCTGTTGGCCCTCTTTCGATCTCCTAAGGAGAAATCCCTGTTTCCATCTTTTGCCCAGATTTTCATGGGCTTGTGGTGTCTCTTCTGGTGAAGACGTTTGAGTTGATTGCATCTTGGGGCTTTTCACCCCGTGTCCGACGTGTGCTTTGCAAACATCCTCTGCCAGTTGTTGTGCTGTCTTTGCATTGAGGCGATGGTTTCCTTGACTGGGCAGAAGCGTGTGCATTTGATGTGGTCCCGTTTGTTTCTTGTTTCCTCTGTTACCCTTGCCCAGTCAGACACGCCTCTTCCAAATAGGTGGCTCAGACAGATGGCAAAGAGCAGTCTGCCTAGGTCTTCTCCTACAAGTTTCACGGTTTCAAGTCTGCCATTCCAGGCTTTAATCCATTTCGAGGTGGTGTGTGTCTCATGTGTAACATCATGGTGTACTCTCGTTGTGTCCCATGTGGCTGTGCAGACTTCCCAGCACCGCTTCTTGTAGAGACTCTGCTTTCTCCACTGTCTCCTCTTGGCTCCCTGGTCGAAAATGGGCCGTCCATGTACGTTTAAGTTGGGCTCTGGGCTCTCGATTCTGTTGCATGGGTCTGTGTGACTGTTTTGAGGCCCAGACTGTGCCGTTTCGGTGCCTAGCGCTTCGTCCTCTGTGTTGAAATGAGAAAGTGTGACACGTCCCGCTTTGTTCATTTTCCTGAGGATTCCTTGCCTATTCAGGGTCTCTTGTGTCTGGCTAGAAACTTTAGGATTCTCTCTTCTATCTCTGTGGCAAATATTGCTGCAAATTTGACTGGGTTTGTAAGGAATCGAGGGATTCCTTGCTCAGGTATGGAAGTTTCAAGTGTGTTCATTCTTCCATTCCCGGATCCTGGAATATCCTTCTTTTTCCTTGTGTCTTCTTGAATTTCTTTCCCCAAACGTTTGCTAGTTTTCGATTGACATAGCTTTCACCTGTTTGGCTAGGGTTCTTCATAGAGATCTTATTTTTGCACTGGCAAGCTGTTGTTTCTTCTTTGAGCTTCAGTTTTTCTATCCTTTGCAACTTTTCATTGGTTTGTTTCGGCAGAAGTGCATCGCTGAGCTCACATCTGCTGGCTATGCTCCTGTATTTGCTCGGAAGTGTGGCCCTGTCTGACATCCCTTCCCATTGGACTCTACACTACCTGTGACGCCTGCCCCAGAACGACTGAAGCAGTGGTGAGCAGGCTCCCCCCCAGGATTCCACCCGGCCCACCCCTGGCCACCGACTCAGAAGGTGCGGTCCTCACTGCTGCACCACCGGCCGGCCCCTTTCATGTTCCACTGGCAACCTGCAGTTGAGTGCAATGGGACTTGAATGGGCTACTTGAGACCAGCTCTGGCACTGTGTAGATGAGGCCAGGTTGTTTTTCGGCTCTTCTGTGATGTCAGAGGATTTGTCATAATTGTGTATCTGCTGTCCCGGCTAGCTTCACGGACGCAGGGTTTCCGAGCCCGCTTGGAGGAGTCTCATGACTCATCCTTCCCAGTTAGCCCAGGTTTGACCTTCGCTGTCATTTGTTCGCTTGTGAATTTCTCTGACTTTCAAACGGTAAGCCAGAGTGTGTCTAAAGACTGACATCTTTCATTGTGGATTATTCAGGTGTGGTTTCTGTTCGCCTTCCGTTTTCTGGGACCTTTTTTTCTTTTCCATAGTATACTCGTCATGGTCTTTCTCAGCTATCTCCCTTAGACATGCTTATCAGTCCGTTCTGCTTCACTCCAAGTGATTAATTTTGTATTTCTTTAATCACCGTATGTTCTCTAGGCTGAGGTGTGAGTCCTTTCGTGACTCTTGGTTGTTGTCTTTGAATTTGCAATGGGCACATGTAGGGATCTTTGCTAGCCTAGCCTAGGTCAAACTAAGCACTGAGAACATGCGGTCATCTGGGTTGGTTTGCCATGCTGAGATCAGAAACTGCAAATTCGCGGGTGTCCTGCCAACCCCCTTCATGGACATAAGGTTTCCGAGACAAATTAGACAAATCTGATGAATTTCTCTCTCCAGGAAAGATATTTTTCTGTCTCTTTTCTGGTTTTGGGAAGTTTCGAACTTGACCCCTGATCCTTGAACGTTCCCCTAGATTCCGTCTAGATACGGGCTTACTTTCTTTCTAGAGGGTGTGCCATATATTTACCTTACGTCCTCAGTCCTGGCCTGCTTATTTCCTTGAAACAGAATTGTAATGTTCTAATTTTCAGCCAGCTTCCTTACGTATGGTGTCAAAACACACAAGCAATAATCCATCTATGGCAAGAGGTAGGGGGATAGAATTTCATTAGGGCCAAACTGAGCACTCCAGCCTGGGAGGGCAGCCTTCACAAAGAAACGAAGCCATCTGGAAAAGGGTGCTTTTCAGTACACTTGTGGAGCCCTTTCAAACAAAGGGACAACCCCAAGCATGACAGGGCCCCATTCCTTGAAGGCCTCCAAGACATCTCTTGGGACACGTTAGCATGTACCCCGTTGGCCCCCGTGACGCCTGAGCTATGGAAAGTGAGACTGATCTTAAAGAATGCTAGGGGCCTAGGAAAGGAGGCATCGATTCTTCTCTTCAATGTCCTCAAAGCATCGTTCTTGACTGGATTATGCTTAAGGCAGAAAGACAACGTAGGTCTGATAAGGCCCAAGTCCGGCCTCTTGTTTCCAGTCAAGCTGCAAGCTTGAATCAGCGTGGCCTCCCTATAGACTTGAGTAGATGACAATGTTCTCCTCTCAGTGCTTGTCCCTGTACTCTCACTTCTCCCCAAGTATTCCTTTCATTTCCCTTGAATCAGAGTCTGATTTATCTCTTCCAGTTTCTGTGCCCGCTTTCTGTTTGTCAAAGCTGTTTCTGGGTATCTCTCCCTTTAATAGCCTAGCGTAGGCCAATCCTCAGACTGGAACCATGCGGCCATCTTGGGGGACATGTTCAGCGTGATGTCATAAACAACCTCAAAATTCTAAGTTGTCCTGACAATCTCCATGCACACAGAGTTTGAGAGCCATCTCGGACCAGTCTGACTCCTCACCCTTTCCAGGAGGGATAGTTGTCCTTTTTCTGGATTTCTTGTCGTTTTTCTAAGTTTCCCCTCGAACTTTGAAAGGCCTGCTACATTCTCTCTGGACACTGGTTTCTTTCCTGTAAGATGATTCTGGGTTGTATCTCTTATAGCAGGTGTAGATGGCCTAGTGGGTAGACCTTCCCCAGAGAAAGTCCTGGACTCCCTCTCAAGTTGAGTTTGCCTAGGCAATCCTCTGATGCACAGTGATCGTGTCACTCCTAGCACTGTGCGAATTCCATCTTCGCAGGTCACATGTTTTCCTTCCTTCTTCCTTTGGGGAAGTGTACCAGAAAATTCACAGATTGTAATGCTCTCATGGTTCTTTTTCTGCTGCGTATCGATAACGCATCCTCACAATTGTTACTTATTGATGATCTCTGCCCGCACGTACCATGAACTCTATATTTCCTAACGCTGCTAACGTGATCTGCACCCGTGATGTGAAACAGTGAGGCCGGGCCGCCCAAGCAGAACGTGAGCTCGTACCCGCTCCACCACATGGCCGGCCCTGAATTGGACTTTTGGACCAACCTTTTCCTGAACTTGGGAAGACGTGGGCCTGTTTGGATTATTCGTCAAGGTGATTAGTAGTAACATCTTGGACGGTAACCTTTTCCCTTGGTTCATGGGCTTAGTTCGGATCATGTTCCCTGGGTAGTATTCCTCTTCATCTATTTGGAATGGTCTACGTTTCTGTAGCATCAGTAAGAATTTTGAGGTGAATTTCCATCCTTGGAAGTTCAACTTCTCTAATCTCATTCAGCCCCCAAAGCTTTATTCCGTCATTCTGGACTCCTATTTGGATTTTGGATTTTATTTGAATTTATTGCCATAACCCTGCATTAGAGCATCCTATATCTTTCAGATTTGCATCCTCATCGATTTAGACTTCTGTGTAGGTTACAACATCTTCACCAGCGTAAGCCTAATCACAGGACCTCACCGCACACTTGTGCCTCATCATGTCTTTCACCTTCCCCCACCACCCGGCTTTGCCTCTGGGAACCCCCAATCAAATGTCCCGTGCCGCCTGTTCGTCAGTGCTTCTTTTTTCTTCTCCTTGTAGGTGAGATTCTACGGTATTTGACTTTCTCCCTGGGGCTTGTTTCACTTCCCCTAAAACCCTCACTGTCACTCTGGTGGTCACAAATGGCTGGATTGCATCCTTTGTTCTGGCTGAGTGGTATGCCATTGTGTGGCTATAGCCCATCTTCCTTCTGCATTCATCCCTTGCTGGGCACCAGGGCGGCTTCCAAGTCTTGAATAGTGGGAGTAAGGCTGTGGTGAACTCAGTGGTGCACATGTCTTTATGCAGTAGTTTCTCCGAGTTCTTTGGTTAAACACGCCGCAGAGGAATAGCTGGAATCATATGGGACATGGAATCCAAAACTTCTGAGGCAGTTCCACACCGCTTGGCGTAGTGGCTGCTCGGGTTTCCGCTCCCACCAGCAGTGCAGGAGGCTTCCCTTCTCTCCACCTCCTCTCTGACACTTGATGTTTCCCGTCTGCTTCCTTATAGCCATCATGACCACAGTGAGCTGCTATGTCCTTGCAGTTTGGATTTGCATTGGCCTGAGACCTAATGATGGTGAACATGTGTTCAGGCACCTGTTGGCCCTCTTTCGATCTCCTAAGGAGAAATCCCTGTTTCCATCTTTTGCCCAGATTTTCATGGGCTTGTGGTGTCTCTTCTGGTGAAGACGTTTGAGTTGATTGCATCTTGGGGCTTTTCACCCCGTGTCCGACGTGTGCTTTGCAAACATCCTCTCCCAGTTGTTGTGCTGTCTTTGCATTGAGGCGATGGTTTCCTTGACTGGGCAGAAGCGTGTGCATTTGATGTGGTCCCGTTTGTTTCTTGTTTCCTCTGTTACCCTTGCCCAGTCAGACACGCCTCTTCCAAATAGGTGGCTCAGACAGATGGCAAAGAGCAGTCTGCCTAGGTCTTCTCCTACAAGTTTCACGGTTTCAAGTCTGCCATTCCAGGCTTTAATCCATTTCGAGGTGGTGTGTGTCTCATGTGTAACATCATGGTGTACTCTCGTTGTGTCCCATGTGGCTGTGCAGACTTCCCAGCACCGCTTCTTGTAGAGACTCTGCTTTCTCCACTGTCTCCTCTTGGCTCCCTGGTCGAAAATGGGCCGTCCATGTACGTTTAAGTTGGGCTCTGGGCTCTCGATTCTGTTGCATGGGTCTGTGTGACTGTTTTGAGGCCCAGACTGTGCCGTTTCGGTGCCTAGCGCTTCGTCCTCTGTGTTGAAATGAGAAAGTGTGACACGTCCCGCTTTGTTCATTTTCCTGAGGATTCCTTGCCTATTCAGGGTCTCTTGTGTCTGGCTAGAAACTTTAGGATTCTCTCTTCTATCTCTGTGGCAAATATTGCTGCAAATTTGACTGGGTTTGTAAGGAATCGAGGGATTCCTTGCTCAGGTATGGAAGTTTCAAGTGTGTTCATTCTTCCATTCCCGGATCCTGGAATATCCTTCTTTTTCCTTGTGTCTTCTTGAATTTCTTTCCCCAAACGTTTGCTAGTTTTCGATTGACATAGCTTTCACCTGTTTGGCTAGGGTTCTTCATAGAGATCTTATTTTTGCACTGGCAAGCTGTTGTTTCTTCTTTGAGCTTCAGTTTTTCTATCCTTTGCAAATTTTCATTGGTTTGTTTTGGCAGAAGTGCATCGCTGAGCTCACATCTGCTGGCTATGCTCCTGTATTTGCTCGGAAGTGTGGCCCTGTCTGACATCCCTTCCCATTGGACTCTACACTACCTGTGACGCCTGCCCCAGAACGACCGAAGCAGTGGTGAGCAGGCTCCCCCCCAGGATTCCACCCGGCCCACCCCTGGCCACCGACTCAGAAGGTGCGGTCCTCACTGCTGCACCACCGGCCGGCCCCTTTCATGTTCCACTGGCAACCTGCAGTTGAGTGCAATGGGACTTGAATGGGCTACTTGAGACCAGCTCTGGCACTGTGTAGATGAGGCCAGGTTGTTTTTCGGCTCTTCTGTGATGTCAGAGGATTTGTCATAATTGTGTATCTGCTGTCCCAGCTAGCTTCACGGACGCAGGGTTTCCGAGCCCGCTTGGAGGAGTCTCATGACTCATCCTTCCCAGTTAGCCCAGGTTTGACCTTCGCTGTCATTTGTTCGCTTGTGAATTTCTCTGACTTTCAAACGGTAAGCCAGAGTGTGTCTAAAGACTGACATCTTTCATTGTGGATTATTCAGGTGTGGTTTCTGTTCGCCTTCCGTTTTCTGGGACCTTTTTTTCTTTTCCATAGTATACTCGTCATGGTCTTTCTCAGCTATCTCCCTTAGACATGCTTATCAGTCCGTTCTGCTTCACTCCAAGTGATTAATTTTGTATTTCTTTAATCACCGTATGTTCTCTAGGCTGAGGTGTGAGTCCTTTCGTGACTCTTGGTTGTTGTCTTTGAATTTGCAATGGGCACATGTAGGGATCTTTGCTAGCCTAGCCTAGGTCAAACTAAGCACTGAGAACATGCGGTCATCTGGGTTGGTTTGCCATGCTGAGATCAGAAACTGCAAATTCGCGGGTGTCCTGCCAACCCCCTTCATGGACATAAGGTTTCCGAGACAAATTAGACAAATCTGATGAATTTCTCTCTCCAGGAAAGATATTTTTCTGTCTCTTTTCTGGTTTTGGGAAGTTTCGAACTTGACCCCTGATCCTTGAACGTTCCCCTAGATTCCGTCTAGATACGGGCTTACTTTCTTTCTAGAGGGTGTGCCATATATTTACCTTACGTCCTCAGTCCTGGCCTGCTTATTTTCTTGAAACAGAATTGTAATGTTCTAATTTTCAGCCAGCTTCCTTACGTATGGTGTCAAAACACACAAGCAATAATCCATCTATGGCAAGAGGTAGGGGGATAGAATTTCATTAGGGCCAAACTGAGCACTCCAGCCTGGGAGGGCAGCCTTCACAAAGAAACGAAGCCATCTGGAAAAGGGTGCTTTTCAGTACACTTGTGGAGCCCTTTCAAACAAAGGGACAACCCCAAGCATGACAGGGCCCCATTCCTTGAAGGCCTCCAAGACATCTCTTGGGACACGTTAGCATGTACCCCGTTGGCCCCCGTGACGCCTGAGCTATGGAAAGTGAGACTGATCTTAAAGAATGCTAGGGGCCTAGGAAAGGAGGCATCGATTCTTCTCTTCAATGTCCTCAAAGCATCGTTCTTGACTGGATTATGCTTAAGGCAGAAAGACAATGTAGGTCTGATAAGGCCCAAGTCCGGCCTCTTGTTTCCAGTCAAGCTGCAAGCTTGAATCAGCGTGGCCTCCCTATAGACTTGAGTAGATGACAATGTTCTCCTCTCAGTGCTTGTCCCTGTACTCTCACTTCTCCCCAAGTATTCCTTTCATTTCCCTTGAATCAGAGTCTGATTTATCTCTTCCAGTTTCTGTGCCCGCTTTCTGTTTGTCAAAGCTGTTTCTGGGTATCTCTGCCTTTAATAGCCTAGCGTAGGCCAATCCTCAGACTGGAACCATGCGGCCATCTTGGGGGACATGTTCAGCGTGATGTCATAAACAACCTCAAAATTCTAAGTTGTCCTGACAATCTCCATGCACACAGAGTTTGAGAGCCATCTCGGACCAGTCTGACTCCTCACCCTTTCCAGGAGGGATAGTTGTCCTTTTTCTGGATTTCTTGTCGTTTTTCTAAGTTTCCCCTCGAACTTTGAAAGGCCTGCTACATTCTCTCTGGACACTGGTTTCTTTCCTGTAAGATGATTCTGGGTTGTATCTCTTATAGCAGGTGTAGATGGCCTAGTGGGTAGACCTTCCCCAGAGAAAGTCCTGGACTCCCTCTCAAGTTGAGTTTGCCTAGGCAATCCTCTGATGCACAGTGATCGTGTCACTCCTAGCACTGTGCGAATTCCATCTTCGCAGGTCACATGTTTTCCTTCCTTCTTCCTTTGGGGAAGTGTACCAGAAAATTCACAGATTGTAATATTCTCATGGTTCTTTTTCTGCTGCGTATCGATAACGCATCCTCACAATTGTTACTTATTGATGATCTCTGCCCGCACGTACCATGAACTCTATATTTCCTAACGCTGCTAACGTGATCTGCACCCGTGATGTGAAACAGTGAGGCCGGGCCGCCCAAGCAGAACGTGAGCTCGTACCCGCTCCACCACATGGCCGGCCCTGAATTGGACTTTTGGACCAACCTTTTCCTGAACTTGGGAAGACGTGGGCCTGTTTGGATTATTCGTCAAGGTGATTAGTAGTAACATCTTGGACGGTAACCTTTTCCCTTGGTTCATGGGCTTAGTTCGGATCATGTTCCCTGGGTAGTATTCCTCTTCATCTATTTGGAATGGTCTACGTTTCTGTAGCATCAGTAAGAATTTTGAGGTGAATTTCCATCCTTGGAAGTTCAACTTCTCTAATCTCATTCAGCCCCCAAAGCTTTATTCCGTCATTCTGGACTCCTATTTGGATTTTGGATTTTAGGTGAATTTATTGCCATAACCCTGCATTAGAGCATCCTATATCTTTCAGATTTGCATCCTCATCGATTTAGACTTCTGTGTAGGTTACAACATCTTCACCAGCGTAAGCCTAATCACAGGACCTCACCGCACACTTGTGCCTCATCATGTCTTTCACCTTCCCCCACCACCCGGCTTTGCCTCTGGGAACCCCCAATCAAATGTCCCGTGCCGCCTGTTCGTCAGTGCTTCTTTTTTCTTCTCCTTGTAGGTGAGATTCTACGGTATTTGACTTTCTCCCTGGGGCTTGTTTCACTTCCCCTAAAACCCTCACTGTCACTCTGGTGGTCACAAATGGCTGGATTGCATCCTTTGTTCTGGCTGAGTGGTATGCCATTGTGTGGCTATAGCCCATCTTCCTTCTGCATTCATCCCTTGCTGGGCACCAGGGCGGCTTCCAAGTCTTGAATAGTGGGAGTAAGGCTGTGGTGAACTCAGTGGTGCACATGTCTTTATGCAGTAGTTTCTCCGAGTTCTTTGGTTAAACACGCCGCAGAGGAATAGCTGGAATCATATGGGACATGGAATCCCAAACTTCTGAGGCAGTTCCACACCGCTTGGCGTAGTGGCTGCTCGGGTTTCCGCTCCCACCAGCAGTGCAGGAGGCTTCCCTTCTCTCCACCTCCTCTCTGACACTTGATGTTTCCCGTCTGCTTCCTTATAGCCATCATGACCACAGTGAGCTGCTATGTCCTTGCAGTTTGGATTTGCATTGGCCTGAGACCTAATGATGGTGAACATGTGTTCAGGCACCTGTTGGCCCTCTTTCGATCTCCTAAGGAGAAATCCCTGTTTCCATCTTTTGCCCAGATTTTCATGGGCTTGTGGTGTCTCTTCTGGTGAAGACGTTTGAGTTGATTGCATCTTGGGGCTTTTCACCCCGTGTCCGACGTGTGCTTTGCAAACATCCTCTCCCAGTTGTTGTGCTGTCTTTGCATTGAGGCGATGGTTTCCTTGACTGGGCAGAAGCGTGTGCATTTGATGTGGTCCCGTTTGTTTCTTGTTTCCTCTGTTACCCTTGCCCAGTCAGACACGCCTCTTCCAAATAGGTGGCTCAGACAGATGGCAAAGAGCAGTCTGCCTAGGTCTTCTCCTACAAGTTTCACGGTTTCAAGTCTGCCATTCCAGGCTTTAATCCATTTCGAGGTGGTGTGTGTCTCATGTGTAACATCATGGTGTACTCTCGTTGTGTCCCATGTGGCTGTGCAGACTTCCCAGCACCGCTTCTTGTAGAGACTCTGCTTTCTCCACTGTCTCCTCTTGGCTCCCTGGTCGAAAATGGGCCGTCCATGTACGTTTAAGTTGGGCTCTGGGCTCTCGATTCTGTTGCATGGGTCTGTGTGACTGTTTTGAGGCCCAGACTGTGCCGTTTCGGTGCCTAGCGCTTCGTCCTCTGTGTTGAAATGAGAAAGTGTGACACGTCCCGCTTTGTTCATTTTCCTGAGGATTCCTTGCCTATTCAGGGTCTCTTGTGTCTGGCTAGAAACTTTAGGATTCTCTCTTCTATCTCTGTGGCAAATATTGCTGCAAATTTGACTGGGTTTGTAAGGAATCGAGGGATTCCTTGCTCAGGTATGGAAGTTTCAAGTGTGTTCATTCTTCCATTCCCGGATCCTGGAATATCCTTCTTTTTCCTTGTGTCTTCTTGAATTTCTTTCCCCAAACGTTTGCTAGTTTTCGATTGACATAGCTTTCACCTGTTTGGCTAGGGTTCTTCATAGAGATCTTATTTTTGCACTGGCAAGCTGTTGTTTCTTCTTTGAGCTTCAGTTTTTCTGTCCTTTGCAACTTTTCATTGGTTTGTTTCGGCAGAAGTGCATCGCTGAGCTCACATCTGCTGGCTATGCTCCTGTATTTGCTCGGAAGTGTGGCCCTGTCTGACATCCCTTCCCATTGGACTCTACACTACCTGTGACGCCTGCCCCAGAACGACTGAAGCAGTGGTGAGCAGGCTCCCCCCCAGGATTCCACCCGGCCCACCCCTGGCCACCGACTCAGAAGGTGCGGTCCTCACTGCTGCACCACCGGCCGGCCCCTTTCATGTTCCACTGGCAACCTGCAGTTGAGTGCAATGGGACTTGAATGGGCTACTTGAGACCAGCTCTGGCACTGTGTAGATGAGGCCAGGTTGTTTTTCGGCTCTTCTGTGATGTCAGAGGATTTGTCATAATTGTGTATCTGCTGTCCCGGCTAGCTTCACGGACGCAGGGTTTCCGAGCCCGCTTGGAGGAGTCTCATGACTCATCCTTCCCAGTTAGCCCAGGTTTGACCTTCGCTGTCATTTGTTCGCTTGTGAATTTCTCTGACTTTCAAACGGTAAGCCAGAGTGTGTCTAAAGACTGACATCTTTCATTGTGGATTATTCAGGTGTGGTTTCTGTTCGCCTTCCGTTTTCTGGGACCTTTTTTTCTTTTCCATAGTATACTCGTCATGGTCTTTCTCAGCTATCTCCCTTAGACATGCTTATCAGTCCGTTCTGCTTCACTCCAAGTGATTAATTTTGTATTTCTTTAATCACCGTATGTTCTCTAGGCTGAGGTGTGAGTCCTTTCGTGACTCTTGGTTGTTGTCTTTGAATTTGCAATGGGCACATGTAGGGATCTTTGCTAGCCTAGCCTAGGTCAAACTAAGCACTGAGAACATGCGGTCATCTGGGTTGGTTTGCCATGCTGAGATCAGAAACTGCAAATTCGCGGGTGTCCTGCCAACCCCCTTCATGGACATAAGGTTTCCGAGACAAATTAGACAAATCTGATGAATTTCTCTCTCCAGGAAAGATATTTTTCTGTCTCTTTTCTGGTTTTGGGAAGTTTCGAACTTGACCCCTGATCCTTGAACGTTCCCCTAGATTCCGTCTAGATACGGGCTTACTTTCTTTCTAGAGGGTGTGCCATATATTTACCTTACGTCCTCAGTCCTGGCCTGCTTATTTCCTTGAAACAGAATTGTAATGTTCTAATTTTCAGCCAGCTTCCTTACGTATGGTGTCAAAACACACAAGCAATAATCCATCTATGGCAAGAGGTAGGGGGATAGAATTTCATTAGGGCCAAACTGAGCACTCCAGCCTGGGAGGGCAGCCTTCACAAAGAAACGAAGCCATCTGGAAAAGGGTGCTTTTCAGTACACTTGTGGAGCCCTTTCAAACAAAGGGACAACCCCAAGCATGACAGGGCCCCATTCCTTGAAGGCCTCCAAGACATCTCTTGGGACACGTTAGCATGTACCCCGTTGGCCCCCGTGACGCCTGAGCTATGGAAAGTGAGACTGATCTTAAAGAATGCTAGGGGCCTAGGAAAGGAGGCATCGATTCTTCTCTTCAATGTCCTCAAAGCATCGTTCTTGACTTTGGATTATGCTTAAGGCAGAAAGACAACGTAGGTCTGATAAGGCCCAAGTCCGGCCTCTTGTTTCCAGTCAAGCTGCAAGCTTGAATCAGCGTGGCCTCCCTATAGACTTGAGTAGATGACAATGTTCTCCTCTCAGTGCTTGTCCCTGTACTCTCACTTCTCCCCAAGTATTCCTTTCATTTCCCTTGAATCAGAGTCTGATTTATCTCTTCCAGTTTCTGTGCCCGCTTTCTGTTTGTCAAAGCTGTTTCTGGGTATCTCTCCCTTTAATAGCCTAGCGTAGGCCAATCCTCAGACTGGAACCATGCGGCCATCTTGGGGGACATGTTCAGCGTGATGTCATAAACAACCTCAAAATTCTAAGTTGTCCTGACAATCTCCATGCACACAGAGTTTGAGAGCCATCTCGGACCAGTCTGACTCCTCACCCTTTCCAGGTGGGATCGTTGTCCTTTTTCTGGATTTCTTGTCGTTTTTCTAAGTTTCCCCTCGAACTTTGAAAGGCCTGCTACATTCTCTCTGGACACTGGTTTCTTTCCTGTAAGATGATTCTGGGTTGTATCTCTTATAGCAGGTGTAGATGGCCTAGTGGGTAGACCTTCCCCAGAGAAAGTCCTGGACTCCCTCTCAAGTTGAGTTTGCCTAGGCAATCCTCTGATGCACAGTGATCGTGTCACTCCTAGCACTGTGCGAATTCCATCTTCGCAGGTCACATGTTTTCCTTCCTTCTTCCTTTGGGGAAGTGTACCAGAAAATTCACAGATTGTAATATTCTCATGGTTCTTTTTCTGCTGCGTATCGATAACGCATCCTCACAATTGTTACTTATTGATGATCTCTGCCCGCACGTACCATGAACTCTATATTTCCTAACGCTGCTAACGTGATCTGCACCCGTGATGTGAAACAGTGAGGCCGGGCCGCCCAAGCAGAACGTGAGCTCGTACCCGCTCCACCACATGGCCGGCCCTGAATTGGACTTTTGGACCAACCTTTTCCTGAACTTGGGAAGACGTGGGCCTGTTTGGATTATTCGTCAAGGTGATTAGTAGTAACATCTTGGACGGTAACCTTTTCCCTTGGTTCATGGGCTTAGTTCGGATCATGTTCCCTGGGTAGTATTCCTCTTCATCTATTTGGAATGGTCTACGTTTCTGTAGCATCAGTAAGAATTTTGAGGTGAATTTCCATCCTTGGAAGTTCAACTTCTCTAATCTCATTCAGCCCCCAAAGCTTTATGCCGTCATTCTGGACTCCTATTTGGATTTTGGATTTTAGGTGAATTTATTGCCATAACCCTGCATTAGAGCATCCTATATCTTTCAGATTTGCATCCTCATCGATTTAGACTTCTGTGTAGGTTACAACATCTTCACCAGCGTAAGCCTAATCACAGGACCTCACCGCACACTTGTGCCTCATCATGTCTTTCACCTTCCCCCACCACCCGGCTTTGCCTCTGGGAACCCCCAATCAAATGTCCCGTGCCGCCTGTTCGTCAGTGCTTCTTTTTTCTTCTCCTTGTAGGTGAGATTCTACGGTATTTGACTTTCTCCCTGGGGCTTGTTTCACTTCCCCTAAAACCCTCACTGTCACTCTGGTGGTCACAAATGGCTGGATTGCATCCTTTGTTCTGGCTGAGTGGTATGCCATTGTGTGGCTATAGCCCATCTTCCTTCTGCATTCATCCCTTGCTGGGCACCAGGGCGGCTTCCAAGTCTTGAATAGTGGGAGTAAGGCTGTGGTGAACTCAGTGGTGCACATGTCTTTATGCAGTAGTTTCTCCGAGTTCTTTGGTTAAACACGCCGCAGAGGAATAGCTGGAATCATATGGGACATGGAATCCCAAACTTCTGAGGCAGTTCCACACCGCTTGGCGTAGTGGCTGCTCGGGTTTCCGCTCCCACCAGCAGTGCAGGAGGCTTCCCTTCTCTCCACCTCCTCTCTGACACTTGATGTTTCCCGTCTGCTTCCTTATAGCCATCATGACCACAGTGAGCTGCTATGTCCTTGCAGTTTGGATTTGCATTGGCCTGAGACCTAATGATGGTGAACATGTGTTCAGGCACCTGTTGGCCCTCTTTCGATCTCCTAAGGAGAAATCCCTGTTTCCATCTTTTGCCCAGATTTTCATTGGCTTGTGGTGTCTCTTCTGGTGAAGACGTTTGAGTTGATTGCATCTTGGGGCTTTTCACCCCGTGTCCGACGTGTGCTTTGCAAACATCCTCTGCCAGTTGTTGTGCTGTCTTTGCATTGAGGCGATGGTTTCCTTGACTGGGCAGAAGCGTGTGCATTTGATGTGGTCCCGTTTGTTTCTTGTTTCCTCTGTTACCCTTGCCCAGTCAGACACGCCTCTTCCAAATAGGTGGCTCAGACAGATGGCAAAGAGCAGTCTGCCTAGGTCTTCTCCTACAAGTTTCACGGTTTCAAGTCTGCCATTCCAGGCTTTAATCCATTTCGAGGTGGTGTGTGTCTCATGTGTAACATCATGGTGTACTCTCGTTGTGTCCCATGTGGCTGTGCAGACTTCCCAGCACCGCTTCTTGTAGAGACTCTGCTTTCTCCACTGTCTCCTCTTGGCTCCCTGGTCGAAAATGGGCCGTCCATGTACGTTTAAGTTGGGCTCTGGGCTCTCGATTCTGTTGCATGGGTCTGTGTGACTGTTTTGAGGCCCAGACTGTGCCGTTTCGGTGCCTAGCGCTTCGTCCTCTGTGTTGAAATGAGAAAGTGTGACACGTCCCGCTTTGTTCATTTTCCTGAGGATTCCTTGCCTATTCAGGGTCTCTTGTGTCTGGCTAGAAACTTTAGGATTCTCTCTTCTATCTCTGTGGCAAATATTGCTGCAAATTTGACTGGGTTTGTAAGGAATCGAGGGATTCCTTGCTCAGGTATGGAAGTTTCAAGTGTGTTCATTCTTCCATTCCCGGATCCTGGAATATCCTTCTTTTTCCTTGTGTCTTCTTGAATTTCTTTCCCCAAACGTTTGCTAGTTTTCGATTGACATAGCTTTCACCTGTTTGGCTAGGGTTCTTCATAGAGATCTTATTTTTGCACTGGCAAGCTGTTGTTTCTTCTTTGAGCTTCAGTTTTTCTATCCTTTGCAACTTTTCATTGGTTTGTTTCGGCAGAAGTGCATCGCTGAGCTCACATCTGCTGGCTATGCTCCTGTATTTGCTCGGAAGTGTGGCCCTGTCTGACATCCCTTCCCATTGGACTCTACACTACCTGTGACGCCTGCCCCAGAACGACTGAAGCAGTGGTGAGCAGGCTCCCCCCCAGGATTCCACCCGGCCCACCCCTGGCCACCGACTCAGAAGGTGCGGTCCTCACTGCTGCACCACCGGCCGGCCCCTTTCATGTTCCACTGGCAACCTGCAGTTGAGTGCAATGGGACTTGAATGGGCTACTTGAGACCAGCTCTGGCACTGTGTAGATGAGGCCAGGTTGTTTTTCGGCTCTTCTGTGATGTCAGAGGATTTGTCATAATTGTGTATCTGCTGTCCCGGCTAGCTTCACGGACGCAGGGTTTCCGAGCCCGCTTGGAGGAGTCTCATGACTCATCCTTCCCAGTTAGCCCAGGTTTGACCTTCGCTGTCATTTGTTCGCTTGTGAATTTCTCTGACTTTCAAACGGTAAGCCAGAGTGTGTCTAAAGACTGACATCTTTCATTGTGGATTATTCAGGTGTGGTTTCTGTTCGCCTTCCGTTTTCTGGGACCTTTTTTTCTTTTCCATAGTATACTCGTCATGGTCTTTCTCAGCTATCTCCCTTAGACATGCTTATCAGTCCGTTCTGCTTCACTCCAAGTGATTAATTTTGTATTTCTTTAATCACCGTATGTTCTCTAGGCTGAGGTGTGAGTCCTTTCGTGACTCTTGGTTGTTGTCTTTGAATTTGCAATGGGCACATGTAGGGATCTTTGCTAGCCTAGCCTAGGTCAAACTAAGCACTGAGAACATGCGGTCATCTGGGTTGGTTTGCCATGCTGAGATCAGAAACTGCAAATTCGCGGGTGTCCTGCCAACCCCCTTCATGGACATAAGGTTTCCGAGACAAATTAGACAAATCTGATGAATTTCTCTCTCCAGGAAAGATATTTTTCTGTCTCTTTTCTGGTTTTGGGAAGTTTCGAACTTGACCCCTGATCCTTGAACGTTCCCCTAGATTCCGTCTAGATACGGGCTTACTTTCTTTCTAGAGGGTGTGCCATATATTTACCTTACGTCCTCAGTCCTGGCCTGCTTATTTCCTTGAAACAGAATTGTAATGTTCTAATTTTCAGCCAGCTTCCTTACGTATGGTGTCAAAACACACAAGCAATAATCCATCTATGGCAAGAGGTAGGGGGATAGAATTTCATTAGGGCCAAACTGAGCACTCCAGCCTGGGAGGGCAGCCTTCACAAAGAAACGAAGCCATCTGGAAAAGGGTGCTTTTCAGTACACTTGTGGAGCCCTTTCAAACAAAGGGACAACCCCAAGCATGACAGGGCCCCATTCCTTGAAGGCCTCCAAGACATCTCTTGGGACACGTTAGCATGTACCCCGTTGGCCCCCGTGACGCCTGAGCTATGGAAAGTGAGACTGATCTTAAAGAATGCTAGGGGCCTAGGAAAGGAGGCATCGATTCTTCTCTTCAATGTCCTCAAAGCATCGTTCTTGACTTTGGATTATGCTTAAGGCAGAAAGACAACGTAGGTCTGATAAGGCCCAAGTCCGGCCTCTTGTTTCCAGTCAAGCTGCAAGCTTGAATCAGCGTGGCCTCCCTATAGACTTGAGTAGATGACAATGTTCTCCTCTCAGTGCTTGTCCCTGTACTCTCACTTCTCCCCAAGTATTCCTTTCATTTCCCTTGAATCAGAGTCTGATTTATCTCTTCCAGTTTCTGTGCCCGCTTTCTGTTTGTCAAAGCTGTTTCTGGGTATCTCTCCCTTTAATAGCCTAGCGTAGGCCAATCCTCAGACTGGAACCATGCGGCCATCTTGGGGGACATGTTCAGCGTGATGTCATAAACAACCTCAAAATTCTAAGTTGTCCTGACAATCTCCATGCACACAGAGTTTGAGAGCCATCTCGGACCAGTCTGACTCCTCACCCTTTCCAGGAGGGATAGTTGTCCTTTTTCTGGATTTCTTGTCGTTTTTCTAAGTTTCCCCTCGAACTTTGAAAGGCCTGCTACATTCTCTCTGGACACTGGTTTCTTTCCTGTAAGATGATTCTGGGTTGTATCTCTTATAGCAGGTGTAGATGGCCTAGTGGGTAGACCTTCCCCAGAGAAAGTCCTGGACTCCCTCTCAAGTTGAGTTTGCCTAGGCAATCCTCTGATGCACAGTGATCGTGTCACTCCTAGCACTGTGCGAATTCCATCTTCGCAGGTCACATGTTTTCCTTCCTTCTTCCTTTGGGGAAGTGTACCAGAAAATTCACAGATTGTAATGCTCTCATGGTTCTTTTTCTGCTGCGTATCGATAACGCATCCTCACAATTGTTACTTATTGATGATCTCTGCCCGCACGTACCATGAACTCTATATTTCCTAACGCTGCTAACGTGATCTGCACCCGTGATGTGAAACAGTGAGGCCGGGCCGCCCAAGCAGAACGTGAGCTCGTACCCGCTCCACCACATGGCCGGCCCTGAATTGGACTTTTGGACCAACCTTTTCCTGAACTTGGGAAGACGTGGGCCTGTTTGGATTATTCGTCAAGGTGATTAGTAGTAACATCTTGGACGGTAACCTTTTCCCTTGGTTCATGGGCTTAGTTCGGATCATGTTCCCTGGGTAGTATTCCTCTTCATCTATTTGGAATGGTCTACGTTTCTGTAGCATCAGTAAGAATTTTGAGGTGAATTTCCATCCTTGGAAGTTCAACTTCTCTAATCTCATTCAGCCCCCAAAGCTTTATTCCGTCATTCTGGACTCCTATTTGGATTTTGGATTTTAGGTGAATTTATTGCCATAACCCTGCATTAGAGCATCCTATATCTTTCAGATTTGCATCCTCATCGATTTAGACTTCTGTGTAGGTTACAACATCTTCACCAGCGTAAGCCTAATCACAGGACCTCACCGCACACTTGTGCCTCATCATGTCTTTCACCTTCCCCCACCACCCGGCTTTGCCTCTGGGAACCCCCAATCAAATGTCCCGTGCCGCCTGTTCGTCAGTGCTTCTTTTTTCTTCTCCTTGTAGGTGAGATTCTACGGTATTTGACTTTCTCCCTGGGGCTTGTTTCACTTCCCCTAAAACCCTCACTGTCACTCTGGTGGTCACAAATGGCTGGATTGCATCCTTTGTTCTGGCTGAGTGGTATGCCATTGTGTGGCTATAGCCCATCTTCCTTCTGCATTCATCCCTTGCTGGGCACCAGGGCGGCTTCCAAGTCTTGAATAGTGGGAGTAAGGCTGTGGTGAACTCAGTGGTGCACATGTCTTTATGCAGTAGTTTCTCCGAGTTCTTTGGTTAAACACGCCGCAGAGGAATAGCTGGAATCATATGGGACATGGAATCCAAAACTTCTGAGGCAGTTCCACACCGCTTGGCGTAGTGGCTGCTCGGGTTTCCGCTCCCACCAGCAGTGCAGGAGGCTTCCCTTCTCTCCACCTCCTCTCTGACACTTGATGTTTCCCGTCTGCTTCCTTATAGCCATCATGACCACAGTGAGCTGCTATGTCCTTGCAGTTTGGATTTGCATTGGCCTGAGACCTAATGATGGTGAACATGTGTTCAGGCACCTGTTGGCCCTCTTTCGATCTCCTAAGGAGAAATCCCTGTTTCCATCTTTTGCCCAGATTTTCATTGGCTTGTGGTGTCTCTTCTGGTGAAGACGTTTGAGTTGATTGCATCTTGGGGCTTTTCACCCCGTGTCCGACGTGTGCTTTGCAAACATCCTCTGCCAGTTGTTGTGCTGTCTTTGCATTGAGGCGATGGTTTCCTTGACTGGGCAGAAGCGTGTGCATTTGATGTGGTCCCGTTTGTTTCTTGTTTCCTCTGTTACCCTTGCCCAGTCAGACACGCCTCTTCCAAATAGGTGGCTCAGACAGATGGCAAAGAGCAGTCTGCCTAGGTCTTCTCCTACAAGTTTCACGGTTTCAAGTCTGCCATTCCAGGCTTTAATCCATTTCGAGGTGGTGTGTGTCTCATGTGTAACATCATGGTGTACTCTCGTTGTGTCCCATGTGGCTGTGCAGACTTCCCAGCACCGCTTCTTGTAGAGACTCTGCTTTCTCCACTGTCTCCTCTTGGCTCCCTGGTCGAAAATGGGCCGTCCATGTACGTTTAAGTTGGGCTCTGGGCTCTCGATTCTGTTGCATGGGTCTGTGTGACTGTTTTGAGGCCCAGACTGTGCCGTTTCGGTGCCTAGCGCTTCGTCCTCTGTGTTGAAATGAGAAAGTGTGACACGTCCCGCTTTGTTCATTTTCCTGAGGATTCCTTGCCTATTCAGGGTCTCTTGTGTCTGGCTAGAAACTTTAGGATTCTCTCTTCTATCTCTGTGGCAAATATTGCTGCAAATTTGACTGGGTTTGTAAGGAATCGAGGGATTCCTTGCTCAGGTATGGAAGTTTCAAGTGTGTTCATTCTTCCATTCCCGGATCCTGGAATATCCTTCTTTTTCCTTGTGTCTTCTTGAATTTCTTTCCCCAAACGTTTGCTAGTTTTCGATTGACATAGCTTTCACCTGTTTGGCTAGGGTTCTTCATAGAGATCTTATTTTTGCACTGGCAAGCTGTTGTTTCTTCTTTGAGCTTCAGTTTTTCTATCCTTTGCAACTTTTCATTGGTTTGTTTCGGCAGAAGTGCATCGCTGAGCTCACATCTGCTGGCTATGCTCCTGTATTTGCTCGGAAGTGTGGCCCTGTCTGACATCCCTTCCCATTGGACTCTACACTACCTGTGACGCCTGCCCCAGAACGACTGAAGCAGTGGTGAGCAGGCTCCCCCCCAGGATTCCACCCGGCCCACCCCTGGCCACCGACTCAGAAGGTGCGGTCCTCACTGCTGCACCACCGGCCGGCCCCTTTCATGTTCCACTGGCAACCTGCAGTTGAGTGCAATGGGACTTGAATGGGCTACTTGAGACCAGCTCTGGCACTGTGTAGATGAGGCCAGGTTGTTTTTCGGCTCTTCTGTGATGTCAGAGGATTTGTCATAATTGTGTATCTGCTGTCCCGGCTAGCTTCACGGACGCAGGGTTTCCGAGCCCGCTTGGAGGAGTCTCATGACTCATCCTTCCCAGTTAGCCCAGGTTTGACCTTCGCTGTCATTTGTTCGCTTGTGAATTTCTCTGACTTTCAAACGGTAAGCCAGAGTGTGTCTAAAGACTGACATCTTTCATTGTGGATTATTCAGGTGTGGTTTCTGTTCGCCTTCCGTTTTCTGGGACCTTTTTTTCTTTTCCATAGTATACTCGTCATGGTCTTTCTCAGCTATCTCCCTTAGACATGCTTATCAGTCCGTTCTGCTTCACTCCAAGTGATTAATTTTGTATTTCTTTAATCACCGTATGTTCTCTAGGCTGAGGTGTGAGTCCTTTCGTGACTCTTGGTTGTTGTCTTTGAATTTGCAATGGGCACATGTAGGGATCTTTGCTAGCCTAGCCTAGGTCAAACTAAGCACTGAGAACATGCGGTCATCTGGGTTGGTTTGCCATGCTGAGATCAGAAACTGCAAATTCGCGGGTGTCCTGCCAACCCCCTTCATGGACATAAGGTTTCCGAGACAAATTAGACAAATCTGATGAATTTCTCTCTCCAGGAAAGATATTTTTCTGTCTCTTTTCTGGTTTTGGGAAGTTTCGAACTTGACCCCTGATCCTTGAACGTTCCCCTAGATTCCGTCTAGATACGGGCTTACTTTCTTTCTAGAGGGTGTGCCATATATTTACCTTACGTCCTCAGTCCTGGCCTGCTTATTTCCTTGAAACAGAATTGTAATGTTCTAATTTTCAGCCAGCTTCCTTACGTATGGTGTCAAAACACACAAGCAATAATCCATCTATGGCAAGAGGTAGGGGGATAGAATTTCATTAGGGCCAAACTGAGCACTCCAGCCTGGGAGGGCAGCCTTCACAAAGAAACGAAGCCATCTGGAAAAGGGTGCTTTTCAGTACACTTGTGGAGCCCTTTCAAACAAAGGGACAACCCCAAGCATGACAGGGCCCCATTCCTTGAAGGCCTCCAAGACATCTCTTGGGACACGTTAGCATGTACCCCGTTGGCCCCCGTGACGCCTGAGCTATGGAAAGTGAGACTGATCTTAAAGAATGCTAGGGGCCTAGGAAAGGAGGCATCGATTCTTCTCTTCAATGTCCTCAAAGCATCGTTCTTGACTTTGGATTATGCTTAAGGCAGAAAGACAACGTAGGTCTGATAAGGCCCAAGTCCGGCCTCTTGTTTCCAGTCAAGCTGCAAGCTTGAATCAGCGTGGCCTCCCTATAGACTTGAGTAGATGACAATGTTCTCCTCTCAGTGCTTGTCCCTGTACTCTCACTTCTCCCCAAGTATTCCTTTCATTTCCCTTGAATCAGAGTCTGATTTATCTCTTCCAGTTTCTGTGCCCGCTTTCTGTTTGTCAAAGCTGTTTCTGGGTATCTCTCCCTTTAATAGCCTAGCGTAGGCCAATCCTCAGACTGGAACCATGCGGCCATCTTGGGGGACATGTTCAGCGTGATGTCATAAACAACCTCAAAATTCTAAGTTGTCCTGACAATCTCCATGCACACAGAGTTTGAGAGCCATCTCGGACCAGTCTGACTCCTCACCCTTTCCAGGTGGGATAGTTGTCCTTTTTCTGGATTTCTTGTCGTTTTTCTAAGTTTCCCCTCGAACTTTGAAAGGCCTGCTACATTCTCTCTGGACACTGGTTTCTTTCCTGTAAGATGATTCTGGGTTGTATCTCTTATAGCAGGTGTAGATGGCCTAGTGGGTAGACCTTCCCCAGAGAAAGTCCTGGACTCCCTCTCAAGTTGAGTTTGCCTAGGCAATCCTCTGATGCACAGTGATCGTGTCACTCCTAGCACTGTGCGAATTCCATCTTCGCAGGTCACATGTTTTCCTTCCTTCTTCCTTTGGGGAAGTGTACCAGAAAATTCACAGATTGTAATGCTCTCATGGTTCTTTTTCTGCTGCGTATCGATAACGCATCCTCACAATTGTTACTTATTGATGATCTCTGCCCGCACGTACCATGAACTCTATATTTCCTAACGCTGCTAACGTGATCTGCACCCGTGATGTGAAACAGTGAGGCCGGGCCGCCCAAGCAGAACGTGAGCTCGTACCCGCTCCACCACATGGCCGGCCCTGAATTGGACTTTTGGACCAACCTTTTCCTGAACTTGGGAAGACGTGGGCCTGTTTGGATTATTCGTCAAGGTGATTAGTAGTAACATCTTGGACGGTAACCTTTTCCCTTGGTTCATGGGCTTAGTTCGGATCATGTTCCCTGGGTAGTATTCCTCTTCATCTATTTGGAATGGTCTACGTTTCTGTAGCATCAGTAAGAATTTTGAGGTGAATTTCCATCCTTGGAAGTTCAACTTCTCTAATCTCATTCAGCCCCCAAAGCTTTATTCCGTCATTCTGGACTCCTATTTGGATTTTGGATTTTAGGTGAATTTATTGCCATAACCCTGCATTAGAGCATCCTATATCTTTCAGATTTGCATCCTCATCGATTTAGACCTCTGTGTAGGTTACAACATCTTCACCAGCGTAAGCCTAATCACAGGACCTCACCGCACACTTGTGCCTCATCATGTCTTTCACCTTCCCCCACCACCCGGCTTTGCCTCTGGGAACCCCCAATCAAATGTCCCGTGCCGCCTGTTCGTCAGTGCTTCTTTTTTCTTCTCCTTGTAGGTGAGATTCTACGGTATTTGACTTTCTCCCTGGGGCTTGTTTCACTTCCCCTAAAACCCTCACTGTCACTCTGGTGGTCACAAATGGCTGGATTGCATCCTTTGTTCTGGCTGAGTGGTATGCCATTGTGTGGCTATAGCCCATCTTCCTTCTGCATTCATCCCTTGCTGGGCACCAGGGCGGCTTCCAAGTCTTGAATAGTGGGAGTAAGGCTGTGGTGAACTCAGTGGTGCACATGTCTTTATGCAGTAGTTTCTCCGAGTTCTTTGGTTAAACACGCCGCAGAGGAATAGCTGGAATCATATGGGACATGGAATCCAAAACTTCTGAGGCAGTTCCACACCGCTTGGCGTAGTGGCTGCTCGGGTTTCCGCTCCCACCAGCAGTGCAGGAGGCTTCCCTTCTCTCCACCTCCTCTCTGACACTTGATGTTTCCCGTCTGCTTCCTTATAGCCATCATGACCACAGTGAGCTGCTATGTCCTTGCAGTTTGGATTTGCATTGGCCTGAGACCTAATGATGGTGAACATGTGTTCAGGCACCTGTTGGCCCTCTTTCGATCTCCTAAGGAGAAATCCCTGTTTCCATCTTTTGCCCAGATTTTCATGGGCTTGTGGTGTCTCTTCTGGTGAAGACGTTTGAGTTGATTGCATCTTGGGGCTTTCCACCCCGTGTCCGACGTGTGCTTTGCAAACATCCTCTCCCAGTTGTTGTGCTGTCTTTGCATTGAGGCGATGGTTTCCTTGACTGGGCAGAAGCGTGTGCATTTGATGTGGTCCCGTTTGTTTCTTGTTTCCTCTGTTACCCTTGCCCAGTCAGACACGCCTCTTCCAAATAGGTGGCTCAGACAGATGGCAAAGAGCAGTCTGCCTAGGTCTTCTCCTACAAGTTTCACGGTTTCAAGTCTGCCATTCCAGGCTTTAATCCATTTCGAGGTGGTGTGTGTCTCATGTGTAACATCATGGTGTACTCTCGTTGTGTCCCATGTGGCTGTGCAGACTTCCCAGCACCGCTTCTTGTAGAGACTCTGCTTTCTCCACTGTCTCCTCTTGGCTCCCTGGTCGAAAATGGGCCGTCCATGTACGTTTAAGTTGGGCTCTGGGCTCTCGATTCTGTTGCATGGGTCTGTGTGACTGTTTTGAGGCCCAGACTGTGCCGTTTCGGTGCCTAGCGCTTCGTCCTCTGTGTTGAAATGAGAAAGTGTGACACGTCCCGCTTTGTTCATTTTCCTGAGGATTCCTTGCCTATTCAGGGTCTCTTGTGTCTGGCTAGAAACTTTAGGATTCTCTCTTCTATCTCTGTGGCAAATATTGCTGCAAATTTGACTGGGTTTGTAAGGAATCGAGGGATTCCTTGCTCAGGTATGGAAGTTTCAAGTGTGTTCATTCTTCCATTCCCGGATCCTGGAATATCCTTCTTTTTCCTTGTGTCTTCTTGAATTTCTTTCCCCAAACGTTTGCTAGTTTTCGATTGACATAGCTTTCACCTGTTTGGCTAGGGTTCTTCATAGAGATATTATTTTTGCACTGGCAAGCTGTTGTTTCTTCTTTGAGCTTCAGTTTTTCTGTCCTTTGCAACTTTTCATTGGTTTGTTTCGGCAGAAGTGCATCGCTGAGCTCACATCTGCTGGCTATGCTCCTGTATTTGCTCGGAAGTGTGGCCCTGTCTGACATCCCTTCCCATTGGACTCTACACTACCTGTGACGCCTGCCCCAGAACGACTGAAGCAGTGGTGAGCAGGCTCCCCCCCAGGATTCCACCCGGCCCACCCCTGGCCACCGACTCAGAAGGTGCGGTCCTCACTGCTGCACCACCGGCCGGCCCCTTTCATGTTCCACTGGCAACCTGCAGTTGAGTGCAATGGGACTTGAATGGGCTACTTGAGACCAGCTCTGGCACTGTGTAGATGAGGCCAGGTTGTTTTTCGGCTCTTCTGTGATGTCAGAGGATTTGTCATAATTGTGTATCTGCTGTCCCGGCTAGCTTCACGGACGCAGGGTTTCCGAGCCCGCTTGGAGGAGTCTCATGACTCATCCTTCCCAGTTAGCCCAGGTTTGACCTTCGCTGTCATTTGTTCGCTTGTGAATTTCTCTGACTTTCAAACGGTAAGCCAGAGTGTGTCTAAAGACTGACATCTTTCATTGTGGATTATTCAGGTGTGGTTTCTGTTCGCCTTCCGTTTTCTGGGACCTTTTTTTCTTTTCCATAGTATACTCGTCATGGTCTTTCTCAGCTATCTCCCTTAGACATGCTTATCAGTCCGTTCTGCTTCACTCCAAGTGATTAATTTTGTATTTCTTTAATCACCGTATGTTCTCTAGGCTGAGGTGTGAGTCCTTTCGTGACTCTTGGTTGTTGTCTTTGAATTTGCAATGGGCACATGTAGGGATCTTTGCTAGCCTAGCCTAGGTCAAACTAAGCACTGAGAACATGCGGTCATCTGGGTTGGTTTGCCATGCTGAGATCAGAAACTGCAAATTCGCGGGTGTCCTGCCAACCCCCTTCATGGACATAAGGTTTCCGAGACAAATTAGACAAATCTGATGAATTTCTCTCTCCAGGAAAGATATTTTTCTGTCTCTTTTCTGGTTTTGGGAAGTTTCGAACTTGACCCCTGATCCTTGAACGTTCCCCTAGATTCCGTCTAGATACGGGCTTACTTTCTTTCTAGAGGGTGTGCCATATATTTACCTTACGTCCTCAGTCCTGGCCTGCTTATTTCCTTGAAACAGAATTGTAATGTTCTAATTTTCAGCCAGCTTCCTTACGTATGGTGTCAAAACACACAAGCAATAATCCATCTATGGCAAGAGGTAGGGGGATAGAATTTCATTAGGGCCAAACTGAGCACTCCAGCCTGGGAGGGCAGCCTTCACAAAGAAACGAAGCCATCTGGAAAAGGGTGCTTTTCAGTACACTTGTGGAGCCCTTTCAAACAAAGGGACAACCCCAAGCATGACAGGGCCCCATTCCTTGAAGGCCTCCAAGACATCTCTTGGGACACGTTAGCATGTACCCCGTTGGCCCCCGTGACGCCTGAGCTATGGAAAGTGAGACTGATCTTAAAGAATGCTAGGGGCCTAGGAAAGGAGGCATCGATTCTTCTCTTCAATGTCCTCAAAGCATCGTTCTTGACTTTGGATTATGCTTAAGGCAGAAAGACAACGTAGGTCTGATAAGGCCCAAGTCCGGCCTCTTGTTTCCAGTCAAGCTGCAAGCTTGAATCAGCGTGGCCTCCCTATAGACTTGAGTAGATGACAATGTTCTCCTCTCAGTGCTTGTCCCTGTACTCTCACTTCTCCCCAAGTATTCCTTTCATTTCCCTTGAATCAGAGTCTGATTTATCTCTTCCAGTTTCTGTGCCCGCTTTCTGTTTGTCAAAGCTGTTTCTGGGTATCTCTCCCTTTAATAGCCTAGCGTAGGCCAATCCTCAGACTGGAACCATGCGGCCATCTTGGGGGACATGTTCAGCGTGATGTCATAAACAACCTCAAAATTCTAAGTTGTCCTGACAATCTCCATGCACACAGAGTTTGAGAGCCATCTCGGACCAGTCTGACTCCTCACCCTTTCCAGGAGGGATAGTTGTCCTTTTTCTGGATTTCTTGTCGTTTTTCTAAGTTTCCCCTCGAACTTTGAAAGGCCTGCTACATTCTCTCTGGACACTGGTTTCTTTCCTGTAAGATGATTCTGGGTTGTATCTCTTATAGCAGGTGTAGATGGCCTAGTGGGTAGACCTTCCCCAGAGAAAGTCCTGGACTCCCTCTCAAGTTGAGTTTGCCTAGGCAATCCTCTGATGCACAGTGATCGTGTCACTCCTAGCACTGTGCGAATTCCATCTTCGCAGGTCACATGTTTTCCTTCCTTCTTCCTTTGGGGAAGTGTACCAGAAAATTCACAGATTGTAATGCTCTCATGGTTCTTTTTCTGCTGCGTATCGATAACGCATCCTCACAATTGTTACTTATTGATGATCTCTGCCCGCACGTACCATGAACTCTATATTTCCTAACGCTGCTAACGTGATCTGCACCCGTGATGTGAAACAGTGAGGCCGGGCCGCCCAAGCAGAACGTGAGCTCGTACCCGCTCCACCACATGGCCGGCCCTGAATTGGACTTTTGGACCAACCTTTTCCTGAACTTGGGAAGACGTGGGCCTGTTTGGATTATTCGTCAAGGTGATTAGTAGTAACATCTTGGACGGTAACCTTTTCCCTTGGTTCATGGGCTTAGTTCGGATCATGTTCCCTGGGTAGTATTCCTCTTCATCTATTTGGAATGGTCTACGTTTCTGTAGCATCAGTAAGAATTTTGAGGTGAATTTCCATCCTTGGAAGTTCAACTTCTCTAATCTCATTCAGCCCCCAAAGCTTTATTCCGTCATTCTGGACTCCTATTTGGATTTTGGATTTTAGGTGAATTTATTGCCATAACCCTGCATTAGAGCATCCTATATCTTTCAGATTTGCATCCTCATCGATTTAGACTTCTGTGTAGGTTACAACATCTTCACCAGCGTAAGCCTAATCACAGGACCTCACCGCACACTTGTGCCTCATCATGTCTTTCACCTTCCCCCACCACCCGGCTTTGCCTCTGGGAACCCCCAATCAAATGTCCCGTGCCGCCTGTTCGTCAGTGCTTCTTTTTTCTTCTCCTTGTAGGTGAGATTCTACGGTATTTGACTTTCTCCCTGGGGCTTGTTTCACTTCCCCTAAAACCCTCACTGTCACTCTGGTGGTCACAAATGGCTGGATTGCATCCTTTGTTCTGGCTGAGTGGTATGCCATTGTGTGGCTATAGCCCATCTTCCTTCTGCATTCATCCCTTGCTGGGCACCAGGGCGGCTTCCAAGTCTTGAATAGTGGGAGTAAGGCTGTGGTGAACTCAGTGGTGCACATGTCTTTATGCAGTAGTTTCTCCGAGTTCTTTGGTTAAACACGCCGCAGAGGAATAGCTGGAATCATATGGGACTTGGAATCCAAAACTTCTGAGGCAGTTCCACACCGCTTGGCGTAGTGGCTGCTCGGGTTTCCGCTCCCACCAGCAGTGCAGGAGGCTTCCCTTCTCTCCACCTCCTCTCTGACACTTGATGTTTCCCGTCTGCTTCCTTATAGCCATCATGACCACAGTGAGCTGCTATGTCCTTGCAGTTTGGATTTGCATTGGCCTGAGACCTAATGATGGTGAACATGTGTTCAGGCACCTGTTGGCCCTCTTTCGATCTCCTAAGGAGAAATCCCTGTTTCCATCTTTTGCCCAGATTTTCATTGGCTTGTGGTGTCTCTTCTGGTGAAGACGTTTGAGTTGATTGCATCTTGGGGCTTTTCACCCCGTGTCCGACGTGTGCTTTGCAAACATCCTCTGCCAGTTGTTGTGCTGTCTTTGCATTGAGGCGATGGTTTCCTTGACTGGGCAGAAGCGTGTGCATTTGATGTGGTCCCGTTTGTTTCTTGTTTCCTCTGTTACCCTTGCCCAGTCAGACACGCCTCTTCCAAATAGGTGGCTCAGACAGATGGCAAAGAGCAGTCTGCCTAGGTCTTCTCCTACAAGTTTCACGGTTTCAAGTCTGCCATTCCAGGCTTTAATCCATTTCGAGGTGGTGTGTGTCTCATGTGTAACATCATGGTGTACTCTCGTTGTGTCCCATGTGGCTGTGCAGACTTCCCAGCACCGCTTCTTGTAGAGACTCTGCTTTCTCCACTGTCTCCTCTTGGCTCCCTGGTCGAAAATGGGCCGTCCATGTACGTTTAAGTTGGGCTCTGGGCTCTCGATTCTGTTGCATGGGTCTGTGTGACTGTTTTGAGGCCCAGACTGTGCCGTTTCGGTGCCTAGCGCTTCGTCCTCTGTGTTGAAATGAGAAAGTGTGACACGTCCCGCTTTGTTCATTTTCCTGAGGATTCCTTGCCTATTCAGGGTCTCTTGTGTCTGGCTAGAAACTTTAGGATTCTCTCTTCTATCTCTGTGGCAAATATTGCTGCAAATTTGACTGGGTTTGTAAGGAATCGAGGGATTCCTTGCTCAGGTATGGAAGTTTCAAGTGTGTTCATTCTTCCATTCCCGGATCCTGGAATATCCTTCTTTTTCCTTGTGTCTTCTTGAATTTCTTTCCCCAAACGTTTGCTAGTTTTCGATTGACATAGCTTTCACCTGTTTGGCTAGGGTTCTTCATAGAGATCTTATTTTTGCACTGGCAAGCTGTTGTTTCTTCTTTGAGCTTCAGTTTTTCTATCCTTTGCAACTTTTCATTGGTTTGTTTCGGCAGAAGTGCATCGCTGAGCTCACATCTGCTGGCTATGCTCCTGTATTTGCTCGGAAGTGTGGCCCTGTCTGACATCCCTTCCCATTGGACTCTACACTACCTGTGACGCCTGCCCCAGAACGACTGAAGCAGTGGTGAGCAGGCTCCCCCCCAGGATTCCACCCGGCCCACCCCTGGCCACCGACTCAGAAGGTGCGGTCCTCACTGCTGCACCACCGGCCGGCCCCTTTCATGTTCCACTGGCAACCTGCAGTTGAGTGCAATGGGACTTGAATGGGCTACTTGAGACCAGCTCTGGCACTGTGTAGATGAGGCCAGGTTGTTTTTCGGCTCTTCTGTGATGTCAGAGGATTTGTCATAATTGTGTATCTGCTGTCCCGGCTAGCTTCACGGACGCAGGGTTTCCGAGCCCGCTTGGAGGAGTCTCATGACTCATCCTTCCCAGTTAGCCCAGGTTTGACCTTCGCTGTCATTTGTTCGCTTGTGAATTTCTCTGACTTTCAAACGGTAAGCCAGAGTGTGTCTAAAGACTGACATCTTTCATTGTGGATTATTCAGGTGTGGTTTCTGTTCGCCTTCCGTTTTCTGGGACCTTTTTTTCTTTTCCATAGTATACTCGTCATGGTCTTTCTCAGCTATCTCCCTTAGACATGCTTATCAGTCCGTTCTGCTTCACTCCAAGTGATTAATTTTGTATTTCTTTAATCACCGTATGTTCTCTAGGCTGAGGTGTGAGTCCTTTCGTGACTCTTGGTTGTTGTCTTTGAATTTGCAATGGGCACATGTAGGGATCTTTGCTAGCCTAGCCTAGGTCAAACTAAGCACTGAGAACATGCGGTCATCTGGGTTGGTTTGCCATGCTGAGATCAGAAACTGCAAATTCGCGGGTGTCCTGCCAACCCCCTTCATGGACATAAGGTTTCCGAGACAAATTAGACAAATCTGATGAATTTCTCTCTCCAGGAAAGATATTTTTCTGTCTCTTTTCTGGTTTTGGGAAGTTTCGAACTTGACCCCTGATCCTTGAACGTTCCCCTAGATTCCGTCTAGATACGGGCTTACTTTCTTTCTAGAGGGTGTGCCATATATTTACCTTACGTCCTCAGTCCTGGCCTGCTTATTTCCTTGAAACAGAATTGTAATGTTCTAATTTTCAGCCAGCTTCCTTACGTATGGTGTCAAAACACACAAGCAATAATCCATCTATGGCAAGAGGTAGGGGGATAGAATTTCATTAGGGCCAAACTGAGCACTCCAGCCTGGGAGGGCAGCCTTCACAAAGAAACGAAGCCATCTGGAAAAGGGTGCTTTTCAGTACACTTGTGGAGCCCTTTCAAACAAAGGGACAACCCCAAGCATGACAGGGCCCCATTCCTTGAAGGCCTCCAAGACATCTCTTGGGACACGTTAGCATGTACCCCGTTGGCCCCCGTGACGCCTGAGCTATGGAAAGTGAGACTGATCTTAAAGAATGCTAGGGGCCTAGGAAAGGAGGCATCGATTCTTCTCTTCAATGTCCTCAAAGCATCGTTCTTGACTTTGGATTATGCTTAAGGCAGAAAGACAACGTAGGTCTGATAAGGCCCAAGTCCGGCCTCTTGTTTCCAGTCAAGCTGCAAGCTTGAATCAGCGTGGCCTCCCTATAGACTTGAGTAGATGACAATGTTCTCCTCTCAGTGCTTGTCCCTGTACTCTCACTTCTCCCCAAGTATTCCTTTCATTTCCCTTGAATCAGAGTCTGATTTATCTCTTCCAGTTTCTGTGCCCGCTTTCTGTTTGTCAAAGCTGTTTCTGGGTATCTCTCCCTTTAATAGCCTAGCGTAGGCCAATCCTCAGACTGGAACCATGCGGCCATCTTGGGGGACATGTTCAGCGTGATGTCATAAACAACCTCAAAATTCTAAGTTGTCCTGACAATCTCCATGCACACAGAGTTTGAGAGCCATCTCGGACCAGTCTGACTCCTCACCCTTTCCAGGTGGGATAGTTGTCCTTTTTCTGGATTTCTTGTCGTTTTTCTAAGTTTCCCCTCGAACTTTGAAAGGCCTGCTACATTCTCTCTGGACACTGGTTTCTTTCCTGTAAGATGATTCTGGGTTGTATCTCCTATAGCAGGTGTAGATGGCCTAGTGGGTAGACCTTCCCCAGAGAAAGTCCTGGACTCCCTCTCAAGTTGAGTTTGCCTAGGCAATCCTCTGATGCACAGTGATCGTGTCACTCCTAGCACTGTGCGAATTCCATCTTCGCAGGTCACATGTTTTCCTTCCTTCTTCCTTTGGGGAAGTGTACCAGAAAATTCACAGATTGTAATGCTCTCATGGTTCTTTTTCTGCTGCGTATCGATAACGCATCCTCACAATTGTTACTTATTGATGATCTCTGCCCGCACGTACCATGAACTCTATATTTCCTAACGCTGCTAACGTGATCTGCACCCGTGATGTGAAACAGTGAGGCCGGGCCGCCCAAGCAGAACGTGAGCTCGTACCCGCTCCACCACATGGCCGGCCCTGAATTGGACTTTTGGACCAACCTTTTCCTGAACTTGGGAAGACGTGGGCCTGTTTGGATTATTCGTCAAGGTGATTAGTAGTAACATCTTGGACGGTAACCTTTTCCCTTGGTTCATGGGCTTAGTTCGGATCATGTTCCCTGGGTAGTATTCCTCTTCATCTATTTGGAATGGTCTACGTTTCTGTAGCATCAGTAAGAATTTTGAGGTGAATTTCCATCCTTGGAAGTTCAACTTCTCTAATCTCATTCAGCCCCCAAAGCTTTATTCCGTCATTCTGGACTCCTATTTGGATTTTGGATTTTAGGTGAATTTATTGCCATAACCCTGCATTAGAGCATCCTATATCTTTCAGATTTGCATCCTCATCGATTTAGACTTCTGTGTAGGTTACAACATCTTCACCAGCGTAAGCCTAATCACAGGACCTCACCGCACACTTGTGCCTCATCATGTCTTTCACCTTCCCCCACCACCCGGCTTTGCCTCTGGGAACCCCCAATCAAATGTCCCGTGCCGCCTGTTCGTCAGTGCTTCTTTTTTCTTCTCCTTGTAGGTGAGATTCTACGGTATTTGACTTTCTCCCTGGGGCTTGTTTCACTTCCCCTAAAACCCTCACTGTCACTCTGGTGGTCACAAATGGCTGGATTGCATCCTTTGTTCTGGCTGAGTGGTATGCCATTGTGTGGCTATAGCCCATCTTCCTTCTGCATTCATCCCTTGCTGGGCACCAGGGCGGCTTCCAAGTCTTGAATAGTGGGAGTAAGGCTGTGGTGAACTCAGTGGTGCACATGTCTTTATGCAGTAGTTTCTCCGAGTTCTTTGGTTAAACACGCCGCAGAGGAATAGCTGGAATCATATGGGACATGGAATCCAAAACTTCTGAGGCAGTTCCACACCGCTTGGCGTAGTGGCTGCTCGGGTTTCCGCTCCCACCAGCAGTGCAGGAGGCTTCCCTTCTCTCCACCTCCTCTCTGACACTTGATGTTTCCCGTCTGCTTCCTTATAGCCATCATGACCACAGTGAGCTGCTATGTCCTTGCAGTTTGGATTTGCATTGGCCTGAGACCTAATGATGGTGAACATGTGTTCAGGCACCTGTTGGCCCTCTTTCGATCTCCTAAGGAGAAATCCCTGTTTCCATCTTTTGCCCAGATTTTCATTGGCTTGTGGTGTCTCTTCTGGTGAAGACGTTTGAGTTGATTGCATCTTGGGGCTTTTCACCCCGTGTCCGACGTGTGCTTTGCAAACATCCTCTCCCAGTTGTTGTGCTGTCTTTGCATTGAGGCGATGGTTTCCTTGACTGGGCAGAAGCGTGTGCATTTGATGTGGTCCCGTTTGTTTCTTGTTTCCTCTGTTACCCTTGCCCAGTCAGACACGCCTCTTCCAAATAGGTGGCTCAGACAGATGGCAAAGAGCAGTCTGCCTAGGTCTTCTCCTACAAGTTTCACGGTTTCAAGTCTGCCATTCCAGGCTTTAATCCATTTCGAGGTGGTGTGTGTCTCATGTGTAACATCATGGTGTACTCTCGTTGTGTCCCATGTGGCTGTGCAGACTTCCCAGCACCGCTTCTTGTAGAGACTCTGCTTTCTCCACTGTCTCCTCTTGGCTCCCTGGTCGAAAATGGGCCGTCCATGTACGTTTAAGTTGGGCTCTGGGCTCTCGATTCTGTTGCATGGGTCTGTGTGACTGTTTTGAGGCCCAGACTGTGCCGTTTCGGTGCCTAGCGCTTCGTCCTCTGTGTTGAAATGAGAAAGTGTGACACGTCCCGCTTTGTTCATTTTCCTGAGGATTCCTTGCCTATTCAGGGTCTCTTGTGTCTGGCTAGAAACTTTAGGATTCTCTCTTCTATCTCTGTGGCAAATATTGCTGCAAATTTGACTGGGTTTGTAAGGAATCGAGGGATTCCTTGCTCAGGTATGGAAGTTTCAAGTGTGTTCATTCTTCCATTCCCGGATCCTGGAATATCCTTCTTTTTCCTTGTGTCTTCTTGAATTTCTTTCCCCAAACGTTTGCTAGTTTTCGATTGACATAGCTTTCACCTGTTTGGCTAGGGTTCTTCATAGAGATCTTATTTTTGCACTGGCAAGCTGTTGTTTCTTCTTTGAGCTTCAGTTTTTCTGTCCTTTGCAACTTTTCATTGGTTTGTTTCGGCAGAAGTGCATCGCTGAGCTCACATCTGCTGGCTATGCTCCTGTATTTGCTCGGAAGTGTGGCCCTGTCTGACATCCCTTCCCATTGGACTCTACACTACCTGTGACGCCTGCCCCAGAACGACTGAAGCAGTGGTGAGCAGGCTCCCCCCCAGGATTCCACCCGGCCCACCCCTGGCCACCGACTCAGAAGGTGCGGTCCTCACTGCTGCACCACCGGCCGGCCCCTTTCATGTTCCACTGGCAACCTGCAGTTGAGTGCAATGGGACTTGAATGGGCTACTTGAGACCAGCTCTGGCACTGTGTAGATGAGGCCAGGTTGTTTTTCGGCTCTTCTGTGATGTCAGAGGATTTGTCATAATTGTGTATCTGCTGTCCCGGCTAGCTTCACGGACGCAGGGTTTCCGAGCCCGCTTGGAGGAGTCTCATGACTCATCCTTCCCAGTTAGCCCAGGTTTGACCTTCGCTGTCATTTGTTCGCTTGTGAATTTCTCTGACTTTCAAACGGTAAGCCAGAGTGTGTCTAAAGACTGACATCTTTCATTGTGGATTATTCAGGTGTGGTTTCTGTTCGCCTTCCGTTTTCTGGGACCTTTTTTTCTTTTCCATAGTATACTCGTCATGGTCTTTCTCAGCTATCTCCCTTAGACATGCTTATCAGTCCGTTCTGCTTCACTCCAAGTGATTAATTTTGTATTTCTTTAATCACCGTATGTTCTCTAGGCTGAGGTGTGAGTCCTTTCGTGACTCTTGGTTGTTGTCTTTGAATTTGCAATGGGCACATGTAGGGATCTTTGCTAGCCTAGCCTAGGTCAAACTAAGCACTGAGAACATGCGGTCATCTGGGTTGGTTTGCCATGCTGAGATCAGAAACTGCAAATTCGCGGGTGTCCTGCCAACCCCCTTCATGGACATAAGGTTTCCGAGACAAATTAGACAAATCTGATGAATTTCTCTCTCCAGGAAAGATATTTTTCTGTCTCTTTTCTGGTTTTGGGAAGTTTCGAACTTGACCCCTGATCCTTGAACGTTCCCCTAGATTCCGTCTAGATACGGGCTTACTTTCTTTCTAGAGGGTGTGCCATATATTTACCTTACGTCCTCAGTCCTGGCCTGCTTATTTCCTTGAAACAGAATTGTAATGTTCTAATTTTCAGCCAGCTTCCTTACGTATGGTGTCAAAACACACAAGCAATAATCCATCTATGGCAAGAGGTAGGGGGATAGAATTTCATTAGGGCCAAACTGAGCACTCCAGCCTGGGAGGGCAGCCTTCACAAAGAAACGAAGCCATCTGGAAAAGGGTGCTTTTCAGTACACTTGTGGAGCCCTTTCAAACAAAGGGACAACCCCAAGCATGACAGGGCCCCATTCCTTGAAGGCCTCCAAGACATCTCTTGGGACACGTTAGCATGTACCCCGTTGGCCCCCGTGACGCCTGAGCTATGGAAAGTGAGACTGATCTTAAAGAATGCTAGGGGCCTAGGAAAGGAGGCATCGATTCTTCTCTTCAATGTCCTCAAAGCATCGTTCTTGACTTTGGATTATGCTTAAGGCAGAAAGACAACGTAGGTCTGATAAGGCCCAAGTCCGGCCTCTTGTTTCCAGTCAAGCTGCAAGCTTGAATCAGCGTGGCCTCCCTATAGACTTGAGTAGATGACAATGTTCTCCTCTCAGTGCTTGTCCCTGTACTCTCACTTCTCCCCAAGTATTCCTTTCATTTCCCTTGAATCAGAGTCTGATTTATCTCTTCCAGTTTCTGTGCCCGCTTTCTGTTTGTCAAAGCTGTTTCTGGGTATCTCTGCCTTTAATAGCCTAGCGTAGGCCAATCCTCAGACTGGAACCATGCGGCCATCTTGGGGGACATGTTCAGCGTGATGTCATAAACAACCTCAAAATTCTAAGTTGTCCTGACAATCTCCATGCACACAGAGTTTGAGAGCCATCTCGGACCAGTCTGACTCCTCACCCTTTCCAGGTGGGATCGTTGTCCTTTTTCTGGATTTCTTGTCGTTTTTCTAAGTTTCCCCTCGAACTTTGAAAGGCCTGCTACATTCTCTCTGGACACTGGTTTCTTTCCTGTAAGATGATTCTGGGTTGTATCTCTTATAGCAGGTGTAGATGGCCTAGTGGGTAGACCTTCCCCAGAGAAAGTCCTGGACTCCCTCTCAAGTTGAGTTTGCCTAGGCAATCCTCTGATGCACAGTGATCGTGTCACTCCTAGCACTGTGCGAATTCCATCTTCGCAGGTCACATGTTTTCCTTCCTTCTTCCTTTGGGGAAGTGTACCAGAAAATTCACAGATTGTAATGCTCTCATGGTTCTTTTTCTGCTGCGTATCGATAACGCATCCTCACAATTGTTACTTATTGATGATCTCTGCCCGCACGTACCATGAACTCTATATTTCCTAACGCTGCTAACGTGATCTGCACCCGTGATGTGAAACAGTGAGGCCGGGCCGCCCAAGCAGAACGTGAGCTCGTACCCGCTCCACCACATGGCCGGCCCTGAATTGGACTTTTGGACCAACCTTTTCCTGAACTTGGGAAGACGTGGGCCTGTTTGGATTATTCGTCAAGGTGATTAGTAGTAACATCTTGGACGGTAACCTTTTCCCTTGGTTCATGGGCTTAGTTCGGATCATGTTCCCTGGGTAGTATTCCTCTTCATCTATTTGGAATGGTCTACGTTTCTGTAGCATCAGTAAGAATTTTGAGGTGAATTTCCATCCTTGGAAGTTCAACTTCTCTAATCTCATTCAGCCCCCAAAGCTTTATTCCGTCATTCTGGACTCCTATTTGGATTTTGGATTTTAGGTGAATTTATTGCCATAACCCTGCATTAGAGCATCCTATATCTTTCAGATTTGCATCCTCATCGATTTAGACTTCTGTGTAGGTTACAACATCTTCACCAGCGTAAGCCTAATCACAGGACCTCACCGCACACTTGTGCCTCATCATGTCTTTCACCTTCCCCCACCACCCGGCTTTGCCTCTGGGAACCCCCAATCAAATGTCCCGTGCCGCCTGTTCGTCAGTGCTTCTTTTTTCTTCTCCTTGTAGGTGAGATTCTACGGTATTTGACTTTCTCCCTGGGGCTTGTTTCACTTCCCCTAAAACCCTCACTGTCACTCTGGTGGTCACAAATGGCTGGATTGCATCCTTTGTTCTGGCTGAGTGGTATGCCATTGTGTGGCTATAGCCCATCTTCCTTCTGCATTCATCCCTTGCTGGGCACCAGGGCGGCTTCCAAGTCTTGAATAGTGGGAGTAAGGCTGTGGTGAACTCAGTGGTGCACATGTCTTTATGCAGTAGTTTCTCCGAGTTCTTTGGTTAAACACGCCGCAGAGGAATAGCTGGAATCATATGGGACATGGAATCCAAAACTTCTGAGGCAGTTCCACACCGCTTGGCGTAGTGGCTGCTCCGGTTTCCGCTCCCACCAGCAGTGCAGGAGGCTTCCCTTCTCTCCACCTCCTCTCTGACACTTGATGTTTCCCGTCTGCTTCCTTATAGCCATCATGACCACAGTGAGCTGCTATGTCCTTGCAGTTTGGATTTGCATTGGCCTGAGACCTAATGATGGTGAACATGTGTTCAGGCACCTGTTGGCCCTCTTTCGATCTCCTAAGGAGAAATCCCTGTTTCCATCTTTTGCCCAGATTTTCATTGGCTTGTGGTGTCTCTTCTGGTGAAGACGTTTGAGTTGATTGCATCTTGGGGCTTTTCACCCCGTGTCCGACGTGTGCTTTGCAAACATCCTCTCCCAGTTGTTGTGCTGTCTTTGCATTGAGGCGATGGTTTCCTTGACTGGGCAGAAGCGTGTGCATTTGATGTGGTCCCGTTTGTTTCTTGTTTCCTCTGTTACCCTTGCCCAGTCAGACACGCCTCTTCCAAATAGGTGGCTCAGACAGATGGCAAAGAGCAGTCTGCCTAGGTCTTCTCCTACAAGTTTCACGGTTTCAAGTCTGCCATTCCAGGCTTTAATCCATTTCGAGGTGGTGTGTGTCTCATGTGTAACATCATGGTGTACTCTCGTTGTGTCCCATGTGGCTGTGCAGACTTCCCAGCACCGCTTCTTGTAGAGACTCTGCTTTCTCCACTGTCTCCTCTTGGCTCCCTGGTCGAAAATGGGCCGTCCATGTACGTTTAAGTTGGGCTCTGGGCTCTCGATTCTGTTGCATGGGTCTGTGTGACTGTTTTGAGGCCCAGACTGTGCCGTTTCGGTGCCTAGCGCTTCGTCCTCTGTGTTGAAATGAGAAAGTGTGACACGTCCCGCTTTGTTCATTTTCCTGAGGATTCCTTGCCTATTCAGGGTCTCTTGTGTCTGGCTAGAAACTTTAGGATTCTCTCTTCTATCTCTGTGGCAAATATTGCTGCAAATTTGACTGGGTTTGTAAGGAATCGAGGGATTCCTTGCTCAGGTATGGAAGTTTCAAGTGTGTTCATTCTTCCATTCCCGGATCCTGGAATATCCTTCTTTTTCCTTGTGTCTTCTTGAATTTCTTTCCCCAAACGTTTGCTAGTTTTCGATTGACATAGTTTTCACCTGTTTGGCTAGGGTTCTTCATAGAGATCTTATTTTTGCACTGGCAAGCTGTTGTTTCTTCTTTGAGCTTCAGTTTTTCTGTCCTTTGCAACTTTTCATTGGTTTGTTTCGGCAGAAGTGCATCGCTGAGCTCACATCTGCTGGCTATGCTCCTGTATTTGCTCGGAAGTGTGGCCCTGTCTGACATCCCTTCCCATTGGACTCTACACTACCTGTGACGCCTGCCCCAGAACGACTGAAGCAGTGGTGAGCAGGCTCCCCCCCAGGATTCCACCCGGCCCACCCCTGGCCACCGACTCAGAAGGTGCGGTCCTCACTGCTGCACCACCGGCCGGCCCCTTTCATGTTCCACTGGCAACCTGCAGTTGAGTGCAATGGGACTTGAATGGGCTACTTGAGACCAGCTCTGGCACTGTGTAGATGAGGCCAGGTTGTTTTTCGGCTCTTCTGTGATGTCAGAGGATTTGTCATAATTGTGTATCTGCTGTCCCGGCTAGCTTCACGGACGCAGGGTTTCCGAGCCCGCTTGGAGGAGTCTCATGACTCATCCTTCCCAGTTAGCCCAGGTTTGACCTTCGCTGTCATTTGTTCGCTTGTGAATTTCTCTGACTTTCAAACGGTAAGCCAGAGTGTGTCTAAAGACTGACATCTTTCATTGTGGATTATTCAGGTGTGGTTTCTGTTCGCCTTCCGTTTTCTGGGACCTTTTTTTCTTTTCCATAGTATACTCGTCATGGTCTTTCTCAGCTATCTCCCTTAGACATGCTTATCAGTCCGTTCTGCTTCACTCCAAGTGATTAATTTTGTATTTCTTTAATCACCGTATGTTCTCTAGGCTGAGGTGTGAGTCCTTTCGTGACTCTTGGTTGTTGTCTTTGAATTTGCAATGGGCACATGTAGGGATCTTTGCTAGCCTAGCCTAGGTCAAACTAAGCACTGAGAACATGCGGTCATCTGGGTTGGTTTGCCATGCTGAGATCAGAAACTGCAAATTCGCGGGTGTCCTGCCAACCCCCTTCATGGACATAAGGTTTCCGAGACAAATTAGACAAATCTGATGAATTTCTCTCTCCAGGAAAGATATTTTTCTGTCTCTTTTCTGGTTTTGGGAAGTTTCGAACTTGACCCCTGATCCTTGAACGTTCCCCTAGATTCCGTCTAGATACGGGCTTACTTTCTTTCTAGAGGGTGTGCCATATATTTACCTTACGTCCTCAGTCCTGGCCTGCTTATTTCCTTGAAACAGAATTGTAATGTTCTAATTTTCAGCCAGCTTCCTTACGTATGGTGTCAAAACACACAAGCAATAATCCATCTATGGCAAGAGGTAGGGGGATAGAATTTCATTAGGGCCAAACTGAGCACTCCAGCCTGGGAGGGCAGCCTTCACAAAGAAACGAAGCCATCTGGAAAAGGGTGCTTTTCAGTACACTTGTGGAGCCCTTTCAAACAAAGGGACAACCCCAAGCATGACAGGGCCCCATTCCTTGAAGGCCTCCAAGACATCTCTTGGGACACGTTAGCATGTACCCCGTTGGCCCCCGTGACGCCTGAGCTATGGAAAGTGAGACTGATCTTAAAGAATGCTAGGGGCCTAGGAAAGGAGGCATCGATTCTTCTCTTCAATGTCCTCAAAGCATCGTTCTTGACTTTGGATTATGCTTAAGGCAGAAAGACAACGTAGGTCTGATAAGGCCCAAGTCCGGCCTCTTGTTTCCAGTCAAGCTGCAAGCTTGAATCAGCGTGGCCTCCCTATAGACTTGAGTAGATGACAATGTTCTCCTCTCAGTGCTTGTCCCTGTACTCTCACTTCTCCCCAAGTATTCCTTTCATTTCCCTTGAATCAGAGTCTGATTTATCTCTTCCAGTTTCTGTGCCCGCTTTCTGTTTGTCAAAGCTGTTTCTGGGTATCTCTCCCTTTAATAGCCTAGCGTAGGCCAATCCTCAGACTGGAACCATGCGGCCATCTTGGGGGACATGTTCAGCGTGATGTCATAAACAACCTCAAAATTCTAAGTTGTCCTGACAATCTCCATGCACACAGAGTTTGAGAGCCATCTCGGACCAGTCTGACTCCTCACCCTTTCCAGGAGGGATAGTTGTCCTTTTTCTGGATTTCTTGTCGTTTTTCTAAGTTTCCCCTCGAACTTTGAAAGGCCTGCTACATTCTCTCTGGACACTGGTTTCTTTCCTGTAAGATGATTCTGGGTTGTATCTCTTATAGCAGGTGTAGATGGCCTAGTGGGTAGACCTTCCCCAGAGAAAGTCCTGGACTCCCTCTCAAGTTGAGTTTGCCTAGGCAATCCTCTGATGCACAGTGATCGTGTCACTCCTAGCACTGTGCGAATTCCATCTTCGCAGGTCACATGTTTTCCTTCCTTCTTCCTTTGGGGAAGTGTACCAGAAAATTCACAGATTGTAATATTCTCATGGTTCTTTTTCTGCTGCGTATCGATAACGCATCCTCACAATTGTTACTTATTGATGATCTCTGCCCGCACGTACCATGAACTCTATATTTCCTAACGCTGCTAACGTGATCTGCACCCGTGATGTGAAACAGTGAGGCCGGGCCGCCCAAGCAGAACGTGAGCTCGTACCCGCTCCACCACATGGCCGGCCCTGAATTGGACTTTTGGACCAACCTTTTCCTGAACTTGGGAAGACGTGGGCCTGTTTGGATTATTCGTGAAGGTGATTAGTAGTAACATCTTGGACGGTAACCTTTTCCCTTGGTTCATGGGCTTAGTTCGGATCATGTTCCCTGGGTAGTATTCCTCTTCATCTATTTGGAATGGTCTACGTTTCTGTAGCATCAGTAAGAATTTTGAGGTGAATTTCCATCCTTGGAAGTTCAACTTCTCTAATCTCATTCAGCCCCCAAAGCTTTATTCCGTCATTCTGGACTCCTATTTGGATTTTGGATTTTAGGTGAATTTATTGCCATAACCCTGCATTAGAGCATCCTATATCTTTCAGATTTGCATCCTCATCGATCTAGACTTCTGTGTAGGTTACAACATCTTCACCAGCGTAAGCCTAATCACAAGACCTCACCGCACACTTGTGCCTCATCATGTCTTTCTCCTTCCCCCACCACCCGGCTTTGCCTCTGGGAACCCCCAATCAAATGTCCCGTGCCGCCTGTTCGTCAGTGCTTCTTTTTTCTTCTCCTTGTAGGTGAGATTCTACGGTATTTGACTTTCTCCCTGGGGCTTGTTTCACTTCCCCTAAAACCCTCACTGTCACTCTGGTGGTCACAAATGGCTGGATTGCATCCTTTGTTCTGGCTGAGTGGTATGCCATTGTGTGGCTATAGCCCATCTTCCTTCTGCATTCATCCCTTGCTGGGCACCAGGGCGGCTTCCAAGTCTTGAATAGTGGGAGTAAGGCTGTGGTGAACTCAGTGGTGCACATGTCTTTATGCAGTAGTTTCTCCGAGTTCTTTGGTTAAACACGCCGCAGAGGAATAGCTGGAATCATATGGGACATGGAATCCAAAACTTCTGAGGCAGTTCCACACCGCTTGGCGTAGTGGCTGCTCGGGTTTCCGCTCCCACCAGCAGTGCAGGAGGCTTCCCTTCTCTCCACCTCCTCTCTGACACTTGATGTTTCCCGTCTGCTTCCTTATAGCCATCATGACCACAGTGAGCTGCTATGTCCTTGCAGTTTGGATTTGCATTGGCCTGAGACCTAATGATGGTGAACATGTGTTCAGGCACCTGTTGGCCCTCTTTCGATCTCCTAAGGAGAAATCCCTGTTTCCATCTTTTGCCCAGATTTTCATGGGCTTGTGGTGTCTCTTCTGGTGAAGACGTTTGAGTTGATTGCATCTTGGGGCTTTTCACCCCGTGTCCGACGTGTGCTTTGCAAACATCCTCTGCCAGTTGTTGTGCTGTCTTTGCATTGAGGCGATGGTTTCCTTGACTGGGCAGAAGCGTGTGCATTTGATGTGGTCCCGTTTGTTTCTTGTTTCCTCTGTTACCCTTGCCCAGTCAGACACGCCTCTTCCAAATAGGTGGCTCAGACAGATGGCAAAGAGCAGTCTGCCTAGGTCTTCTCCTACAAGTTTCACGGTTTCAAGTCTGCCATTCCAGGCTTTAATCCATTTCGAGGTGGTGTGTGTCTCATGTGTAACATCATGGTGTACTCTCGTTGTGTCCCATGTGGCTGTGCAGACTTCCCAGCACCGCTTCTTGTAGAGACTCTGCTTTCTCCACTGTCTCCTCTTGGCTCCCTGGTCGAAAATGGGCCGTCCATGTACGTTTAAGTTGGGCTCTGGGCTCTCGATTCTGTTGCATGGGTCTGTGTGACTGTTTTGAGGCCCAGACTGTGCCGTTTCGGTGCCTAGCGCTTCGTCCTCTGTGTTGAAATGAGAAAGTGTGACACGTCCCGCTTTGTTCATTTTCCTGAGGATTCCTTGCCTATTCAGGGTCTCTTGTGTCTGGCTAGAAACTTTAGGATTCTCTCTTCTATCTCTGTGGCAAATATTGCTGCAAATTTGACTGGGTTTGTAAGGAATCGAGGGATTCCTTGCTCAGGTATGGAAGTTTCAAGTGTGTTCATTCTTCCATTCCCGGATCCTGGAATATCCTTCTTTTTCCTTGTGTCTTCTTGAATTTCTTTCCCCAAACGTTTGCTAGTTTTCGATTGACATAGCTTTCACCTGTTTGGCTAGGGTTCTTCATAGAGATCTTATTTTTGCACTGGCAAGCTGTTGTTTCTTCTTTGAGCTTCAGTTTTTCTGTCCTTTGCAACTTTTCATTGGTTTGTTTCGGCAGAAGTGCATCGCTGAGCTCACATCTGCTGGCTATGCTCCTGTATTTGCTCGGAAGTGTGGCCCTGTCTGACATCCCTTCCCATTGGACTCTACACTACCTGTGACGCCTGCCCCAGAACGACTGAAGCAGTGGTGAGCAGGCTCCCCCCCAGGATTCCACCCGGCCCACCCCTGGCCACCGACTCAGAAGGTGCGGTCCTCACTGCTGCACCACCGGCCGGCCCCTTTCATGTTCCACTGGCAACCTGCAGTTGAGTGCAATGGGACTTGAATGGGCTACTTGAGACCAGCTCTGGCACTGTGTAGATGAGGCCAGGTTGTTTTTCGGCTCTTCTGTGATGTCAGAGGATTTGTCATAATTGTGTATCTGCTGTCCCGGCTAGCTTCACGGACGCAGGGTTTCCGAGCCCGCTTGGAGGAGTCTCATGACTCATCCTTCCCAGTTAGCCCAGGTTTGACCTTCGCTGTCATTTGTTCGCTTGTGAATTTCTCTGACTTTCAAACGGTAAGCCAGAGTGTGTCTAAAGACTGACATCTTTCATTGTGGATTATTCAGGTGTGGTTTCTGTTCGCCTTCCGTTTTCTGGGACCTTTTTTTCTTTTCCATAGTATACTCGTCATGGTCTTTCTCAGCTATCTCCCTTAGACATGCTTATCAGTCCGTTCTGCTTCACTCCAAGTGATTAATTTTGTATTTCTTTAATCACCGTATGTTCTCTAGGCTGAGGTGTGAGTCCTTTCGTGACTCTTGGTTGTTGTCTTTGAATTTGCAATGGGCACATGTAGGGATCTTTGCTAGCCTAGCCTAGGTCAAACTAAGCACTGAGAACATGCGGTCATCTGGGTTGGTTTGCCATGCTGAGATCAGAAACTGCAAATTCGCGGGTGTCCTGCCAACCCCCTTCATGGACATAAGGTTTCCGAGACAAATTAGACAAATCTGATGAATTTCTCTCTCCAGGAAAGATATTTTTCTGTCTCTTTTCTGGTTTTGGGAAGTTTCGAACTTGACCCCTGATCCTTGAACGTTCCCCTAGATTCCGTCTAGATACGGGCTTACTTTCTTTCTAGAGGGTGTGCCATATATTTACCTTACGTCCTCAGTCCTGGCCTGCTTATTTCCTTGAAACAGAATTGTAATGTTCTAATTTTCAGCCAGCTTCCTTACGTATGGTGTCAAAACACACAAGCAATAATCCATCTATGGCAAGAGGTAGGGGGATAGAATTTCATTAGGGCCAAACTGAGCACTCCAGCCTGGGAGGGCAGCCTTCACAAAGAAACGAAGCCATCTGGAAAAGGGTGCTTTTCAGTACACTTGTGGAGCCCTTTCAAACAAAGGGACAACCCCAAGCATGACAGGGCCCCATTCCTTGAAGGCCTCCAAGACATCTCTTGGGACACGTTAGCATGTACCCCGTTGGCCCCCGTGACGCCTGAGCTATGGAAAGTGAGACTGATCTTAAAGAATGCTAGGGGCCTAGGAAAGGAGGCATCGATTCTTCTCTTCAATGTCCTCAAAGCATCGTTCTTGACTTTGGATTATGCTTAAGGCAGAAAGACAACGTAGGTCTGATAAGGCCCAAGTCCGGCCTCTTGTTTCCAGTCAAGCTGCAAGCTTGAATCAGCGTGGCCTCCCTATAGACTTGAGTAGATGACAATGTTCTCCTCTCAGTGCTTGTCCCTGTACTCTCACTTCTCCCCAAGTATTCCTTTCATTTCCCTTGAATCAGAGTCTGATTTATCTCTTCCAGTTTCTGTGCCCGCTTTCTGTTTGTCAAAGCTGTTTCTGGGTATCTCTCCCTTTAATAGCCTAGCGTAGGCCAATCCTCAGACTGGAACCATGCGGCCATCTTGGGGGACATGTTCAGCGTGATGTCATAAACAACCTCAAAATTCTAAGTTGTCCTGACAATCTCCATGCACACAGAGTTTGAGAGCCATCTCGGACCAGTCTGACTCCTCACCCTTTCCAGGAGGGATAGTTGTCCTTTTTCTGGATTTCTTGTCGTTTTTCTAAGTTTCCCCTCGAACTTTGAAAGGCCTGCTACATTCTCTCTGGACACTGGTTTCTTTCCTGTAAGATGATTCTGGGTTGTATCTCTTATAGCAGGTGTAGATGGCCTAGTGGGTAGACCTTCCCCAGAGAAAGTCCTGGACTCCCTCTCAAGTTGAGTTTGCCTAGGCAATCCTCTGATGCACAGTGATCGTGTCACTCCTAGCACTGTGCGAATTCCATCTTCGCAGGTCACATGTTTTCCTTCCTTCTTCCTTTGGGGAAGTGTACCAGAAAATTCACAGATTGTAATATTCTCATGGTTCTTTTTCTGCTGCGTATCGATAACGCATCCTCACAATTGTTACTTATTGATGATCTCTGCCCGCACGTACCATGAACTCTATATTTCCTAACGCTGCTAACGTGATCTGCACCCGTGATGTGAAACAGTGAGGCCGGGCCGCCCAAGCAGAACGTGAGCTCGTACCCGCTCCACCACATGGCCGGCCCTGAATTGGACTTTTGGACCAACCTTTTCCTGAACTTGGGAAGACGTGGGCCTGTTTGGATTATTCGTCAAGGTGATTAGTAGTAACATCTTGGACGGTAACCTTTTCCCTTGGTTCATGGGCTTAGTTCGGATCATGTTCCCTGGGTAGTATTCCTCTTCATCTATTTGGAATGGTCTACGTTTCTGTAGCATCAGTAAGAATTTTGAGGTGAATTTCCATCCTTGGAAGTTCAACTTCTCTAATCTCATTCAGCCCCCAAAGCTTTATTCCGTCATTCTGGACTCCTATTTGGATTTTGGATTTTAGGTGAATTTATTGCCATAACCCTGCATTAGAGCATCCTATATCTTTCAGATTTGCATCCTCATCGATCTAGACTTCTGTGTAGGTTACAACATCTTCACCAGCGTAAGCCTAATCACAAGACCTCACCGCACACTTGTGCCTCATCATGTCTTTCTCCTTCCCCCACCACCCGGCTTTGCCTCTGGGAACCCCCAATCAAATGTCCCGTGCCGCCTGTTCGTCAGTGCTTCTTTTTTCTTCTCCTTGTAGGTGAGATTCTACGGTATTTGACTTTCTCCCTGGGGCTTGTTTCACTTCCCCTAAAACCCTCACTGTCACTCTGGTGGTCACAAATGGCTGGATTGCATCCTTTGTTCTGGCTGAGTGGTATGCCATTGTGTGGCTATAGCCCATCTTCCTTCTGCATTCATCCCTTGCTGGGCACCAGGGCGGCTTCCAAGTCTTGAATAGTGGGAGTAAGGCTGTGGTGAACTCAGTGGTGCACATGTCTTTATGCAGTAGTTTCTCCGAGTTCTTTGGTTAAACACGCCGCAGAGGAATAGCTGGAATCATATGGGACATGGAATCCAAAACTTCTGAGGCAGTTCCACACCGCTTGGCGTAGTGGCTGCTCGGGTTTCCGCTCCCACCAGCAGTGCAGGAGGCTTCCCTTCTCTCCACCTCCTCTCTGACACTTGATGTTTCCCGTCTGCTTCCTTATAGCCATCATGACCACAGTGAGCTGCTATGTCCTTGCAGTTTGGATTTGCATTGGCCTGAGACCTAATGATGGTGAACATGTGTTCAGGCACCTGTTGGCCCTCTTTCGATCTCCTAAGGAGAAATCCCTGTTTCCATCTTTTGCCCAGATTTTCATTGGCTTGTGGTGTCTCTTCTGGTGAAGACGTTTGAGTTGATTGCATCTTGGGGCTTTTCACCCCGTGTCCGACGTGTGCTTTGCAAACATCCTCTCCCAGTTGTTGTGCTGTCTTTGCATTGAGGCGATGGTTTCCTTGACTGGGCAGAAGCGTGTGCATTTGATGTGGTCCCGTTTGTTTCTTGTTTCCTCTGTTACCCTTGCCCAGTCAGACACGCCTCTTCCAAATAGGTGGCTCAGACAGATGGCAAAGAGCAGTCTGCCTAGGTCTTCTCCTACAAGTTTCACGGTTTCAAGTCTGCCATTCCAGGCTTTAATCCATTTCGAGGTGGTGTGTGTCTCATGTGTAACATCATGGTGTACTCTCGTTGTGTCCCATGTGGCTGTGCAGACTTCCCAGCACCGCTTCTTGTAGAGACTCTGCTTTCTCCACTGTCTCCTCTTGGCTCCCTGGTCGAAAATGGGCCGTCCATGTACGTTTAAGTTGGGCTCTGGGCTCTCGATTCTGTTGCATGGGTCTGTGTGACTGTTTTGAGGCCCAGACTGTGCCGTTTCGGTGCCTAGCGCTTCGTCCTCTGTGTTGAAATGAGAAAGTGTGACACGTCCCGCTTTGTTCATTTTCCTGAGGATTCCTTGCCTATTCAGGGTCTCTTGTGTCTGGCTAGAAACTTTAGGATTCTCTCTTCTATCTCTGTGGCAAATATTGCTGCAAATTTGACTGGGTTTGTAAGGAATCGAGGGATTCCTTGCTCAGGTATGGAAGTTTCAAGTGTGTTCATTCTTCCATTCCCGGATCCTGGAATATCCTTCTTTTTCCTTGTGTCTTCTTGAATTTCTTTCCCCAAACGTTTGCTAGTTTTCGATTGACATAGCTTTCACCTGTTTGGCTAGGGTTCTTCATAGAGATCTTATTTTTGCACTGGCAAGCTGTTGTTTCTTCTTTGAGCTTCAGTTTTTCTGTCCTTTGCAACTTTTCATTGGTTTGTTTCGGCAGAAGTGCATCGCTGAGCTCACATCTGCTGGCTATGCTCCTGTATTTGCTCGGAAGTGTGGCCCTGTCTGACATCCCTTCCCATTGGACTCTACACTACCTGTGACGCCTGCCCCAGAACGACTGAAGCAGTGGTGAGCAGGCTCCCCCCCAGGATTCCACCCGGCCCACCCCTGGCCACCGACTCAGAAGGTGCGGTCCTCACTGCTGCACCACCGGCCGGCCCCTTTCATGTTCCACTGGCAACCTGCAGTTGAGTGCAATGGGACTTGAATGGGCTACTTGAGACCAGCTCTGGCACTGTGTAGATGAGGCCAGGTTGTTTTTCGGCTCTTCTGTGATGTCAGAGGATTTGTCATAATTGTGTATCTGCTGTCCCGGCTAGCTTCACGGACGCAGGGTTTCCGAGCCCGCTTGGAGGAGTCTCATGACTCATCCTTCCCAGTTAGCCCAGGTTTGACCTTCGCTGTCATTTGTTCGCTTGTGAATTTCTCTGACTTTCAAACGGTAAGCCAGAGTGTGTCTAAAGACTGACATCTTTCATTGTGGATTATTCAGGTGTGGTTTCTGTTCGCCTTCCGTTTTCTGGGACCTTTTTTTCTTTTCCATAGTATACTCGTCATGGTCTTTCTCAGCTATCTCCCTTAGACATGCTTATCAGTCCGTTCTGCTTCACTCCAAGTGATTAATTTTGTATTTCTTTAATCACCGTATGTTCTCTAGGCTGAGGTGTGAGTCCTTTCGTGACTCTTGGTTGTTGTCTTTGAATTTGCAATGGGCACATGTAGGGATCTTTGCTAGCCTAGCCTAGGTCAAACTAAGCACTGAGAACATGCGGTCATCTGGGTTGGTTTGCCATGCTGAGATCAGAAACTGCAAATTCGCGGGTGTCCTGCCAACCCCCTTCATGGACATAAGGTTTCCGAGACAAATTAGACAAATCTGATGAATTTCTCTCTCCAGGAAAGATATTTTTCTGTCTCTTTTCTGGTTTTGGGAAGTTTCGAACTTGACCCCTGATCCTTGAACGTTCCCCTAGATTCCGTCTAGATACGGGCTTACTTTCTTTCTAGAGGGTGTGCCATATATTTACCTTACGTCCTCAGTCCTGGCCTGCTTATTTCCTTGAAACAGAATTGTAATGTTCTAATTTTCAGCCAGCTTCCTTACGTATGGTGTCAAAACACACAAGCAATAATCCATCTATGGCAAGAGGTAGGGGGATAGAATTTCATTAGGGCCAAACTGAGCACTCCAGCCTGGGAGGGCAGCCTTCACAAAGAAACGAAGCCATCTGGAAAAGGGTGCTTTTCAGTACACTTGTGGAGCCCTTTCAAACAAAGGGACAACCCCAAGCATGACAGGGCCCCATTCCTTGAAGGCCTCCAAGACATCTCTTGGGACACGTTAGCATGTACCCCGTTGGCCCCCGTGACGCCTGAGCTATGGAAAGTGAGACTGATCTTAAAGAATGCTAGGGGCCTAGGAAAGGAGGCATCAATTCTTCTCTTCAATGTCCTCAAAGCATCGTTCTTGACTTTGGATTATGCTTAAGGCAGAAAGACAACGTAGGTCTGATAAGGCCCAAGTCCGGCCTCTTGTTTCCAGTCAAGCTGCAAGCTTGAATCAGCGTGGCCTCCCTATAGACTTGAGTAGATGACAATGTTCTCCTCTCAGTGCTTGTCCCTGTACTCTCACTTCTCCCCAAGTATTCCTTTCATTTCCCTTGAATCAGAGTCTGATTTATCTCTTCCAGTTTCTGTGCCCGCTTTCTGTTTGTCAAAGCTGTTTCTGGGTATCTCTCCCTTTAATAGCCTAGCGTAGGCCAATCCTCAGACTGGAACCATGCGGCCATCTTGGGGGACATGTTCAGCGTGATGTCATAAACAACCTCAAAATTCTAAGTTGTCCTGACAATCTCCATGCACACAGAGTTTGAGAGCCATCTCGGACCAGTCTGACTCCTCACCCTTTCCAGGAGGGATAGTTGTCCTTTTTCTGGATTTCTTGTCGTTTTTCTAAGTTTCCCCTCGAACTTTGAAAGGCCTGCTACATTCTCTCTGGACACTGGTTTCTTTCCTGTAAGATGATTCTGGGTTGTATCTCTTATAGCAGGTGTAGATGGCCTAGTGGGTAGACCTTCCCCAGAGAAAGTCCTGGACTCCCTCTCAAGTTGAGTTTGCCTAGGCAATCCTCTGATGCACAGTGATCGTGTCACTCCTAGCACTGTGCGAATTCCATCTTCGCAGGTCACATGTTTTCCTTCCTTCTTCCTTTGGGGAAGTGTACCAGAAAATTCACAGATTGTAATATTCTCATGGTTCTTTTTCTGCTGCGTATCGATAACGCATCCTCACAATTGTTACTTATTGATGATCTCTGCCCGCACGTACCATGAACTCTATATTTCCTAACGCTGCTAACGTGATCTGCACCCGTGATGTGAAACAGTGAGGCCGGGCCGCCCAAGCAGAACGTGAGCTCGTACCCGCTCCACCACATGGCCGGCCCTGAATTGGACTTTTGGACCAACCTTTTCCTGAACTTGGGAAGACGTGGGCCTGTTTGGATTATTCGTGAAGGTGATTAGTAGTAACATCTTGGACGGTAACCTTTTCCCTTGGTTCATGGGCTTAGTTCGGATCATGTTCCCTGGGTAGTATTCCTCTTCATCTATTTGGAATGGTCTACGTTTCTGTAGCATCAGTAAGAATTTTGAGGTGAATTTCCATCCTTGGAAGTTCAACTTCTCTAATCTCATTCAGCCCCCAAAGCTTTATTCCGTCATTCTGGACTCCTATTTGGATTTTGGATTTTAGGTGAATTTATTGCCATAACCCTGCATTAGAGCATCCTATATCTTTCAGATTTGCATCCTCATCGATCTAGACTTCTGTGTAGGTTACAACATCTTCACCAGCGTAAGCCTAATCACAAGACCTCACCGCACACTTGTGCCTCATCATGTCTTTCTCCTTCCCCCACCACCCGGCTTTGCCTCTGGGAACCCCCAATCAAATGTCCCGTGCCGCCTGTTCGTCAGTGCTTCTTTTTTCTTCTCCTTGTAGGTGAGATTCTACGGTATTTGACTTTCTCCCTGGGGCTTGTTTCACTTCCCCTAAAACCCTCACTGTCACTCTGGTGGTCACAAATGGCTGGATTGCATCCTTTGTTCTGGCTGAGTGGTATGCCATTGTGTGGCTATAGCCCATCTTCCTTCTGCATTCATCCCTTGCTGGGCACCAGGGCGGCTTCCAAGTCTTGAATAGTGGGAGTAAGGCTGTGGTGAACTCAGTGGTGCACATGTCTTTATGCAGTAGTTTCTCCGAGTTCTTTGGTTAAACACGCCGCAGAGGAATAGCTGGAATCATATGGGACATGGAATCCAAAACTTCTGAGGCAGTTCCACACCGCTTGGCGTAGTGGCTGCTCGGGTTTCCGCTCCCACCAGCAGTGCAGGAGGCTTCCCTTCTCTCCACCTCCTCTCTGACACTTGATGTTTCCCGTCTGCTTCCTTATAGCCATCATGACCACAGTGAGCTGCTATGTCCTTGCAGTTTGGATTTGCATTGGCCTGAGACCTAATGATGGTGAACATGTGTTCAGGCACCTGTTGGCCCTCTTTCGATCTCCTAAGGAGAAATCCCTGTTTCCATCTTTTGCCCAGATTTTCATTGGCTTGTGGTGTCTCTTCTGGTGAAGACGTTTGAGTTGATTGCATCTTGGGGCTTTTCACCCCGTGTCCGACGTGTGCTTTGCAAACATCCTCTCCCAGTTGTTGTGCTGTCTTTGCATTGAGGCGATGGTTTCCTTGACTGGGCAGAAGCGTGTGCATTTGATGTGGTCCCGTTTGTTTCTTGTTTCCTCTGTTACCCTTGCCCAGTCAGACACGCCTCTTCCAAATAGGTGGCTCAGACAGATGGCAAAGAGCAGTCTGCCTAGGTCTTCTCCTACAAGTTTCACGGTTTCAAGTCTGCCATTCCAGGCTTTAATCCATTTCGAGGTGGTGTGTGTCTCATGTGTAACATCATGGTGTACTCTCGTTGTGTCCCATGTGGCTGTGCAGACTTCCCAGCACCGCTTCTTGTAGAGACTCTGCTTTCTCCACTGTCTCCTCTTGGCTCCCTGGTCGAAAATGGGCCGTCCATGTACGTTTAAGTTGGGCTCTGGGCTCTCGATTCTGTTGCATGGGTCTGTGTGACTGTTTTGAGGCCCAGACTGTGCCGTTTCGGTGCCTAGCGCTTCGTCCTCTGTGTTGAAATGAGAAAGTGTGACACGTCCCGCTTTGTTCATTTTCCTGAGGATTCCTTGCCTATTCAGGGTCTCTTGTGTCTGGCTAGAAACTTTAGGATTCTCTCTTCTATCTCTGTGGCAAATATTGCTGCAAATTTGACTGGGTTTGTAAGGAATCGAGGGATTCCTTGCTCAGGTATGGAAGTTTCAAGTGTGTTCATTCTTCCATTCCCGGATCCTGGAATATCCTTCTTTTTCCTTGTGTCTTCTTGAATTTCTTTCCCCAAACGTTTGCTAGTTTTCGATTGACATAGCTTTCACCTGTTTGGCTAGGGTTCTTCATAGAGATCTTATTTTTGCACTGGCAAGCTGTTGTTTCTTCTTTGAGCTTCAGTTTTTCTATCCTTTGCAACTTTTCATTGGTTTGTTTCGGCAGAAGTGCATCGCTGAGCTCACATCTGCTGGCTATGCTCCTGTATTTGCTCGGAAGTGTGGCCCTGTCTGACATCCCTTCCCATTGGACTCTACACTACCTGTGACGCCTGCCCCAGAACGACTGAAGCAGTGGTGAGCAGGCTCCCCCCCAGGATTCCACCCGGCCCACCCCTGGCCACCGACTCAGAAGGTGCGGTCCTCACTGCTGCACCACCGGCCGGCCCCTTTCATGTTCCACTGGCAACCTGCAGTTGAGTGCAATGGGACTTGAATGGGCTACTTGAGACCAGCTCTGGCACTGTGTAGATGAGGCCAGGTTGTTTTTCGGCTCTTCTGTGATGTCAGAGGATTTGTCATAATTGTGTATCTGCTGTCCCGGCTAGCTTCACGGACGCAGGGTTTCCGAGCCCGCTTGGAGGAGTCTCATGACTCATCCTTCCCAGTTAGCCCAGGTTTGACCTTCGCTGTCATTTGTTCGCTTGTGAATTTCTCTGACTTTCAAACGGTAAGCCAGAGTGTGTCTAAAGACTGACATCTTTCATTGTGGATTATTCAGGTGTGGTTTCTGTTCGCCTTCCGTTTTCTGGGACCTTTTTTTCTTTTCCATAGTATACTCGTCATGGTCTTTCTCAGCTATCTCCCTTAGACATGCTTATCAGTCCGTTCTGCTTCACTCCAAGTGATTAATTTTGTATTTCTTTAATCACCGTATGTTCTCTAGGCTGAGGTGTGAGTCCTTTCGTGACTCTTGGTTGTTGTCTTTGAATTTGCAATGGGCACATGTAGGGATCTTTGCTAGCCTAGCCTAGGTCAAACTAAGCACTGAGAACATGCGGTCATCTGGGTTGGTTTGCCATGCTGAGATCAGAAACTGCAAATTCGCGGGTGTCCTGCCAACCCCCTTCATGGACATAAGGTTTCCGAGACAAATTAGACAAATCTGATGAATTTCTCTCTCCAGGAAAGATATTTTTCTGTCTCTTTTCTGGTTTTGGGAAGTTTCGAACTTGACCCCTGATCCTTGAACGTTCCCCTAGATTCCGTCTAGATACGGGCTTACTTTCTTTCTAGAGGGTGTGCCATATATTTACCTTACGTCCTCAGTCCTGGCCTGCTTATTTCCTTGAAACAGAATTGTAATGTTCTAATTTTCAGCCAGCTTCCTTACGTATGGTGTCAAAACACACAAGCAATAATCCATCTATGGCAAGAGGTAGGGGGATAGAATTTCATTAGGGCCAAACTGAGCACTCCAGCCTGGGAGGGCAGCCTTCACAAAGAAACGAAGCCATCTGGAAAAGGGTGCTTTTCAGTACACTTGTGGAGCCCTTTCAAACACAGGGACAACCCCAAGCATGACAGGGCCCCATTCCTTGAAGGCCTCCAAGACATCTCTTGGGACACGTTAGCATGTACCCTGTTGGCCCCCGTGACGCCTGAGCTATGGAAAGTGAGACTGATCTTAAAGAATGCTAGGGGCCTAGGAAAGGAGGCATCGATTCTTCTCTTCAATGTCCTCAAAGCATCGTTCTTGACTTTGGATTATGCTTAAGGCAGAAAGACAACGTAGGTCTGATAAGGCCCAAGTCCGGCCTCTTGTTTCCAGTCAAGCTGCAAGCTTGAATCAGCGTGGCCTCCCTATAGACTTGAGTAGATGACAATGTTCTCCTCTCAGTGCTTGTCCCTGTACTCTCACTTCTCCCCAAGTATTCCTTTCATTTCCCTTGAATCAGAGTCTGATTTATCTCTTCCAGTTTCTGTGCCCGCTTTCTGTTTGTCAAAGCTGTTTCTGGGTATCTCTGCCTTTAATAGCCTAGCGTAGGCCAATCCTCAGACTGGAACCATGCGGCCATCTTGGGGGACATGTTCAGCGTGATGTCATAAACAACCTCAAAATTCTAAGTTGTCCTGACAATCTCCATGCACACAGAGTTTGAGAGCCATCTCGGACCAGTCTGACTCCTCACCCTTTCCAGGTGGGATCGTTGTCCTTTTTCTGGATTTCTTGTCGTTTTTCTAAGTTTCCCCTCGAACTTTGAAAGGCCTGCTACATTCTCTCTGGACACTGGTTTCTTTCCTGTAAGATGATTCTGGGTTGTATCTCTTATAGCAGGTGTAGATGGCCTAGTGGGTAGACCTTCCCCAGAGAAAGTCCTGGACTCCCTCTCAAGTTGAGTTTGCCTAGGCAATCCTCTGATGCACAGTGATCGTGTCACTCCTAGCACTGTGCGAATTCCATCTTCGCAGGTCACATGTTTTCCTTCCTTCTTCCTTTGGGGAAGTGTACCAGAAAATTCACAGATTGTAATATTCTCATGGTTCTTTTTCTGCTGCGTATCGATAACGCATCCTCACAATTGTTACTTATTGATGATCTCTGCCCGCACGTACCATGAACTCTATATTTCCTAACGCTGCTAACGTGATCTGCACCCGTGATGTGAAACAGTGAGGCCGGGCCGCCCAAGCAGAACGTGAGCTCGTACCCGCTCCACCACATGGCCGGCCCTGAATTGGACTTTTGGACCAACCTTTTCCTGAACTTGGGAAGACGTGGGCCTGTTTGGATTATTCGTCAAGGTGATTAGTAGTAACATCTTGGACGGTAACCTTTTCCCTTGGTTCATGGGCTTAGTTCGGATCATGTTCCCTGGGTAGTATTCCTCTTCATCTATTTGGAATGGTCTACGTTTCTGTAGCATCAGTAAGAATTTTGAGGTGAATTTCCATCCTTGGAAGTTCAACTTCTCTAATCTCATTCAGCCCCCAAAGCTTTATGCCGTCATTCTGGACTCCTATTTGGATTTTGGATTTTAGGTGAATTTATTGCCATAACCCTGCATTAGAGCATCCTATATCTTTCAGATTTGCATCCTCATCGATCTAGACTTCTGTGTAGGTTACAACATCTTCACCAGCGTAAGCCTAATCACAAGACCTCACCGCACACTTGTGCCTCATCATGTCTTTCACCTTCCCCCACCACCCGGCTTTGCCTCTGGGAACCCCCAATCAAATGTCCCGTGCCGCCTGTTCGTCAGTGCTTCTTTTTTCTTCTCCTTGTAGGTGAGATTCTACGGTATTTGACTTTCTCCCTGGGGCTTGTTTCACTTCCCCTAAAACCCTCACTGTCACTCTGGTGGTCACAAATGGCTGGATTGCATCCTTTGTTCTGGCTGAGTGGTATGCCATTGTGTGGCTATAGCCCATCTTCCTTCTGCATTCATCCCTTGCTGGGCACCAGGGCGGCTTCCAAGTCTTGAATAGTGGGAGTAAGGCTGTGGTGAACTCAGTGGTGCACATGTCTTTATGCAGTAGTTTCTCCGAGTTCTTTGGTTAAACACGCCGCAGAGGAATAGCTGGAATCATATGGGACATGGAATCCCAAACTTCTGAGGCAGTTCCACACCGCTTGGCGTAGTGGCTGCTCGGGTTTCCGCTCCCACCAGCAGTGCAGGAGGCTTCCCTTCTCTCCACCTCCTCTCTGACACTTGATGTTTCCCGTCTGCTTCCTTATAGCCATCATGACCACAGTGAGCTGCTATGTCCTTGCAGTTTGGATTTGCATTGGCCTGAGACCTAATGATGGTGAACATGTGTTCAGGCACCTGTTGGCCCTCTTTCGATCTCCTAAGGAGAAATCCCTGTTTCCATCTTTTGCCCAGATTTTCATTGGCTTGTGGTGTCTCTTCTGGTGAAGACGTTTGAGTTGATTGCATCTTGGGGCTTTCCACCCCGTGTCCGACGTGTGCTTTGCAAACATCCTCTGCCAGTTGTTGTGCTGTCTTTGCATTGAGGCGATGGTTTCCTTGACTGGGCAGAAGCGTGTGCATTTGATGTGGTCCCGTTTGTTTCTTGTTTCCTCTGTTACCCTTGCCCAGTCAGACACGCCTCTTCCAAATAGGTGGCTCAGACAGATGGCAAAGAGCAGTCTGCCTAGGTCTTCTCCTACAAGTTTCACGGTTTCAAGTCTGCCATTCCAGGCTTTAATCCATTTCGAGGTGGTGTGTGTCTCATGTGTAACATCATGGTGTACTCTCGTTGTGTCCCATGTGGCTGTGCAGACTTCCCAGCACCGCTTCTTGTAGAGACTCTGCTTTCTCCACTGTCTCCTCTTGGCTCCCTGGTCGAAAATGGGCCGTCCATGTACGTTTAAGTTGGGCTCTGGGCTCTCGATTCTGTTGCATGGGTCTGTGTGACTGTTTTGAGGCCCAGACTGTGCCGTTTCGGTGCCTAGCGCTTCGTCCTCTGTGTTGAAATGAGAAAGTGTGACACGTCCCGCTTTGTTCATTTTCCTGAGGATTCCTTGCCTATTCAGGGTCTCTTGTGTCTGGCTAGAAACTTTAGGATTCTCTCTTCTATCTCTGTGGCAAATATTGCTGCAAATTTGACTGGGTTTGTAAGGAATCGAGGGATTCCTTGCTCAGGTATGGAAGTTTCAAGTGTGTTCATTCTTCCATTCCCGGATCCTGGAATATCCTTCTTTTTCCTTGTGTCTTCTTGAATTTCTTTCCCCAAACGTTTGCTAGTTTTCGATTGACATAGCTTTCACCTGTTTGGCTAGGGTTCTTCATAGAGATCTTATTTTTGCACTGGCAAGCTGTTGTTTCTTCTTTGAGCTTCAGTTTTTCTGTCCTTTGCAACTTTTCATTGGTTTGTTTCGGCAGAAGTGCATCGCTGAGCTCACATCTGCTGGCTATGCTCCTGTATTTGCTCGGAAGTGTGGCCCTGTCTGACATCCCTTCCCATTGGACTCTACACTACCTGTGACGCCTGCCCCAGAACGACTGAAGCAGTGGTGAGCAGGCTCCCCCCCAGGATTCCACCCGGCCCACCCCTGGCCACCGACTCAGAAGGTGCGGTCCTCACTGCTGCACCACCGGCCGGCCCCTTTCATGTTCCACTGGCAACCTGCAGTTGAGTGCAATGGGACTTGAATGGGCTACTTGAGACCAGCTCTGGCACTGTGTAGATGAGGCCAGGTTGTTTTTCGGCTCTTCTGTGATGTCAGAGGATTTGTCATAATTGTGTATCTGCTGTCCCGGCTAGCTTCACGGACGCAGGGTTTCCGAGCCCGCTTGGAGGAGTCTCATGACTCATCCTTCCCAGTTAGCCCAGGTTTGACCTTCGCTGTCATTTGTTCGCTTGTGAATTTCTCTGACTTTCAAACGGTAAGCCAGAGTGTGTCTAAAGACTGACATCTTTCATTGTGGATTATTCAGGTGTGGTTTCTGTTCGCCTTCCGTTTTCTGGGACCTTTTTTTCTTTTCCATAGTATACTCGTCATGGTCTTTCTCAGCTATCTCCCTTAGACATGCTTATCAGTCCGTTCTGCTTCACTCCAAGTGATTAATTTTGTATTTCTTTAATCACCGTATGTTCTCTAGGCTGAGGTGTGAGTCCTTTCGTGACTCTTGGTTGTTGTCTTTGAATTTGCAATGGGCACATGTAGGGATCTTTGCTAGCCTAGCCTAGGTCAAACTAAGCACTGAGAACATGCGGTCATCTGGGTTGGTTTGCCATGCTGAGATCAGAAACTGCAAATTCGCGGGTGTCCTGCCAACCCCCTTCATGGACATAAGGTTTCCGAGACAAATTAGACAAATCTGATGAATTTCTCTCTCCAGGAAAGATATTTTTCTGTCTCTTTTCTGGTTTTGGGAAGTTTCGAACTTGACCCCTGATCCTTGAACGTTCCCCTAGATTCCGTCTAGATACGGGCTTACTTTCTTTCTAGAGGGTGTGCCATATATTTACCTTACGTCCTCAGTCCTGGCCTGCTTATTTCCTTGAAACAGAATTGTAATGTTCTAATTTTCAGCCAGCTTCCTTACGTATGGTGTCAAAACACACAAGCAATAATCCATCTATGGCAAGAGGTAGGGGGATAGAATTTCATTAGGGCCAAACTGAGCACTCCAGCCTGGGAGGGCAGCCTTCACAAAGAAATGAAGCCATCTGGAAAAGGGTGCTTTTCAGTACACTTGTGGAGCCCTTTCAAACACAGGGACAACCCCAAGCATGACAGGGCCCCATTCCTTGAAGGCCTCCAAGACATCTCTTGGGACACGTTAGCATGTACCCCGTTGGCCCCCGTGACGCCTGAGCTATGGAAAGTGAGACTGATCTTAAAGAATGCTAGGGGCCTAGGAAAGGAGGCATCGATTCTTCTCTTCAATGTCCTCAAAGCATCGTTCTTGACTTTGGATTATGCTTAAGGCAGAAAGACAACGTAGGTCTGATAAGGCCCAAGTCCGGCCTCTTGTTTCCAGTCAAGCTGCAAGCTTGAATCAGCGTGGCCTCCCTATAGACTTGAGTAGATGACAATGTTCTCCTCTCAGTGCTTGTCCCTGTACTCTCACTTCTCCCCAAGTATTCCTTTCATTTCCCTTGAATCAGAGTCTGATTTATCTCTTCCAGTTTCTGTGCCCGCTTTCTGTTTGTCAAAGCTGTTTCTGGGTATCTCTGCCTTTAATAGCCTAGCGTAGGCCAATCCTCAGACTGGAACCATGCGGCCATCTTGGGGGACATGTTCAGCGTGATGTCATAAACAACCTCAAAATTCTAAGTTGTCCTGACAATCTCCATGCACACAGAGTTTGAGAGCCATCTCGGACCAGTCTGACTCCTCACCCTTTCCAGGTGGGATCGTTGTCCTTTTTCTGGATTTCTTGTCGTTTTTCTAAGTTTCCCCTCGAACTTTGAAAGGCCTGCTACATTCTCTCTGGACACTGGTTTCTTTCCTGTAAGATGATTCTGGGTTGTATCTCTTATAGCAGGTGTAGATGGCCTAGTGGGTAGACCTTCCCCAGAGAAAGTCCTGGACTCCCTCTCAAGTTGAGTTTGCCTAGGCAATCCTCTGATGCACAGTGATCGTGTCACTCCTAGCACTGTGCGAATTCCATCTTCGCAGGTCACATGTTTTCCTTCCTTCTTCCTTTGGGGAAGTGTACCAGAAAATTCACAGATTGTAATGCTCTCATGGTTCTTTTTCTGCTGCGTATCGATAACGCATCCTCACAATTGTTACTTATTGATGATCTCTGCCCGCACGTACCATGAACTCTATATTTCCTAACGCTGCTAACGTGATCTGCACCCGTGATGTGAAACAGTGAGGCCGGGCCGCCCAAGCAGAACGTGAGCTCGTACCCGCTCCACCACATGGCCGGCCCTGAATTGGACTTTTGGACCAACCTTTTCCTGAACTTGGGAAGACGTGGGCCTGTTTGGATTATTCGTGAAGGTGATTAGTAGTAACATCTTGGACGGTAACCTTTTCCCTTGGTTCATGGGCTTAGTTCGGATCATGTTCCCTGGGTAGTATTCCTCTTCATCTATTTGGAATGGTCTACGTTTCTGTAGCATCAGTAAGAATTTTGAGGTGAATTTCCATCCTTGGAAGTTCAACTTCTCTAATCTCATTCAGCCCCCAAAGCTTTATTCCGTCATTCTGGACTCCTATTTGGATTTTGGATTTTAGGTGAATTTATTGCCATAACCCTGCATTAGAGCATCCTATATCTTTCAGATTTGCATCCTCATCGATTTAGACTTCTGTGTAGGTTACAACATCTTCACCAGCGTAAGCCTAATCACAGGACCTCACCGCACACTTGTGCCTCATCATGTCTTTCACCTTCCCCCACCACCCGGCTTTGCCTCTGGGAAGCCCCAATCAAATGTCCCGTGCCGCCTGTTCGTCAGTGCTTCTTTTTTCTTCTCCTTGTAGGTGAGATTCTACGGTATTTGACTTTCTCCCTGGGGCTTGTTTCACTTCCCCTAAAACCCTCACTGTCACTCTGGTGGTCACAAATGGCTGGATTGCATCCTTTGTTCTGGCTGAGTGGTATGCCATTGTGTGGCTATAGCCCATCTTCCTTCTGCATTCATCCCTTGCTGGGCACCAGGGCGGCTTCCAAGTCTTGAATAGTGGGAGTAAGGCTGTGGTGAACTCAGTGGTGCACATGTCTTTATGCAGTAGTTTCTCCGAGTTCTTTGGTTAAACACGCCGCAGAGGAATAGCTGGAATCATATGGGACATGGAATCCCAAACTTCTGAGGCAGTTCCACACCGCTTGGCGTAGTGGCTGCTCGGGTTTCCGCTCCCACCAGCAGTGCAGGAGGCTTCCCTTCTCTCCACCTCCTCTCTGACACTTGATGTTTCCCGTCTGCTTCCTTATAGCCATCATGACCACAGTGAGCTGCTATGTCCTTGCAGTTTGGATTTGCATTGGCCTGAGACCTAATGATGGTGAACATGTGTTCAGGCACCTGTTGGCCCTCTTTCGATCTCCTAAGGAGAAATCCCTGTTTCCATCTTTTGCCCAGATTTTCATTGGCTTGTGGTGTCTCTTCTGGTGAAGACGTTTGAGTTGATTGCATCTTGGGGCTTTTCACCCCGTGTCCGACGTGTGCTTTGCAAACATCCTCTCCCAGTTGTTGTGCTGTCTTTGCATTGAGGCGATGGTTTCCTTGACTGGGCAGAAGCGTGTGCATTTGATGTGGTCCCGTTTGTTTCTTGTTTCCTCTGTTACCCTTGCCCAGTCAGACACGCCTCTTCCAAATAGGTGGCTCAGACAGATGGCAAAGAGCAGTCTGCCTAGGTCTTCTCCTACAAGTTTCACGGTTTCAAGTCTGCCATTCCAGGCTTTAATCCATTTCGAGGTGGTGTGTGTCTCATGTGTAACATCATGGTGTACTCTCGTTGTGTCCCATGTGGCTGTGCAGACTTCCCAGCACCGCTTCTTGTAGAGACTCTGCTTTCTCCACTGTCTCCTCTTGGCTCCCTGGTCGAAAATGGGCCGTCCATGTACGTTTAAGTTGGGCTCTGGGCTCTCGATTCTGTTGCATGGGTCTGTGTGACTGTTTTGAGGCCCAGACTGTGCCGTTTCGGTGCCTAGCGCTTCGTCCTCTGTGTTGAAATGAGAAAGTGTGACACGTCCCGCTTTGTTCATTTTCCTGAGGATTCCTTGCCTATTCAGGGTCTCTTGTGTCTGGCTAGAAACTTTAGGATTCTCTCTTCTATCTCTGTGGCAAATATTGCTGCAAATTTGACTGGGTTTGTAAGGAATCGAGGGATTCCTTGCTCAGGTATGGAAGTTTCAAGTGTGTTCATTCTTCCATTCCCGGATCCTGGAATATCCTTCTTTTTCCTTGTGTCTTCTTGAATTTCTTTCCCCAAACGTTTGCTAGTTTTCGATTGACATAGCTTTCACCTGTTTGGCTAGGGTTCTTCATAGAGATCTTATTTTTGCACTGGCAAGCTGTTGTTTCTTCTTTGAGCTTCAGTTTTTCTGTCCTTTGCAACTTTTCATTGGTTTGTTTCGGCAGAAGTGCATCGCTGAGCTCACATCTGCTGGCTATGCTCCTGTATTTGCTCGGAAGTGTGGCCCTGTCTGACATCCCTTCCCATTGGACTCTACACTACCTGTGACGCCTGCCCCAGAACGACTGAAGCAGTGGTGAGCAGGCTCCCCCCCAGGATTCCACCCGGCCCACCCCTGGCCACCGACTCAGAAGGTGCGGTCCTCACTGCTGCACCACCGGCCGGCCCCTTTCATGTTCCACTGGCAACCTGCAGTTGAGTGCAATGGGACTTGAATGGGCTACTTGAGACCAGCTCTGGCACTGTGTAGATGAGGCCAGGTTGTTTTTCGGCTCTTCTGTGATGTCAGAGGATTTGTCATAATTGTGTATCTGCTGTCCCGGCTAGCTTCACGGACGCAGGGTTTCCGAGCCCGCTTGGAGGAGTCTCATGACTCATCCTTCCCAGTTAGCCCAGGTTTGACCTTCGCTGTCATTTGTTCGCTTGTGAATTTCTCTGACTTTCAAACGGTAAGCCAGAGTGTGTCTAAAGACTGACATCTTTCATTGTGGATTATTCAGGTGTGGTTTCTGTTCGCCTTCCGTTTTCTGGGACCTTTTTTTCTTTTCCATAGTATACTCGTCATGGTCTTTCTCAGCTATCTCCCTTAGACATGCTTATCAGTCCGTTCTGCTTCACTCCAAGTGATTAATTTTGTATTTCTTTAATCACCGTATGTTCTCTAGGCTGAGGTGTGAGTCCTTTCGTGACTCTTGGTTGTTGTCTTTGAATTTGCAATGGGCACATGTAGGGATCTTTGCTAGCCTAGCCTAGGTCAAACTAAGCACTGAGAACATGCGGTCATCTGGGTTGGTTTGCCATGCTGAGATCAGAAACTGCAAATTCGCGGGTGTCCTGCCAACCCCCTTCATGGACATAAGGTTTCCGAGACAAATTAGACAAATCTGATGAATTTCTCTCTCCAGGAAAGATATTTTTCTGTCTCTTTTCTGGTTTTGGGAAGTTTCGAACTTGACCCCTGATCCTTGAACGTTCCCCTAGATTCCGTCTAGATACGGGCTTACTTTCTTTCTAGAGGGTGTGCCATATATTTACCTTACGTCCTCAGTCCTGGCCTGCTTATTTCCTTGAAACAGAATTGTAATGTTCTAATTTTCAGCCAGCTTCCTTACGTATGGTGTCAAAACACACAAGCAATAATCCATCTATGGCAAGAGGTAGGGGGATAGAATTTCATTAGGGCCAAACTGAGCACTCCAGCCTGGGAGGGCAGCCTTCACAAAGAAACGAAGCCATCTGGAAAAGGGTGCTTTTCAGTACACTTGTGGAGCCCTTTCAAACAAAGGGACAACCCCAAGCATGACAGGGCCCCATTCCTTGAAGGCCTCCAAGACATCTCTTGGGACACGTTAGCATGTACCCCGTTGGCCCCCGTGACGCCTGAGCTATGGAAAGTGAGACTGATCTTAAAGAATGCTAGGGGCCTAGGAAAGGAGGCATCGATTCTTCTCTTCAATGTCCTCAAAGCATCGTTCTTGACTTTGGATTATGCTTAAGGCAGAAAGACAACGTAGGTCTGATAAGGCCCAAGTCCGGCCTCTTGTTTCCAGTCAAGCTGCAAGCTTGAATCAGCGTGGCCTCCCTATAGACTTGAGTAGATGACAATGTTCTCCTCTCAGTGCTTGTCCCTGTACTCTCACTTCTCCCCAAGTATTCCTTTCATTTCCCTTGAATCAGAGTCTGATTTATCTCTTCCAGTTTCTGTGCCCGCTTTCTGTTTGTCAAAGCTGTTTCTGGGTATCTCTCCCTTTAATAGCCTAGCGTAGGCCAATCCTCAGACTGGAACCATGCGGCCATCTTGGGGGACATGTTCAGCGTGATGTCATAAACAACCTCAAAATTCTAAGTTGTCCTGACAATCTCCATGCACACAGAGTTTGAGAGCCATCTCGGACCAGTCTGACTCCTCACCCTTTCCAGGAGGGATAGTTGTCCTTTTTCTGGATTTCTTGTCGTTTTTCTAAGTTTCCCCTCGAACTTTGAAAGGCCTGCTACATTCTCTCTGGACACTGGTTTCTTTCCTGTAAGATGATTCTGGGTTGTATCTCTTATAGCAGGTGTAGATGGCCTAGTGGGTAGACCTTCCCCAGAGAAAGTCCTGGACTCCCTCTCAAGTTGAGTTTGCCTAGGCAATCCTCTGATGCACAGTGATCGTGTCACTCCTAGCACTGTGCGAATTCCATCTTCGCAGGTCACATGTTTTCCTTCCTTCTTCCTTTGGGGAAGTGTACCAGAAAATTCACAGATTGTAATATTCTCATGGTTCTTTTTCTGCTGCGTATCGATAACGCATCCTCACAATTGTTACTTATTGATGATCTCTGCCCGCACGTACCATGAACTCTATATTTCCTAACGCTGCTAACGTGATCTGCACCCGTGATGTGAAACAGTGAGGCCGGGCCGCCCAAGCAGAACGTGAGCTCGTACCCGCTCCACCACATGGCCGGCCCTGAATTGGACTTTTGGACCAACCTTTTCCTGAACTTGGGAAGACGTGGGCCTGTTTGGATTATTCGTGAAGGTGATTAGTAGTAACATCTTGGACGGTAACCTTTTCCCTTGGTTCATGGGCTTAGTTCGGATCATGTTCCCTGGGTAGTATTCCTCTTCATCTATTTGGAATGGTCTACGTTTCTGTAGCATCAGTAAGAATTTTGAGGTGAATTTCCATCCTTGGAAGTTCAACTTCTCTAATCTCATTCAGCCCCCAAAGCTTTATTCCGTCATTCTGGACTCCTATTTGGATTTTGGATTTTAGGTGAATTTATTGCCATAACCCTGCATTAGAGCATCCTATATCTTTCAGATTTGCATCCTCATCGATCTAGACTTCTGTGTAGGTTACAACATCTTCACCAGCGTAAGCCTAATCACAAGACCTCACCGCACACTTGTGCCTCATCATGTCTTTCTCCTTCCCCCACCACCCGGCTTTGCCTCTGGGAACCCCCAATCAAATGTCCCGTGCCGCCTGTTCGTCAGTGCTTCTTTTTTCTTCTCCTTGTAGGTGAGATTCTACGGTATTTGACTTTCTCCCTGGGGCTTGTTTCACTTCCCCTAAAACCCTCACTGTCACTCTGGTGGTCACAAATGGCTGGATTGCATCCTTTGTTCTGGCTGAGTGGTATGCCATTGTGTGGCTATAGCCCATCTTCCTTCTGCATTCATCCCTTGCTGGGCACCAGGGCGGCTTCCAAGTCTTGAATAGTGGGAGTAAGGCTGTGGTGAACTCAGTGGTGCACATGTCTTTATGCAGTAGTTTCTCCGAGTTCTTTGGTTAAACACGCCGCAGAGGAATAGCTGGAATCATATGGGACATGGAATCCCAAACTTCTGAGGCAGTTCCACACCGCTTGGCGTAGTGGCTGCTCGGGTTTCCGCTCCCACCAGCAGTGCAGGAGGCTTCCCTTCTCTCCACCTCCTCTCTGACACTTGATGTTTCCCGTCTGCTTCCTTATAGCCATCATGACCACAGTGAGCTGCTATGTCCTTGCAGTTTGGATTTGCATTGGCCTGAGACCTAATGATGGTGAACATGTGTTCAGGCACCTGTTGGCCCTCTTTCGATCTCCTAAGGAGAAATCCCTGTTTCCATCTTTTGCCCAGATTTTCATGGGCTTGTGGTGTCTCTTCTGGTGAAGACGTTTGAGTTGATTGCATCTTGGGGCTTTTCACCCCGTGTCCGACGTGTGCTTTGCAAACATCCTCTCCCAGTTGTTGTGCTGTCTTTGCATTGAGGCGATGGTTTCCTTGACTGGGCAGAAGCGTGTGCATTTGATGTGGTCCCGTTTGTTTCTTGTTTCCTCTGTTACCCTTGCCCAGTCAGACACGCCTCTTCCAAATAGGTGGCTCAGACAGATGGCAAAGAGCAGTCTGCCTAGGTCTTCTCCTACAAGTTTCACGGTTTCAAGTCTGCCATTCCAGGCTTTAATCCATTTCGAGGTGGTGTGTGTCTCATGTGTAACATCATGGTGTACTCTCGTTGTGTCCCATGTGGCTGTGCAGACTTCCCAGCACCGCTTCTTGTAGAGACTCTGCTTTCTCCACTGTCTCCTCTTGGCTCCCTGGTCGAAAATGGGCCGTCCATGTACGTTTAAGTTGGGCTCTGGGCTCTCGATTCTGTTGCATGGGTCTGTGTGACTGTTTTGAGGCCCAGACTGTGCCGTTTCGGTGCCTAGCGCTTCGTCCTCTGTGTTGAAATGAGAAAGTGTGACACGTCCCGCTTTGTTCATTTTCCTGAGGATTCCTTGCCTATTCAGGGTCTCTTGTGTCTGGCTAGAAACTTTAGGATTCTCTCTTCTATCTCTGTGGCAAATATTGCTGCAAATTTGACTGGGTTTGTAAGGAATCGAGGGATTCCTTGCTCAGGTATGGAAGTTTCAAGTGTGTTCATTCTTCCATTCCCGGATCCTGGAATATCCTTCTTTTTCCTTGTGTCTTCTTGAATTTCTTTCCCCAAACGTTTGCTAGTTTTCGATTGACATAGCTTTCACCTGTTTGGCTAGGGTTCTTCATAGAGATCTTATTTTTGCACTGGCAAGCTGTTGTTTCTTCTTTGAGCTTCAGTTTTTCTATCCTTTGCAACTTTTCATTGGTTTGTTTCGGCAGAAGTGCATCGCTGAGCACACATCTGCTGGCTATGCTCCTGTATTTGCTCGGAAGTGTGGCCCTGTCTGACATCCCTTCCCATTGGACTCTACACTACCTGTGACGCCTGCCCCAGAACGACTGAAGCAGTGGTGAGCAGGCTCCCCCCCAGGATTCCACCCGGCCCACCCCTGGCCACCGACTCAGAAGGTGCGGTCCTCACTGCTGCACCACCGGCCGGCCCCTTTCATGTTCCACTGGCAACCTGCAGTTGAGTGCAATGGGACTTGAATGGGCTACTTGAGACCAGCTCTGGCACTGTGTAGATGAGGCCAGGTTGTTTTTCGGCTCTTCTGTGATGTCAGAGGATTTGTCATAATTGTGTATCTGCTGTCCCGGCTAGCTTCACGGACGCAGGGTTTCCGAGCCCGCTTGGAGGAGTCTCATGACTCATCCTTCCCAGTTAGCCCAGGTTTGACCTTCGCTGTCATTTGTTCGCTTGTGAATTTCTCTGACTTTCAAACGGTAAGCCAGAGTGTGTCTAAAGACTGACATCTTTCATTGTGGATTATTCAGGTGTGGTTTCTGTTCGCCTTCCGTTTTCTGGGACCTTTTTTTCTTTTCCATAGTATACTCGTCATGGTCTTTCTCAGCTATCTCCCTTAGACATGCTTATCAGTCCGTTCTGCTTCACTCCAAGTGATTAATTTTGTATTTCTTTAATCACCGTATGTTCTCTAGGCTGTGGTGTGAGTCCTTTCGTGACTCTTGGTTGTTGTCTTTGAATTTGCAATGGGCACATGTAGGGATCTTTGCTAGCCTAGCCTAGGTCAAACTAAGCACTGAGAACATGCGGTCATCTGGGTTGGTTTGCCATGCTGAGATCAGAAACTGCAAATTCGCGGGTGTCCTGCCAACCCCCTTCATGGACATAAGGTTTCCGAGACAAATTAGACAAATCTGATGAATTTCTCTCTCCAGGAAAGATATTTTTCTGTCTCTTTTCTGGTTTTGGGAAGTTTCGAACTTGACCCCTGATCCTTGAACGTTCCCCTAGATTCCGTCTAGATACGGGCTTACTTTCTTTCTAGAGGGTGTGCCATATATTTACCTTACGTCCTCAGTCCTGGCCTGCTTATTTTCTTGAAACAGAATTGTAATGTTCTAATTTTCAGCCAGCTTCCTTACGTATGGTGTCAAAACACACAAGCAATAATCCATCTATGGCAAGAGGTAGGGGGATAGAATTTCATTAGGGCCAAACTGAGCACTCCAGCCTGGGAGGGCAGCCTTCACAAAGAAACGAAGCCATCTGGAAAAGGGTGCTTTTCAGTACACTTGTGGAGCCCTTTCAAACAAAGGGACAACCCCAAGCATGACAGGGCCCCATTCCTTGAAGGCCTCCAAGACATCTCTTGGGACACGTTAGCATGTACCCCGTTGGCCCCCGTGACGCCTGAGCTATGGAAAGTGAGACTGATCTTAAAGAATGCTAGGGGCCTAGGAAAGGAGGCATCGATTCTTCTCTTCAATGTCCTCAAAGCATCGTTCTTGACTTTGGATTATGCTTAAGGCAGAAAGACAACGTAGGTCTGATAAGGCCCAAGTCCGGCCTCTTGTTTCCAGTCAAGCTGCAAGCTTGAATCAGCGTGGCCTCCCTATAGACTTGAGTAGATGACAATGTTCTCCTCTCAGTGCTTGTCCCTGTACTCTCACTTCTCCCCAAGTATTCCTTTCATTTCCCTTGAATCAGAGTCTGATTTATCTCTTCCAGTTTCTGTGCCCGCTTTCTGTTTGTCAAAGCTGTTTCTGGGTATCTCTCCCTTTAATAGCCTAGCGTAGGCCAATCCTCAGACTGGAACCATGCGGCCATCTTGGGGGACATGTTCAGCGTGATGTCATAAACAACCTCAAAATTCTAAGTTGTCCTGACAATCTCCATGCACACAGAGTTTGAGAGCCATCTCGGACCAGTCTGACTCCTCACCCTTTCCAGGTGGGATCGTTGTCCTTTTTCTGGATTTCTTGTCGTTTTTCTAAGTTTCCCCTCGAACTTTGAAAGGCCTGCTACATTCTCTCTGGACACTGGTTTCTTTCCTGTAAGATGATTCTGGGTTGTATCTCTTATAGCAGGTGTAGATGGCCTAGTGGGTAGACCTTCCCCAGAGAAAGTCCTGGACTCCCTCTCAAGTTGAGTTTGCCTAGGCAATCCTCTGATGCACAGTGATCGTGTCACTCCTAGCACTGTGCGAATTCCATCTTCGCAGGTCACATGTTTTCCTTCCTTCTTCCTTTGGGGAAGTGTACCAGAAAATTCACAGATTGTAATATTCTCATGGTTCTTTTTCTGCTGCGTATCGATAACGCATCCTCACAATTGTTACTTATTGATGATCTCTGCCCGCACGTACCATGAACTCTATATTTCCTAACGCTGCTAACGTGATCTGCACCCGTGATGTGAAACAGTGAGGCCGGGCCGCCCAAGCAGAACGTGAGCTCGTACCCGCTCCACCACATGGCCGGCCCTGAATTGGACTTTTGGACCAACCTTTTCCTGAACTTGGGAAGACGTGGGCCTGTTTGGATTATTCGTCAAGGTGATTAGTAGTAACATCTTGGACGGTAACCTTTTCCCTTGGTTCATGGGCTTAGTTCGGATCATGTTCCCTGGGTAGTATTCCTCTTCATCTATTTGGAATGGTCTACGTTTCTGTAGCATCAGTAAGAATTTTGAGGTGAATTTCCATCCTTGGAAGTTCAACTTCTCTAATCTCATTCAGCCCCCAAAGCTTTATGCCGTCATTCTGGACTCCTATTTGGATTTTGGATTTTAGGTGAATTTATTGCCATAACCCTGCATTAGAGCATCCTATATCTTTCAGATTTGCATCCTCATCGATCTAGACTTCTGTGTAGGTTACAACATCTTCACCAGCGTAAGCCTAATCACAGGACCTCACCGCACACTTGTGCCTCATCATGTCTTTCACCTTCCCCCACCACCCGGCTTTGCCTCTGGGAACCCCCAATCAAATGTCCCGTGCCGCCTGTTCGTCAGTGCTTCTTTTTTCTTCTCCTTGTAGGTGAGATTCTACGGTATTTGACTTTCTCCCTGGGGCTTGTTTCACTTCCCCTAAAACCCTCACTGTCACTCTGGTGGTCACAAATGGCTGGATTGCATCCTTTGTTCTGGCTGAGTGGTATGCCATTGTGTGGCTATAGCCCATCTTCCTTCTGCATTCATCCCTTGCTGGGCACCAGGGCGGCTTCCAAGTCTTGAATAGTGGGAGTAAGGCTGTGGTGAACTCAGTGGTGCACATGTCTTTATGCAGTAGTTTCTCCGAGTTCTTTGGTTAAACACGCCGCAGAGGAATAGCTGGAATCATATGGGACATGGAATCCCAAACTTCTGAGGCAGTTCCACACCGCTTGGCGTAGTGGCTGCTCGGGTTTCCGCTCCCACCAGCAGTGCAGGAGGCTTCCCTTCTCTCCACCTCCTCTCTGACACTTGATGTTTCCCGTCTGCTTCCTTATAGCCATCATGACCACAGTGAGCTGCTATGTCCTTGCAGTTTGGATTTGCATTGGCCTGAGACCTAATGATGGTGAACATGTGTTCAGGCACCTGTTGGCCCTCTTTCGATCTCCTAAGGAGAAATCCCTGTTTCCATCTTTTGCCCAGATTTTCATTGGCTTGTGGTGTCTCTTCTGGTGAAGACGTTTGAGTTGATTGCATCTTGGGGCTTTTCACCCCGTGTCCGACGTGTGCTTTGCAAACATCCTCTCCCAGTTGTTGTGCTGTCTTTGCATTGAGGCGATGGTTTCCTTGACTGGGCAGAAGCGTGTGCATTTGATGTGGTCCCGTTTGTTTCTTGTTTCCTCTGTTACCCTTGCCCAGTCAGACACGCCTCTTCCAAATAGGTGGCTCAGACAGATGGCAAAGAGCAGTCTGCCTAGGTCTTCTCCTACAAGTTTCACGGTTTCAAGTCTGCCATTCCAGGCTTTAATCCATTTCGAGGTGGTGTGTGTCTCATGTGTAACATCATGGTGTACTCTCGTTGTGTCCCATGTGGCTGTGCAGACTTCCCAGCACCGCTTCTTGTAGAGACTCTGCTTTCTCCACTGTCTCCTCTTGGCTCCCTGGTCGAAAATGGGCCGTCCATGTACGTTTAAGTTGGGCTCTGGGCTCTCGATTCTGTTGCATGGGTCTGTGTGACTGTTTTGAGGCCCAGACTGTGCCGTTTCGGTGCCTAGCGCTTCGTCCTCTGTGTTGAAATGAGAAAGTGTGACACGTCCCGCTTTGTTCATTTTCCTGAGGATTCCTTGCCTATTCAGGGTCTCTTGTGTCTGGCTAGAAACTTTAGGATTCTCTCTTCTATCTCTGTGGCAAATATTGCTGCAAATTTGACTGGGTTTGTAAGGAATCGAGGGATTCCTTGCTCAGGTATGGAAGTTTCAAGTGTGTTCATTCTTCCATTCCCGGATCCTGGAATATCCTTCTTTTTCCTTGTGTCTTCTTGAATTTCTTTCCCCAAACGTTTGCTAGTTTTCGATTGACATAGCTTTCACCTGTTTGGCTAGGGTTCTTCATAGAGATCTTATTTTTGCACTGGCAAGCTGTTGTTTCTTCTTTGAGCTTCAGTTTTTCTATCCTTTGCAACTTTTCATTGGTTTGTTTCGGCAGAAGTGCATCGCTGAGCTCACATCTGCTGGCTATGCTCCTGTATTTGCTCGGAAGTGTGGCCCTGTCTGACATCCCTTCCCATTGGACTCTACACTACCTGTGACGCCTGCCCCAGAACGACTGAAGCAGTGGTGAGCAGGCTCCCCCCCAGGATTCCACCCGGCCCACCCCTGGCCACCGACTCAGAAGGTGCGGTCCTCACTGCTGCACCACCGGCCGGCCCCTTTCATGTTCCACTGGCAACCTGCAGTTGAGTGCAATGGGACTTGAATGGGCTACTTGAGACCAGCTCTGGCACTGTGTAGATGAGGCCAGGTTGTTTTTCGGCTCTTCTGTGATGTCAGAGGATTTGTCATAATTGTGTATCTGCTGTCCCGGCTAGCTTCACGGACGCAGGGTTTCCGAGCCCGCTTGGAGGAGTCTCATGACTCATCCTTCCCAGTTAGCCCAGGTTTGACCTTCGCTGTCATTTGTTCGCTTGTGAATTTCTCTGACTTTCAAACGGTAAGCCAGAGTGTGTCTAAAGACTGACATCTTTCATTGTGGATTATTCAGGTGTGGTTTCTGTTCGCCTTCCGTTTTCTGGGACCTTTTTTTCTTTTCCATAGTATACTCGTCATGGTCTTTCTCAGCTATCTCCCTTAGACATGCTTATCAGTCCGTTCTGCTTCACTCCAAGTGATTAATTTTGTATTTCTTTAATCACCGTATGTTCTCTAGGCTGAGGTGTGAGTCCTTTCGTGACTCTTGGTTGTTGTCTTTGAATTTGCAATGGGCACATGTAGGGATCTTTGCTAGCCTAGCCTAGGTCAAACTAAGCACTGAGAACATGCGGTCATCTGGGTTGGTTTGCCATGCTGAGATCAGAAACTGCAAATTCGCGGGTGTCCTGCCAACCCCCTTCATGGACATAAGGTTTCCGAGACAAATTAGACAAATCTGATGAATTTCTCTCTCCAGGAAAGATATTTTTCTGTCTCTTTTCTGGTTTTGGGAAGTTTCGAACTTGACCCCTGATCCTTGAACGTTCCCCTAGATTCCGTCTAGATACGGGCTTACTTTCTTTCTAGAGGGTGTGCCATATATTTACCTTACGTCCTCAGTCCTGGCCTGCTTATTTCCTTGAAACAGAATTGTAATGTTCTAATTTTCAGCCAGCTTCCTTACGTATGGTGTCAAAACACACAAGCAATAATCCATCTATGGCAAGAGGTAGGGGGATAGAATTTCATTAGGGCCAAACTGAGCACTCCAGCCTGGGAGGGCAGCCTTCACAAAGAAACGAAGCCATCTGGAAAAGGGTGCTTTTCAGTACACTTGTGGAGCCCTTTCAAACAAAGGGACAACCCCAAGCATGACAGGGCCCCATTCCTTGAAGGCCTCCAAGACATCTCTTGGGACACGTTAGCATGTACCCTGTTGGCCCCCGTGACGCCTGAGCTATGGAAAGTGAGACTGATCTTAAAGAATGCTAGGGGCCTAGGAAAGGAGGCATCGATTCTTCTCTTCAATGTCCTCAAAGCATCGTTCTTGACTTTGGATTATGCTTAAGGCAGAAAGACAACGTAGGTCTGATAAGGCCCAAGTCCGGCCTCTTGTTTCCAGTCAAGCTGCAAGCTTGAATCAGCGTGGCCTCCCTATAGACTTGAGTAGATGACAATGTTCTCCTCTCAGTGCTTGTCCCTGTACTCTCACTTCTCCCCAAGTATTCCTTTCATTTCCCTTGAATCAGAGTCTGATTTATCTCTTCCAGTTTCTGTGCCCGCTTTCTGTTTGTCAAAGCTGTTTCTGGGTATCTCTGCCTTTAATAGCCTAGCGTAGGCCAATCCTCAGACTGGAACCATGCGGCCATCTTGGGGGACATGTTCAGCGTGATGTCATAAACAACCTCAAAATTCTAAGTTGTCCTGACAATCTCCATGCACACAGAGTTTGAGAGCCATCTCGGACCAGTCTGACTCCTCACCCTTTCCAGGTGGGATCGTTGTCCTTTTTCTGGATTTCTTGTCGTTTTTCTAAGTTTCCCCTCGAACTTTGAAAGGCCTGCTACATTCTCTCTGGACACTGGTTTCTTTCCTGTAAGATGATTCTGGGTTGTATCTCTTATAGCAGGTGTAGATGGCCTAGTGGGTAGACCTTCCCCAGAGAAAGTCCTGGACTCCCTCTCAAGTTGAGTTTGCCTAGGCAATCCTCTGATGCACAGTGATCGTGTCACTCCTAGCACTGTGCGAATTCCATCTTCGCAGGTCACATGTTTTCCTTCCTTCTTCCTTTGGGGAAGTGTACCAGAAAATTCACAGATTGTAATATTCTCATGGTTCTTTTTCTGCTGCGTATCGATAACGCATCCTCACAATTGTTACTTATTGATGATCTCTGCCCGCACGTACCATGAACTCTATATTTCCTAACGCTGCTAACGTGATCTGCACCCGTGATGTGAAACAGTGAGGCCGGGCCGCCCAAGCAGAACGTGAGCTCGTACCCGCTCCACCACATGGCCGGCCCTGAATTGGACTTTTGGACCAACCTTTTCCTGAACTTGGGAAGACGTGGGCCTGTTTGGATTATTCGTCAAGGTGATTAGTAGTAACATCTTGGACGGTAACCTTTTCCCTTGGTTCATGGGCTTAGTTCGGATCATGTTCCCTGGGTAGTATTCCTCTTCATCTATTTGGAATGGTCTACGTTTCTGTAGCATCAGTAAGAATTTTGAGGTGAATTTCCATCCTTGGAAGTTCAACTTCTCTAATCTCATTCAGCCCCCAAAGCTTTATGCCGTCATTCTGGACTCCTATTTGGATTTTGGATTTTAGGTGAATTTATTGCCATAACCCTGCATTAGAGCATCCTATATCTTTCAGATTTGCATCCTCATCGATCTAGACTTCTGTGTAGGTTACAACATCTTCACCAGCGTAAGCCTAATCACAGGACCTCACCGCACACTTGTGCCTCATCATGTCTTTCACCTTCCCCCACCACCCGGCTTTGCCTCTGGGAACCCCCAATCAAATGTCCCGTGCCGCCTGTTCGTCAGTGCTTCTTTTTTCTTCTCCTTGTAGGTGAGATTCTACGGTATTTGACTTTCTCCCTGGGGCTTGTTTCACTTCCCCTAAAACCCTCACTGTCACTCTGGTGGTCACAAATGGCTGGATTGCATCCTTTGTTCTGGCTGAGTGGTATGCCATTGTGTGGCTATAGCCCATCTTCCTTCTGCATTCATCCCTTGCTGGGCACCAGGGCGGCTTCCAAGTCTTGAATAGTGGGAGTAAGGCTGTGGTGAACTCAGTGGTGCACATGTCTTTATGCAGTAGTTTCTCCGAGTTCTTTGGTTAAACACGCCGCAGAGGAATAGCTGGAATCATATGGGACATGGAATCCCAAACTTCTGAGGCAGTTCCACACCGCTTGGCGTAGTGGCTGCTCGGGTTTCCGCTCCCACCAGCAGTGCAGGAGGCTTCCCTTCTCTCCACCTCCTCTCTGACACTTGATGTTTCCCGTCTGCTTCCTTATAGCCATCATGACCACAGTGAGCTGCTATGTCCTTGCAGTTTGGATTTGCATTGGCCTGAGACCTAATGATGGTGAACATGTGTTCAGGCACCTGTTGGCCCTCTTTCGATCTCCTAAGGAGAAATCCCTGTTTCCATCTTTTGCCCAGATTTTCATGGGCTTGTGGTGTCTCTTCTTGTGAAGACGTTTGAGTTGATTGCATCTTGGGGCTTTCCACCCCGTGTCCGACGTGTGCTTTGCAAACATCCTCTCCCAGTTGTTGTGCTGTCTTTGCATTGAGGCGATGGTTTCCTTGACTGGGCAGAAGCGTGTGCATTTGATGTGGTCCCGTTTGTTTCTTGTTTCCTCTGTTACCCTTGCCCAGTCAGACACGCCTCTTCCAAATAGGTGGCTCAGACAGATGGCAAAGAGCAGTCTGCCTAGGTCTTCTCCTACAAGTTTCACGGTTTCAAGTCTGCCATTCCAGGCTTTAATCCATTTCGAGGTGGTGTGTGTCTCATGTGTAACATCATGGTGTACTCTCGTTGTGTCCCATGTGGCTGTGCAGACTTCCCAGCACCGCTTCTTGTAGAGACTCTGCTTTCTCCACTGTCTCCTCTTGGCTCCCTGGTCGAAAATGGGCCGTCCATGTACGTTTAAGTTGGGCTCTGGGCTCTCGATTCTGTTGCATGGGTCTGTGTGACTGTTTTGAGGCCCAGACTGTGCCGTTTCGGTGCCTAGCGCTTCGTCCTCTGTGTTGAAATGAGAAAGTGTGACACGTCCCGCTTTGTTCATTTTCCTGAGGATTCCTTGCCTATTCAGGGTCTCTTGTGTCTGGCTAGAAACTTTAGGATTCTCTCTTCTATCTCTGTGGCAAATATTGCTGCAAATTTGACTGGGTTTGTAAGGAATCGAGGGATTCCTTGCTCAGGTATGGAAGTTTCAAGTGTGTTCATTCTTCCATTCCCGGATCCTGGAATATCCTTCTTTTTCCTTGTGTCTTCTTGAATTTCTTTCCCCAAACGTTTGCTAGTTTTCGATTGACATAGCTTTCACCTGTTTGGCTAGGGTTCTTCATAGAGATCTTATTTTTGCACTGGCAAGCTGTTGTTTCTTCTTTGAGCTTCAGTTTTTCTGTCCTTTGCAACTTTTCATTGGTTTGTTTCGGCAGAAGTGCATCGCTGAGCTCACATCTGCTGGCTATGCTCCTGTATTTGCTCGGAAGTGTGGCCCTGTCTGACATCCCTTCCCATTGGACTCTACACTACCTGTGACGCCTGCCCCAGAACGACTGAAGCAGTGGTGAGCAGGCTCCCCCCCAGGATTCCACCCGGCCCACCCCTGGCCACCGACTCAGAAGGTGCGGTCCTCACTGCTGCACCACCGGCCGGCCCCTTTCATGTTCCACTGGCAACCTGCAGTTGAGTGCAATGGGACTTGAATGGGCTACTTGAGACCAGCTCTGGCACTGTGTAGATGAGGCCAGGTTGTTTTTCGGCTCTTCTGTGATGTCAGAGGATTTGTCATAATTGTGTATCTGCTGTCCCGGCTAGCTTCACGGACGCAGGGTTTCCGAGCCCGCTTGGAGGAGTCTCATGACTCATCCTTCCCAGTTAGCCCAGGTTTGACCTTCGCTGTCATTTGTTCGCTTGTGAATTTCTCTGACTTTCAAACGGTAAGCCAGAGTGTGTCTAAAGACTGACATCTTTCATTGTGGATTATTCAGGTGTGGTTTCTGTTCGCCTTCCGTTTTCTGGGACCTTTTTTTCTTTTCCATAGTATACTCGTCATGGTCTTTCTCAGCTATCTCCCTTAGACATGCTTATCAGTCCGTTCTGCTTCACTCCAAGTGATTAATTTTGTATTTCTTTAATCACCGTATGTTCTCTAGGCTGAGGTGTGAGTCCTTTCGTGACTCTTGGTTGTTGTCTTTGAATTTGCAATGGGCACATGTAGGGATCTTTGCTAGCCTAGCCTAGGTCAAACTAAGCACTGAGAACATGCGGTCATCTGGGTTGGTTTGCCATGCTGAGATCAGAAACTGCAAATTCGCGGGTGTCCTGCCAACCCCCTTCATGGACATAAGGTTTCCGAGACAAATTAGACAAATCTGATGAATTTCTCTCTCCAGGAAAGATATTTTTCTGTCTCTTTTCTGGTTTTGGGAAGTTTCGAACTTGACCCCTGATCCTTGAACGTTCCCCTAGATTCCGTCTAGATACGGGCTTACTTTCTTTCTAGAGGGTGTGCCATATATTTACCTTACGTCCTCAGTCCTGGCCTGCTTATTTCCTTGAAACAGAATTGTAATGTTCTAATTTTCAGCCAGCTTCCTTACGTATGGTGTCAAAACACACAAGCAATAATCCATCTATGGCAAGAGGTAGGGGGATAGAATTTCATTAGGGCCAAACTGAGCACTCCAGCCTGGGAGGGCAGCCTTCACAAAGAAACGAAGCCATCTGGAAAAGGGTGCTTTTCAGTACACTTGTGGAGCCCTTTCAAACACAGGGACAACCCCAAGCATGACAGGGCCCCATTCCTTGAAGGCCTCCAAGACATCTCTTGGGACACGTTAGCATGTACCCCGTTGGCCCCCGTGACGCCTGAGCTATGGAAAGTGAGACTGATCTTAAAGAATGCTAGGGGCCTAGGAAAGGAGGCATCGATTCTTCTCTTCAATGTCCTCAAAGCATCGTTCTTGACTTTGGATTATGCTTAAGGCAGAAAGACAACGTAGGTCTGATAAGGCCCAAGTCCGGCCTCTTGTTTCCAGTCAAGCTGCAAGCTTGAATCAGCGTGGCCTCCCTATAGACTTGAGTAGATGACAATGTTCTCCTCTCAGTGCTTGTCCCTGTACTCTCACTTCTCCCCAAGTATTCCTTTCATTTCCCTTGAATCAGAGTCTGATTTATCTCTTCCAGTTTCTGTGCCCGCTTTCTGTTTGTCAAAGCTGTTTCTGGGTATCTCTCCCTTTAATAGCCTAGCGTAGGCCAATCCTCAGACTGGAACCATGCGGCCATCTTGGGGGACATGTTCAGCGTGATGTCATAAACAACCTCAAAATTCTAAGTTGTCCTGACAATCTCCATGCACACAGAGTTTGAGAGCCATCTCGGACCAGTCTGACTCCTCACCCTTTCCAGGAGGGATAGTTGTCCTTTTTCTGGATTTCTTGTCGTTTTTCTAAGTTTCCCCTCGAACTTTGAAAGGCCTGCTACATTCTCTCTGGACACTGGTTTCTTTCCTGTAAGATGATTCTGGGTTGTATCTCTTATAGCAGGTGTAGATGGCCTAGTGGGTAGACCTTCCCCAGAGAAAGTCCTGGACTCCCTCTCAAGTTGAGTTTGCCTAGGCAATCCTCTGATGCACAGTGATCGTGTCACTCCTAGCACTGTGCGAATTCCATCTTCGCAGGTCACATGTTTTCCTTCCTTCTTCCTTTGGGGAAGTGTACCAGAAAATTCACAGATTGTAATATTCTCATGGTTCTTTTTCTGCTGCGTATCGATAACGCATCCTCACAATTGTTACTTATTGATGATCTCTGCCCGCACGTACCATGAACTCTATATTTCCTAACGCTGCTAACGTGATCTGCACCCGTGATGTGAAACAGTGAGGCCGGGCCGCCCAAGCAGAACGTGAGCTCGTACCCGCTCCACCACATGGCCGGCCCTGAATTGGACTTTTGGACCAACCTTTTCCTGAACTTGGGAAGACGTGGGCCTGTTTGGATTATTCGTCAAGGTGATTAGTAGTAACATCTTGGACGGTAACCTTTTCCCTTGGTTCATGGGCTTAGTTCGGATCATGTTCTCTGGGTAGTATTCCTCTTCATCTATTTGGAATGGTCTACGTTTCTGTAGCATCAGTAAGAATTTTGAGGTGAATTTCCATCCTTGGAAGTTCAACTTCTCTAATCTCATTCAGCCCCCAAAGCTTTATGCCGTCATTCTGGACTCCTATTTGGATTTTGGATTTTAGGTGAATTTATTGCCATAACCCTGCATTAGAACATCCTATATCTTTCAGATTTGCATCCTCATCGATTTAGACTTCTGTGTAGGTTACAACATCTTCACCAGCGTAAGCCTAATCACAGGACCTCACCGCACACTTGTGCCTCATCATGTCTTTCACCTTCCCCCACCACCCGGCTTTGCCTCTGGGAACCCCCAATCAAATGTCCCGTGCCGCCTGTTCGTCAGTGCTTCTTTTTTCTTCTCCTTGTAGGTGAGATTCTACGGTATTTGACTTTCTCCCTGGGGCTTGTTTCACTTCCCCTAAAACCCTCACTGTCATTCTGGTGGTCACAAATGGCTGGATTGCATCCTTTGTTCTGGCTGAGTGGTATGCCATTGTGTGGCTATAGCCCATCTTCCTTCTGCATTCATCCCTTGCTGGGCACCAGGGCGGCTTCCAAGTCTTGAATAGTGGGAGTAAGGCTGTGGTGAACTCAGTGGTGCACATGTCTTTATGCAGTAGTTTCTCCGAGTTCTTTGGTTAAACACGCCGCAGAGGAATAGCTGGAATCATATGGGACATGGAATCCAAAACTTCTGAGGCAGTTCCACACCGCTTGGCGTAGTGGCTGCTCGGGTTTCCGCTCCCACCAGCAGTGCAGGAGGCTTCCCTTCTCTCCACCTCCTCTCTGACACTTGATGTTTCCCGTCTGCTTCCTTATAGCCATCATGACCACAGTGAGCTGCTATGTCCTTGCAGTTTGGATTTGCATTGGCCTGAGACCTAATGATGGTGAACATGTGTTCAGGCACCTGTTGGCCCTCTTTCGATCTCCTAAGGAGAAATCCCTGTTTCCATCTTTTGCCCAGATTTTCATTGGCTTGTGGTGTCTCTTCTGGTGAAGACGTTTGAGTTGATTGCATCTTGGGGCTTTTCACCCCGTGTCCGACGTGTGCTTTGCAAACATCCTCTCCCAGTTGTTGTGCTGTCTTTGCATTGAGGCGATGGTTTCCTTGACTGGGCAGAAGCGTGTGCATTTGATGTGGTCCCGTTTGTTTCTTGTTTCCTCTGTTACCCTTGCCCAGTCAGACACGCCTCTTCCAAATAGGTGGCTCAGACAGATGGCAAAGAGCAGTCTGCCTAGGTCTTCTCCTACAAGTTTCACGGTTTCAAGTCTGCCATTCCAGGCTTTAATCCATTTCGAGGTGGTGTGTGTCTCATGTGTAACATCATGGTGTACTCTCGTTGTGTCCCATGTGGCTGTGCAGACTTCCCAGCACCGCTTCTTGTAGAGACTCTGCTTTCTCCACTGTCTCCTCTTGGCTCCCTGGTCGAAAATGGGCCGTCCATGTACGTTTAAGTTGGGCTCTGGGCTCTCGATTCTGTTGCATGGGTCTGTGTGACTGTTTTGAGGCCCAGACTGTGCCGTTTCGGTGCCTAGCGCTTCGTCCTCTGTGTTGAAATGAGAAAGTGTGACACGTCCCGCTTTGTTCATTTTCCTGAGGATTCCTTGCCTATTCAGGGTCTCTTGTGTCTGGCTAGAAACTTTAGGATTCTCTCTTCTATCTCTGTGGCAAATATTGCTGCAAATTTGACTGGGTTTGTAAGGAATCGAGGGATTCCTTGCTCAGGTATGGAAGTTTCAAGTGTGTTCATTCTTCCATTCCCGGATCCTGGAATATCCTTCTTTTTCCTTGTGTCTTCTTGAATTTCTTTCCCCAAACGTTTGCTAGTTTTCGATTGACATAGCTTTCACCTGTTTGGCTAGGGTTCTTCATAGAGATCTTATTTTTGCACTGGCAAGCTGTTGTTTCTTCTTTGAGCTTCAGTTTTTCTGTCCTTTGCAACTTTTCATTGGTTTGTTTCGGCAGAAGTGCATCGCTGAGCTCACATCTGCTGGCTATGCTCCTGTATTTGCTCGGAAGTGTGGCCCTGTCTGACATCCCTTCCCATTGGACTCTACACTACCTGTGACGCCTGCCCCAGAACGACTGAAGCAGTGGTGAGCAGGCTCCCCCCCAGGATTCCACCCGGCCCACCCCTGGCCACCGACTCAGAAGGTGCGGTCCTCACTGCTGCACCACCGGCCGGCCCCTTTCATGTTCCACTGGCAACCTGCAGTTGAGTGCAATGGGACTTGAATGGGCTACTTGAGACCAGCTCTGGCACTGTGTAGATGAGGCCAGGTTGTTTTTCGGCTCTTCTGTGATGTCAGAGGATTTGTCATAATTGTGTATCTGCTGTCCCGGCTAGCTTCACGGACGCAGGGGTTTCCGAGCCCGCTTGGAGGAGTCTCATGACTCATCCTTCCCAGTTAGCCCAGGTTTGACCTTCGCTGTCATTTGTTCGCTTGTGAATTTCTCTGACTTTCAAACGGTAAGCCAGAGTGTGTCTAAAGACTGACATCTTTCATTGTGGATTCTTCAGGTGTGGTTTCTGTTCGCCTTCCGTTTTCTGGGACCTTTTTTTCTTTTCCATAGTATACTCGTCATGGTCTTTCTCAGCTATCTCCCTTAGACATGCTTATCAGTCCGTTCTGCTTCACTCCAAGTGATTAATTTTGTATTTCTTTAATCACCGTATGTTCTCTAGGCTGAGGTGTGAGTCCTTTCGTGACCCTTGGTTGTTGTCTTTGAATTTGCAATGGGCACATGTAGGGATCTTTGCTAGCCTAGCCTAGGTCAAACTAAGCACTGAGAACATGCGGTCATCTGGGTTGGTTTGCCATGCTGAGATCAGAAACTGCAAATTCGCGGGTGTCCTGCTAACCCCCTTCATGGACATAAGGTTTCCGAGACAAATTAGACAAATCTGATGAATTTCTCTCTCCAGGAAAGATATTTTTCTGTCTCTTTTCTGGTTTTGGGAAGTTTCGAACTTGACCCCTGATCCTTGAACGTTCCCCTAGATTCCGTCTAGATACGGGCTTACTTTCTTTCTAGAGGGTGTGCCATATATTTACCTTACGTCCTCAGTCCTGGCCTGCTTATTTCCTTGAAACAGAATTGTAATGTTCTAATTTTCAGCCAGCTTCCTTACGTATGGTGTCAAAACACACAAGCAATAATCCATCTATGGCAAGAGGTAGGGGGATAGAATTTCATTAGGGCCAAACTGAGCACTCCAGCCTGGGAGGGCAGCCTTCACAAAGAAACGAAGCCATCTGGAAAAGGGTGCTTTTCAGTACACTTGTGGAGCCCTTTCAAACAAAGGGACAACCCCAAGCATGACAGGGCCCCATTCCTTGAAGGCCTCCAAGACATCTCTTGGGACACGTTAGCATGTACCCCGTTGGCCCCCGTGACGCCTGAGCTATGGAAAGTGAGACTGATCTTAAAGAATGCTAGGGGCCTAGGAAAGGAGGCATCGATTCTTCTCTTCAATGTCCTCAAAGCATCGTTCTTGACTTTGGATTATGCTTAAGGCAGAAAGACAACGTAGGTCTGATAAGGCCCAAGTCCGGCCTCTTGTTTCCAGTCAAGCTGCAAGCTTGAATCAGCGTGGCCTCCCTATAGACTTGAGTAGATGACAATGTTCTCCTCTCAGTGCTTGTCCCTGTACTCTCACTTCTCCCCAAGTATTCCTTTCATTTCCCTTGAATCAGAGTCTGATTTATCTCTTCCAGTTTCTGTGCCCGCTTTCTGTTTGTCAAAGCTGTTTCTGGGTATCTCTCCCTTTAATAGCCTAGCGTAGGCCAATCCTCAGACTGGAACCATGCGGCCATCTTGGGGGACATGTTCAGCGTGATGTCATAAACAACCTCAAAATTCTAAGTTGTCCTGACAATCTCCATGCACACAGAGTTTGAGAGCCATCTCGGACCAGTCTGACTCCTCACCCTTTCCAGGAGGGATAGTTGTCCTTTTTCTGGATTTCTTGTCGTTTTTCTAAGTTTCCCCTCGAACTTTGAAAGGCCTGCTACATTCTCTCTGGACACTGGTTTCTTTCCTGTAAGATGATTCTGGGTTGTATCTCTTATAGCAGGTGTAGATGGCCTAGTGGGTAGACCTTCCCCAGAGAAAGTCCTGGACTCCCTCTCAAGTTGAGTTTGCCTAGGCAATCCTCTGATGCACAGTGATCGTGTCACTCCTAGCACTGTGCGAATTCCATCTTCGCAGGTCACATGTTTTCCTTCCTTCTTCCTTTGGGGAAGTGTACCAGAAAATTCACAGATTGTAATATTCTCATGGTTCTTTTTCTGCTGCGTATCGATAACGCATCCTCACAATTGTTACTTATTGATGATCTCTGCCCGCACGTACCATGAACTCTATACTTCCTAACGCTGCTAACGTGATCTGCACCCGTGATGTGAAACAGTGAGGCCGGGCCGCCCAAGCAGAACGTGAGCTCGTACCCGCTCCACCACATGGCCGGCCCTGAATTGGACTTTTGGACCAACCTTTTCCCGAACTTGGGAAGACGTGGGCCTGTTTGGATTATTCGTCAAGGTGATTAGTAGTAACATCTTGGACGGTAACCTTTTCCCTTGGTTCATGGGCTTAGTTCGGATCATGTTCCCTGGGTAGTATTCCTCTTCATCTATTTGGAATGGTCTACGTTTCTGTAGCATCAGTAAGAATTTTGAGGTGAATTTCCATCCTTGGAAGTTCAACTTCTCTAATCTCATTCAGCCCCCAAAGCTTTATGCCGTCATTCTGGACTCCTATTTGGATTTTGGATTTTAGGTGAATTTATTGCCATAACCCTGCATTAGAGCATCCTATATCTTTCAGATTTGCATCCTCCTCGATTTAGACTTCTGTGTAGGTTACAACATCTTCACCAGCGTAAGCCTAATCACAGGACCTCACCGCACACTTGTGCCTCATCATGTCTTTCACCTTCCCCCACCACCCGGCTTTGCCTCTGGGAACCCCCAATCAAATGTCCCGTGCCGCCTGTTCGTCAGTGCTTCTTTTTTCTTCTCCTTGTAGGTGAGATTCTACGGTATTTGACTTTCTCCCTGGGGCTTGTTTCACTTCCCCTAAAACCCTCACTGTCACTCTGGTGGTCACAAATGGCTGGATTGCATCCTTTGTTCTGGCTGAGTGGTATGCCATTGTGTGGCTATAGCCCATCTTCCTTCTGCATTCATCCCTTGCTGGGCACCAGGGCGGCTTCCAAGTCTTGAATAGTGGGAGTAAGGCTGTGGTGAACTCAGTGGTGCACATGTCTTTATGCAGTAGTTTCTCCGAGTTCTTTGGTTAAACACGCCGCAGAGGAATAGCTGGAATCATATGGGACATGGAATCCAAAACTTCTGAGGCAGTTCCACACCGCTTGGCGTAGTGGCTGCTCGGGTTTCCGCTCCCACCAGCAGTGCAGGAGGCTTCCCTTCTCTCCACCTCCTCTCTGACACGTGATCTTTCCCGTCTGCTTCCTTATAGCCATCATGACCACAGTGAGCTGCTATGTCCTTGCAGTTTGGATTTGCATTGGCCTGAGACCTCATGATGGTGAACATGTGTTCAGGCACCTGTTGGCCCTCTTTCGATCTCCTAAGGAGAAATCCCTGTTTCCATCTTTTGCCCAGATTTTCATGGGCTTGTGGTGTCTCTTCTGGTGAAGACGTTTGAGTTGATTGCATCTTGGGGCTTTTCACCCCGTGTCCGACGTGTGCTTTGCAAACATCCTCTCCCAGTTGTTGTACTGTCTTTGCATTGAGGCGATGGTTTCCTTGACTGGGCAGAAGCGTGTGCATTTGATGTGGTCCCGTTTGTTTCTTGTTTCCTCTGTTACCCTTGCCCAGTCAGACACGCCTCTTCCAAATAGGTGGCTCAGACAGATGGCAAAGAGCAGTCTGCCTAGGTCTTCTCCTACAAGTTTCACGGTTTCAAGTCTGCCATTCCAGGCTTTAATCCATTTCGAGGTGGTGTGTGTCTCATGTGTAACATCATGGTGTACTCTCGTTGTGTCCCATGTGGCTGTGCAGACTTCCCAGCACCGCTTCTTGTAGAGACTCTGCTTTCTCCACTGTCTCCTCTTGGCTCCCTGGTCGAAAATGGGCCGTCCATGTACGTTTAAGTTGGGCTCTGGGCTCTCGATTCTGTTGCATGGGTCTGTGTGACTGTTTTGAGGCCCAGACTGTGCCGTTTCGGTGCCTAGCGCTTCGTCCTCTGTGTTGAAATGAGAAAGTGTGACACGTCCCGCTTTGTTCATTTTCCTGAGGATTCCTTGCCTATTCAGGGTCTCTTGTGTCTGGCTAGAAACTTTAGGATTCTCTCTTCTATCTCTGTGGCAAATATTGCTGCAAATTTGACTGGGTTTGTAAGGAATCGAGGGATTCCTTGCTCAGGTATGGAAGTTTCAAGTGTGTTCATTCTTCCATTCCCGGATCCTGGAATATCCTTCTTTTTCCTTGTGTCTTCTTGAATTTCTTTCCCCAAACGTTTGCTAGTTTTCGATTGACATAGCTTTCACCTGTTTGGCTAGGGTTCTTCATAGAGATCTTATTTTTGCACTGGCAAGCTGTTGTTTCTTCTTTGAGCTTCAGTTTTTCTGTCCTTTGCAACTTTTCATTGGTTTGTTTCGGCAGAAGTGCATCGCTGAGCTCACATCTGCTGGCTATGCTCCTGTATTTGCTCGGAAGTGTGGCCCTGTCTGACATCCCTTCCCATTGGACTCTACACTACCTGTGACGCCTGCCCCAGAACGACTGAAGCAGTGGTGAGCAGGCTCCCCCCCAGGATTCCACCCGGCCCACCCCTGGCCACCGACTCAGAAGGTGCGGTCCTCACTGCTGCACCACCGGCCGGCCCCTTTCATGTTCCACTGGCAACCTGCAGTTGAGTGCAATGGGACTTGAATGGGCTACTTGAGACCAGCTCTGGCACTGTGTAGATGAGGCCAGGTTGTTTTTCGGCTCTTCTGTGATGTCAGAGGATTTGTCATAATTGTGTATCTGCTGTCCCGGCTAGCTTCACGGACGCAGGGTTTCCGAGCCCGCTTGGAGGAGTCTCATGACTCATCCTTCCCAGTTAGCCCAGGTTTGACCTTCGCTGTCATTTGTTCGCTTGTGAATTTCTCTGACTTTCAAACGGTAAGCCAGAGTGTGTCTAAAGACTGACATCTTTCATTGTGGATTATTCAGGTGTGGTTTCTGTTCGCCTTCCGTTTTCTGGGACCTTTTTTTCTTTTCCATAGTATACTCGTCATGGTCTTTCTCAGCTATCTCCCTTAGACATGCTTATCAGTCCGTTCTGCTTCACTCCAAGTGATTAATTTTGTATTTCTTTAATCACCGTATGTTCTCTAGGCTGAGGTGTGAGTCCTTTCGTGACTCTTGGTTGTTGTCTTTGAATTTGCAATGGGCACATGTAGGGATCTTTGCTAGCCTAGCCTAGGTCAAACTAAGCACTGAGAACATGCGGTCATCTGGGTTGGTTTGCCATGCTGAGATCAGAAACTGCAAATTCGCGGGTGTCCTGCCAACCCCCTTCATGGACATAAGGTTTCCGAGACAAATTAGACAAATCTGATGAATTTCTCTCTCCAGGAAAGATATTTTTCTGTCTCTTTTCTGGTTTTGGGAAGTTTCGAACTTGACCCCTGATCCTTGAACGTTCCCCTAGATTCCGTCTAGATACGGGCTTACTTTCTTTCTAGAGGGTGTGCCATATATTTACCTTACGTCCTCAGTCCTGGCCTGCTTATTTCCTTGAAACAGAATTGTAATGTTCTAATTTTCAGCCAGCTTCCTTACGTATGGTGTCAAAACACACAAGCAATAATCCATCTATGGCAAGAGGTAGGGGGATAGAATTTCATTAGGGCCAAACTGAGCACTCCAGCCTGGGAGGGCAGCCTTCACAAAGAAATGAAGCCATCTGGAAAAGGGTGCTTTTCAGTACACTTGTGGAGCCCTTTCAAACACAGGGACAACCCCAAGCATGACAGGGCCCCATTCCTTGAAGGCCTCCAAGACATCTCTTGGGACACGTTAGCATGTACCCCGTTGGCCCCCGTGACGCCTGAGCTATGGAAAGTGAGACTGATCTTAAAGAATGCTAGGGGCCTAGGAAAGGAGGCATCGATTCTTCTCTTCAATGTCCTCAAAGCATCGTTCTTGACTTTGGATTATGCTTAAGGCAGAAAGACAACGTAGGTCTGATAAGGCCCAAGTCCGGCCTCTTGTTTCCAGTCAAGCTGCAAGCTTGAATCAGCGTGGCCTCCCTATAGACTTGAGTAGATGACAATGTTCTCCTCTCAGTGCTTGTCCCTGTACTCTCACTTCTCCCCAAGTATTCCTTTCATTTCCCTTGAATCAGAGTCTGATTTATCTCTTCCAGTTTCTGTGCCCGCTTTCTGTTTGTCAAAGCTGTTTCTGGGTATCTCTCCCTTTAATAGCCTAGCGTAGGCCAATCCTCAGACTGGAACCATGCGGCCATCTTGGGGGACATGTTCAGCGTGATGTCATAAACAACCTCAAAATTCTAAGTTGTCCTGACAATCTCCATGCACACAGAGTTTGAGAGCCATCTCGGACCAGTCTGACTCCTCACCCGTTCCAGGAGGGATAGTTGTCCTTTTTCTGGATTTCTTGTCGTTTTTCTAAGTTTCCCCTCGAACTTTGAAAGGCCTGCTACATTCTCTCTGGACACTGGTTTCTTTCCTGTAAGATGATTCTGGGTTGTATCTCTTATAGCAGGTGTAGATGGCCTAGTGGGTAGACCTTCCCCAGAGAAAGTCCTGGACTCCCTCTCAAGTTGAGTTTGCCTAGGCAATCCTCTGATGCACAGTGATCGTGTCACTCCTAGCACTGTGCGAATTCCATCTTCGCAGGTCACATGTTTTCCTTCCTTCTTCCTTTGGGGAAGTGTACCAGAAAATTCACAGATTGTAATATTCTCATGGTTCTTTTTCTGCTGCGTATCGATAACGCATCCTCACAATTGTTACTTATTGATGATCTCTGCCCGCACGTACCATGAACTCTATATTTCCTAACGCTGCTAACGTGATCTGCACCCGTGATGTGAAACAGTGAGGCCGGGCCGCCCAAGCAGAACGTGAGCTCGTACCCGCTCCACCACATGGCCGGCCCTGAATTGGACTTTTGGACCAACCTTTTCCCGAACTTGGGAAGACGTGGGCCTGTTTGGATTATTCGTCAAGGTGATTAGTAGTAACATCTTGGACGGTAACCTTTTCCCTTGGTTCATGGGCTTAGTTCGGATCATGTTCTCTGGGTAGTATTCCTCTTCATCTATTTGGAATGGTCTACGTTTCTGTAGCATCAGTAAGAATTTTGAGGTGAATTTCCATCCTTGGAAGTTCAACTTCTCTAATCTCATTCAGCCCCCAAAGCTTTATGCCGTCATTCTGGACTCCTATTTGGATTTTGGATTTTAGGTGAATTTATTGCCATAACCCTGCATTAGAACATCCTATATCTTTCAGATTTGCATCCTCATCGATTTAGACTTCTGTGTAGGTTACAACATCTTCACCAGCGTAAGCCTAATCACAGGACCTCACCGCACACTTGTGCCTCATCATGTCTTTCACCTTCCCCCACCACCCGGCTTTGCCTCTCGGAACCCCCAATCAAATGTCCCGTGCCGCCTGTTCGTCAGTGCTTCTTTTTTCTTCTCCTTGTAGGTGAGATTCTACGGTATTTGACTTTCTCCCTGGGGCTTGTTTCACTTCCCCTAAAACCCTCACTGTCATTCTGGTGGTCACAAATGGCTGGATTGCATCCTTTGTTCTGGCTGAGTGGTATGCCATTGTGTGGCTATAGCCCATCTTCCTTCTGCATTCATCCCTTGCTGGGCACCAGGGCGGCTTCCAAGTCTTGAATAGTGGGAGTAAGGCTGTGGTGAACTCAGTGGTGCACATGTCTTTATGCAGTAGTTTCTCCGAGTTCTTTGGTTAAACACGCCGCAGAGGAATAGCTGGAATCATATGGGACATGGAATCCCAAACTTCTGAGGCAGTTCCACACCGCTTGGCGTAGTGGCTGCTCGGGTTTCCGCTCCCACCAGCAGTGCAGGAGGCTTCCCTTCTCTCCACCTCCTCTCTGACACTTGATGTTTCCCGTCTGCTTCCTTATAGCCATCATGACCACAGTGAGCTGCTATGTCCTTGCAGTTTGGATTTGCATTGGCCTGAGACCTAATGATGGTGAACATGTGTTCAGGCACCTGTTGGCCCTCTTTCGATCTCCTAAGGAGAAATCCCTGTTTCCATCTTTTGCCCAGATTTTCATGGGCTTGTGGTGTCTCTTCTTGTGAAGACGTTTGAGTTGATTGCATCTTGGGGCTTTTCACCCCGTGTCCGACGTGTGCTTTGCAAACATCCTCTCCCAGTTGTTGTGCTGTCTTTGCATTGAGGCGATGGTTTCCTTGACTGGGCAGAAGCGTGTGCATTTGATGTGGTCCCGTTTGTTTCTTGTTTCCTCTGTTACCCTTGCCCAGTCAGACACGCCTCTTCCAAATAGGTGGCTCAGACAGATGGCAAAGAGCAGTCTGCCTAGGTCTTCTCCTACAAGTTTCACGGTTTCAAGTCTGCCATTCCAGGCTTTAATCCATTTCGAGGTGGTGTGTGTCTCATGTGTAACATCATGGTGTACTCTCGTTGTGTCCCATGTGGCTGTGCAGACTTCCCAGCACCGCTTCTTGTAGAGACTCTGCTTTCTCCACTGTCTCCTCTTGGCTCCCTGGTCGAAAATGGGCCGTCCATGTACGTTTAAGTTGGGCTCTGGGCTCTCGATTCTGTTGCATGGGTCTGTGTGACTGTTTTGAGGCCCAGACTGTGCCGTTTCGGTGCCTAGCGCTTCGTCCTCTGTGTTGAAATGAGAAAGTGTGACACGTCCCGCTTTGTTCATTTTCCTGAGGATTCCTTGCCTATTCAGGGTCTCTTGTGTCTGGCTAGAAACTTTAGGATTCTCTCTTCTATCTCTGTGGCAAATATTGCTGCAAATTTGACTGGGTTTGTAAGGAATCGAGGGATTCCTTGCTCAGGTATGGAAGTTTCAAGTGTGTTCATTCTTCCATTCCCGGATCCTGGAATATCCTTCTTTTTCCTTGTGTCTTCTTGAATTTCTTTCCCCAAACGTTTGCTAGTTTTCGATTGACATAGCTTTCACCTGTTTGGCTAGGGTTCTTCATAGAGATCTTATTTTTGCACTGGCAAGCTGTTGTTTCTTCTTTGAGCTTCAGTTTTTCTATCCTTTGCAACTTTTCATTGGTTTGTTTCGGCAGAAGTGCATCGCTGAGCTCACATCTGCTGGCTATGCTCCTGTATTTGCTCGGAAGTGTGGCCCTGTCTGACATCCCTTCCCATTGGACTCTACACTACCTGTGACGCCTGCCCCAGAACGACTGAAGCAGTGGTGAGCAGGCTCCCCCCCAGGATTCCACCCGGCCCACCCCTGGCCACCGACTCAGAAGGTGCGGTCCTCACTGCTGCACCACCGGCCGGCCCCTTTCATGTTCCACTGGCAACCTGCAGTTGAGTGCAATGGGACTTGAATGGGCTACTTGAGACCAGCTCTGGCACTGTGTAGATGAGGCCAGGTTGTTTTTCGGCTCTTCTGTGATGTCAGAGGATTTGTCATAATTGTGTATCTGCTGTCCCGGCTAGCTTCACGGACGCAGGGTTTCCGAGCCCGCTTGGAGGAGTCTCATGACTCATCCTTCCCAGTTAGCCCAGGTTTGACCTTCGCTGTCATTTGTTCGCTTGTGAATTTCTCTGACTTTCAAACGGTAAGCCAGAGTGTGTCTAAAGACTGACATCTTTCATTGTGGATTATTCAGGTGTGGTTTCTGTTCGCCTTCCGTTTTCTGGGACCTTTTTTTCTTTTCCATAGTATACTCGTCATGGTCTTTCTCAGCTATCTCCCTTAGACATGCTTATCAGTCCGTTCTGCTTCACTCCAAGTGATTAATTTTGTATTTCTTTAATCACCGTATGTTCTCTAGGCTGAGGTGTGAGTCCTTTCGTGACCCTTGGTTGTTGTCTTTGAATTTGCAATGGGCACATGTAGGGATCTTTGCTAGCCTAGCCTAGGTCAAACTAAGCACTGAGAACATGCGGTCATCTGGGTTGGTTTGCCATGCTGAGATCAGAAACTGCAAATTCGCGGGTGTCCTGCCAACCCCCTTCATGGACATAAGGTTTCCGAGACAAATTAGACAAATCTGATGAATTTCTCTCTCCAGGAAAGATATTTTTCTGTCTCTTTTCTGGTTTTGGGAAGTTTCGAACTTGACCCCTGATCCTTGAACGTTCCCCTAGATTCCGTCTAGATACGGGCTTACTTTCTTTCTAGAGGGTGTGCCATATATTTACCTTACGTCCTCAGTCCTGGCCTGCTTATTTTCTTGAAACAGAATTGTAATGTTCTAATTTTCAGCCAGCTTCCTTACGTATGGTGTCAAAACACACAAGCAATAATCCATCTATGGCAAGAGGTAGGGGGATAGAATTTCATTAGGGCCAAACTGAGCACTCCAGCCTGGGAGGGCAGCCTTCACAAAGAAACGAAGCCATCTGGAAAAGGGTGCTTTTCAGTACACTTGTGGAGCCCTTTCAAACACAGGGACAACCCCAAGCATGACAGGGCCCCATTCCTTGAAGGCTTCCAAGACATCTCTTGGGACACGTTAGCATGTACCCCGTTGGCCCCCGTGACGCCCGAGCTATGGAAAGTGAGACTGATCTTAAAGAATGCTAGGGGCCTAGGAAAGGAGGCATCGATTCTTCTCTTCAATGTCCTCAAAGCATCGTTCTTGACTTTGGATTATGCTTAAGGCAGAAAGACAACGTAGGTCTGATAAGGCCCAAGTCCGGCCTCTTGTTTCCAGTCAAGCTGCAAGCTTGAATCAGCGTGGCCTCCCTATAGACTTGAGTAGATGACAATGTTCTCCTCTCAGTGCTTGTCCCTGTACTCTCACTTCTCCCCAAGTATTCCTTTCATTTCCCTTGAATCAGAGTCTGATTTATCTCTTCCAGTTTCTGTGCCCGCTTTCTGTTTGTCAAAGCTGTTTCTGGGTATCTCTCCCTTTAATAGCCTAGCGTAGGCCAATCCTCAGACTGGAACCATGCGGCCATCTTGGGGGACATGTTCAGCGTGATGTCATAAACAACCTCAAAATTCTAAGTTGTCCTGACAATCTCCATGCACACAGAGTTTGAGAGCCATCTCGGACCAGTCTGACTCCTCACCCTTTCCAGGAGGGATAGTTGTCCTTTTTCTGGATTTCTTGTCGTTTTTCTAAGTTTCCCCTCGAACTTTGAAAGGCCTGCTACATTCTCTCTGGACACTGGTTTCTTTCCTGTAAGATGATTCTGGGTTGTATCTCTTATAGCAGGTGTAGATGGCCTAGTGGGTAGACCTTCCCCAGAGAAAGTCCTGGACTCCCTCTCAAGTTGAGTTTGCCTAGGCAATCCTCTGATGCACAGTGATCGTGTCACTCCTAGCACTGTGCGAATTCCATCTTCGCAGGTCACATGTTTTCCTTCCTTCTTCCTTTGGGGAAGTGTACCAGAAAATTCACAGATTGTAATATTCTCATGGTTCTTTTTCTGCTGCGTATCGATAACGCATCCTCACAATTGTTACTTATTGATGATCTCTGCCCGCACGTACCATGAACTCTATATTTCCTAACGCTGCTAACGTGATCTGCACCCGTGATGTGAAACAGTGAGGCCGGGCCGCCCAAGCAGAACGTGAGCTCGTACCCGCTCCACCACATGGCCGGCCCTGAATTGGACTTTTGGACCAACCTTTTCCTGAACTTGGGAAGACGTGGGCCTGTTTGGATTATTCGTCAAGGTGATTAAAGTAACATCTTGGACGGTAACCTTTTCCCTTGGTTCATGGGCTTAGTTCGGATCATGTTCTCTGGGTAGTATTCCTCTTCATCTATTTGGAATGGTCTACGTTTCTGTAGCATCAGTAAGAATTTTGAGGTGAATTTCCATCCTTGGAAGTTCAACTTCTCTAATCTCATTCAGCCCCCAAAGCTTTATTCCGTCATTCTGGACTCCTATTTGGATTTTGGATTTTAGGTGAATTTATTGCCATAACCCTGCATTAGAACATCCTATATCTTTCAGATTTGCATCCTTCTCGATTTAGACTTCTGTGTAGGTTACAACATCTTCATCAGCGTAAGCCTAATCACAGGACCTCACCGCACACTTGTGCCTCATCATGTCTTTCACCTTCCCCCACCACCCGGCTTTGCCTCTGGGAACCCCCAATCAAATGTCCCGTGCCGCCTGTTCGTCAGTGCTTCTTTTTTCTTCTCCTTGTAGGTGAGATTCTACGGTATTTGACTTTCTCCCTGGGGCTTGTTTCACTTCCCCTAAAACCCTCACTGTCATTCTGGTGGTCACAAATGGCTGGATTGCATCCTTTGTTCTGGCTGAGTGGTATGCCATTGTGTGGCTATAGCCCATTTTCCTTCTGCATTCATCTCTTGCTGGGCACCAGGGCGGCTTCCAAGTCTTGAATAGTGGGAGTAAGGCTGTGGTGAACTCAGTGGTGCACATGTCTTTATGCAGTAGTTTCTCCGAGTTCTTTGGTTAAACACGCTGCAGAGGAATAGCTGGAATCATATGGGACATGGAATCCAAAACTTCTGAGGCAGTTCCACACCGCTTGGCGTAGTGGCTGCTCGGGTTTCCGCTCCCACCAGCAGTGCAGGAGGCTTCCCTTCTCTCCACCTCCTCTCTGACACTTGATGTTTCCCGTCTGCTTCCTTATAGCCATCATGACCACAGTGAGCTGCTATGTCCTTGCAGTTTGGATTTGCATTGGCCTGAGACCTAATGATGGTGAACATGTGTTCAGGCACCTGTTGGCCCTCTTTCGATCTCCTAAGGAGAAATCCCTGTTTCCATCTTTTGCCCAGATTTTCATGGGCTTGTGGTGTCTCTTCTGGTGAAGACGTTTGAGTTGATTGCATCTTGGGGCTTTTCACCCCGTGTCCGACGTGTGCTTTGCAAACATCCTCTCCCAGTTGTTGTACTGTGTTTGCATTGAGGCGATGGTTTCCTTGACTGGGCAGAAGCGTGTGCATTTGATGTGGTCCCGTTTGTTTCTTGTTTCCTCTGTTACCCTTGCCCAGTCAGACACGCCTCTTCCAAATAGGTGGCTCAGACAGATGGCAAAGAGCAGTCTGCCTAGGTCTTCTCCTACAAGTTTCACGGTTTCAAGTCTGCCATTCCAGGCTTTAATCCATTTCGAGGTGGTGTGTGTCTCATGTGTAACATCATGGTGTACTCTCGTTGTGTCCCATGGGGCTGTGCAGACTTCCCAGCACCGCTTCTTGTAGAGACTCTGCTTTCTCCACTGTCTCCTCTTGGCTCCCTGGTCGAAAATGGGCCGTCCATGTACGTTTAAGTTGGGCTCTGGGCTCTCGATTCTGTTGCATGGGTCTGTGTGACTGTTTTGAGGCCCAGACTGTGCCGTTTCGGTGCCTAGCGCTTCGTCCTCTGTGTTGAAATGAGAAAGTGTGACACGTCCCGCTTTGTTCATTTTCCTGAGGATTCCTTGCCTATTCAGGGTCTCTTGTGTCTGGCTAGAAACTTTAGGATTCTCTCTTCTATCTCTGTGGCAAATATTGCTGCAAATTTGACTGGGTTTGTAAGGAATCGAGGGATTCCTTGCTCAGGTATGGAAGTTTCAAGTGTGTTCATTCTTCCATTCCCGGATCCTGGAATATCCTTCTTTTTCCTTGTGTCTTCTTGAATTTCTTTCCCCAAACGTTTGCTAGTTTTCGATTGACATAGCTTTCACCTGTTTGGCTAGGGTTCTTCATAGAGATCTTATTTTTGCACTGGCAAGCTGTTGTTTCTTCTTTGAGCTTCAGTTTTTCTGTCCTTTGCAACTTTTCATTGGTTTGTTTCGGCAGAAGTGCATCGCTGAGCTCACATCTGCTGGCTATGCTCCTGTATTTGCTCGGAAGTGTGGCCCTGTCTGACATCCCTTCCCATTGGACTCTACACTACCTGTGACGCCTGCCCCAGAACGACCGAAGCAGTGGTGAGCAGGCTCCCCCCCAGGATTCCACCCGGCCCACCCCTGGCCACCGACTCAGAAGGTGCGTTCCTCACTGCTGCACCACCGGCCGGCCCCTTTCATGTTGCACTGGCAACCTGCAGTTGAGTGCAATGGGACTTGAATGGGCTACTTGAGACCAGCTCTGGCACTGTGTAGATGAGGCCAGGTTGTTTTTCGGCTCTTCTGTGATGTCAGAGGATTTGTCATAATTGTGTATCTGCTGTCCCGGCTAGCTTCACGGACGCAGGGTTTCCGAGCCCGCTTGGAGGAGTCTCATGACTCATCCTTCCCAGTTAGCCCAGGTTTGACCTTCGCTGTCATTTGTTCGCTTGTGAATTTCTCTGACTTTCAAACGGTAAGCCAGAGTGTGTCTAAAGACTGACATCTTTCATTGTGGATTATTCAGGTGTGGTTTCTGTTCGCCTTCCGTTTTCTGGGACCTTTTTTTCTTTTCCATAGTATACTCGTCATGGTCTTTCTCAGCTATCTCCCTTAGACATGCTTATCAGTCCGTTCTGCTTCACTCCAAGTGATTAATTTTGTATTTCTTTAATCACCGTATGTTCTCTAGGCTGTGGTGTGAGTCCTTTCGTGACTCTTGGTTGTTGTCTTTGAATTTGCAATGGGCACATGTAGGGATCTTTGCTAGCCTAGCCTAGGTCAAACTAAGCACTGAGAACATGCGGTCATCTGGGTTGGTTTGCCATGCTGAGATCAGAAACTGCAAATTCGCGGGTGTCCTGCCAACCCCCTTCATGGACATAAGGTTTCCGAGACAAATTAGACAAATCTGATGAATTTCTCTCTCCAGGAAAGATATTTTTCTGTCTCTTTTCTGGTTTTGGGAAGTTTCGAACTTGACCCCTGATCCTTGAACGTTCCCCTAGATTCCGTCTAGATACGGGCTTACTTTCTTTCTAGAGGGTGTGCCATATATTTACCTTACGTCCTCAGTCCTGGCCTGCTTATTTTCTTGAAACAGAATTGTAATGTTCTAATTTTCAGCCAGCTTCCTTACGTATGGTGTCAAAACACACAAGCAATAATCCATCTATGGCAAGAGGTAGGGGGATAGAATTTCATTAGGGCCAAACTGAGCACTCCAGCCTGGGAGGGCAGCCTTCACAAAGAAACGAAGCCATCTGGAAAAGGGTGCTTTTCAGTACACTTGTGGAGCCCTTTCAAACAAAGGGACAACCCCAAGCATGACAGGGCCCCATTCCTTGAAGGCCTCCAAGACATCTCTTGGGACACGTTAGCATGTACCCCGTTGGCCCCCGTGACGCCTGAGCTATGGAAAGTGAGACTGATCTTAAAGAATGCTAGGGGCCTAGGAAAGGAGGCATCGATTCTTCTCTTCAATGTCCTCAAAGCATCGTTCTTGACTTTGGATTATGCTTAAGGCAGAAAGACAACGTAGGTCTGATAAGGCCCAAGTCCGGCCTCTTGTTTCCAGTCAAGCTGCAAGCTTGAATCAGCGTGGCCTCCCTATAGACTTGAGTAGATGACAATGTTCTCCTCTCAGTGCTTGTCCCTGTACTCTCACTTCTCCCCAAGTATTCCTTTCATTTCCCTTGAATCAGAGTCTGATTTATCTCTTCCAGTTTCTGTGCCCGCTTTCTGTTTGTCAAAGCTGTTTCTGGGTATCTCTCCCTTTAATAGCCTAGCGTAGGCCAATCCTCAGACTGGAACCATGCGGCCATCTTGGGGGACATGTTCAGCGTGATGTCATAAACAACCTCAAAATTCTAAGTTGTCCTGACAATCTCCATGCACACAGAGTTTGAGAGCCATCTCGGACCAGTCTGACTCCTCACCCTTTCCAGGTGGGATCGTTGTCCTTTTTCTGGATTTCTTGTCGTTTTTCTAAGTTTCCCCTCGAACTTTGAAAGGCCTGCTACATTCTCTCTGGACACTGGTTTCTTTCCTGTAAGATGATTCTGGGTTGTATCTCTTATAGCAGGTGTAGATGGCCTAGTGGGTAGACCTTCCCCAGAGAAAGTCCTGGACTCCCTCTCAAGTTGAGTTTGCCTAGGCAATCCTCTGATGCACAGTGATCGTGTCACTCCTAGCACTGTGCGAATTCCATCTTCGCAGGTCACATGTTTTCCTTCCTTCTTCCTTTGGGGAAGTGTACCAGAAAATTCACAGATTGTAATATTCTCATGGTTCTTTTTCTGCTGCGTATCGATAACGCATCCTCACAATTGTTACTTATTGATGATCTCTGCCCGCACGTACCATGAACTCTATATTTCCTAACGCTGCTAACGTGATCTGCACCCGTGATGTGAAACAGTGAGGCCGGGCCGCCCAAGCAGAACGTGAGCTCGTACCCGCTCCACCACATGGCCGGCCCTGAATTGGACTTTTGGACCAACCTTTTCCTGAACTTGGGAAGACGTGGGCCTGTTTGGATTATTCGTGAAGGTGATTAGTAGTAACATCTTGGACGGTAACCTTTTCCCTTGGTTCATGGGCTTAGTTCGGATCATGTTCCCTGGGTAGTATTCCTCTTCATCTATTTGGAATGGTCTACGTTTCTGTAGCATCAGTAAGAATTTTGAGGTGAATTTCCATCCTTGGAAGTTCAACTTCTCTAATCTCCTTCAGCCCCCAAAGCTTTATGCCGTCATTCTGGACTCCTATTTGGATTTTGGATTTTAGGTGAATTTATTGCCATAACCCTGCATTAGAACATCCTATATCTTTCAGATTTGCATCCTCATCGATGTAGACTTCTGTGTAGGTTACAACATCTTCACCAGCGTAAGCCTAATCACAGGACCTCACCGCACACTTGTGCCTCATCATGTCTTTCACCTTCCCCCAACACCCGGCTTTGCCTCTGGGAACCCCCAATCAAATGTCCCGTGCCGCCTGTTCGTCAGTGCTTCTTTTTTCTTCTCCTTGTAGGTGAGATTCTACGGTATTTGACTTTCTCCCTGGGGCTTGTTTCACTTCCCCTAAAACCCTCACTGTCATTCTGGTGGTCACAAATGGCTGGATTGCATCCTTTGTTCTGGCTGAGTGGTATGCCATTGTGTGGCTATAGCCCATCTTCCTTCTGCATTCATCCCTTGCTGGGCACCAGGGCGGCTTCCAAGTCTTGAATAGTGGGAGTAAGGCTGTGGTGAACTCAGTGGTGCACATGTCTTTATGCAGTAGTTTCTCCGAGTTCTTTGGTTAAACACGCCGCAGAGGAATAGCTGGAATCATATGGGACATGGAATCCCAAACTTCTGAGGCAGTTCCACACCGCTTGGCGTAGTGGCTGCTCGGGTTTCCGCTCCCACCAGCAGTGCAGGAGGCTTCCCTTCTCTCCACCTCCTCTCTGACACTTGATGTTTCCCGTCTGCTTCCTTATAGCCATCATGACCACAGTGAGCTGCTATGTCCTTGCAGTTTGGATTTGCATTGGCCTGAGACCTAATGATGGTGAACATGTGTTCAGGCACCTGTTGGCCCTCTTTCGATCTCCTAAGGAGAAATCCCTGTTTCCATCTTTTGCCCAGATTTTCATGGGCTTGTGGTGTCTCTTCTTGTGAAGACGTTTGAGTTGATTGCATCTTGGGGCTTTTCACCCCGTGTCCGACGTGTGCTTTGCAAACATCCTCTACCAGTTGTTGTGCTGTCTTTGCATTGAGGCGATGGTTTCCTTGACTGGGTAGAAGCGTGTGCATTTGATGTGGTCCCGTTTGTTTCTTGTTTCCTCTGTTACCCTTGCCCAGTCAGACACGCCTCTTCCAAATAGGTGGCTCAGACAGATGGCAAAGAGCAGTCTGCCTAGGTCTTCTCCTACAAGTTTCACGGTTTCAAGTCTGCCATTCCAGGCTTTAATCCATTTCGAGGTGGTGTGTGTCTCATGTGTAACATCATGGTGTACTCTCGTTGTGTCCCATGTGGCTGTGCAGACTTCCCAGCACCGCTTCTTGTAGAGACTCTGCTTTCTCCACTGTCTCCTCTTGGCTCCCTGGTCGAAAATGGGCCGTCCATGTACGTTTAAGTTGGGCTCTGGGCTCTCGATTCTGTTGCATGGGTCTGTGTGACTGTTTTGAGGCCCAGACTGTGCCGTTTCGGTGCCTAGCGCTTCGTCCTCTGTGTTGAAATGAGAAAGTGTGACACGTCCCGCTTTGTTCATTTTCCTGAGGATTCCTTGCCTATTCAGGGTCTCTTGTGTCTGGCTAGAAACTTTAGGATTCTCTCTTCTATCTCTGTGGCAAATATTGCTGCAAATTTGACTGGGTTTGTAAGGAATCGAGGGATTCCTTGCTCAGGTATGGAAGTTTCAAGTGTGTTCATTCTTCCATTCCCGGATCCTGGAATATCCTTCTTTTTCCTTGTGTCTTCTTGAATTTCTTTCCCCAAACGTTTGCTAGTTTTCGATTGACATAGCTTTCACCTGTTTGGCTAGGGTTCTTCATAGAGATCTTATTTTTGCACTGGCAAGCTGTTGTTTCTTCTTTGAGCTTCAGTTTTTCTATCCTTTGCAACTTTTCATTGGTTTGTTTCGGCAGAAGTGCATCGCTGAGCTCACATCTGCTGGCTATGCTCCTGTATTTGCTCGGAAGTGTGGCCCTGTCTGACATCCCTTCCCATTGGACTCTACACTACCTGTGACGCCTGCCCCAGAACGACTGAAGCAGTGGTGAGCAGGCTCCCCCCCAGGATTCCACCCGGCCCACCCCTGGCCACCGACTCAGAAGGTGCGGTCCTCACTGCTGCACCACCGGCCGGCCCCTTTCATGTTCCACTGGCAACCTGCAGTTGAGTGCAATGGGACTTGAATGGGCTACTTGAGACCAGCTCTGGCACTGTGTAGATGAGGCCAGGTTGTTTTTCGGCTCTTCTGTGATGTCAGAGGATTTGTCATAATTGTGTATCTGCTGTCCCGGCTAGCTTCACGGACGCAGGGTTTCCGAGCCCGCTTGGAGGAGTCTCATGACTCATCCTTCCCAGTTAGCCCAGGTTTGACCTTCGCTGTCATTTGTTCGCTTGTGAATTTCTCTGACTTTCAAACGGTAAGCCAGAGTGTGTCTAAAGACTGACATCTTTCATTGTGGATTATTCAGGTGTGGTTTCTGTTCGCCTTCCGTTTTCTGGGACCTTTTTTTCTTTTCCATAGTATACTCGTCATGGTCTTTCTCAGCTATCTCCCTTAGACATGCTTATCAGTCCGTTCTGCTTCACTCCAAGTGATTAATTTTGTATTTCTTTAATCACCGTATGTTCTCTAGGCTGAGGTGTGAGTCCTTTCGTGACCCTTGGTTGTTGTCTTTGAATTTGCAATGGGCACATGTAGGGATCTTTGCTAGCCTAGCCTAGGTCAAACTAAGCACTGAGAACATGCGGTCATCTGGGTTGGTTTGCCATGCTGAGATCAGAAACTGCAAATTCGCGGGTGTCCTGCCAACCCCCTTCATGGACATAAGGTTTCCGAGACAAATTAGACAAATCTGATGAATTTCTCTCTCCAGGAAAGATATTTTTCTGTCTCTTTTCTGGTTTTGGGAAGTTTCGAACTTGACCCCTGATCCTTGAACGTTCCCCTAGATTCCGTCTAGATACGGGCTTACTTTCTTTCTAGAGGGTGTGCCATATATTTACCTTACGTCCTCAGTCCTGGCCTGCTTATTTTCTTGAAACAGAATTGTAATGTTCTAATTTTCAGCCAGCTTCCTTACGTATGGTGTCAAAACACACAAGCAATAATCCATCTATGGCAAGAGGTAGGGGGATAGAATTTCATTAGGGCCAAACTGAGCACTCCAGCCTGGGAGGGCAGCCTTCACAAAGAAACGAAGCCATCTGGAAAAGGGTGCTTTTCAGTACACTTGTGGAGCCCTTTCAAACACAGGGACAACCCCAAGCATGACAGGGCCCCATTCCTTGAAGGCTTCCAAGACATCTCTTGGGACACGTTAGCATGTACCCCGTTGGCCCCCGTGACGCCCGAGCTATGGAAAGTGAGACTGATCTTAAAGAATGCTAGGGGCCTAGGAAAGGAGGCATCGATTCTTCTCTTCAATGTCCTCAAAGCATCGTTCTTGACTTTGGATTATGCTTAAGGCAGAAAGACAACGTAGGTCTGATAAGGCCCAAGTCCGGCCTCTTGTTTCCAGTCAAGCTGCAAGCTTGAATCAGCGTGGCCTCCCTATAGACTTGAGTAGATGACAATGTTCTCCTCTCAGTGCTTGTCCCTGTACTCTCACTTCTCCCCAAGTATTCCTTTCATTTCCCTTGAATCAGAGTCTGATTTATCTCTTCCAGTTTCTGTGCCCGCTTTCTGTTTGTCAAAGCTGTTTCTGGGTATCTCTCCCTTTAATAGCCTAGCGTAGGCCAATCCTCAGACTGGAACCATGCGGCCATCTTGGGGGACATGTTCAGCGTGATGTCATAAACAACCTCAAAATTCTAAGTTGTCCTGACAATCTCCATGCACACAGAGTTTGAGAGCCATCTCGGACCAGTCTGACTCCTCACCCTTTCCAGGAGGGATAGTTGTCCTTTTTCTGGATTTCTTGTCGTTTTTCTAAGTTTCCCCTCGAACTTTGAAAGGCCTGCTACATTCTCTCTGGACACTGGTTTCTTTCCTGTAAGATGATTCTGGGTTGTATCTCTTATAGCAGGTGTAGATGGCCTAGTGGGTAGACCTTCCCCAGAGAAAGTCCTGGACTCCCTCTCAAGTTGAGTTTGCCTAGGCAATCCTCTGATGCACAGTGATCGTGTCACTCCTAGCACTGTGCGAATTCCATCTTCGCAGGTCACATGTTTTCCTTCCTTCTTCCTTTGGGGAAGTGTACCAGAAAATTCACAGATTGTAATATTCTCATGGTTCTTTTTCTGCTGCGTATCGATAACGCATCCTCACAATTGTTACTTATTGATGATCTCTGCCCGCACGTACCATGAACTCTATATTTCCTAACGCTGCTAACGTGATCTGCACCCGTGATGTGAAACAGTGAGGCCGGGCCGCCCAAGCAGAACGTGAGCTCGTACCCGCTCCACCACATGGCCGGCCCTGAATTGGACTTTTGGACCAACCTTTTCCTGAACTTGGGAAGACGTGGGCCTGTTTGGATTATTCGTCAAGGTGATTAAAGTAACATCTTGGACGGTAACCTTTTCCCTTGGTTCATGGGCTTAGTTCGGATCATGTTCTCTGGGTAGTATTCCTCTTCATCTATTTGGAATGGTCTACGTTTCTGTAGCATCAGTAAGAATTTTGAGGTGAATTTCCATCCTTGGAAGTTCAACTTCTCTAATCTCATTCAGCCCCCAAAGCTTTATTCCGTCATTCTGGACTCCTATTTGGATTTTGGATTTTAGGTGAATTTATTGCCATAACCCTGCATTAGAACATCCTATATCTTTCAGATTTGCATCCTTCTCGATTTAGACTTCTGTGTAGGTTACAACATCTTCATCAGCGTAAGCCTAATCACAGGACCTCACCGCACACTTGTGCCTCATCATGTCTTTCACCTTCCCCCACCACCCGGCTTTGCCTCTGGGAACCCCCAATCAAATGTCCCGTGCCGCCTGTTCGTCAGTGCTTCTTTTTTCTTCTCCTTGTAGGTGAGATTCTACGGTATTTGACTTTCTCCCTGGGGCTTGTTTCACTTCCCCTAAAACCCTCACTGTCATTCTGGTGGTCACAAATGGCTGGATTGCATCCTTTGTTCTGGCTGAGTGGTATGCCATTGTGTGGCTATAGCCCATTTTCCTTCTGCATTCATCTCTTGCTGGGCACCAGGGCGGCTTCCAAGTCTTGAATAGTGGGAGTAAGGCTGTGGTGAACTCAGTGGTGCACATGTCTTTATGCAGTAGTTTCTCCGAGTTCTTTGGTTAAACACGCTGCAGAGGAATAGCTGGAATCATATGGGACATGGAATCCAAAACTTCTGAGGCAGTTCCACACCGCTTGGCGTAGTGGCTGCTCGGGTTTCCGCTCCCACCAGCAGTGCAGGAGGCTTCCCTTCTCTCCACCTCCTCTCTGACACTTGATGTTTCCCGTCTGCTTCCTTATAGCCATCATGACCACAGTGAGCTGCTATGTCCTTGCAGTTTGGATTTGCATTGGCCTGAGACCTAATGATGGTGAACATGTGTTCAGGCACCTGTTGGCCCTCTTTCGATCTCCTAAGGAGAAATCCCTGTTTCCATCTTTTGCCCAGATTTTCATGGGCTTGTGGTGTCTCTTCTGGTGAAGACGTTTGAGTTGATTGCATCTTGGGGCTTTTCACCCCGTGTCCGACGTGTGCTTTGCAAACATCCTCTCCCAGTTGTTGTACTGTGTTTGCATTGAGGCGATGGTTTCCTTGACTGGGCAGAAGCGTGTGCATTTGATGTGGTCCCGTTTGTTTCTTGTTTCCTCTGTTACCCTTGCCCAGTCAGACACGCCTCTTCCAAATAGGTGGCTCAGACAGATGGCAAAGAGCAGTCTGCCTAGGTCTTCTCCTACAAGTTTCACGGTTTCAAGTCTGCCATTCCAGGCTTTAATCCATTTCGAGGTGGTGTGTGTCTCATGTGTAACATCATGGTGTACTCTCGTTGTGTCCCATGGGGCTGTGCAGACTTCCCAGCACCGCTTCTTGTAGAGACTCTGCTTTCTCCACTGTCTCCTCTTGGCTCCCTGGTCGAAAATGGGCCGTCCATGTACGTTTAAGTTGGGCTCTGGGCTCTCGATTCTGTTGCATGGGTCTGTGTGACTGTTTTGAGGCCCAGACTGTGCCGTTTCGGTGCCTAGCGCTTCGTCCTCTGTGTTGAAATGAGAAAGTGTGACACGTCCCGCTTTGTTCATTTTCCTGAGGATTCCTTGCCTATTCAGGGTCTCTTGTGTCTGGCTAGAAACTTTAGGATTCTCTCTTCTATCTCTGTGGCAAATATTGCTGCAAATTTGACTGGGTTTGTAAGGAATCGAGGGATTCCTTGCTCAGGTATGGAAGTTTCAAGTGTGTTCATTCTTCCATTCCCGGATCCTGGAATATCCTTCTTTTTCCTTGTGTCTTCTTGAATTTCTTTCCCCAAACGTTTGCTAGTTTTCGATTGACATAGCTTTCACCTGTTTGGCTAGGGTTCTTCATAGAGATCTTATTTTTGCACTGGCAAGCTGTTGTTTCTTCTTTGAGCTTCAGTTTTTCTGTCCTTTGCAACTTTTCATTGGTTTGTTTCGGCAGAAGTGCATCGCTGAGCTCACATCTGCTGGCTATGCTCCTGTATTTGCTCGGAAGTGTGGCCCTGTCTGACATCCCTTCCCATTGGACTCTACACTACCTGTGACGCCTGCCCCAGAACGACCGAAGCAGTGGTGAGCAGGCTCCCCCCCAGGATTCCACCCGGCCCACCCCTGGCCACCGACTCAGAAGGTGCGTTCCTCACTGCTGCACCACCGGCCGGCCCCTTTCATGTTGCACTGGCAACCTGCAGTTGAGTGCAATGGGACTTGAATGGGCTACTTGAGACCAGCTCTGGCACTGTGTAGATGAGGCCAGGTTGTTTTTCGGCTCTTCTGTGATGTCAGAGGATTTGTCATAATTGTGTATCTGCTGTCCCGGCTAGCTTCACGGACGCAGGGTTTCCGAGCCCGCTTGGAGGAGTCTCATGACTCATCCTTCCCAGTTAGCCCAGGTTTGACCTTCGCTGTCATTTGTTCGCTTGTGAATTTCTCTGACTTTCAAACGGTAAGCCAGAGTGTGTCTAAAGACTGACATCTTTCATTGTGGATTATTCAGGTGTGGTTTCTGTTCGCCTTCCGTTTTCTGGGACCTTTTTTTCTTTTCCATAGTATACTCGTCATGGTCTTTCTCAGCTATCTCCCTTAGACATGCTTATCAGTCCGTTCTGCTTCACTCCAAGTGATTAATTTTGTATTTCTTTAATCACCGTATGTTCTCTAGGCTGTGGTGTGAGTCCTTTCGTGACTCTTGGTTGTTGTCTTTGAATTTGCAATGGGCACATGTAGGGATCTTTGCTAGCCTAGCCTAGGTCAAACTAAGCACTGAGAACATGCGGTCATCTGGGTTGGTTTGCCATGCTGAGATCAGAAACTGCAAATTCGCGGGTGTCCTGCCAACCCCCTTCATGGACATAAGGTTTCCGAGACAAATTAGACAAATCTGATGAATTTCTCTCTCCAGGAAAGATATTTTTCTGTCTCTTTTCTGGTTTTGGGAAGTTTCGAACTTGACCCCTGATCCTTGAACGTTCCCCTAGATTCCGTCTAGATACGGGCTTACTTTCTTTCTAGAGGGTGTGCCATATATTTACCTTACGTCCTCAGTCCTGGCCTGCTTATTTTCTTGAAACAGAATTGTAATGTTCTAATTTTCAGCCAGCTTCCTTACGTATGGTGTCAAAACACACAAGCAATAATCCATCTATGGCAAGAGGTAGGGGGATAGAATTTCATTAGGGCCAAACTGAGCACTCCAGCCTGGGAGGGCAGCCTTCACAAAGAAACGAAGCCATCTGGAAAAGGGTGCTTTTCAGTACACTTGTGGAGCCCTTTCAAACAAAGGGACAACCCCAAGCATGACAGGGCCCCATTCCTTGAAGGCCTCCAAGACATCTCTTGGGACACGTTAGCATGTACCCCGTTGGCCCCCGTGACGCCTGAGCTATGGAAAGTGAGACTGATCTTAAAGAATGCTAGGGGCCTAGGAAAGGAGGCATCGATTCTTCTCTTCAATGTCCTCAAAGCATCGTTCTTGACTTTGGATTATGCTTAAGGCAGAAAGACAACGTAGGTCTGATAAGGCCCAAGTCCGGCCTCTTGTTTCCAGTCAAGCTGCAAGCTTGAATCAGCGTGGCCTCCCTATAGACTTGAGTAGATGACAATGTTCTCCTCTCAGTGCTTGTCCCTGTACTCTCACTTCTCCCCAAGTATTCCTTTCATTTCCCTTGAATCAGAGTCTGATTTATCTCTTCCAGTTTCTGTGCCCGCTTTCTGTTTGTCAAAGCTGTTTCTGGGTATCTCTCCCTTTAATAGCCTAGCGTAGGCCAATCCTCAGACTGGAACCATGCGGCCATCTTGGGGGACATGTTCAGCGTGATGTCATAAACAACCTCAAAATTCTAAGTTGTCCTGACAATCTCCATGCACACAGAGTTTGAGAGCCATCTCGGACCAGTCTGACTCCTCACCCTTTCCAGGTGGGATCGTTGTCCTTTTTCTGGATTTCTTGTCGTTTTTCTAAGTTTCCCCTCGAACTTTGAAAGGCCTGCTACATTCTCTCTGGACACTGGTTTCTTTCCTGTAAGATGATTCTGGGTTGTATCTCTTATAGCAGGTGTAGATGGCCTAGTGGGTAGACCTTCCCCAGAGAAAGTCCTGGACTCCCTCTCAAGTTGAGTTTGCCTAGGCAATCCTCTGATGCACAGTGATCGTGTCACTCCTAGCACTGTGCGAATTCCATCTTCGCAGGTCACATGTTTTCCTTCCTTCTTCCTTTGGGGAAGTGTACCAGAAAATTCACAGATTGTAATATTCTCATGGTTCTTTTTCTGCTGCGTATCGATAACGCATCCTCACAATTGTTACTTATTGATGATCTCTGCCCGCACGTACCATGAACTCTATATTTCCTAACGCTGCTAACGTGATCTGCACCCGTGATGTGAAACAGTGAGGCCGGGCCGCCCAAGCAGAACGTGAGCTCGTACCCGCTCCACCACATGGCCGGCCCTGAATTGGACTTTTGGACCAACCTTTTCCTGAACTTGGGAAGACGTGGGCCTGTTTGGATTATTCGTGAAGGTGATTAGTAGTAACATCTTGGACGGTAACCTTTTCCCTTGGTTCATGGGCTTAGTTCGGATCATGTTCCCTGGGTAGTATTCCTCTTCATCTATTTGGAATGGTCTACGTTTCTGTAGCATCAGTAAGAATTTTGAGGTGAATTTCCATCCTTGGAAGTTCAACTTCTCTAATCTCCTTCAGCCCCCAAAGCTTTATGCCGTCATTCTGGACTCCTATTTGGATTTTGGATTTTAGGTGAATTTATTGCCATAACCCTGCATTAGAACATCCTATATCTTTCAGATTTGCATCCTCATCGATGTAGACTTCTGTGTAGGTTACAACATCTTCACCAGCGTAAGCCTAATCACAGGACCTCACCGCACACTTGTGCCTCATCATGTCTTTCACCTTCCCCCAACACCCGGCTTTGCCTCTGGGAACCCCCAATCAAATGTCCCGTGCCGCCTGTTCGTCAGTGCTTCTTTTTTCTTCTCCTTGTAGGTGAGATTCTACGGTATTTGACTTTCTCCCTGGGGCTTGTTTCACTTCCCCTAAAACCCTCACTGTCATTCTGGTGGTCACAAATGGCTGGATTGCATCCTTTGTTCTGGCTGAGTGGTATGCCATTGTGTGGCTATAGCCCATCTTCCTTCTGCATTCATCCCTTGCTGGGCACCAGGGCGGCTTCCAAGTCTTGAATAGTGGGAGTAAGGCTGTGGTGAACTCAGTGGTGCACATGTCTTTATGCAGTAGTTTCTCCGAGTTCTTTGGTTAAACACGCCGCAGAGGAATAGCTGGAATCATATGGGACATGGAATCCCAAACTTCTGAGGCAGTTCCACACCGCTTGGCGTAGTGGCTGCTCGGGTTTCCGCTCCCACCAGCAGTGCAGGAGGCTTCCCTTCTCTCCACCTCCTCTCTGACACTTGATGTTTCCCGTCTGCTTCCTTATAGCCATCATGACCACAGTGAGCTGCTATGTCCTTGCAGTTTGGATTTGCATTGGCCTGAGACCTAATGATGGTGAACATGTGTTCAGGCACCTGTTGGCCCTCTTTCGATCTCCTAAGGAGAAATCCCTGTTTCCATCTTTTGCCCAGATTTTCATGGGCTTGTGGTGTCTCTTCTTGTGAAGACGTTTGAGTTGATTGCATCTTGGGGCTTTTCACCCCGTGTCCGACGTGTGCTTTGCAAACATCCTCTACCAGTTGTTGTGCTGTCTTTGCATTGAGGCGATGGTTTCCTTGACTGGGTAGAAGCGTGTGCATTTGATGTGGTCCCGTTTGTTTCTTGTTTCCTCTGTTACCCTTGCCCAGTCAGACACGCCTCTTCCAAATAGGTGGCTCAGACAGATGGCAAAGAGCAGTCTGCCTAGGTCTTCTCCTACAAGTTTCACGGTTTCAAGTCTGCCATTCCAGGCTTTAATCCATTTCGAGGTGGTGTGTGTCTCATGTGTAACATCATGGTGTACTCTCGTTGTGTCCCATGTGGCTGTGCAGACTTCCCAGCACCGCTTCTTGTAGAGACTCTGCTTTCTCCACTGTCTCCTCTTGGCTCCCTGGTCGAAAATGGGCCGTCCATGTACGTTTAAGTTGGGCTCTGGGCTCTCGATTCTGTTGCATGGGTCTGTGTGACTGTTTTGAGGCCCAGACTGTGCCGTTTCGGTGCCTAGCGCTTCGTCCTCTGTGTTGAAATGAGAAAGTGTGACACGTCCCGCTTTGTTCATTTTCCTGAGGATTCCTTGCCTATTCAGGGTCTCTTGTGTCTGGCTAGAAACTTTAGGATTCTCTCTTCTATCTCTGTGGCAAATATTGCTGCAAATTTGACTGGGTTTGTAAGGAATCGAGGGATTCCTTGCTCAGGTATGGAAGTTTCAAGTGTGTTCATTCTTCCATTCCCGGATCCTGGAATATCCTTCTTTTTCCTTGTGTCTTCTTGAATTTCTTTCCCCAAACGTTTGCTAGTTTTCGATTGACATAGCTTTCACCTGTTTGGCTAGGGTTCTTCATAGAGATCTTATTTTTGCACTGGCAAGCTGTTGTTTCTTCTTTGAGCTTCAGTTTTTCTATCCTTTGCAACTTTTCATTGGTTTGTTTCGGCAGAAGTGCATCGCTGAGCTCACATCTGCTGGCTATGCTCCTGTATTTGCTCGGAAGTGTGGCCCTGTCTAACATCCCTTCCCATTGGACTCTACACTACCTGTGACGCCTGCCCCAGAACGACCGAAGCAGTGGTGAGCAGGCTCCCCCCCAGGATTCCACCCGGCCCACCCCTGGCCACCGACTCAGAAGGTGCGGTCCTCACTGCTGCACCACCGGCTGGCCCCTTTCATGTTCCACTGGCAACCTGCAGTTGAGTGCAATGGGACTTGAATGGGCTACTTGAGACCAGCTCTGGCACTGTGTAGATGAGGCCAGGTTGTTTTTCGGCTCTTCTGTGATGTCAGAGGATTTGTCATAATTGTGTATCTGCTGTCCCGGCTAGCTTCACGGACGCAGGGTTTCCGAGCCCGCTTGGAGGAGTCTCATGACTCATCCTTCCCAGTTAGCCCAGGTTTGACCTTCGCTGTCATTTGTTCGCTTGTGAATTTCTCTGACTTTCAAACGGTAAGCCAGAGTGTGTCTAAAGACTGACATCTTTCATTGTGGATTATTCAGGTGTGGTTTCTGTTCGCCTTCCGTTTTCTGGGACCTTTTTTTCTTTTCCATAGTATACTCGTCATGGTCTTTCTCAGCTATCTCCCTTAGACATGCTTATCAGTCCGTTCTGCTTCACTCCAAGTGATTAATTTTGTATTTCTTTAATCACCGTATGTTCTCTAGGCTGAGGTGTGAGTCCTTTCGTGACTCTTGGTTGTTGTCTTTGAATTTGCAATGGGCACATGTAGGGATCTTTGCTAGCCTAGCCTAGGTCAAACTAAGCACTGAGAACATGCGGCCATCTGGGTTGGTTTGCCATGCTGAGATCAGAAACTGCAAATTCGCGGGTGTCCTGCCAACCCCCTTCATGGACATAAGGTTTCCGAGACAAATTAGACAAATCTGATGAATTTCTCTCTCCAGGAAAGATATTTTTCTGTCTCTTTTCTGGTTTTGGGAAGTTTCGAACTTGACCCCTGATCCTTGAACGTTCCCCTAGATTCCGTCTAGATACGGGCTTACTTTCTTTCTAGAGGGTGTGCCATATATTTACCTTACGTCCTCAGTCCTGGCCTGCTTATTTTCTTGAAACAGAATTGTAATGTTCTAATTTTCAGCCAGCTTCCTTACGTATGGTGTCAAAACACACAAGCAATAATCCATCTATGGCAAGAGGTAGGGGGATAGAATTTCATTAGGGCCAAACTGAGCACTCCAGCCTGGGAGGGCAGCCTTCACAAAGAAACGAAGCCATCTGGAAAAGGGTGCTTTTCAGTACACTTGTGGAGCCCTTTCAAACAAAGGGACAACCCCAAGCATGACAGGGCCCCATTCCTTGAAGGCCTCCAAGACATCTCTTGGGACACGTTAGCATGTACCCCGTTGGCCCCCGTGACGCCTGAGCTATGGAAAGTGAGACTGATCTTAAAGAATGCTAGGGGCCTAGGAAAGGAGGCATCGATTCTTCTCTTCAATGTCCTCAAAGCATCGTTCTTGACTTTGGATTATGCTTAAGGCAGAAAGACAACGTAGGTCTGATAAGGCCCAAGTCCGGCCTCTTGTTTCCAGTCAAGCTGCAAGCTTGAATCAGCGTGGCCTCCCTATAGACTTGAGTAGATGACAATGTTCTCCTCTCAGTGCTTGTCCCTGTACTCTCACTTCTCCCCAAGTATTCCTTTCATTTCCCTTGAATCAGAGTCTGATTTATCTCTTCCAGTTTCTGTGCCCGCTTTCTGTTTGTCAAAGCTGTTTCTGGGTATCTCTCCCTTTAATAGCCTAGCGTAGGCCAATCCTCAGACTGGAACCATGCGGCCATCTTGGGGGACATGTTCAGCGTGATGTCATAAACAACCTCAAAATTCTAAGTTGTCCTGACAATCTCCATGCACACAGAGTTTGAGAGCCATCTCGGACCAGTCTGACTCCTCACCCTTTCCAGGTGGGATCGTTGTCCTTTTTCTGGATTTCTTGTCGTTTTTCTAAGTTTCCCCTCGAACTTTGAAAGGCCTGCTACATTCTCTCTGGACACTGGTTTCTTTCCTGTAAGATGATTCTGGGTTGTATCTCTTATAGCAGGTGTAGATGGCCTAGTGGGTAGACCTTCCCCAGAGAAAGTCCTGGACTCCCTCTCAAGTTGAGTTTGCCTAGGCAATCCTCTGATGCACAGTGATCGTGTCACTCCTAGCACTGTGCGAATTCCATCTTCGCAGGTCACATGTTTTCCTTCCTTCTTCCTTTGGGGAAGTGTACCAGAAAATTCACAGATTGTAATATTCTCATGGTTCTTTTTCTGCTGCGTATCGATAACGCATCCTCACAATTGTTACTTATTGATGATCTCTGCCCGCACGTACCATGAACTCTATATTTCCTAACGCTGCTAACGTGATCTGCACCCGTGATGTGAAACAGTGAGGCCGGGCCGCCCAAGCAGAACGTGAGCTCGTACCCGCTCCACCACATGGCCGGCCCTGAATTGGACTTTTGGACCAACCTTTTCCTGAACTTGGGAAGACGTGGGCCTGTTTGGATTATTCGTGAAGGTGATTAGTAGTAACATCTTGGACGGTAACCTTTTCCCTTGGTTCATGGGCTTAGTTCGGATCATGTTCCCTGGGTAGTATTCCTCTTCATCTATTTGGAATGGTCTACGTTTCTGTAGCATCAGTAAGAATTTTGAGGTGAATTTCCATCCTTGGAAGTTCAACTTCTCTAATCTCCTTCAGCCCCCAAAGCTTTATGCCGTCATTCTGGACTCCTATTTGGATTTTGGATTTTAGGTGAATTTATTGCCATAACCCTGCATTAGAACATCCTATATCTTTCAGATTTGCATCCTCATCGATGTAGACTTCTGTGTAGGTTACAACATCTTCACCAGCGTAAGCCTAATCACAGGACCTCACCGCACACTTGTGCCTCATCATGTCTTTCACCTTCCCCCAACACCCGGCTTTGCCTCTGGGAACCCCCAATCAAATGTCCCGTGCCGCCTGTTCGTCAGTGCTTCTTTTTTCTTCTCCTTGTAGGTGAGATTCTACGGTATTTGACTTTCTCCCTGGGGCTTGTTTCACTTCCCCTAAAACCCTCACTGTCATTCTGGTGGTCACAAATGGCTGGATTGCATCCTTTGTTCTGGCTGAGTGGTATGCCATTGTGTGGCTATAGCCCATCTTCCTTCTGCATTCATCCCTTGCTGGGCACCAGGGCGGCTTCCAAGTCTTGAATAGTGGGAGTAAGGCTGTGGTGAACTCAGTGGTGCACATGTCTTTATGCAGTAGTTTCTCCGAGTTCTTTGGTTAAACACGCCGCAGAGGAATAGCTGGAATCATATGGGACATGGAATCCCAAACTTCTGAGGCAGTTCCACACCGCTTGGCGTAGTGGCTGCTCGGGTTTCCGCTCCCACCAGCAGTGCAGGAGGCTTCCCTTCTCTCCACCTCCTCTCTGACACTTGATGTTTCCCGTCTGCTTCCTTATAGCCATCATGACCACAGTGAGCTGCTATGTCCTTGCAGTTTGGATTTGCATTGGCCTGAGACCTAATGATGGTGAACATGTGTTCAGGCACCTGTTGGCCCTCTTTCGATCTCCTAAGGAGAAATCCCTGTTTCCATCTTTTGCCCAGATTTTCATGGGCTTGTGGTGTCTCTTCTTGTGAAGACGTTTGAGTTGATTGCATCTTGGGGCTTTTCACCCCGTGTCCGACGTGTGCTTTGCAAACATCCTCTACCAGTTGTTGTGCTGTCTTTGCATTGAGGCGATGGTTTCCTTGACTGGGTAGAAGCGTGTGCATTTGATGTGGTCCCGTTTGTTTCTTGTTTCCTCTGTTACCCTTGCCCAGTCAGACACGCCTCTTCCAAATAGGTGGCTCAGACAGATGGCAAAGAGCAGTCTGCCTAGGTCTTCTCCTACAAGTTTCACGGTTTCAAGTCTGCCATTCCAGGCTTTAATCCATTTCGAGGTGGTGTGTGTCTCATGTGTAACATCATGGTGTACTCTCGTTGTGTCCCATGTGGCTGTGCAGACTTCCCAGCACCGCTTCTTGTAGAGACTCTGCTTTCTCCACTGTCTCCTCTTGGCTCCCTGGTCGAAAATGGGCCGTCCATGTACGTTTAAGTTGGGCTCTGGGCTCTCGATTCTGTTGCATGGGTCTGTGTGACTGTTTTGAGGCCCAGACTGTGCCGTTTCGGTGCCTAGCGCTTCGTCCTCTGTGTTGAAATGAGAAAGTGTGACACGTCCCGCTTTGTTCATTTTCCTGAGGATTCCTTGCCTATTCAGGGTCTCTTGTGTCTGGCTAGAAACTTTAGGATTCTCTCTTCTATCTCTGTGGCAAATATTGCTGCAAATTTGACTGGGTTTGTAAGGAATCGAGGGATTCCTTGCTCAGGTATGGAAGTTTCAAGTGTGTTCATTCTTCCATTCCCGGATCCTGGAATATCCTTCTTTTTCCTTGTGTCTTCTTGAATTTCTTTCCCCAAACGTTTGCTAGTTTTCGATTGACATAGCTTTCACCTGTTTGGCTAGGGTTCTTCATAGAGATCTTATTTTTGCACTGGCAAGCTGTTGTTTCTTCTTTGAGCTTCAGTTTTTCTATCCTTTGCAACTTTTCATTGGTTTGTTTCGGCAGAAGTGCATCGCTGAGCTCACATCTGCTGGCTATGCTCCTGTATTTGCTCGGAAGTGTGGCCCTGTCTAACATCCCTTCCCATTGGACTCTACACTACCTGTGACGCCTGCCCCAGAACGACCGAAGCAGTGGTGAGCAGGCTCCCCCCCAGGATTCCACCCGGCCCACCCCTGGCCACCGACTCAGAAGGTGCGGTCCTCACTGCTGCACCACCGGCTGGCCCCTTTCATGTTCCACTGGCAACCTGCAGTTGAGTGCAATGGGACTTGAATGGGCTACTTGAGACCAGCTCTGGCACTGTGTAGATGAGGCCAGGTTGTTTTTCGGCTCTTCTGTGATGTCAGAGGATTTGTCATAATTGTGTATCTGCTGTCCCGGCTAGCTTCACGGACGCAGGGTTTCCGAGCCCGCTTGGAGGAGTCTCATGACTCATCCTTCCCAGTTAGCCCAGGTTTGACCTTCGCTGTCATTTGTTCGCTTGTGAATTTCTCTGACTTTCAAACGGTAAGCCAGAGTGTGTCTAAAGACTGACATCTTTCATTGTGGATTATTCAGGTGTGGTTTCTGTTCGCCTTCCGTTTTCTGGGACCTTTTTTTCTTTTCCATAGTATACTCGTCATGGTCTTTCTCAGCTATCTCCCTTAGACATGCTTATCAGTCCGTTCTGCTTCACTCCAAGTGATTAATTTTGTATTTCTTTAATCACCGTATGTTCTCTAGGCTGAGGTGTGAGTCCTTTCGTGACTCTTGGTTGTTGTCTTTGAATTTGCAATGGGCACATGTAGGGATCTTTGCTAGCCTAGCCTAGGTCAAACTAAGCACTGAGAACATGCGGCCATCTGGGTTGGTTTGCCATGCTGAGATCAGAAACTGCAAATTCGCGGGTGTCCTGCCAACCCCCTTCATGGACATAAGGTTTCCGAGACAAATTAGACAAATCTGATGAATTTCTCTCTCCAGGAAAGATATTTTTCTGTCTCTTTTCTGGTTTTGGGAAGTTTCGAACTTGACCCCTGATCCTTGAACGTTCCCCTAGATTCCGTCTAGATACGGGCTTACTTTCTTTCTAGAGGGTGTGCCATATATTTACCTTACGTCCTCAGTCCTGGCCTGCTTATTTTCTTGAAACAGAATTGTAATGTTCTAATTTTCAGCCAGCTTCCTTACGTATGGTGTCAAAACACACAAGCAATAATCCATCTATGGCAAGAGGTAGGGGGATAGAATTTCATTAGGGCCAAACTGAGCACTCCAGCCTGGGAGGGCAGCCTTCACAAAGAAACGAAGCCATCTGGAAAAGGGTGCTTTTCAGTACACTTGTGGAGCCCTTTCAAACAAAGGGACAACCCCAAGCATGACAGGGCCCCATTCCTTGAAGGCCTCCAAGACATCTCTTGGGACACGTTAGCATGTACCCCGTTGGCCCCCGTGACGCCTGAGCTATGGAAAGTGAGACTGATCTTAAAGAATGCTAGGGGCCTAGGAAAGGAGGCATCGATTCTTCTCTTCAATGTCCTCAAAGCATCGTTCTTGACTTTGGATTATGCTTAAGGCAGAAAGACAACGTAGGTCTGATAAGGCCCAAGTCCGGCCTCTTGTTTCCAGTCAAGCTGCAAGCTTGAATCAGCGTGGCCTCCCTATAGACTTGAGTAGATGACAATGTTCTCCTCTCAGTGCTTGTCCCTGTACTCTCACTTCTCCCCAAGTATTCCTTTCATTTCCCTTGAATCAGAGTCTGATTTATCTCTTCCAGTTTCTGTGCCCGCTTTCTGTTTGTCAAAGCTGTTTCTGGGTATCTCTCCCTTTAATAGCCTAGCGTAGGCCAATCCTCAGACTGGAACCATGCGGCCATCTTGGGGGACATGTTCAGCGTGATGTCATAAACAACCTCAAAATTCTAAGTTGTCCTGACAATCTCCATGCACACAGAGTTTGAGAGCCATCTCGGACCAGTCTGACTCCTCACCCTTTCCAGGTGGGATCGTTGTCCTTTTTCTGGATTTCTTGTCGTTTTTCTAAGTTTCCCCTCGAACTTTGAAAGGCCTGCTACATTCTCTCTGGACACTGGTTTCTTTCCTGTAAGATGATTCTGGGTTGTATCTCTTATAGCAGGTGTAGATGGCCTAGTGGGTAGACCTTCCCCAGAGAAAGTCCTGGACTCCCTCTCAAGTTGAGTTTGCCTAGGCAATCCTCTGATGCACAGTGATCGTGTCACTCCTAGCACTGTGCGAATTCCATCTTCGCAGGTCACATGTTTTCCTTCCTTCTTCCTTTGGGGAAGTGTACCAGAAAATTCACAGATTGTAATATTCTCATGGTTCTTTTTCTGCTGCGTATCGATAACGCATCCTCACAATTGTTACTTATTGATGATCTCTGCCCGCACGTACCATGAACTCTATATTTCCTAACGCTGCTAACGTGATCTGCACCCGTGATGTGAAACAGTGAGGCCGGGCCGCCCAAGCAGAACGTGAGCTCGTACCCGCTCCACCACATGGCCGGCCCTGAATTGGACTTTTGGACCAACCTTTTCCTGAACTTGGGAAGACGTGGGCCTGTTTGGATTATTCGTGAAGGTGATTAGTAGTAACATCTTGGACGGTAACCTTTTCCCTTGGTTCATGGGCTTAGTTCGGATCATGTTCCCTGGGTAGTATTCCTCTTCATCTATTTGGAATGGTCTACGTTTCTGTAGCATCAGTAAGAATTTTGAGGTGAATTTCCATCCTTGGAAGTTCAACTTCTCTAATCTCCTTCAGCCCCCAAAGCTTTATGCCGTCATTCTGGACTCCTATTTGGATTTTGGATTTTAGGTGAATTTATTGCCATAACCCTGCATTAGAACATCCTATATCTTTCAGATTTGCATCCTCATCGATGTAGACTTCTGTGTAGGTTACAACATCTTCACCAGCGTAAGCCTAATCACAGGACCTCACCGCACACTTGTGCCTCATCATGTCTTTCACCTTCCCCCAACACCCGGCTTTGCCTCTGGGAACCCCCAATCAAATGTCCCGTGCCGCCTGTTCGTCAGTGCTTCTTTTTTCTTCTCCTTGTAGGTGAGATTCTACGGTATTTGACTTTCTCCCTGGGGCTTGTTTCACTTCCCCTAAAACCCTCACTGTCATTCTGGTGGTCACAAATGGCTGGATTGCATCCTTTGTTCTGGCTGAGTGGTATGCCATTGTGTGGCTATAGCCCATCTTCCTTCTGCATTCATCCCTTGCTGGGCACCAGGGCGGCTTCCAAGTCTTGAATAGTGGGAGTAAGGCTGTGGTGAACTCAGTGGTGCACATGTCTTTATGCAGTAGTTTCTCCGAGTTCTTTGGTTAAACACGCCGCAGAGGAATAGCTGGAATCATATGGGACATGGAATCCCAAACTTCTGAGGCAGTTCCACACCGCTTGGCGTAGTGGCTGCTCGGGTTTCCGCTCCCACCAGCAGTGCAGGAGGCTTCCCTTCTCTCCACCTCCTCTCTGACACTTGATGTTTCCCGTCTGCTTCCTTATAGCCATCATGACCACAGTGAGCTGCTATGTCCTTGCAGTTTGGATTTGCATTGGCCTGAGACCTAATGATGGTGAACATGTGTTCAGGCACCTGTTGGCCCTCTTTCGATCTCCTAAGGAGAAATCCCTGTTTCCATCTTTTGCCCAGATTTTCATGGGCTTGTGGTGTCTCTTCTTGTGAAGACGTTTGAGTTGATTGCATCTTGGGGCTTTTCACCCCGTGTCCGACGTGTGCTTTGCAAACATCCTCTACCAGTTGTTGTGCTGTCTTTGCATTGAGGCGATGGTTTCCTTGACTGGGTAGAAGCGTGTGCATTTGATGTGGTCCCGTTTGTTTCTTGTTTCCTCTGTTACCCTTGCCCAGTCAGACACGCCTCTTCCAAATAGGTGGCTCAGACAGATGGCAAAGAGCAGTCTGCCTAGGTCTTCTCCTACAAGTTTCACGGTTTCAAGTCTGCCATTCCAGGCTTTAATCCATTTCGAGGTGGTGTGTGTCTCATGTGTAACATCATGGTGTACTCTCGTTGTGTCCCATGTGGCTGTGCAGACTTCCCAGCACCGCTTCTTGTAGAGACTCTGCTTTCTCCACTGTCTCCTCTTGGCTCCCTGGTCGAAAATGGGCCGTCCATGTACGTTTAAGTTGGGCTCTGGGCTCTCGATTCTGTTGCATGGGTCTGTGTGACTGTTTTGAGGCCCAGACTGTGCCGTTTCGGTGCCTAGCGCTTCGTCCTCTGTGTTGAAATGAGAAAGTGTGACACGTCCCGCTTTGTTCATTTTCCTGAGGATTCCTTGCCTATTCAGGGTCTCTTGTGTCTGGCTAGAAACTTTAGGATTCTCTCTTCTATCTCTGTGGCAAATATTGCTGCAAATTTGACTGGGTTTGTAAGGAATCGAGGGATTCCTTGCTCAGGTATGGAAGTTTCAAGTGTGTTCATTCTTCCATTCCCGGATCCTGGAATATCCTTCTTTTTCCTTGTGTCTTCTTGAATTTCTTTCCCCAAACGTTTGCTAGTTTTCGATTGACATAGCTTTCACCTGTTTGGCTAGGGTTCTTCATAGAGATCTTATTTTTGCACTGGCAAGCTGTTGTTTCTTCTTTGAGCTTCAGTTTTTCTATCCTTTGCAACTTTTCATTGGTTTGTTTCGGCAGAAGTGCATCGCTGAGCTCACATCTGCTGGCTATGCTCCTGTATTTGCTCGGAAGTGTGGCCCTGTCTAACATCCCTTCCCATTGGACTCTACACTACCTGTGACGCCTGCCCCAGAACGACCGAAGCAGTGGTGAGCAGGCTCCCCCCCAGGATTCCACCCGGCCCACCCCTGGCCACCGACTCAGAAGGTGCGGTCCTCACTGCTGCACCACCGGCTGGCCCCTTTCATGTTCCACTGGCAACCTGCAGTTGAGTGCAATGGGACTTGAATGGGCTACTTGAGACCAGCTCTGGCACTGTGTAGATGAGGCCAGGTTGTTTTTCGGCTCTTCTGTGATGTCAGAGGATTTGTCATAATTGTGTATCTGCTGTCCCGGCTAGCTTCACGGACGCAGGGTTTCCGAGCCCGCTTGGAGGAGTCTCATGACTCATCCTTCCCAGTTAGCCCAGGTTTGACCTTCGCTGTCATTTGTTCGCTTGTGAATTTCTCTGACTTTCAAACGGTAAGCCAGAGTGTGTCTAAAGACTGACATCTTTCATTGTGGATTATTCAGGTGTGGTTTCTGTTCGCCTTCCGTTTTCTGGGACCTTTTTTTCTTTTCCATAGTATACTCGTCATGGTCTTTCTCAGCTATCTCCCTTAGACATGCTTATCAGTCCGTTCTGCTTCACTCCAAGTGATTAATTTTGTATTTCTTTAATCACCGTATGTTCTCTAGGCTGAGGTGTGAGTCCTTTCGTGACTCTTGGTTGTTGTCTTTGAATTTGCAATGGGCACATGTAGGGATCTTTGCTAGCCTAGCCTAGGTCAAACTAAGCACTGAGAACATGCGGCCATCTGGGTTGGTTTGCCATGCTGAGATCAGAAACTGCAAATTCGCGGGTGTCCTGCCAACCCCCTTCATGGACATAAGGTTTCCGAGACAAATTAGACAAATCTGATGAATTTCTCTCTCCAGGAAAGATATTTTTCTGTCTCTTTTCTGGTTTTGGGAAGTTTCGAACTTGACCCCTGATCCTTGAACGTTCCCCTAGATTCCGTCTAGATACGGGCTTACTTTCTTTCTAGAGGGTGTGCCATATATTTACCTTACGTCCTCAGTCCTGGCCTGCTTATTTCCTTGAAACAGAATTGTAATGTTCTAATTTTCAGCCAGCTTCCTTACGTATGGTGTCAAAACACACAAGCAATAATCCATCTATGGCAAGAGGTAGGGGGATAGAATTTCATTAGGGCCAAACTGAGCACTCCAGCCTGGGAGGGCAGCCTTCACAAAGAAACGAAGCCATCTGGAAAAGGGTGCTTTTCAGTACACTTGTGGAGCCCTTTCAAACAAAGGGACAACCCCAAGCATGACAGGGCCCCATTCCTTGAAGGCCTCCAAGACATCTCTTGGGACACGTTAGCATGTACCCTGTTGGCCCCCGTGACGCCTGAGCTATGGAAAGTGAGACTGATCTTAAAGAATGCTAGGGGCCTAGGAAAGGAGGCATCGATTCTTCTCTTCAATGTCCTCAAAGCATCGTTCTTGACTTTGGATTATGCTTAAGGCAGAAAGACAACGTAGGTCTGATAAGGCCCAAGTCCGGCCTCTTGTTTCCAGTCAAGCTGCAAGCTTGAATCAGCGTGGCCTCCCTATAGACTTGAGTAGATGACAATGTTCTCCTCTCAGTGCTTGTCCCTGTACTCTCACTTCTCCCCAAGTATTCCTTTCATTTCCCTTGAATCAGAGTCTGATTTATCTCTTCCAGTTTCTGTGCCCGCTTTCTGTTTGTCAAAGCTGTTTCTGGGTATCTCTGCCTTTAATAGCCTAGCGTAGGCCAATCCTCAGACTGGAACCATGCGGCCATCTTGGGAGACATGTTCAGCGTGATGTCATAAACAACCTCAAAATTCTAAGTTGTCCTGACAATCTCCATGCACACAGAGTTTGAGAGCCATCTCGGACCAGTCTGACTCCTCACCCTTTCCAGGAGGGATAGTTGTCCTTTTTCTGGATTTCTTGTCGTTTTTCTAAGTTTCCCCTCGAACTTTGAAAGGCCTGCTACATTCTCTCTGGACACTGGTTTCTTTCCTGTAAGATGATTCTGGGTTGTATCTCTTATAGCAGGTGTAGATGGCCTAGTGGGTAGACCTTCCCCAGAGAAAGTCCTGGACTCCCTCTCAAGTTGAGTTTGCCTAGGAAATCCTCTGATGCACAGTGATCGTGTCACTCCTAGCACTGTGCGAATTCCATCTTCGCAGGTCACATGTTTTCCTTCCTTCTTCCTTTGGGGAAGTGGTACCAGAAAATTCACAGATTGTAATATTCTCATGGTTCTTTTTCTGCTGCGTATCGATAACGCATCCTCACAATTGTTACTTATTGATGATCTCTGCCCGCACGTACCATGAACTCTATATTTCCTAACGCTGCTAACGTGATCTGCACCCGTGATGTGAAACAGTGAGGCCGGGCCGCCCAAGCAGAACGTGAGCTCGTACCCGCTCCACCACATGGCCGGCCCTGAATTGGACTTTTGGACCAACCTTTTCCTGAACTTGGGAAGACGTGGACCTGTTTGGATTATTCGTCAAGGTGATTAGTAGTAACATCTTGGACGGTAACCTTTTCCCTTGGTTCATGGGCTTAGTTCGGATCATGTTCCCTGGGTAGTATTCCTCTTCATCTATTTGGAATGGTCTACGTTTCTGTAGCATCAGTAAGAATTTTGAGGTGAATTTCCATCCTTGGAAGTTCAACTTCTCTAATCTCCTTCAGCCCCCAAAGCTTTATGCCGTCATTCTGGACTCCTATTTGGATTTTGGATTTTAGGTGAATTTATTGCCATAACCCTGCATTAGAACATCCTATATCTTTCAGATTTGCATCCTCATCGATGTAGACTTCTGTGTAGGTTACAACATCTTCACCAGCGTAAGCCTAATCACAGGACCTCACCGCACACTTGTGCCTCATCATGTCTTTCACCTTCCCCCACCACCCGGCTTTGCCTCTGGGAACCCCCAATCAAATGTCCCGTGCCGCCTGTTCGTCAGTGCTTCTTTTTTCTTCTCCTTGTAGGTGAGATTCTACGGTATTTGACTTTCTCCCTGGGGCTTGTTTCACTTCCCCTAAAACCCTCACTGTCATTCTGGTGGTCACAAATGGCTGGATTGCATCCTTTGTTCTGGCTGAGTGGTATGCCATTGTGTGGCTATAGCCCATCTTCCTTCTGCATTCATCCCTTGCTGGGCACCAGGGCGGCTTCCAAGTCTTGAATAGTGGGAGTAAGGCTGTGGTGAACTCAGTGGTGCACATGTCTTTATGCAGTAGTTTCTCCGAGTTCTTTGGTTAAACACGCCGCAGAGGAATAGCTGGAATCATATGGGACATGGAATCCAAAACTTCTGAGGCAGTTCCACACCGCTTGGCGTAGTGGCTGCACGGGTTTCCGCTCCCACCAGCAGTGCAGGAGGCTTCCCTTCTCTCCACCTCCTCTCTGACACGTGATGTTTCCCGTCTGCTTCCTTATAGCCATCATGACCACAGTGAGCTGCTATGTCCTTGCAGTTTGGATTTGCATTGGCCTGAGACCTAATGATGGTGAACATGTGTTCAGGCACCTGTTGGCCCTCTTTCGATCTCCTAAGGAGAAATCCCTGTTTCCATCTTTTGCCCAGATTTTCATGGGCTTGTGGTGTCTCTTCTTGTGAAGACGTTTGAGTTGATTGCATCTTGGGGCTTTTCACCCCGTGTCCGACGTGTGCTTTGCAAACATCCTCTCCCAGTTGTTGTGCTGTCTTTGCATTGAGGCGATGGTTTCCTTGACTGGGCAGAAGCGTGTGCATTTGATGTGGTCCCGTTTGTTTCTTGTTTCCTCTGTTACCCTTGCCCAGTCAGACACGCCTCTTCCAAATAGGTGGCTCAGACAGATGGCAAAGAGCAGTCTGCCTAGGTCTTCTCCTACAAGTTTCACGGTTTCAAGTCTGCCATTCCAGGCTTTAATCCATTTCGAGGTGGTGTGTGTCTCATGTGTAACATCATGGTGTACTCTCGTTGTGTCCCATGTGGCTGTGCAGACTTCCCAGCACCGCTTCTTGTAGAGACTCTGCTTTCTCCACTGTCTCCTCTTGGCTCCCTGGTCGAAAATGGGCCGTCCATGTACGTTTAAGTTGGGCTCTGGGCTCTCGATTCTGTTGCATGGGTCTGTGTGACTGTTTTGAGGCCCAGACTGTGCCGTTTCGGTGCCTAGCGCTTCGTCCTCTGTGTTGAAATGAGAAAGTGTGACACGTCCCGCTTTGTTCATTTTCCTGAGGATTCCTTGCCTATTCAGGGTCTCTTGTGTCTGGCTAGAAACTTTAGGATTCTCTCTTCTATCTCTGTGGCAAATATTGCTGCAAATTTGACTGGGTTTGTAAGGAATCGAGGGATTCCTTGCTCAGGTATGGAAGTTTCAAGTGTGTTCATTCTTCCATTCCCGGATCCTGGAATATCCTTCTTTTTCCCTGTGTCTTCTTGAATTTCTTTCCCCAAACGTTTGCTAGTTTTCGATTGACATAGCTTTCACCTGTTTGGCTAGGGTTCTTCATAGAGATCTTATTTTTGCACTGGCAAGCTGTTGTTTCTTCTTTGAGCTTCAGTTTTTCTATCCTTTGCAACTTTTCATTGGTTGGTTTCGGCAGAAGTGCATCGCTGAGCTCACATCTGCTGGCTATGCTCCTGTATTTGCTCGGAAGTGTGGCCCTGTCTAACATCCCTTCCCATTGGACTCTACACTACCTGTGACGCCTGCCCCAGAACGACCGAAGCAGTGGTGAGCGGGCTCACCCCCAGGATTCCACCCGGCCCACCCCTGGCCACCGACTCAGAAGGTGCGGTCCTCACTGCTGCGCCACCGGCCGGCCCCTTTCATGTTCCACTGGCAACCTGCAGTTGAGTGCAATGGGACTTGAATGGGCTACTTGAGACCAGCTCTGGCACTGTGTAGATGAGGCCAGGTTGTTTTTCGGCTCTTCTGTGATGTCAGAGGATTTGTCATAATTGTGTATCTGCTGTCCCGGCTAGCTTCACGGACGCAGGGGTTTCCGAGCCCGCTTGGAGGAGTCTCATGACTCATCCTTCCCAGTTAGCCCAGGTTTGACCTTCGCTGTCATTTGTTCGCTTGTGAATTTCTCTGACTTTCAAACGGTAAGCCAGAGTGTGTCTAAAGACTGACATCTTTCATTGTGGATTCTTCAGGTGTGGTTTCTGTTCGCCTTCCGTTTTCTGGGACCTTTTTTTCTTTTCCATAGTATACTCGTCATGGTCTTTCTCAGCTATCTCCCTTAGACATGCTTATCAGTCCGTTCTGCTTCACTCCAAGTGATTAATTTTGTATTTCTTTAATCACCGTATGTTCTCTAGGCTGAGGTGTGAGTCCTTTCGTGACTCTTGGTTGTTGTCTTTGAATTTGCAATGGGCACATGTAGGGATCTTTGCTAGCCTAGCCTAGGTCAAACTAAGCACTGAGAACATGCGGCCATCTGGGTTGGTTTGCCATGCTGAGATCAGAAACTGCAAATTCGCGGGTGTCCTGCCAACCCCCTTCATGGACATAAGGTTTCCGAGACAAATTAGACAAATCTGATGAATTTCTCTCTCCAGGAAAGATATTTTTCTGTCTCTTTTCTGGTTTTGGGAAGTTTCGAACTTGACCCCTGATCCTTGAACGTTCCCCTAGATTCCGTCTAGATACGGGCTTACTTTATTTCTAGAGGGTGTGCCATATATTTACCTTACGTCCTCAGTCCTGGCCTGCTTATTTTCTTGAAACAGAATTGTAATGTTCTAATTTTCAGCCAGCTTCCTTACGTATGGTGTCAAAACACACAAGCAATAATCCATCTATGGCAAGAGGTAGGGGGATACAATTTCATTAGGGCCAAACTGAGCACTCCAGCCTGGGAGGGCAGCCTTCACAAAGAAACGAAGCCATCTGGAAAAGGGTGCTTTTCAGTACACTTGTGGAGCCCTTTCAAACAAAGGGACAACCCCAAGCATGACAGGGCCCCATTCCTTGAAGGCCTCCAAGACATCTCTTGGGACACGTTAGCATGTACCCCGTTGGCCCCCGTGACGCCTGAGCTATGGAAAGTGAGACTGATCTTAAAGAATGCTAGGGGCCTAGGAAAGGAGGCATCGATTCTTCTCTTCAATGTCCTCAAAGCATCGTTCTTGACTTTGGATTATGCTTAAGGCAGAAAGACAACGTAGGTCTGATAAGGCCCAAGTCCGGCCTCTTGTTTCCAGTCAAGCTGCAAGCTTGAATCAGCGTGGCCTCCCTATAGACTTGAGTAGATGACAATGTTCTCCTCTCAGTGCTTGTCCCTGTACTCTCACTTCTCCCCAAGTATTCCTTTCATTTCCCTTGAATCAGAGTCTGATTTATCTCTTCCAGTTTCTGTGCCCGCTTTCTGTTTGTCAAAGCTGTTTCTGGGTATCTCTGCCTTTAATAGCCTAGCGTAGGCCAATCCTCAGACTGGAACCATGCGGCCATCTTGGGGGACATGTTCAGCGTGATGTCATAAACAACCTCAAAATTCTAAGTTGTCCTGACAATCTCCATGCACACAGAGTTTGAGAGCCATCTCGGACCAGTCTGACTCCTCACCCTTTCCAGGTGGGATCGTTGTCCTTTTTCTGGATTTCTTGTCGTTTTTCTAAGTTTCCCCTCGAACTTAGAAAGGCCTGCTACATTCTTTCTGGACACTGGTTTCTTTCCTGTAAGATGATTCTGGGTTGTATCTCTTATAGCAGGTGTAGATGGCCTAGTGGGTAGACCTTCCCCAGAGAAAGTCCTGGACTCCCTCTCAAGTTGAGTTTGCCTAGGCAATCCTCTGATGCACAGTGATCGTGTCACTCCTAGCACTGTGCGAATTCCCTCTTCGCAGGTCACATGTTTTCCTTCCTTCTTCCTTTGGGGAAGTGTACCAGAAAGTTCACAGATTGTAATATTCTCATGGTTCTTTTTCTGCTGCGTATCGATAACGCATCCTCACAATTGTTACTTATTGATGATCTCTGCCCGCACGTACCATGAACTCTATATTTCCTAACGCTGCTAACGTGATCTGCACCCGTGATGTGAAACAGTGAGGCCGGGCCGCCCAAGCAGAACGTGAGCTCGTACCCGCTCCACCACATGGCCGGCCCCGAATTGGACTTTTGGACCAACCTTTTCCCGAACTTGGGAAGACGTGGGCCTGTTTGGATTATTCGTGAAGGTGATTAGTAGTAACATCATGGACGGTAACCTTTTCCCTTGGTTCATGGGCTTAGTTCGGATCATGTTCCCTGGGTAGTATTCCTCTTCATCTATTTGGAATGGTCTACGTTTCTGTAGCATCAGTAAGAATTTTGAGGTGAATTTCCATCCTTGGAAGTTCAACTTCTCTAATCTCATTCAGCCCCCAAAGCTTTATGCCGTCATTCTGGACTCCTATTTGGATTTTGGATTTTAGGTGAATTTATTGCCATAACCCTGCATTAGAACATCCTGTATCTTTCAGATTTGCATCCTCCTCGATTTAGACTTCTGTGTAGGTTACAACATCTTCACCAGCGTAAGCCTAATCACAGGACCTCACCGCACACTTGTGCCTCATCATGTCTTTCACCTTCCCCCACCACCCGGCTTTGCCTCTGGGAACCCCCAATCAAATGTCCCGTGCCGCCTGTTCGTCAGTGCTTCTTTTTTCTTCTCCTTGTAGGTGAGATTCTACGGTATTTGACTTTCTCCCTGGGGCTTGTTTCACTTCCCCTAAAACCCTCACTGTCATTCTGGTGGTCACAAATGGCTGGATTGCATCCTTTGTTCTGGCTGAGTGGTATGCCATTGTGTGGCTATAGCCCATCTTCCTTCTGCATTCATCCCTTGCTGGGCACCAGGGCGGCTTCCAAGTCTTGAATAGTGGGAGTAAGGCTGTGGTGAACTCAGTGGTGCACATGTCTTTATGCAGTAGTTTCTCCGAGTTCTTTGGTTAAACACGCCGCAGAGGAATAGCTGGAATCATATGGGACATGGAATCCAAAACTTCTGAGGCAGTTCCACACCGCTTGGCGTAGTGGCTGCTCGGGTTTCCACTCCCACCAGCAGTGCAGGAGGCTTCCCTTCTCTCCACCTCCTCTCTGACACTTGATGTTTCCCGTCTGCTTCCTTATAGCCATCATGACCACAGTGAGCTGCTATGTCCTTGCAGTTTGGATTTGCATTGGCCTGAGACCTAATGATGGTGAACATGTGTTCAGGCACCTGTTGGCCCTCTTTCGATCTCCTAAGGAGAAATCCCTGTTTCCATCTTTTGCCCAGATTTTCATGGGCTTGTGGTGTCTCTTCTGGTGAAGACGTTTGAGTTGATTGCATCTTGGGGCTTTTCACCCCGTGTCCGACGTGTGCTTTGCAAACATCCTCTCCCAGTTGTTGTGCTGTCTTTGCATTGAGGCGATGGTTTCCTTGACTGGGCAGAAGCGTGTGCATTTGATGTGGTCCCGTTTGTTTCTTGTTTCCTCTGTTACCCTTGCCCAGTCAGACACGCCTCTTCCAAATAGGTGGCTCAGACAGATGGCAAAGAGCAGTCTGCCTAGGTCTTCTCCTACAAGTTTCACGGTTTCAAGTCTGCCATTCCAGGCTTTAATCCATTTCGAGGTGGTGTGTGTCTCATGTGTAACATCATGGTGTACTCTCGTTGCGTCCCATGTGGCTGTGCAGACTTCCCAGCACCGCTTCTTGTAGAGACTCTGCTTTCTCCACTGTCTCCTCTTGGCTCCCTGGTCGAAAATGGGCCGTCCATGTACGTTTAAGTTGGGCTCTGGGCTCTCGATTCTGTTGCATGGGTCTGTGTGACTGTTTTGAGGCCCAGACTGTGCCGTTTCGGTGCCTAGCGCTTCGTCCTCTGTGTTGAAATGAGAAAGTGTGACACGTCCCGCTTTGTTCATTTTCCTGAGGATTCCTTGCCTATTCAGGGTCTCTTGTGTCTGGCTAGAAACTTTAGGATTCTCTCTTCTATCTCTGTGGCAAATACTGCTGCACATTTGACTGGGTTTGTAAGGAATCGAGGGATTCCTTGCTCAGGTATGGAAGTTTCAAGTGTGTTCATTCTTCCATTCCCGGATCCTGGAATATCCTTCTTTTTCCTTGTGTCTTCTTGAATTTCTTTCCCCAAACGTTTGCTAGTTTTCGATTGACATAGCTTTCACCTGTTTGGCTAGGGTTCTTCATAGAGATCTTATTTTTGCACTGGCAAGCTGTTGTTTCTTCTTTGAGCTTCAGTTTTTCTATCCTTTGCAACTTTTCATTGGTTGGTTTCGGCAGAAGTGCATCGCTGAGCTCACATCTGCTGGCTATGCTCCTGTATTTGCTCGGAAGTGTGGCCCTGTCTGACATCCCTTCCCATTGGACTCTACACTACCTGTGACGCCTGCCCCAGAACGACCGAAGCAGTGGTGAGCGGGCTCACCCCCAGGATTCCACCCGGCCCACCCCTGGCCACCGACTCAGAAGGTGCGGTCCTCACTGCTGCGCCACCGGCCGGCCCCTTTCATGTTCCACTGGCAACCTGCAGTTGAGTGCAATGGGACTTGAATGGGCTACTTGAGACCAGCTCTGGCACTGTGTAGATGAGGCCAGGTTGTTTTTCGGCTCTTCTGTGATGTCAGAGGATTTGTCATAATTGTGTATCTGCTGTCCCGGCTAGCTTCACGGACGCAGGGGTTTCCGAGCCCGCTTGGAGGAGTCTCATGACTCATCCTTCCCAGTTAGCCCAGGTTTGACCTTCGCTGTCATTTGTTCGCTTGTGAATTTCTCTGACTTTCAAACGGTAAGCCAGAGTGTGTCTAAAGACTGACATCTTTCATTGTGGATTCTTCAGGTGTGGTTTCTGTTCGCCTTCCGTTTTCTGGGACCTTTTTTTCTTTTCCATAGTATACTCGTCATGGTCTTTCTCAGCTATCTCCCTTAGACATGCTTATCAGTCCGTTCTGCTTCACTCCAAGTGATTAATTTTGTATTTCTTTAATCACCGTATGTTCTCTAGGCTGAGGTGTGAGTCCTTTCGTGACTCTTGGTTGTTGTCTTTGAATTTGCAATGGGCACATGTAGGGATCTTTGCTAGCCTAGCCTAGGTCAAACTAAGCACTGAGAACATGCGGTCATCTGGGTTGGTTTGCCATGCTGCGATCAGAAACTGCAAATTCGCGGGTGTCCTGCCAACCCCCTTCATGGACATAAGGTTTCCGAGACAAATTAGACAAATCTGATGAATTTCTCTCTCCAGGAAAGATATTTTTCTGTCTCTTTTCTGGTTTTGGGAAGTTTCGAACTTGACCCCTGATCCTTGAACGTTCCCCTAGATTCCGTCTAGATACGGGCTTACTTTCTTTCTAGAGGGTGTGCCATATATTTACCTTACGTCCTCAGTCCTGGCCTGCTTATTTTCTTGAAACAGAATTGTAATGTTCTAATTTTCAGCCAGCTTCCTTACGTATGGTGTCAAAACACACAAGCAATAATCCATCTATGGCAAGAGGTAGGGGGATAGAATTTCATTAGGGCCAAACTGAGCACTCCAGCCTGGGAGGGCAGCCTTCACAAAGAAACGAAGCCATCTGGAAAAGGGTGCTTTTCAGTACACTTGTGGAGCCCTTTCAAACAAAGGGACAACCCCAAGCATGACAGGGCCCCATTCCTTGAAGGCCTCCAAGACATCTCTTGGGACACGTTAGCATGTACCCCGTTGGCCCCCGTGACGCCTGAGCTATGGAAAGTGAGACTGATCTTAAAGAATGCTAGGGGCCTAGGAAAGGAGGCATCGATTCTTCTCTTCAATGTCCTCAAAGCATCGTTCTTGACTTTGGATTATGCTTAAGGCAGAAAGACAACGTAGGTCTGATAAGGCCCAAGTCCGGCCTCTTGTTTCCAGTCAAGCTGCAAGCTTGAATCAGCGTGGCCTCCCTATAGACTTGAGTAGATGACAATGTTCTCCTCTCAGTGCTTGTCCCTGTACTCTCACTTCTCCCCAAGTATTCCTTTCATTTCCCTTGAATCAGAGTCTGATTTATCTCTTCCAGTTTCTGTGCCCGCTTTCTGTTTGTCAAAGCTGTTTCTGGGTATCTCTCCCTTTAATAGCCTAGCGTAGGCCAATCCTCAGACTGGAACCATGCGGCCATCTTGGGGGACATGTTCAGCGTGATGTCATAAACAACCTCAAAATTCTAAGTTGTCCTGACAAGCTCCATGCACACAGAGTTTGAGAGCCATCTCGGACCTGTCAGACTCCTCACCCTTTCCAGGTGGGATCGTTGTCCTCTTTCTGGATTTCTTGTCGTTTTTCTAAGTTTCCCCTCGAACTTTGAAAGGCCTGCTACATTCTCTCTGGACACTGGTTTCTTTCCTGTAAGATGATTCTGGGTTGTATCTCTTATAGCAGGTGTAGATGGCCTAGTGGGTAGACCTTCCCCAGAGAAAGTCCTGGACTCCCTCTCAAGTTGAGTTTGCCTAGGCAATCCTCTGATGCACAGTGATCGTGTCACTCCTAGCACTGTGCGAATTCCATCTTCGCAGGTCACATGTTTTCCTTCCTTCTTCCTTTGGGGAAGTGTACCAGAAAATTCACAGATTGTAATATTCTCATGGTTCTTTTTCTGCTGCGTATCGATAACGCATCCTCACAATTGTTACTTATTGATGATCTCTGCCCGCACGTACCATGAACTCTATATTTCCTAACGCCGCTAACGTGATCTGCACCCGTGATGTGAAACAGTGAGGCCGGGCCGCCCAAGCAGAACGTGAGCTCGTACCCGCTCCACCACATGGCCGGCCCTGAATTGGACTTTTGGACCAACCTTTTCCCGAACTTGGGAAGACGTGGGCCTGTTTGGATTATTCGTGAAGGTGATTAGTAGTAACATCATGGACGGTAACCTTTTCCCTTGGTTCATGGGCTCAGTTCGGATCATGTTCCCTGGGTAGTATTCGTCTTCATCTATTTGGAATGGTCTACGTTTCTGTAGCATCAGTAAGAATTTTGAGGTGAATTTCCATCCTTGGAAGTTCAACTTCTCTAATCTCATTCAGCCCCCAAAGCTTTATGCCGTCATTCTGGACTCCTATTTGGATTTTGGATTTTAGGTGAATTTATTGCCATAACCCTGCATTAGAACATCCTGTATCTTTCAGATTTGCATCCTCCTCGATTTAGACTTCTGTGTAGGTTACAACATCTTCACCAGCGTAAGCCTAATCACAGGACCTCACCGCACACTTGTGCCTCATCATGTCTTTCACCTTCCCCCACCACCCGGCTTTGCCTCTGGGAACCCCCAATCAAATGTCCCGTGCCGCCTGTTCGTCAGTGCTTCTTTTTTCTTCTCCTTGTAGGTGAGATTCTACGGTATTTGACTTTCTCCCTGGGGCTTGTTTCACTTCCCCTAAAACCCTCACTGTCATTCTGGTGGTCACAAATGGCTGGATTGCATCCTTTGTTCTGGCTGAGTGGTATGCCATTGTGTGGCTATAGCCCATCTTCCTTCTGCATTCATCCCTTGCTGGGCACCAGGGCGGCTTCCAAGTCTTGAATAGTGGGAGTAAGGCTGTGGTGAACTCAGTGGTGCACATGTCTTTATGCAGTAGTTTCTCCGAGTTCTTTGGTTAAACACGCCGCAGAGGAATAGCTGGAATCATATGGGACATGGAATCCAAAACTTCTGAGGCAGTTCCACACCGCTTGGCGTAGTGGCTGCTCGGGTTTCCGCTCCCACCAGCAGTGCAGGAGGCTTCCCTTCTCTCCACCTCCTCTCTGACACTTGATGTTTCCCGTCTGCTTCCTTATAGCCATCATGACCACAGTGAGCTGCTATGTCCTTGCAGTTTGGATTTGCATTGGCCTGAGACCTAATGATGGTGAGCATGTGTTCAGGCACCTGTTGGCCCTCTTTCGATCTCCTAAGGAGAAATCCCTGTTTCCATCTTTTGCCCAGATTTTCATGGGCTTGTGGTGTCTCTTCTGGTGAAGACGTTTGAGTTGATTGCATCTTGGGGCTTTTCACCCCGTGTCCGACGTGTGCTTTGCAAACATCCTCTCCCAGTTGTTGTGCTGTCTTTGCATTGAGGCGATGGTTTCCTTGACTGGGCAGAAGCGTGTGCATTTGATGTGGTCCCGTTTGTTTCTTGTTTCCTCTGTTACCCTTGCCCAGTCAGACACGCCTCTTCCAAATAGGTGGCTCAGAGCAGTCTGCCTAGGTCTTCTCCTACAAGTTTCACGGTTTCAAGTCTGCCATTCCAGGCTTTAATCCATTTCGAGGTGGTGTGTGTCTCATGTGTAACATCATGGTGTACTCTCGTTGCGTCCCATGCGGCTGTGCAGACTTCCCAGCACCGCTTCTTGTAGAGACTCTGCTTTCTCCACTGTCTCCTCTTGGCTCCCTGGTCGAAAATGGGCCGTCCATGTACGTTTAAGTTGGGCTCTGGGCTCTCGATTCTGTTGCATGGGTCTGTGTGACTGTTTTGAGGCCCAGACTGTGCCGTTTCGGTGCCTAGCCCTTCGTCCTCTATGTTGAAATGAGAAAGTGTGACACGTCCCGCTTTGTTCATTTTCCTGAGGATTCCTTGCCTATTCAGGGTCTCTTGTGTCTGGCTAGAAACTTTAGGATTCGCTCTTCTATCTCTGTGTCAAATATTGCTGCAAATTTGACTGGGTTTGTAAGGAATCGAGGGATTCCTTGCTCAGGTATGGAAGTTTCAAGTGTGTTCATTCTTCCATTCCCGGATCCTGGAATATCCTTCTTTTTCCCTGTGTCTTCTTGAATTTCTTTCCCCAAACGGTTGCTAGTTTTCGATTGACATAGCTTTCACCTGTTTGGCTAGGGTTCTTCATAGAGATCTTATTTTTGCACTGGCAAGCTGTTGTTTCTTCTTTGAGCTTCAGTTTTTCTATCCTTTGCAACTTTTCATTGGTTGGTTTCGGCAGAAGTGCATCGCTGAGCTCACATCTGCTGGCTATGCTCCTGTATTTGCTCGGAAGCGTGGCCCTGTCTAACATCCCTTCCCATTGGACTCTACACTACCTGTGACGCCTGCCCCAGAACGACCGAAGCAGTGGTGAGCAGGCTCACCCCCAGGATTCCACCCGGCCCACCCCTGGCCACCGACTCAGAAGGTGCGGTCCTCACTGCTGCACCACCGGCCGGCCCCTTTCATGTTCCACTGGCAACCTGCAGTTGAGTGCAATGGGACTTGAATGGGCTACTTGAGACCAGCTCTGGCACTGTGTAGATGAGGCCAGGTTGTTTTTCGGCTCTTCTGTGATGTCAGAGGATTTGTCATAATTGTGTATCTGCTGTCCCGGCTAGCTTCACGGACGCAGGGGTTTCCGAGCCCGCTTGGAGGAGTCTCATGACTCATCCTTCCCAGTTAGCCCAGGTTTGACCTTCGCTGTCATTTGTTCGCTTGTGAATTTCTCTGACTTTCAAACGGTAAGCCAGAGTGTGTCTAAAGACTGGCATCTTTCATTGTGGATTCTTCAGGTGTGGTTTCTGTTCGCCTTCCGTTTTCTGGGACCTTTTTTTCTTTTCCATAGTATACTCGTCATGGTCTTTCTCAGCTATCTCCCTTAGACATGCTTATCAGTCCGTTCTGCTTCACTCCAAGTGATTAATTTTGTATTTCTTTAATCACCGTATGTTCTCTAGGCTGAGGTGTGAGTCCTTTCGTGACTCTTGGTTGTTGTCTTTGAATTTGCAATGGGCACATGTAGGGATCTTTGCTAGCCTAGCCTAGGTCAAACTAAGCACTGAGAACATGCGGTCATCTGGGTTGGTTTGCCATGCTGAGATCAGAAACTGCAAATTCGCGGGTGTCCTGCCAACCCCCTTCATGGACTTAAGGTTTCCGAGACAAATTAGACAAATCTGATGAATTTCTCTCTCCAGGAAAGATATTTTTCTGTCTCTTTTCTGGTTTTGGGAAGTTTCGAACTTGACCCCTGATCCTTGAACGTTCCCCTAGATTCCGTCTAGATACGGGCTTACTTTCTTTCTAGAGGGTGTGCCATATATTTACCTTACGTCCTCAGTCCTGGCCTGCTTATTTTCTTGAAACAGAATTGTAATGTTCTAATTTTCAGCCAGCTTCCTTACGTATGGTGTCAAAACACACAAGCAATAATCCATCTATGGCAAGAGGTAGGGGGATAGAATTTCATTAGGGCCAAACTGAGCACTCCAGCCTGGGAGGGCAGCCTTCACAAAGAAACGAAGCCATCTGGAAAAGGGTGCTTTTCAGTACACTTGTGGAGCCCTTTCAAACACAGGGACAACCCCAAGCATGACAGGGCCCCATTCCTTGAAGGCTTCCAAGACATCTCTTGGGACACGTTAGCATGTACCCCGTTGGCCCCCGTGACGCCTGAGCTATGGAAAGTGAGACTGATCTTAAAGAATGCTAGGGGCCTAGGAAAGGAGGCATCGATTCTTCTCTTCAATGTCCTCAAAGCATCGTTCTTGACTTTGGATTATGCTTAAGGCAGAAAGACAACGTAGGTCTGATAAGGCCCAAGTCCGGCCTCTTGTTTCCAGTCAAGCTGCAAGCTTGAATCAGCGTGGCCTCCCTATAGACTTGAGTAGATGACAATGTTCTCCTCTCAGTGCTTGTCCCTGTACTCTCACTTCTCCCCAAGTATTCCTTTCATTTCCCTTGAATCAGAGTCTGATTTATCTCTTTCAGTTTCTGTGCCCGCTTTCTGTTTGTCAAAGCTGTTTCTGGGTATCTCTCCCTTTAATAGCCTAGCGTAGGCCAATCCTCAGACTGGAACCATGCGGCCATCTTGGGGGACATGTTCAGCGTGATGTCATAAACAACCTCAAAATTCTAAGTTGTCCTGACAAGCTCCATGCACACAGAGTTTGAGAGCCATCTCGGACCTGTCAGACTCCTCACCCTTTCCAGGTGGGATCGTTGTCCTCTTTCTGGATTTCTTGTCGTTTTTCTAAGTTTCCCCTCGAACTTTGAAAGGCCTGCTACATTCTCTCTGGACACTGGTTTCTTTCCTGTAAGATGATTCTGGGTTGTATCTCTTATAGCAGGTGTAGATGGCCTAGTGGGTAGACCTTCCCCAGAGAAAGTCCTGGACTCCCTCTCAAGTTGAGTTTGCCTAGGCAATCCTCTGATGCACAGTGATCGTGTCACTCCTAGCACTGTGCGAATTCCATCTTCGCAGGTCACATGTTTTCCTTCCTTCTTCCTTTGGGGAAGTGTACCAGAAAATTCACAGATTGTAATATTCTCATGGTTCTTTTTCTGCTGCGTATCGATAACGCATCCTCACAATTGTTACTTATTGATGATCTCTGCCCGCACGTACCATGAACTCTATATTTCCTAACGCCGCTAACGTGATCTGCACCCGTGATGTGAAACAGTGAGGCCGGGCCGCCCAAGCAGAACGTGAGCTCGTACCCGCTCCACCACATGGCCGGCCCTGAATTGGACTTTTGGACCAACCTTTTCCCGAACTTGGGAAGACGTGGGCCTGTTTGGATTATTCGTGAAGGTGATTAGTAGTAACATCATGGACGGTAACCTTTTCCCTTGGTTCATGGGCTTAGTTCGGATCATGTTCCCTGGGTAGTATTCGTCTTCATCTATTTGGAATGGTCTACGTTTCTGTAGCATCAGTAAGAATTTTGAGGTGAATTTCCATCCTTGGAAGTTCAACTTCTCTAATCTCATTCAGCCCCCAAAGCTTTATGCCGTCATTCTGGACTCCTATTTGGATTTTGGATTTTAGGTGAATTTATTGCCATAACCCTGCATTAGAACATCCTGTATCTTTCAGATTTGCATCCTCCTCGATTTAGACTTCTGTGTAGGTTACAACATCTTCACCAGCGTAAGCCTAATCACAGGACCTCACCGCACACTTGTGCCTCATCATGTCTTTCACCTTCCCCCAACACCCGGCTTTGCCTCTGGGAACCCCCAATCAAATGTCCCGTGCCGCCTGTTCGTCAGTGCTTCTTTTTTCTTCTCCTTGTAGGTGAGATTCTACGGTATTTGACTTTCTCCCTGGGGCTTGTTTCACTTCCCCTAAAACCCTCACTGTCATTCTGGTGGTCACAAATGGCTGGATTGCATCCTTTGTTCTGGCTGAGTGGTATGCCATTGTGTGGCTATAGCCCATCTTCCTTCTGCATTCATCCCTTGCTGGGCACCAGGGCGGCTTCCAAGTCTTGAATAGTGGGAGTAAGGCTGTGGTGAACTCAGTGGTGCACATGTCTTTATGCAGTAGTTTCTCCGAGTTCTTTGGTTAAACACGCCGCAGAGGAATAGCTGGAATCATATGGGACATGGAATCCAAAACTTCTGAGGCAGTTCCACACCGCTTGGCGTAGTGGCTGCTCGGGTTTCCACTCCCACCAGCAGTGCAGGAGGCTTCCCTTCTCTCCACCTCCTCTCTGACACTTGATGTTTCCCGTCTGCTTCCTTATAGCCATCATGACCACAGTGAGCTGCTATGTCCTTGCAGTTTGGATTTGCATTGGCCTGAGACCTAATGATGGTGAACATGTGTTCAGGCACCTGTTGGCCCTCTTTCGATCTCCTAAGGAGAAATCCCTGTTTCCATCTTTTGCCCAGATTTTCATGGGCTTGTGGTGTCTCTTCTGGTGAAGACGTTTGAGTTGATTGCATCTTGGGGCTTTCCACCCCGTGTCCGACGTGTGCTTTGCAAACATCCTCTGCCAGTTGTTGTGCTGTCTTTGCATTGAGGCGATGGTTTCCTTGACTGGGCAGAAGCGTGTGCATTTGATGTGGTCCCGTTTGTTTCTTGTTTCCTCTGTTACCCTTGCCCAGTCAGACACGCCTCTTCCAAATAGGTGGCTCAGACAGATGGCAAAGAGCAGTCTGCCTAGGTCTTCTCCTACAAGTTTCACGGTTTCAAGTCTGCCATTCCAGGCTTTAATCCATTTCGAGGTGGTGTGTGTCTCATGTGTAACATCATGGTGTACTCTCGTTGTGTCCCATGTGGCTGTGCAGACTTCCCAGCACCGCTTCTTGTAGAGACTCTGCTTTCTCCACTGTCTCCTCTTGGCTCCCTGGTCGAAAATGGGCCGTCCATGTACGTTTAAGTTGGGCTCTGGGCTCTCGATTCTGTTGCATGGGTCTGTGTGACTGTTTTGAGGCCCAGACTGTGCCGTTTCGGTGCCTAGCGCTTCGTCCTCTGTGTTGAAATGAGAAAGTGTGACACGTCCCGCTTTGTTCATTTTCCTGAGGATTCCTTGCCTATTCAGGGTCTCTTGTGTCTGGCTAGAAACTTTAGGATTCTCTCTTCTATCTCTGTGGCAAATACTGCTGCACATTTGACTGGGTTTGTAAGGAATCGAGGGATTCCTTGCTCAGGTATGGAAGTTTCAAGTGTGTTCATTCTTCCATTCCCGGATCCTGGAATATCCTTCTTTTTCCTTGTGTCTTCTTGAATTTCTTTCCCCAAACGTTTGCTAGTTTTCGATTGACATAGCTTTCACCTGTTTGGCTAGGGTTCTTCATAGAGATCTTATTTTTGCACTGGCAAGCTGTTGTTTCTTCTTTGAGCTTCAGTTTTTCTATCCTTTGCAACTTTTCATTGGTTGGTTTCGGCAGAAGTGCATCGCTGAGCTCACATCTGCTGGCTATGCTCCTGTATTTGCTCGGAAGTGTGGCCCTGTCTGACATCCCTTCCCATTGGACTCTACACTACCTGTGACGCCTGCCCCAGAACGACCGAAGCAGTGGTGAGCGGGCTCACCCCCAGGATTCCACCCGGCCCACCCCTGGCCACCGACTCAGAAGGTGCGGTCCTCACTGCTGCGCCACCGGCCGGCCCCTTTCATGTTCCACTGGCAACCTGCAGTTGAGTGCAATGGGACTTGAATGGGCTACTTGAGACCAGCTCTGGCACTGTGTAGATGAGGCCAGGTTGTTTTTCGGCTCTTCTGTGATGTCAGAGGATTTGTCATAATTGTGTATCTGCTGTCCCGGCTAGCTTCACGGACGCAGGGGTTTCCGAGCCCGCTTGGAGGAGTCTCATGACTCATCCTTCCCAGTTAGCCCAGGTTTGACCTTCGCTGTCATTTGTTCGCTTGTGAATTTCTCTGACTTTCAAACGGTAAGCCAGAGTGTGTCTAAAGACTGACATCTTTCATTGTGGATTATTCAGGTGTGGTTTCTGTTCGCCTTCCGTTTTCTGGGACCTTTTTTTCTTTTCCATAGTATACTCGTCATGGTCTTTCTCAGCTATCTCCCTTAGACATGCTTATCAGTCCGTTCTGCTTCACTCCAAGTGATTAATTTTGTATTTCTTTAATCACCGTATGTTCTCTAGGCTGAGGTGTGAGTCCTTTCGTGACTCTTGGTTGTTGTCTTTGAATTTGCAATGGGCACATGTAGGGATCTTTGCTAGCCTAGCCTAGGTCAAACTAAGCACTGAGAACATGCGGTCATCTGGGTTGGTTTGCCATGCTGAGATCAGAAACTGCAAATTCGCGGGTGTCCTGCCAACCCCCTTCATGGACATAAGGTTTCCGAGACAAATTAGACAAATCTGATGAATTTCTCTCTCCAGGAAAGATATTTTTCTGTCTCTTTTCTGGTTTTGGGAAGTTTCGAACTTGACCCCTGATCCTTGAACGTTCCCCTAGATTCCGTCTAGATACGGGCTTACTTTCTTTCTAGAGGGTGTGCCATATATTTACCTTACGTCCTCAGTCCTGGCCTGCTTATTTTCTTGAAACAGAATTGTAATGTTCTAATTTTCAGCCAGCTTCCTTACGTATGGTGTCAAAACACACAAGCAATAATCCATCTATGGCAAGAGGTAGGGGGATAGAATTTCATTAGGGCCAAACTGAGCACTCCAGCCTGGGAGGGCAGCCTTCACAAAGAAACGAAGCCATCTGGAAAAGGGTGCTTTTCAGTACACTTGTGGAGCCCTTTCAAACACAGGGACAACCCCAAGCATGACAGGGCCCCATTCCTTGAAGGCTTCCAAGACATCTCTTGGGACACGTTAGCATGTACCCCGTTGGCCCCCGTGACGCCTGAGCTATGGAAAGTGAGACTGATCTTAAAGAATGCTAGGGGCCTAGGAAAGGAGGCATCGATTCTTCTCTTCAATGTCCTCAAAGCATCGTTCTTGACTTTGGATTATGCTTAAGGCAGAAAGACAACGTAGGTCTGATAAGGCCCAAGTCCGGCCTCTTGTTTCCAGTCAAGCTGCAAGCTTGAATCAGCGTGGCCTCCCTATAGACTTGAGTAGATGACAATGTTCTCCTCTCAGTGCTTGTCCCTGTACTCTCACTTCTCCCCAAGTATTCCTTTCATTTCCCTTGAATCAGAGTCTGATTTATCTCTTCCAGTTTCTGTGCCCGCTTTCTGTTTGTCAAAGCTGTTTCTGGGTATCTCTCCCTTTAATAGCCTAGCGTAGGCCAATCCTCAGACTGGAACCATGCGGCCATCTTGGGGGACATGTTCAGCGTGATGTCATAAACAACCTCAAAATTCTAAGTTGTCCTGACAAGCTCCATGCACACAGAGTTTGAGAGCCATCTCGGACCTGTCAGACTCCTCACCCTTTCCAGGTGGGATCGTTGTCCTCTTTCTGGATTTCTTGTCGTTTTTCTAAGTTTCCCCTCGAACTTTGAAAGGCCTGCTACATTCTCTCTGGACACTGGTTTCTTTCCTGTAAGATGATTCTGGGTTGTATCTCTTATAGCAGGTGTAGATGGCCTAGTGGGTAGACCTTCCCCAGAGAAAGTCCTGGACTCCCTCTCAAGTTGAGTTTGCCTAGGCAATCCTCTGATGCACAGTGATCGTGTCACTCCTAGCACTGTGCGAATTCCATCTTCGCAGGTCACATGTTTTCCTTCCTTCTTCCTTTGGGGAAGTGTACCAGAAAATTCACAGATTGTAATATTCTCATGGTTCTTTTTCTGCTGCGTATCGATAACGCATCCTCACAATTGTTACTTATTGATGATCTCTGCCCGCACGTACCATGAACTCTATATTTCCTAACGCCGCTAACGTGATCTGCACCCGTGATGTGAAACAGTGAGGCCGGGCCGCCCAAGCAGAACGTGAGCTCGTACCCGCTCCACCACATGGCCGGCCCTGAATTGGACTTTTGGACCAACCTTTTCCCGAACTTGGGAAGACGTGGGCCTGTTTGGATTATTCGTGAAGGTGATTAGTAGTAACATCATGGACGGTAACCTTTTCCCTTGGTTCATGGGCTCAGTTCGGATCATGTTCCCTGGGTAGTATTCGTCTTCATCTATTTGGAATGGTCTACGTTTCTGTAGCATCAGTAAGAATTTTGAGGTGAATTTCCATCCTTGGAAGTTCAACTTCTCTAATCTCATTCAGCCCCCAAAGCTTTATGCCGTCATTCTGGACTCCTATTTGGATTTTGGATTTTAGGTGAATTTATTGCCATAACCCTGCATTAGAACATCCTGTATCTTTCAGATTTGCATCCTCCTCGATTTAGACTTCTGTGTAGGTTACAACATCTTCACCAGCGTAAGCCTAATCACAGGACCTCACCGCACACTTGTGCCTCATCATGTCTTTCACCTTCCCCCACCACCCGGCTTTGCCTCTGGGAACCCCCAATCAAATGTCCCGTGCCGCCTGTTCGTCAGTGCTTCTTTTTTCTTCTCCTTGTAGGTGAGATTCTACGGTATTTGACTTTCTCCCTGGGGCTTGTTTCACTTCCCCTAAAACCCTCACTGTCATTCTGGTGGTCACAAATGGCTGGATTGCATCCTTTGTTCTGGCTGAGTGGTATGCCATTGTGTGGCTATAGCCCATCTTCCTTCTGCATTCATCCCTTGCTGGGCACCAGGGCGGCTTCCAAGTCTTGAATAGTGGGAGTAAGGCTGTGGTGAACTCAGTGGTGCACATGTCTTTATGCAGTAGTTTCTCCGAGTTCTTTGGTTAAACACGCCGCAGAGGAATAGCTGGAATCATATGGGACATGGAATCCAAAACTTCTGAGGCAGTTCCACACCGCTTGGCGTAGTGGCTGCTCGGGTTTCCGCTCCCACCAGCAGTGCAGGAGGCTTCCCTTCTCTCCACCTCCTCTCTGACACTTGATGTTTCCCGTCTGCTTCCTTATAGCCATCATGACCACAGTGAGCTGCTATGTCCTTGCAGTTTGGATTTGCATTGGCCTGAGACCTAATGATGGTGAGCATGTGTTCAGGCACCTGTTGGCCCTCTTTCGATCTCCTAAGGAGAAATCCCTGTTTCCATCTTTTGCCCAGATTTTCATGGGCTTGTGGTGTCTCTTCTGGTGAAGACGTTTGAGTTGATTGCATCTTGGGGCTTTTCACCCCGTGTCCGACGTGTGCTTTGCAAACATCCTCTCCCAGTTGTTGTGCTGTCTTTGCATTGAGGCGATGGTTTCCTTGACTGGGCAGAAGCGTGTGCATTTGATGTGGTCCCGTTTGTTTCTTGTTTCCTCTGTTACCCTTGCCCAGTCAGACACGCCTCTTCCAAATAGGTGGCTCAGAGCAGTCTGCCTAGGTCTTCTCCTACAAGTTTCACGGTTTCAAGTCTGCCATTCCAGGCTTTAATCCATTTCGAGGTGGTGTGTGTCTCATGTGTAACATCATGGTGTACTCTCGTTGCGTCCCATGCGGCTGTGCAGACTTCCCAGCACCGCTTCTTGTAGAGACTCTGCTTTCTCCACTGTCTCCTCTTGGCTCCCTGGTCGAAAATGGGCCGTCCATGTACGTTTAAGTTGGGCTCTGGGCTCTCGATTCTGTTGCATGGGTCTGTGTGACTGTTTTGAGGCCCAGACTGTGCCGTTTCGGTGCCTAGCCCTTCGTCCTCTATGTTGAAATGAGAAAGTGTGACACGTCCCGCTTTGTTCATTTTCCTGAGGATTCCTTGCCTATTCAGGGTCTCTTGTGTCTGGCTAGAAACTTTAGGATTCGCTCTTCTATCTCTGTGTCAAATATTGCTGCAAATTTGACTGGGTTTGTAAGGAATCGAGGGATTCCTTGCTCAGGTATGGAAGTTTCAAGTGTGTTCATTCTTCCATTCCCGGATCCTGGAATATCCTTCTTTTTCCCTGTGTCTTCTTGAATTTCTTTCCCCAAACGGTTGCTAGTTTTCGATTGACATAGCTTTCACCTGTTTGGCTAGGGTTCTTCATAGAGATCTTATTTTTGCACTGGCAAGCTGTTGTTTCTTCTTTGAGCTTCAGTTTTTCTATCCTTTGCAACTTTTCATTGGTTGGTTTCGGCAGAAGTGCATCGCTGAGCTCACATCTGCTGGCTATGCTCCTGTATTTGCTCGGAAGCGTGGCCCTGTCTAACATCCCTTCCCATTGGACTCTACACTACCTGTGACGCCTGCCCCAGAACGACCGAAGCAGTGGTGAGCAGGCTCACCCCCAGGATTCCACCCGGCCCACCCCTGGCCACCGACTCAGAAGGTGCGGTCCTCACTGCTGCACCACCGGCCGGCCCCTTTCATGTTCCACTGGCAACCTGCAGTTGAGTGCAATGGGACTTGAATGGGCTACTTGAGACCAGCTCTGGCACTGTGTAGATGAGGCCAGGTTGTTTTTCGGCTCTTCTGTGATGTCAGAGGATTTGTCATAATTGTGTATCTGCTGTCCCGGCTAGCTTCACGGACGCAGGGGTTTCCGAGCCCGCTTGGAGGAGTCTCATGACTCATCCTTCCCAGTTAGCCCAGGTTTGACCTTCGCTGTCATTTGTTCGCTTGTGAATTTCTCTGACTTTCAAACGGTAAGCCAGAGTGTGTCTAAAGACTGGCATCTTTCATTGTGGATTCTTCAGGTGTGGTTTCTGTTCGCCTTCCGTTTTCTGGGACCTTTTTTTCTTTTCCATAGTATACTCGTCATGGTCTTTCTCAGCTATCTCCCTTAGACATGCTTATCAGTCCGTTCTGCTTCACTCCAAGTGATTAATTTTGTATTTCTTTAATCACCGTATGTTCTCTAGGCTGAGGTGTGAGTCCTTTCGTGACTCTTGGTTGTTGTCTTTGAATTTGCAATGGGCACATGTAGGGATCTTTGCTAGCCTAGCCTAGGTCAAACTAAGCACTGAGAACATGCGGTCATCTGGGTTGGTTTGCCATGCTGAGATCAGAAACTGCAAATTCGCGGGTGTCCTGCCAACCCCCTTCATGGACTTAAGGTTTCCGAGACAAATTAGACAAATCTGATGAATTTCTCTCTCCAGGAAAGATATTTTTCTGTCTCTTTTCTGGTTTTGGGAAGTTTCGAACTTGACCCCTGATCCTTGAACGTTCCCCTAGATTCCGTCTAGATACGGGCTTACTTTCTTTCTAGAGGGTGTGCCATATATTTACCTTACGTCCTCAGTCCTGGCCTGCTTATTTTCTTGAAACAGAATTGTAATGTTCTAATTTTCAGCCAGCTTCCTTACGTATGGTGTCAAAACACACAAGCAATAATCCATCTATGGCAAGAGGTAGGGGGATAGAATTTCATTAGGGCCAAACTGAGCACTCCAGCCTGGGAGGGCAGCCTTCACAAAGAAACGAAGCCATCTGGAAAAGGGTGCTTTTCAGTACACTTGTGGAGCCCTTTCAAACACAGGGACAACCCCAAGCATGACAGGGCCCCATTCCTTGAAGGCTTCCAAGACATCTCTTGGGACACGTTAGCATGTACCCCGTTGGCCCCCGTGACGCCTGAGCTATGGAAAGTGAGACTGATCTTAAAGAATGCTAGGGGCCTAGGAAAGGAGGCATCGATTCTTCTCTTCAATGTCCTCAAAGCATCGTTCTTGACTTTGGATTATGCTTAAGGCAGAAAGACAACGTAGGTCTGATAAGGCCCAAGTCCGGCCTCTTGTTTCCAGTCAAGCTGCAAGCTTGAATCAGCGTGGCCTCCCTATAGACTTGAGTAGATGACAATGTTCTCCTCTCAGTGCTTGTCCCTGTACTCTCACTTCTCCCCAAGTATTCCTTTCATTTCCCTTGAATCAGAGTCTGATTTATCTCTTTCAGTTTCTGTGCCCGCTTTCTGTTTGTCAAAGCTGTTTCTGGGTATCTCTCCCTTTAATAGCCTAGCGTAGGCCAATCCTCAGACTGGAACCATGCGGCCATCTTGGGGGACATGTTCAGCGTGATGTCATAAACAACCTCAAAATTCTAAGTTGTCCTGACAAGCTCCATGCACACAGAGTTTGAGAGCCATCTCGGACCTGTCAGACTCCTCACCCTTTCCAGGTGGGATCGTTGTCCTCTTTCTGGATTTCTTGTCGTTTTTCTAAGTTTCCCCTCGAACTTTGAAAGGCCTGCTACATTCTCTCTGGACACTGGTTTCTTTCCTGTAAGATGATTCTGGGTTGTATCTCTTATAGCAGGTGTAGATGGCCTAGTGGGTAGACCTTCCCCAGAGAAAGTCCTGGACTCCCTCTCAAGTTGAGTTTGCCTAGGCAATCCTCTGATGCACAGTGATCGTGTCACTCCTAGCACTGTGCGAATTCCATCTTCGCAGGTCACATGTTTTCCTTCCTTCTTCCTTTGGGGAAGTGTACCAGAAAATTCACAGATTGTAATATTCTCATGGTTCTTTTTCTGCTGCGTATCGATAACGCATCCTCACAATTGTTACTTATTGATGATCTCTGCCCGCACGTACCATGAACTCTATATTTCCTAACGCCGCTAACGTGATCTGCACCCGTGATGTGAAACAGTGAGGCCGGGCCGCCCAAGCAGAACGTGAGCTCGTACCCGCTCCACCACATGGCCGGCCCTGAATTGGACTTTTGGACCAACCTTTTCCCGAACTTGGGAAGACGTGGGCCTGTTTGGATTATTCGTGAAGGTGATTAGTAGTAACATCATGGACGGTAACCTTTTCCCTTGGTTCATGGGCTTAGTTCGGATCATGTTCCCTGGGTAGTATTCGTCTTCATCTATTTGGAATGGTCTACGTTTCTGTAGCATCAGTAAGAATTTTGAGGTGAATTTCCATCCTTGGAAGTTCAACTTCTCTAATCTCATTCAGCCCCCAAAGCTTTATGCCGTCATTCTGGACTCCTATTTGGATTTTGGATTTTAGGTGAATTTATTGCCATAACCCTGCATTAGAACATCCTGTATCTTTCAGATTTGCATCCTCCTCGATTTAGACTTCTGTGTAGGTTACAACATCTTCACCAGCGTAAGCCTAATCACAGGACCTCACCGCACACTTGTGCCTCATCATGTCTTTCACCTTCCCCCACCACCCGGCTTTGCCTCTGGGAACCCCCAATCAAATGTCCCGTGCCGCCTGTTCGTCAGTGCTTCTTTTTTCTTCTCCTTGTAGGTGAGATTCTACGGTATTTGACTTTCTCCCTGGGGCTTGTTTCACTTCCCCTAAAACCCTCACTGTCATTCTGGTGGTCACAAATGGCTGGATTGCATCCTTTGTTCTGGCTGAGTGGTATGCCATTGTGTGGCTATAGCCCATCTTCCTTCTGCATTCATCCCTTGCTGGGCACCAGGGCGGCTTCCAAGTCTTGAATAGTGGGAGTAAGGCTGTGGTGAACTCAGTGGTGCACATGTCTTTATGCAGTAGTTTCTCCGAGTTCTTTGGTTAAACACGCCGCAGAGGAATAGCTGGAATCATATGGGACATGGAATCCAAAACTTCTGAGGCAGTTCCACACCGCTTGGCGTAGTGGCTGCTCGGGTTTCCACTCCCACCAGCAGTGCAGGAGGCTTCCCTTCTCTCCACCTCCTCTCTGACACTTGATGTTTCCCGTCTGCTTCCTTATAGCCATCATGACCACAGTGAGCTGCTATGTCCTTGCAGTTTGGATTTGCATTGGCCTGAGACCTAATGATGGTGAACATGTGTTCAGGCACCTGTTGGCCCTCTTTCGATCTCCTAAGGAGAAATCCCTGTTTCCATCTTTTGCCCAGATTTTCATGGGCTTGTGGTGTCTCTTCTGGTGAAGACGTTTGAGTTGATTGCATCTTGGGGCTTTTCACCCCGTGTCCGACGTGTGCTTTGCAAACATCCTCTGCCAGTTGTTGTGCTGTCTTTGCATTGAGGCGATGGTTTCCTTGACTGGGCAGAAGCGTGTGCATTTGATGTGGTCCCGTTTGTTTCTTGTTTCCTCTGTTACCCTTGCCCAGTCAGACACGCCTCTTCCAAATAGGTGGCTCAGACAGATGGCAAAGAGCAGTCTGCCTAGGTCTTCTCCTACAAGTTTCACGGTTTCAAGTCTGCCATTCCAGGCTTTAATCCATTTCGAGGTGGTGTGTGTCTCATGTGTAACATCATGGTGTACTCTCGTTGCGTCCCATGTGGCTGTGCAGACTTCCCAGCACCGCTTCTTGTAGAGACTCTGCTTTCTCCACTGTCTCCTCTTGGCTCCCTGGTCGAAAATGGGCCGTCCATGTACGTTTAAGTTGGGCTCTGGGCTCTCGATTCTGTTGCATGGGTCTGTGTGACTGTTTTGAGGCCCAGACTGTGCCGTTTCGGTGCCTAGCGCTTCGTCCTCTATGTTGAAATGAGAAAGTGTGACACGTCCCGCTTTGTTCATTTTCCTGAGGATTCCTTGCCTATTCAGGGTCTCTTGTGTCTGGCTAGAAACTTTAGGATTCTCTCTTCTATCTCTGTGGCAAATACTGCTGCACATTTGACTGGGTTTGTAAGGAATCGAGGGATTCCTTGCTCAGGTATGGAAGTTTCAAGTGTGTTCATTCTTCCATTCCCGGATCCTGGAATATCCTTCTTTTTCCTTGTGTCTTCTTGAATTTCTTTCCCCAAACGTTTGCTAGTTTTCGATTGACATAGCTTTCACCTGTTTGGCTAGGGTTCTTCATAGAGATCTTATTTTTGCACTGGCAAGCTGTTGTTTCTTCTTTGAGCTTCAGTTTTTCTATCCTTTGCAACTTTTCATTGGTTGGTTTCGGCAGAAGTGCATCGCTGAGCTCACATCTGCTGGCTATGCTCCTGTATTTGCTCGGAAGTGTGGCCCTGTCTAACATCCCTTCCCATTGGACTCTACACTACCTGTGACGCCTGCCCCAGAACGACCGAAGCAGTGGTGAGCAGGCTCCCCCCCAGGATTCCACCCGGCCCACCCCTGGCCACCGACTCAGAAGGTGCGGTCCTCACTGCTGCGCCACCGGCCGGCCCCTTTCATGTTCCACTGGCAACCTGCAGTTGAGTGCAATGGGACTTGAATGGGCTACTTGAGACCAGCTCTGGCACTGTGTAGATGAGGCCAGGTTGTTTTTCGGCTCTTCTGTGATGTCAGAGGATTTGTCATAATTGTGTATCTGCTGTCCCGGCTAGCTTCACGGACGCAGGGGTTTCCGAGCCCGCTTGGAGGAGTCTCATGACTCATCCTTCCCAGTTAGCCCAGGTTTGACCTTCGCTGTCATTTGTTCGCTTGTGAATTTCTCTGACTTTCAAACGGTAAGCCAGAGTGTGTCTAAAGACTGACATCTTTCATTGTGGATTCTTCAGGTGTGGTTTCTGTTCGCCTTCCGTTTTCTGGGACCTTTTTTTCTTTTCCATAGTATACTCGTCATGGTCTTTCTCAGCTATCTCCCTTAGACATGCTTATCAGTCCGTTCTGCTTCACTCCAAGTGATTAATTTTGTATTTCTTTAATCACCGTATGTTCTCTAGGCTGAGGTGTGAGTCCTTTCGTGACTCTTGGTTGTTGTCTTTGAATTTGCAATGGGCACATGTAGGGATCTTTGCTAGCCTAGCCTAGGTCAAAGTAAGCACTGAGAACATGCGGTCATCTGGGTTGGTTTGCCATGCTGAGATCAGAAACTGCAAATTCGCGGGTGTCCTGCCAACCCCCTTCATGGACATAAGGTTTCCGAGACAAATTAGACAAATCTGATGAATTTCTCTCTCCAGGAAAGATATTTTTCTGTCTCTTTTCTGGTTTTGGGAAGTTTCGAACTTGACCCCTGATCCTTGAACGTTCCCCTAGATTCCGTCTAGATACGGGCTTACTTTCTTTCTAGAGGGTGTGCCATATATTTACCTTACGTCCTCAGTCCTGGCCTGCTTATTTTCTTGAAACAGAATTGTAATGTTCTAATTTTCAGCCAGCTTCCTTACGTATGGTGTCAAAACACACAAGCAATAATCCATCTATGGCAAGAGGTAGGGGGATAGAATTTCATTAGGGCCAAACTGAGCACTCCAGCCTGGGAGGGCAGCCTTCACAAAGAAACGAAGCCATCTGGAAAAGGGTGCTTTTCAGTACACTTGTGGAGCCCTTTCAAACACAGGGACAACCCCAAGCATGACAGGGCCCCATTCCTTGAAGGCTTCCAAGACATCTCTTGGGACACGTTAGCATGTACCCCGTTGGCCCCCGTGACGCCTGAGCTATGGAAAGTGAGACTGATCTTAAAGAATGCTAGGGGCCTAGGAAAGGAGGCATCGATTCTTCTCTTCAATGTCCTCAAAGCATCGTTCTTGACTTTGGATTATGCTTAAGGCAGAAAGACAACGTAGGTCCGATAAGGCCCAAGTCCGGCCTCTTGTTTCCAGTCAAGCTGCAAGCTTGAATCAGCGTGGCCTCCCTATAGACTTGAGTAGATGACAATGTTCTCCTCTCAGTGCTTGTCCCTGTACTCCCACTTCTCCCCAAGTATTCCTTTCATTTCCCTTGAATCAGAGTCTGATTTATCTCTTCCAGCTTCTGTGCCCGCTTTCTGTTTGTCAAAGCTGTTTCTGGGTATCTCTCCCTTTAATAGCCTAGCGTAGGCCAATCCTCAGACTGGAACCATGCGGCCATCTTGGGGGACATGTTCAGCGTGATGTCATAAACAACCTCAAAATTCTAAGTTGTCCTGACAAGCTCCATGCACACAGAGTTTGAGAGCCATCTCGGACCAGTCTGACTCCTCACCCTTTCCAGGTGGGATCGTTGTCCTCTTTCTGGATTTCTTGTCGTTTTTCTAAGTTTCCCCTCGAACTTTGAAAGGCCTGCTACATTCTCTCTGGACACTGGTTTCTTTCCTGTAAGATGATTCTGGGTTGTATCTCTTATAGCAGGTGTAGATGGCCTAGTGGGTAGACCTTCCCCAGAGAAAGTCCTGGACTCCCTCTCAAGTTGAGTTTGCCTAGGCAATCCTCTGATGCACAGTGATCGTGTCACTCCTAGCACTGTGCGAATTCCATCTTCGCAGGTCACATGTTTTCCTTCCTTCTTCCTTTGGGGAAGTGTACCAGAAAATTCACAGATTGTAATATTCTCATGGTTCTTTTTCTGCTGCGTATCGATAACGCATCCTCACAATTGTTACTTATTGATGATCTCTGCCCACACGTACCATGAACTCTATATTTCCTAACGCTGCTAAGGTGATCTGCACCCGTGATGTGAAACAGTGAGGCCGGGCCGCCCAAGCAGAACGTGAGCTCGTACCCGCTCCACCACATGGCCGGCCCTGAATTGGACTTTTGGACCAACCTTTTCCCGAACTTGGGAAGACGTGGGCCTGTTTGGATTATTCGTGAAGGTGATTAGTAGTAACATCATGGACGGTAACCTTTTCCCTTGGTTCATGGGCTCAGGTCGGATCATGTTCCCTGGGTAGTATTCGTCTTCATCTATTTGGAATGGTCTACGTTTCTGTAGCATCAGTAAGAATTTTGAGGTGAATTTCCATCCTTGGAAGTTCAACTTCTCTAATCTCATTCAGCCCCCAAAGCTTTATGCCGTCATTCTGGACTCCTATTTGGATTTTGGATTTTAGGTGAATTTATTGCCATAACCCTGCATTAGAACATCCTGTATCTTTCAGATTTGCATCCTCCTCGATTTAGACTTCTGTGTAGGTTACAACATCTTCACCAGCGTAAGCCTAATCACAGGACCTCACCGCACACTTGTGCCTCATCATGTCTTTCACCTTCCCCCACCACCCGGCTTTGCCTCTGGGAACCCCCAATCAAATGTCCCGTGCCGCCTGTTCGTCAGTGCTTCTTTTTTCTTCTCCTTGTAGGTGAGATTCTACGGTATTTGACTTTCTCCCTGGGGCTTGTTTCACTTCCCCTAAAACCCTCACTGTCATTCTGGTGGTCACAAATGGCTGGATTGCATCCTTTGTTCTGGCTGAGTGGTATGCCATTGTGTGGCTATAGCCCATCTTCCTTCTGCATTCATCCCTTGCTGGGCACCAGGGCGGCTTCCAAGTCTTGAATAGTGGGAGTAAGGCTGTGGTGAACTCAGTGGTGCACATGTCTTTATGCAGTAGTTTCTCCGAGTTCTTTGGTTAAACACGCCGCAGAGGAATAGCTGGAATCATATGGGACATGGAATCCAAAACTTCTGAGGCAGTTCCACACCGCTTGGCGTAGTGGCTGCTCGGGTTTCCACTCCCACCAGCAGTGCAGGAGGCTTCCCTTCTCTCCACCTCCTCTCTGACACTTGATGTTTGCCGTCTGCTTCCTTATAGCCATCATGACCACAGTGAGCTGCTATGTCCTTGCAGTTTGGATTTGCATTGGCCTGAGACCTAATGATGGTGAACATGTGTTCAGGCACCTGTTGGCCCTCTTTCGATCTCCTAAGGAGAAATCCCTGTTTCCATCTTTTGCCCAGATTTTCATGGGCTTGTGGTGTCTCTTCTGGTGAAGACGTTTGAGTTGATTGCATCTTGGGGCTTTTCACCCCGTGTCCGACGTGTGCTTTGCAAACATCCTCTCCCAGTTGTTGTGCTGTCTTTGCATTGAGGCGATGGTTTCCTTGACTGGGCAGAAGCGTGTGCATTTGATGTGGTCCCGTTTGTTTCTTGTTTCCTCTGTTACCCTTGCCCAGTCAGACACGCCTCTTCCAAATAGGTGGCTCAGACAGATGGCAAAGAGCAGTCTGCCTAGGTCTTCTCCTACAAGTTTCACGGTTTCAAGTCTGCCATTCCAGGCTTTAATCCATTTCGAGGTGGTGTGTGTCTCATGTGTAACATCATGGTGTACTCTCGTTGCGTCCCATGCGGCTGTGCAGACTTCCCAGCACCGCTTCTTGTAGAGACTCTGCTTTCTCCACTGTCTCCTCTTGGCTCCCTGGTCGAAAATGGGCCGTCCATGTACGTTTAAGTTGGGCTCTGGGCTCTCGATTCTGTTGCATGGGTCTGTGTGACTGTTTTGAGGCCCAGACTGTGCCGTTTTGGTGCCTAGCCCTTCGTCCTCTATGTTGCAATGAGAAAGTGTGACACGTCCCGCTTTGTTCATTTTCCTGAGGATTCCTTGCCTATTCAGGGTCTCTTGTGTCTGGCTAGAAACTTTAGGATTCTCTCTTCTATCTCTGTGGCAAACATTGCTGCAAATTTGACTGGGTTTGTAAGGAATCGAGGGATTCCTTGCTCAGGTATGGAAGTTTCAAGTGTGTTCATTCTTCCATTCCCGGATCCTGGAATATCCTTCTTTTTCCCTGTGTCTTCTTGAATTTCTTTCCCCAAACGTTTGCTAGTTTTCGATTGACATAGCTTTCACCTGTTTGGCTAGGGTTCTTCATAGAGATCTTATTTTTGCACTGGCAAGCTGTTGTTTCTTCTTTGAGCTTCAGTTTTTCTATCCTTTGCAACTTTTCATTGGTTGGTTTCGGCAGAAGTGCATCGCTGAGCTCACATCTGCTGGCTATGCTCCTGTATTTGCTCGGAAGCGTGGCCCTGTCTAACATCCCTTCCCATTGGACTCTACACTACCTGTGACGCCTGCCCCAGAACGACCGAAGCAGTGGTGAGCAGGCTCACCCCCAGGATTCCACCCGGCCCACCCCTGGCCACCGACTCAGAAGGTGCGGTCCTCACTGCTGCACCACCGGCCGGCCCCTTTCATGTTCCACTGGCAACCTGCAGTTGAGTGCAATGGGACTTGAATGGGCTACTTGAGACCAGCTCTGGCACTGTGTAGATGAGGCCAGGTTGTTTTTCGGCTCTTCTGTGATGTCAGAGGATTTGTCATAATTGTGTATCTGCTGTCCCGGCTAGCTTCACGGACGCAGGGGTTTCCGAGCCCGCTTGGAGGAGTCTCATGACTCATCCTTCCCAGTTAGCCCAGGTTTGACCTTCGCTGTCATTTGTTCGCTTGTGAATTTCTCTGACTTTCAAACGGTAAGCCAGAGTGTGTCTAAAGACTGGCATCTTTCATTGTGGATTCTTCAGGTGTGGTTTCTGTTCGCCTTCCGTTTTCTGGGACCTTTTTTTCTTTTCCATAGTATACTCGTCATGGTCTTTCTCAGCTATCTCCCTTAGACATGCTTATCAGTCCGTTCTGCTTCACTCCAAGTGATTAATTTTGTATTTCTTTAATCACCGTATGTTCTCTAGGCTGAGGTGTGAGTCCTTTCGTGACTCTTGGTTGTTGTCTTTGAATTTGCAATGGGCACATGTAGGGGTCTTTGCTAGCCTAGCCTAGGTCAAACTAAGCACTGAGAACATGCGGTCATCTGGGTTGGTTTGCCATGCTGAGATCAGAAACTGCAAATTCGCGGGTGTCCTGCCAACCCCCTTCATGGACATAAGGTTTCCGAGACAAATTAGACAAATCTGATGAATTTCTCTCTCCAGGAAAGATATTTTTCTGTCTCTTTTCTGGTTTTGGGAAGTTTCGAACTTGACCCCTGATCCTTGAACGTTCCCCTAGATTCCGTCTAGATACGGGCTTACTTTCTTTCTAGAGGGTGTGCCATATATTTACCTTACGTCCTCAGTCCTGGCCTGCTTATTTTCTTGAAACAGAATTGTAATGTTCTAATTTTCAGCCAGCTTCCTTACGTATGGTGTCAAAACACACAAGCAATAATCCATCTATGGCAAGAGGTAGGGGGATAGAATTTCATTAGGGCCAAACTGAGCACTCCAGCCTGGGAGGGCAGCCTTCACAAAGAAACGAAGCCATCTGGAAAAGGGTGCTTTTCAGTACACTTGTGGAGCCCTTTCAAACACAGGGACAACCCCAAGCATGACAGGGCCCCATTCCTTGAAGGCTTCCAAGACATCTCTTGGGACACGTTAGCATGTACCCCGTTGACCCCCGTGACGCCTGAGCTATGGAAAGTGAGACTGATCTTAAAGAATGCTAGGGGCCTAGGAAAGGAGGCATCGATTCTTCTCTTCAATGTCCTCAAAGCATCGTTCTTGACTTTGGATTATGCTTAAGGCAGAAAGACAACGTAGGTCTGATAAGGCCCAAGTCCGGCCTCTTGTTTCCAGTCAAGCTGCAAGCTTGAATCAGCGTGGCCTCCCTATAGACTTGAGTAGATGACAGTGTTCTCCTCTCAGTGCTTGTCCCTGTACTCCCACTTTTCCCAAGTATTCCTTTCATTTCCCTTGAATCAGAGTCTGATTTATCTCTTCCAGTTTCTGTGCCCGCTTTCTGTTTGTCAAAGCTGTTTCTGGGTATCTCTCCCTTTAATGGCCTAGCGTAGGCCAATCCTCAGACTGGAACCATGCGGCCATCTTGGGGGACATGTTCAGCGTGATGTCATAAACAACCTCAAAATTCTAAGTTGTCCTGACAATCTCCATGCACACAGAGTTTGAGAGCCATCTCGGACCAGTCTGACTCCTCACCCTTTCCAGGTGGGATCGTTGTCCTTTTTCTGGATTTCTTGTCGTTTTTCTAAGTTTCCCCTCGAACTTTGAAAGGCCTGCTACATTCTCTCTGGACACTGGTTTCTTTCCTGTAAGATGATTCTGGGTTGTATCTCTTATAGCAGGTGTAGATGGCCTAGTGGGTAGACCTTCCCCAGAGAAAGTCCTGGACTCCCTCTCAAGTTGAGTTTGCCTAGGCAATCCTCTGATGCACAGTGATCGTGTCACTCCTAGCACTGTGCGAATTCCATCTTCGCAGGTCACATGTTTTCCTTCCTTCTTCCTTTGGGGAAGTGTACCAGAAAATTCACAGATTGTAATGCTCTCATGGTTCTTTTTCTGCTGCGTATCGATAACACATCCTCACAATTGTTACTTATTGATGATCTCTGCCCGCACGTACCATGAACTCTATATTTCCTAACGCTGCTAACGTGATCTGCACCCGTGATGTGAAACAGTGAGGCCGGGCCGCCCAAGCAGAACGTGAGCTCGTACCCGCTCCACCACATGGCCGGCCCTGAATTGGACTTTTGGACCAACCTTTTCCCGAACTTGGGAAGACGTGGGCCTGTTTGGATTATTCGTGAAGGTGATTAGTAGTAACATCATGGACGGTAACCTTTTCCCTTGGTTCATGGGCTCAGTTCGGATCATGTTCCCTGGGTAGTATTCCTCTTCATCTATTTGGAATGGTCTAGGTTTCTGTAGCATCAGTAAGAATTTTGAGGTGAATTTCCATCCTTGGAAGTTCAACTTCTCTAATCTCATTCAGCCCCCAAAGCTTTATGCCGTCATTCTGGACTCCTATTTGGATTTTGGATTTTAGGTGAATTTATTGCCATAACCCTGCATTAGAACATCCTGTATCTTTCAGATTTGCATCCTCCTCGATTTAGACTTCTGTGTAGGTTACAACATCTTCACCAGCGTAAGCCTAATCACAGGACCTCACCGCACACTTGTGCCTCATCATGTCTTTCACCTTCCCCCACCACCCGGCTTTGCCTCTGGGAACCCCCAATCAAATGTCCCGTGCCGCCTGTTCGTCAGTGCTTCTTTTTTCTTCTCCTTGTAGGTGAGATTCTACGGTATTTGACTTTCTCCCTGGGGCTTGTTTCACTTCCCCTAAAACCCTCACTGTCATTCTGGTGGTCACAAATGGCTGGATTGCATCCTTTGTTCTGGCTGAGTGGTATGCCATTGTGTGGCTATAGCCCATCTTCCTTCTGCATTCATCCCTTGCTGGGCACCAGGGCGGCTTCCAAGTCTTGAATAGTGGGAGTAAGGCTGTGGTGAACTCAGTGGTGCACATGTCTTTATGCAGTAGTTTCTCCGAGTTCTTTGGTTAAACACGCCGCAGAGGAATAGCTGGAATCATATGGGACATGGAATCCAAAACTTCTGAGGCAGTTCCACACCGCTTGGCGTAGTGGCTGCTCGGGTTTCCACTCCCACCAGCAGTGCAGGAGGCTTCCCTTCTCTCCACCTCCTCTCTGACACTTGATGTTTGCCGTCTGCTTCCTTATAGCCATCATGACCACAGTGAGCTGCTATGTCCTTGCAGTTTGGATTTGCATTGGCCTGAGACCTAATGATGGTGAACATGTGTTCAGGCACCTGTTGGCCCTCTTTCGATCTCCTAAGGAGAAATCCCTGTTTCCATCTTTTGCCCAGATTTTCATGGGCTTGTGGTGTCTCTTCTGGTGAAGACGTTTGAGTTGATTGCATCTTGGGGCTTTTCACCCCGTGTCCGACGTGTGCTTTGCAAACATCCTCTCCCAGTTGTTGTGCTGTCTTTGCATTGAGGCGATGGTTTCCTTGACTGGGCAGAAGCGTGTGCATTTGATGTGGTCCCGTTTGTTTCTTGTTTCCTCTGTTACCCTTGCCCAGTCAGACACGCCTCTTCCAAATAGGTGGCTCAGACAGATGGCAAAGAGCAGTCTGCCTAGGTCTTCTCCTACAAGTTTCACGGTTTCAAGTCTGCCATTCCAGGCTTTAATCCATTTCGAGGTGGTGTGTGTCTCATGTGTAACATCATGGTGTACTCTCGTTGCGTCCCATGCGGCTGTGCAGACTTCCCAGCACCGCTTCTTGTAGAGACTCTGCTTTCTCCACTGTCTCCTCTTGGCTCCCTGGTCGAAAATGGGCCGTCCATGTACGTTTAAGTTGGGCTCTGGGCTCTCGATTCTGTTGCATGGGTCTGTGTGACTGTTTTGAGGCCCAGACTGTGCCGTTTTGGTGCCTAGCCCTTCGTCCTCTATGTTGCAATGAGAAAGTGTGACACGTCCCGCTTTGTTCATTTTCCTGAGGATTCCTTGCCTATTCAGGGTCTCTTGTGTCTGGCTAGAAACTTTAGGATTCTCTCTTCTATCTCTGTGGCAAACATTGCTGCAAATTTGACTGGGTTTGTAAGGAATCGAGGGATTCCTTGCTCAGGTATGGAAGTTTCAAGTGTGTTCATTCTTCCATTCCCTGATCCTGGAATATCCTTCTTTTTCCCTGTGTCTTCTTGAATTTCTTTCCCCAAACGTTTGCTAGTTTTCGATTGACATAGCTTTCACCTGTTTGGCTAGGGTTCTTCATAGAGATCTTATTTTTGCACTGGCAAGCTGTTGTTTCTTCTTTGAGCTTCAGTTTTTCTATCCTTTGCAACTTTTCATTGGTTGGTTTCGGCAGAAGTGCATCGCTGAGCTCACATCTGCTGGCTATGCTCCTGTATTTGCTCAGAAGTGTGGCCCTGTCTAACATCCCTTCCCATTGGACTCTACACTACCTGTGACGCCTGCCCCAGAACGACCGAAGCAGTGGTGAGCAGGCTGCCCCCCAGGATTCCACCCGGCCCACCCCTGGCCACCGACTCAGAAGGTGCGGTCCTCACTGCTGCACCACCGGCCGGCCCCTTTCATGTTCCACTGGCAACCTGCAGTTGAGTGCAATGGGACTTGAATGGGCTACTTGCGACCAGCTCTGGCACTGTGTAGATGAGGCCAGGTTGTTTTTCGGCTCTTCTGTGATGTCAGAGGATTTGTCATAATTGTGTATCTGCTGTCCCGGCTAGCTTCACGGACGCAGGGGTTTCCGAGCCCGCTTGGAGGAGTCTCATGACTCATCCTTCCCAGTTAGCCCAGGTTTGACCTTCGCTGTCATTTGTTCGCTTGTGAATTTCTCTGACTTTCAAACGGTAAGCCAGAGTGTGTCTAAAGACTGGCATCTTTCATTGTGGATTATTCAGGTGTGGTTTCTGTTCGCCTTCCGTTTTCTGGGACCTTTTTTTCTTTTCCATAGTATACTCGTCATGGTCTTTCTCAGCTATCTCCCTTAGACATGCTTATCAGTCCGTTCTGCTTCACTCCAAGTGATTAATTTTGTATTTCTTTAATCACCGTATGTTCTCTAGGCTGAGGTGTGAGTCCTTTCGTGACTCTTGGTTGTTGTCTTTGAATTTGCAATGGGCACATGTAGGGATCTTTGCTAGCCTAGCCTAGGTCAAACTAAGCACTGAGAACATGCGGTCATCTGGGTTGGTTTGCCATGCTGAGATCAGAAACTGCAAATTCGCGGGTGTCCTGCCAACCCCCTTCATGGACATAAGGTTTCCGAGACAAATTAGACAAATCTGATGAATTTCTCTCTCCAGGAAAGATATTTTTCTGTCTCTTTTCTGGTTTTGGGAAGTTTCGAACTTGACCCCTGATCCTTGAACGTTCCCCTAGATTCCGTCTAGATACGGGCTTACTTTCTTTCTAGAGGGTGTGCCATATATTTACCTTACGTCCTCAGTCCTGGCCTGCTTATTTTCTTGAAACAGAATTGTAATGTTCTAATTTTCAGCCAGCTTCCTTACGTATGGTGTCAAAACACACAAGCAATAATCCATCTATGGCAAGAGGTAGGGGGATAGAATTTCATTAGGGCCAAACTGAGCACTCCAGCCTGGGAGGGCAGCCTTCACAAAGAAACGAAGCCATCTGGAAAAGGGTGCTTTTCAGTACACTTGTGGAGCCCTTTCAAACACAGGGACAACCCCAAGCATGACAGGGCCCCATTCCTTGAAGGCTTCCAAGACATCTCTTGGGACACGTTAGCATGTACCCCGTTGGCCCCCGTGACGCCTGAGCTATGGAAAGTGAGACTGATCTTAAAGAATGCTAGGGGCCTAGGAAAGGAGGCATCGATTCTTCTCTTCAATGTCCTCAAAGCATCGTTCTTGACTTTGGATTATGCTTAAGGCAGAAAGACAACGTAGGTCTGATAAGGCCCAAGTCCGGCCTCTTGTTTCCAGTCAAGCTGCAAGCTTGAATCAGCGTGGCCTCCCTATAGACTTGAGTAGATGACAGTGTTCTCCTCTCAGTGCTTGTCCCTGTACTCTCACTTCTCCCCAAGTATTCCTTTCATTTCCCTTGAATCAGAGTCTGATTTATCTCTTCCAGCTTCTGTGCCCGCTTTCTGTTTGTCAAAGCTGTTTCTGGGTATCTCTCCCTTTAATAGCCTAGCGTAGGCCAATCCTCAGACTGGAACCATGCGGCCATCTTGGGGGACATGTTCAGCGTGATGTCATAAACAACCTCAAAATTCTAAGTTGTCCTGACAATCTCCATGCACACAGAGTTTGAGAGCCATCTCGGACCAGTCTGACTCCTCACCCTTTCCAGGTGGGATCGTTGTCCTTTTTCTGGATTTCTTGTCGTTTTTCTAAGTTTCCCCTCGAACTTTGAAAGGCCTGCTACATTCTCTCTGGACACTGGTTTCTGTCCTGTAAGATGATTCTGGGTTGTATCTCTTATAGCAGGTGTAGATGGCCTAGTGGGTAGACCTTCCCCAGAGAAAGTCCTGGACTCCCTCTCAAGTTGAGTTTGCCTAGGCAATCCTCTGATGCACAGTGATCGTGTCACTCCTAGCACTGTGCGAATTCCATCTTCGCAGGTCACATGTTTTCCTTCCTTCTTCCTTTGGGGAAGTGTACCAGAAAATTCACAGATTGTAATGCTCTCATGGTTCTTTTTCTGCTGCGTATCGATAACGCATCCTCACAATTGTTACTTATTGATGATCTCTGCCCGCACGTACCATGAACTCTATATTTCCTAACGCTGCTAACGTGATCTGCACCCGTGATGTGAAACAGTGAGGCCGGGCCGCCCAAGCAGAACGTGAGCTCGTACCCGCTCCACCACATGGCCGGCCCTGAATTGGACTTTTGGACCAACCTTTTCCCGAACTTGGGAAGACGTGGGCCTGTTTGGATTATTCGTGAAGGTGATTAGTAGTAACATCATGGACGGTAACCTTTTCCCTTGGTTCATGGGCTTAGTTCGGATCATGTTCCCTGGGTAGTATTCCTCTTCATCTATTTGGAATGGTCTACGTTTCTGTAGCATCAGTAAGAATTTTGAGGTGAATTTCCATCCTTGGAAGTTCAACTTCTCTAATCTCATTCAGCCCCCAAAGCTTTATGCCGTCATTCTGGACTCCTATTTGGATTTTGGATTTTAGGTGAATTTATTGCCATAACCCTGCATTAGAACATCCTGTATCTTTCAGATTTGCATCCTCCTCGATTTAGACTTCTGTGTAGGTTACAACATCTTCACCAGCGTAAGCCTAATCACAGGACCTCACCGCACACTTGTGCCTCATCATGTCTTTCACCTTCCCCCACCACCCGGCTTTGCCTCTGGGAACCCCCAATCAAATGTCCCGTGCCGCCTGTTCGTCAGTGCTTCTTTTTTCTTCTCCTTGTAGGTGAGATTCTACGGTATTTGACTTTCTCCCTGGGGCTTGTTTCACTTCCCCTAAAACCCTCACTGTCATTCTGGTGGTCACAAATGGCTGGATTGCATCCTTTGTTCTGGCTGAGTGGTATGCCATTGTGTGGCTATAGCCCATCTTCCTTCTGCATTCATCCCTTGCTGGGCACCAGGGCGGCTTCCAAGTCTTGAATAGTGGGAGTAAGGCTGTGGTGAACTCAGTGGTGCACATGTCTTTATGCAGTAGTTTCTCCGAGTTCTTTGGTTAAACACGCCGCAGAGGAATAGCTGGAATCATATGGGACATGGAATCCAAAACTTCTGAGGCAGTTCCACACCGCTTGGCGTAGTGGCTGCTCGGGTTTCCACTCCCACCAGCAGTGCAGGAGGCTTCCCTTCTCTCCACCTCCTCTCTGACACTTGTTGTTTGCCGTCTGCTTCCTTATAGCCATCATGACCACAGTGAGCTGCTATGTCCTTGCAGTTTGGATTTGCATTGGCCTGAGACCTAATGATGGTGAACATGTGTTCAGGCACCTGTTGGCCCTCTTTCGATCTCCTAAGGAGAAATCCCTGTTTCCATCTTTTGCCCAGATTTTCATGGGCTTGTGGTGTCTCTTCTGGTGAAGACGTTTGAGTTGATTGCATCTTGGGGCTTTTCACCCCGTGTCCGACGTGTGCTTTGCAAACATCCTCTCCCAGTTGTTGTGCTGTCTTTGCATTGAGGCGATGGTTTCCTTGACTGGGCAGAAGCGTGTGCATTTGATGTGGTCCCGTTTGTTTCTTGTTTCCTCTGTTACCCTTGCCCAGTCAGACACGCCTCTTCCAAATAGGTGGCTCAGACAGATGGCAAAGAGCAGTCTGCCTAGGTCTTCTCCTACAAGTTTCACGGTTTCAAGTCTGCCATTCCAGGCTTTAATCCATTTCGAGGTGGTGTGTGTCTCATGTGTAACATCATGGTGTACTCTCGTTGCGTCCCATGCGGCTGTGCAGACTTCCCAGCACCGCTTCTTGTAGAGACTCTGCTTTCTCCACTGTCTCCTCTTGGCTCCCTGGTCGAAAATGGGCCGTCCATGTACGTTTAAGTTGGGCTCTGGGCTCTCGATTCTGTTGCATGGGTCTGTGTGACTGTTTTGAGGCCCAGACTGTGCCGTTTTGGTGCCTAGCCCTTCGTCCTCTATGTTGCAATGAGAAAGTGTGACACGTCCCGCTTTGTTCATTTTCCTGAGGATTCCTTGCCTATTCAGGGTCTCTTGTGTCTGGCTAGAAACTTTAGGATTCTCTCTTCTATCTCTGTGGCAAACATTGCTGCAAATTTGACTGGGTTTGTAAGGAATCGAGGGATTCCTTGCTCAGGTATGGAAGTTTCAAGTGTGTTCATTCTTCCATTCCCGGATCCTGGAATATCCTTCTTTTTCCCTGTGTCTTCTTGAATTTCTTTCCCCAAACGTTTGCTAGTTTTCGATTGACATAGCTTTCACCTGTTTGGCTAGGGTTCTTCATAGAGATCTTATTTTTGCACTGGCAAGCTGTTGTTTCTTCTTTGAGCTTCAGTTTTTCTATCCTTTGCAACTTTTCATTGGTTGGTTTCGGCAGAAGTGCATCGCTGAGCTCACATCTGCTGGCTATGCTCCTGTATTTGCTCGGAAGTGTGGCCCTGTCTAACATCCCTTCCCATTGGACTCTACACTACCTGTGACGCCTGCCCCAGAACGACCGAAGCAGTGGTGAGCAGGCTCACCCCCAGGATTCCACCCGGCCCACCCCTGGCCACCGACTCAGAAGGTGCGGTCCTCACTGCTGCACCACCGGCCGGCCCCTTTCATGTTCCACTGGCAACCTGCAGTTGAGTGCAATGGGACTTGAATGGGCTACTTGAGACCAGCTCTGGCACTGTGTAGATGAGGCCAGGTTGTTTTTCGGCTCTTCTGTGATGTCAGAGGATTTGTCATAATTGTGTATCTGCTGTCCCGGCTAGCTTCACGGACGCAGGGGTTTCCGAGCCCGCTTGGAGGAGTCTCATGACTCATCCTTCCCAGTTAGCCCAGGTTTGACCTTCGCTGTCATTTGTTCGCTTGTGAATTTCTCTGACTTTCAAACGGTAAGCCAGAGTGTGTCTAAAGACTGACATCTTTCATTGTGGATTCTTCAGGTGTGGTTTCTGTTCGCCTTCCGTTTTCTGGGACCTTTTTTTCTTTTCCATAGTATACTCGTCATGGTCTTTCTCAGCTATCTCCCTTAGACATGCTTATCAGTCCGTTCTGCTTCACTCCAAGTGATTAATTTTGTATTTCTTTAATCACCGTATGTTCTCTAGGCTGAGGTGTGAGTCCTTTCGTGACTCTTGGTTGTTGTCTTTGAATTTGCAATGGGCACATGTAGGGATCTTTGCTAGCCTAGCCTAGGTCAAACTAAGCACTGAGAACATGCGGTCATCTGGGTTGGTTTGCCATGCTGAGATCAGAAACTGCAAATTCGCGGGTGTCCTGCCAACCCCCTTCATGGACATAAGGTTTCCGAGACAAATTAGACAAATCTGATGAATTTCTCTCTCCAGGAAAGATATTTTTCTGTCTCTTTTCTGGTTTTGGGAAGTTTCGAACTTGACCCCTGATCCTTGAACGTTCCCCTAGATTCCGTCTAGATACGGGCTTACTTTCTTTCTAGAGGGTGTGCCATATATTTACCTTACGTCCTCAGTCCTGGCCTGCTTATTTTCTTGAAACAGAATTGTAATGTTCTAATTTTCAGCCAGCTTCCTTACGTATGGTGTCAAAACACACAAGCAATAATCCATCTATGGCAAGAGGTAGGGGGATAGAATTTCATTAGGGCCAAACTGAGCACTCCAGCCTGGGAGGGCAGCCTTCACAAAGAAACGAAGCCATCTGGAAAAGGGTGCTTTTCAGTACACTTGTGGAGCCCTTTCAAACACAGGGACAACCCCAAGCATGACAGGGCCCCATTCCTTGAAGGCTTCCAAGACATCTCTTGGGACACGTTAGCATGTACCCCGTTGACCCCCGTGACGCCTGAGCTATGGAAAGTGAGACTGATCTTAAAGAATGCTAGGGGCCTAGGAAAGGAGGCATCGATTCTTCTCTTCAATGTCCTCAAAGCATCGTTCTTGACTTTGGATTATGCTTAAGGCAGAAAGACAACGTAGGTCTGATAAGGCCCAAGTCCGGCCTCTTGTTTCCAGTCAAGCTGCAAGCTTGAATCAGCGTGGCCTCCCTATAGACTTGAGTAGATGACAATGTTCTCCTCTCAGTGCTTGTCCCTGTACTCCCACTTCTCCCCAAGTATTCCTTTCATTTCCCTTGAATCAGAGTCTGATTTATCTCTTCCAGTTTCTGTGCCCGCTTTCTGTTTGTCAAAGCTGTTTCTGGGTATCTCTCCCTTTAATGGCCTAGCGTAGGCCAATCCTCAGACTGGAACCATGCGGCCATCTTGGGGGACATGTTCAGCGTGATGTCATAAACAACCTCAAAATTCTAAGTTGTCCTGACAATCTCCATGCACACAGAGTTTGAGAGCCATCTCGGACCAGTCTGACTCCTCACCCTTTCCAGGTGGGATCGTTGTCCTTTTTCTGGATTTCTTGTCGTTTTTCTAAGTTTCCCCTCGAACTTTGAAAGGCCTGCTACATTCTCTCTGGACACTGGTTTCTTTCCTGTAAGATGATTCTGGGTTGTATCTCTTATAGCAGGTGTAGATGGCCTAGTGGGTAGACCTTCCCCAGAGAAAGTCCTGGACTCCCTCTCAAGTTGAGTTTGCCTAGGCAATCCTCTGATGCACAGTGATCGTGTCACTCCTAGCACTGTGCGAATTCCATCTTCGCAGGTCACATGTTTTCCTTCCTTCTTCCTTTGGGGAAGTGTACCAGAAAATTCACAGATTGTAATGCTCTCATGGTTCTTTTTCTGCTGCGTATCGATAACGCATCCTCACAATTGTTACTTATTGATGATCTCTGCCCGCACGTACCATGAACTCTATATTTCCTAACGCTGCTAACGTGATCTGCACCCGTGATGTGAAACAGTGAGGCCGGGCCGCCCAAGCAGAACGTGAGCTCGTACCCGCTCCACCACATGGCCGGCCCTGAATTGGACTTTTGGACCAACCTTTTCCCGAACTTGGGAAGACGTGGGCCTGTTTGGATTATTCGTGAAGGTGATTAGTAGTAACATCATGGACGGTAACCTTTTCCCTTGGTTCATGGGCTTAGTTCGGATCATGTTCCCTGGGTAGTATTCCTCTTCATCTATTTGGAATGGTCTACGTTTCTGTAGCATCAGTAAGAATTTTGAGGTGAATTTCCATCCTTGGAAGTTCAACTTCTCTAATCTCATTCAGCCCCCAAAGCTTTATGCCGTCATTCTGGACTCCTATTTGGATTTTGGATTTTAGGTGAATTTATTGCCATAACCCTGCATTAGAACATCCTGTATCTTTCAGATTTGCATCCTCCTCGATTTAGACTTCTGTGTAGGTTACAACATCTTCACCAGCGTAAGCCTAATCACAGGACCTCACCGCACACTTGTGCCTCATCATGTCTTTCACCTTCCCCCACCACCCGGCTTTGCCTCTGGGAACCCCCAATCAAATGTCCCGTGCCGCCTGTTCGTCAGTGCTTCTTTTTTCTTCTCCTTGTAGGTGAGATTCTACGGTATTTGACTTTCTCCCTGGGGCTTGTTTCACTTCCCCTAAAACCCTCACTGTCATTCTGGTGGTCACAAATGGCTGGATTGCATCCTTTGTTCTGGCTGAGTGGTATGCCATTGTGTGGCTATAGCCCATCTTCCTTCTGCATTCATCCCTTGCTGGGCACCAGGGCGGCTTCCAAGTCTTGAATAGTGGGAGTAAGGCTGTGGTGAACTCAGTGGTGCACATGTCTTTATGCAGTAGTTTCTCCGAGTTCTTTGGTTAAACACGCCGCAGAGGAATAGCTGGAATCATATGGGACATGGAATCCAAAACTTCTGAGGCAGTTCCACACCGCTTGGCGTAGTGGCTGCTCGGGTTTCCACTCCCACCAGCAGTGCAGGAGGCTTCCCTTCTCTCCACCTCCTCTCTGACACTTGTTGTTTGCCGTCTGCTTCCTTATAGCCATCATGACCACAGTGAGCTGCTATGTCCTTGCAGTTTGGATTTGCATTGGCCTGAGACCTAATGATGGTGAACATGTGTTCAGGCACCTGTTGGCCCTCTTTCGATCTCCTAAGGAGAAATCCCTGTTTCCATCTTTTGCCCAGATTTTCATGGGCTTGTGGTGTCTCTTCTGGTGAAGACGTTTGAGTTGATTGCATCTTGGGGCTTTTCACCCCGTGTCCGACGTGTGCTTTGCAAACATCCTCTCCCAGTTGTTGTGCTGTCTTTGCATTGAGGCGATGGTTTCCTTGACTGGGCAGAAGCGTGTGCATTTGATGTGGTCCCGTTTGTTTCTTGTTTCCTCTGTTACCCTTGCCCAGTCAGACACGCCTCTTCCAAATAGGTGGCTCAGACAGATGGCAAAGAGCAGTCTGCCTAGGTCTTCTCCTACAAGTTTCACGGTTTCAAGTCTGCCATTCCAGGCTTTAATCCATTTCGAGGTGGTGTGTGTCTCATGTGTAACATCATGGTGTACTCTCGTTGCGTCCCATGCGGCTGTGCAGACTTCCCAGCACCGCTTCTTGTAGAGACTCTGCTTTCTCCACTGTCTCCTCTTGGCTCCCTGGTCGAAAATGGGCCGTCCATGTACGTTTAAGTTGGGCTCTGGGCTCTCGATTCTGTTGCATGGGTCTGTGTGACTGTTTTGAGGCCCAGACTGTGCCGTTTTGGTGCCTAGCCCTTCGTCCTCTATGTTGCAATGAGAAAGTGTGACACGTCCCGCTTTGTTCATTTTCCTGAGGATTCCTTGCCTATTCAGGGTCTCTTGTGTCTGGCTAGAAACTTTAGGATTCTCTCTTCTATCTCTGTGGCAAACATTGCTGCAAATTTGACTGGGTTTGTAAGGAATCGAGGGATTCCTTGCTCAGGTATGGAAGTTTCAAGTGTGTTCATTCTTCCATTCCCGGATCCTGGAATATCCTTCTTTTTCCCTGTGTCTTCTTGAATTTCTTTCCCCAAACGTTTGCTAGTTTTCGATTGACATAGCTTTCACCTGTTTGGCTAGGGTTCTTCATAGAGATCTTATTTTTGCACTGGCAAGCTGTTGTTTCTTCTTTGAGCTTCAGTTTTTCTATCCTTTGCAACTTTTCATTGGTTGGTTTCGGCAGAAGTGCATCGCTGAGCTCACATCTGCTGGCTATGCTCCTGTATTTGCTCGGAAGTGTGGCCCTGTCTAACATCCCTTCCCATTGGACTCTACACTACCTGTGACGCCTGCCCCAGAACGACCGAAGCAGTGGTGAGCAGGCTCACCCCCAGGATTCCACCCGGCCCACCCCTGGCCACCGACTCAGAAGGTGCGGTCCTCACTGCTGCACCACCGGCCGGCCCCTTTCATGTTCCACTGGCAACCTGCAGTTGAGTGCAATGGGACTTGAATGGGCTACTTGAGACCAGCTCTGGCACTGTGTAGATGAGGCCAGGTTGTTTTTCGGCTCTTCTGTGATGTCAGAGGATTTGTCATAATTGTGTATCTGCTGTCCCGGCTAGCTTCACGGACGCAGGGGTTTCCGAGCCCGCTTGGAGGAGTCTCATGACTCATCCTTCCCAGTTAGCCCAGGTTTGACCTTCGCTGTCATTTGTTCGCTTGTGAATTTCTCTGACTTTCAAACGGTAAGCCAGAGTGTGTCTAAAGACTGACATCTTTCATTGTGGATTCTTCAGGTGTGGTTTCTGTTCGCCTTCCGTTTTCTGGGACCTTTTTTTCTTTTCCATAGTATACTCGTCATGGTCTTTCTCAGCTATCTCCCTTAGACATGCTTATCAGTCCGTTCTGCTTCACTCCAAGTGATTAATTTTGTATTTCTTTAATCACCGTATGTTCTCTAGGCTGAGGTGTGAGTCCTTTCGTGACTCTTGGTTGTTGTCTTTGAATTTGCAATGGGCACATGTAGGGATCTTTGCTAGCCTAGCCTAGGTCAAACTAAGCACTGAGAACATGCGGTCATCTGGGTTGGTTTGCCATGCTGAGATCAGAAACTGCAAATTCGCGGGTGTCCTGCCAACCCCCTTCATGGACATAAGGTTTCCGAGACAAATTAGACAAATCTGATGAATTTCTCTCTCCAGGAAAGATATTTTTCTGTCTCTTTTCTGGTTTTGGGAAGTTTCGAACTTGACCCCTGATCCTTGAACGTTCCCCTAGATTCCGTCTAGATACGGGCTTACTTTCTTTCTAGAGGGTGTGCCATATATTTACCTTACGTCCTCAGTCCTGGCCTGCTTATTTTCTTGAAACAGAATTGTAATGTTCTAATTTTCAGCCAGCTTCCTTACGTATGGTGTCAAAACACACAAGCAATAATCCATCTATGGCAAGAGGTAGGGGGATAGAATTTCATTAGGGCCAAACTGAGCACTCCAGCCTGGGAGGGCAGCCTTCACAAAGAAACGAAGCCATCTGGAAAAGGGTGCTTTTCAGTACACTTGTGGAGCCCTTTCAAACACAGGGACAACCCCAAGCATGACAGGGCCCCATTCCTTGAAGGCTTCCAAGACATCTCTTGGGACACGTTAGCATGTACCCCGTTGACCCCCGTGACGCCTGAGCTATGGAAAGTGAGACTGATCTTAAAGAATGCTAGGGGCCTAGGAAAGGAGGCATCGATTCTTCTCTTCAATGTCCTCAAAGCATCGTTCTTGACTTTGGATTATGCTTAAGGCAGAAAGACAACGTAGGTCTGATAAGGCCCAAGTCCGGCCTCTTGTTTCCAGTCAAGCTGCAAGCTTGAATCAGCGTGGCCTCCCTATAGACTTGAGTAGATGACAATGTTCTCCTCTCAGTGCTTGTCCCTGTACTCCCACTTCTCCCCAAGTATTCCTTTCATTTCCCTTGAATCAGAGTCTGATTTATCTCTTCCAGTTTCTGTGCCCGCTTTCTGTTTGTCAAAGCTGTTTCTGGGTATCTCTCCCTTTAATGGCCTAGCGTAGGCCAATCCTCAGACTGGAACCATGCGGCCATCTTGGGGGACATGTTCAGCATGATGTCATAAACAACCTCAAAATTCTAAGTTGTCCTGACAATCTCCATGCACACAGAGTTTGAGAGCCATCTCGGACCAGTCTGACTCCTCACCCTTTCCAGGTGGGATCGTTGTCCTTTTTCTGGATTTCTTGTCGTTTTTCTAAGTTTCCCCTCGAACTTTGAAAGGCCTGCTACATTCTCTCTGGACACTGGTTTCTTTCCTGTAAGATGATTCTGGGTTGTATCTCTTATAGCAGGTGTAGATGGCCTAGTGGGTAGACCTTCCCCAGAGAAAGTCCTGGACTCCCTCTCAAGTTGAGTTTGCCTAGGCAATCCTCTGATGCACAGTGATCGTGTCACTCCTAGCACTGTGCGAATTCCATCTTCGCAGGTCACATGTTTTCCTTCCTTCTTCCTTTGGGGAAGTGTACCAGAAAATTCACAGATTGTAATGCTCTCATGGTTCTTTTTCTGCTGCGTATCGATAACACATCCTCACAATTGTTACTTATTGATGATCTCTGCCCGCACGTACCATGAACTCTATATTTCCTAACGCTGCTAACGTGATCTGCACCCGTGATGTGAAACAGTGAGGCCGGGCCGCCCAAGCAGAACGTGAGCTCGTACCCGCTCCACCACATGGCCGGCCCTGAATTGGACTTTTGGACCAACCTTTTCCCGAACTTGGGAAGACGTGGGCCTGTTTGGATTATTCGTGAAGGTGATTAGTAGTAACATCATGGACGGTAACCTTTTCCCTTGGTTCATGGGCTTAGTTCGGATCATGTTCCCTGGGTAGTATTCCTCTTCATCTATTTGGAATGGTCTACGTTTCTGTAGCATCAGTAAGAATTTTGAGGTGAATTTCCATCCTTGGAAGTTCAACTTCTCTAATCTCATTCAGCCCCCAAAGCTTTATGCCGTCATTCTGGACTCCTATTTGGATTTTGGATTTTAGGTGAATTTATTGCCATAACCCTGCATTAGAACATCCTGTATCTTTCAGATTTGCATCCTCCTCGATTTAGACTTCTGTGTAGGTTACAACATCTTCACCAGCGTAAGCCTAATCACAGGACCTCACCGCACACTTGTGCCTCATCATGTCTTTCACCTTCCCCCACCACCCGGCTTTGCCTCTGGGAACCCCCAATCAAATGTCCCGTGCCGCCTGTTCGTCAGTGCTTCTTTTTTCTTCTCCTTGTAGGTGAGATTCTACGGTATTTGACTTTCTCCCTGGGGCTTGTTTCACTTCCCCTAAAACCCTCACTGTCATTCTGGTGGTCACAAATGGCTGGATTGCATCCTTTGTTCTGGCTGAGTGGTATGCCATTGTGTGGCTATAGCCCATCTTCCTTCTGCATTCATCCCTTGCTGGGCACCAGGGCGGCTTCCAAGTCTTGAATAGTGGGAGTAAGGCTGTGGTGAACTCAGTGGTGCACATGTCTTTATGCAGTAGTTTCTCCGAGTTCTTTGGTTAAACACGCCGCAGAGGAATAGCTGGAATCATATGGGACATGGAATCCAAAACTTCTGAGGCAGTTCCACACCGCTTGGCGTAGTGGCTGCTCGGGTTTCCACTCCCACCAGCAGTGCAGGAGGCTTCCCTTCTCTCCACCTCCTCTCTGACACTTGTTGTTTGCCGTCTGCTTCCTTATAGCCATCATGACCACAGTGAGCTGCTATGTCCTTGCAGTTTGGATTTGCATTGGCCTGAGACCTAATGATGGTGAACATGTGTTCAGGCACCTGTTGGCCCTCTTTCGATCTCCTAAGGAGAAATCCCTGTTTCCATCTTTTGCCCAGATTTTCATGGGCTTGTGGTGTCTCTTCTGGTGAAGACGTTTGAGTTGATTGCATCTTGGGGCTTTTCACCCCGTGTCCGACGTGTGCTTTGCAAACATCCTCTCCCAGTTGTTGTGCTGTCTTTGCATTGAGGCGATGGTTTCCTTGACTGGGCAGAAGCGTGTGCATTTGATGTGGTCCCGTTTGTTTCTTGTTTCCTCTGTTACCCTTGCCCAGTCAGACACGCCTCTTCCAAATAGGTGGCTCAGAGAGATGGCAAAGAGCAGTCTGCCTAGGTCTTCTCCTACAAGTTTCACGGTTTCAAGTCTGCCATTCCAGGCTTTAATCCATTTCGAGGTGGTGTGTGTCTCATGTGTAACATCATGGTGTACTCTCGTTGCGTCCCATGCGGCTGTGCAGACTTCCCAGCACCGCTTCTTGTAGAGACTCTGCTTTCTCCACTGTCTCCTCTTGGCTCCCTGGTCGAAAATGGGCCGTCCATGTACGTTTAAGTTGGGCTCTGGGCTCTCGATTCTGTTGCATGGGTCTGTGTGACTGTTTTGAGGCCCAGACTGTGCCGTTTTGGTGCCTAGCCCTTCGTCCTCTATGTTGCAATGAGAAAGTGTGACACGTCCCGCTTTGTTCATTTTCCTGAGGATTCCTTGCCTATTCAGGGTCTCTTGTGTCTGGCTAGAAACTTTAGGATTCTCTCTTCTATCTCTGTGGCAAACATTGCTGCAAATTTGACTGGGTTTGTAAGGAATCGAGGGATTCCTTGCTCAGGTATGGAAGTTTCAAGTGTGTTCATTCTTCCATTCCCGGATCCTGGAATATCCTTCTTTTTCCCTGTGTCTTCTTGAATTTCTTTCCCCAAACGTTTGCTAGTTTTCGATTGACATAGCTTTCACCTGTTTGGCTAGGGTTCTTCATAGAGATCTTATTTTTGCACTGGCAAGCTGTTGTTTCTTCTTTGAGCTTCAGTTTTTCTATCCTTTGCAACTTTTCATTGGTTGGTTTCGGCAGAAGTGCATCGCTGAGCTCACATCTGCTGGCTATGCTCCTGTATTTGCTCGGAAGTGTGGCCCTGTCTAACATCCCTTCCCATTGGACTCTACACTACCTGTGACGCCTGCCCCAGAACGACCGAAGCAGTGGTGAGCAGGCTCACCCCCAGGATTCCACCCGGCCCACCCCTGGCCACCGACTCAGAAGGTGCGGTCCTCACTGCTGCACCACCGGCCGGCCCCTTTCATGTTCCACTGGCAACCTGCAGTTGAGTGCAATGGGACTTGAATGGGCTACTTGAGACCAGCTCTGGCACTGTGTAGATGAGGCCAGGTTGTTTTTCGGCTCTTCTGTGATGTCAGAGGATTTGTCATAATTGTGTATCTGCTGTCCCGGCTAGCTTCACGGACGCAGGGGTTTCCGAGCCCGCTTGGAGGAGTCTCATGACTCATCCTTCCCAGTTAGCCCAGGTTTGACCTTCGCTGTCATTTGTTCGCTTGTGAATTTCTCTGACTTTCAAACGGTAAGCCAGAGTGTGTCTAAAGACTGACATCTTTCATTGTGGATTCTTCAGGTGTGGTTTCTGTTCGCCTTCCGTTTTCTGGGACCTTTTTTTCTTTTCCATAGTATACTCGTCATGGTCTTTCTCAGCTATCTCCCTTAGACATGCTTATCAGTCCGTTCTGCTTCACTCCAAGTGATTAATTTTGTATTTCTTTAATCACCGTATGTTCTCCAGGCTGAGGTGTGAGTCCTTTCGTGACTCTTGGTTGTTGTCTTTGAATTTGCAATGGGCACATGTAGGGATCTTTGCTAGCCTAGCCTAGGTCAAACTAAGCACTGAGAACATGCGGTCATCTGGGTTGGTTTGCCATGCTGAGATCAGAAACTGCAAATTCGCGGGTGTCCTGCCAACCCCCTTCATGGACATAAGGTTTCCGAGACAAATTAGACAAATCTGATGAATTTCTCTCTCCAGGAAAGATATTTTTCTGTCTCTTTTCTGGTTTTGGGAAGTTTCGAACTTGACCCCTGATCCTTGAACGTTCCCCTAGATTCCGTCTAGATACGGGCTTACTTTCTTTCTAGAGGGTGTGCCATATATTTACCTTACGTCCTCAGTCCTGGCCTGCTTATTTTCTTGAAACAGAATTGTAATGTTCTAATTTTCAGCCAGCTTCCTTACGTATGGTGTCAAAACACACAAGCAATAATCCATCTATGGCAAGAGGTAGGGGGATAGAATTTCATTAGGGCCAAACTGAGCACTCCAGCCTGGGAGGGCAGCCTTCACAAAGAAACGAAGCCATCTGGAAAAGGGTGCTTTTCAGTACACTTGTGGAGCCCTTTCAAACACAGGGACAACCCCAAGCATGACAGGGCCCCATTCCTTGAAGGCTTCCAAGACATCTCTTGGGACACGTTAGCATGTACCCCGTTGACCCCCGTGACGCCTGAGCTATGGAAAGTGAGACTGATCTTAAAGAATGCTAGGGGCCTAGGAAAGGAGGCATCGATTCTTCTCTTCAATGTCCTCAAAGCATCGTTCTTGACTTTGGATTATGCTTAAGGCAGAAAGACAACGTAGGTCTGATAAGGCCCAAGTCCGGCCTCTTGTTTCCAGTCAAGCTGCAAGCTTGAATCAGCGTGGCCTCCCTATAGACTTGAGTAGATGACAATGTTCTCCTCTCAGTGCTTGTCCCTGTACTCCCACTTCTCCCCAAGTATTCCTTTCATTTCCCTTGAATCAGAGTCTGATTTATCTCTTCCAGTTTCTGTGCCCGCTTTCTGTTTGTCAAAGCTGTTTCTGGGTATCTCTCCCTTTAATGGCCTAGCGTAGGCCAATCCTCAGACTGGAACCATGCGGCCATCTTGGGGGACATGTTCAGCATGATGTCATAAACAACCTCAAAATTCTAAGTTGTCCTGACAATCTCCATGCACACAGAGTTTGAGAGCCATCTCGGACCAGTCTGACTCCTCACCCTTTCCAGGTGGGATCGTTGTCCTTTTTCTGGATTTCTTGTCGTTTTTCTAAGTTTCCCCTCGAACTTTGAAAGGCCTGCTACATTCTCTCTGGACACTGGTTTCTTTCCTGTAAGATGATTCTGGGTTGTATCTCTTATAGCAGGTGTAGATGGCCTAGTGGGTAGACCTTCCCCAGAGAAAGTCCTGGACTCCCTCTCAAGTTGAGTTTGCCTAGGCAATCCTCTGATGCACAGTGATCGTGTCACTCCTAGCACTGTGCGAATTCCATCTTCGCAGGTCACATGTTTTCCTTCCTTCTTCCTTTGGGGAAGTGTACCAGAAAATTCACAGATTGTAATGCTCTCATGGTTCTTTTTCTGCTGCGTATCGATAACACATCCTCACAATTGTTACTTATTGATGATCTCTGCCCGCACGTACCATGAACTCTATATTTCCTAACGCTGCTAACGTGATCTGCACCCGTGATGTGAAACAGTGAGGCCGGGCCGCCCAAGCAGAACGTGAGCTCGTACCCGCTCCACCACATGGCCGGCCCTGAATTGGACTTTTGGACCAACCTTTTCCCGAACTTGGGAAGACGTGGGCCTGTTTGGATTATTCGTGAAGGTGATTAGTAGTAACATCATGGACGGTAACCTTTTCCCTTGGTTCATGGGCTCAGTTCGGATCATGTTCCCTGGGTAGTATTCCTCTTCATCTATTTGGAATGGTCTACGTTTCTGTAGCATCAGTAAGAATTTTGAGGTGAATTTCCATCCTTGGAAGTTCAACTTCTCTAATCTCATTCAGCCCCCAAAGCTTTATGCCGTCATTCTGGACTCCTATTTGGATTTTGGATTTTAGGTGAATTTATTGCCATAACCCTGCATTAGAACATCCTGTATCTTTCAGATTTGCATCCTCCTCGATTTAGACTTCTGTGTAGGTTACAACATCTTCACCAGCGTAAGCCTAATCACAGGACCTCACCGCACACTTGTGCCTCATCATGTCTTTCACCTTCCCCCACCACCCGGCTTTGCCTCTGGGAACCCCCAATCAAATGTCCCGTGCCGCCTGTTCGTCAGTGCTTCTTTTTTCTTCTCCTTGTAGGTGAGATTCTACGGTATTTGACTTTCTCCCTGGGGCTTGTTTCACTTCCCCTAAAACCCTCACTGTCATTCTGGTGGTCACAAATGGCTGGATTGCATCCTTTGTTCTGGCTGAGTGGTATGCCATTGTGTGGCTATAGCCCATCTTCCTTCTGCATTCATCCCTTGCTGGGCACCAGGGCGGCTTCCAAGTCTTGAATAGTGGGAGTAAGGCTGTGGTGAACTCAGTGGTGCACATGTCTTTATGCAGTAGTTTCTCCGAGTTCTTTGGTTAAACACGCCGCAGAGGAATAGCTGGAATCATATGGGACATGGAATCCAAAACTTCTGAGGCAGTTCCACACCGCTTGGCGTAGTGGCTGCTCGGGTTTCCACTCCCACCAGCAGTGCAGGAGGCTTCCCTTCTCTCCACCTCCTCTCTGACACTTGATGTTTCCCGTCTGCTTCCTTATAGCCATCATGACCACAGTGAGCTGCTATGTCCTTGCAGTTTGGATTTGCATTGGCCTGAGACCTAATGATGGTGAACATGTGTTCAGGCACCTGTTGGCCCTCTTTCGATCTCCTAAGGAGAAATCCCTGTTTCCATCTTTTGCCCAGATTTTCATGGGCTTGTGGTGTCTCTTCTGGTGAAGACGTTTGAGTTGATTGCATCTTGGGGCTTTTCACCCCGTGTCCGACGTGTGCTTTGCAAACATCCTCTCCCAGTTGTTGTGCTGTCTTTGCATTGAGGCGATGGTTTCCTTGACTGGGCAGAAGCGTGTGCATTTGATGTGGTCCCGTTTGTTTCTTGTTTCCTCTGTTACCCTTGCCCAGTCAGACACGCCTCTTCCAAATAGGTGGCTCAGAGAGATGGCAAAGAGCAGTCTGCCTAGGTCTTCTCCTACAAGTTTCACGGTTTCAAGTCTGCCATTCCAGGCTTTAATCCATTTCGAGGTGGTGTGTGTCTCATGTGTAACATCATGGTGTACTCTCGTTGCGTCCCATGCGGCTGTGCAGACTTCCCAGCACCGCTTCTTGTAGAGACTCTGCTTTCTCCACTGTCTCCTCTTGGCTCCCTGGTCGAAAATGGGCCGTCCATGTACGTTTAAGTTGGGCTCTGGGCTCTCGATTCTGTTGCATGGGTCTGTGTGACTGTTTTGAGGCCCAGACTGTGCCGTTTTGGTGCCTAGCCCTTCGTCCTCTATGTTGCAATGAGAAAGTGTGACACGTCCCGCTTTGTTCATTTTCCTGAGGATTCCTTGCCTATTCAGGGTCTCTTGTGTCTGGCTAGAAACTTTAGGATTCTCTCTTCTATCTCTGTGGCAAACATTGCTGCAAATTTGACTGGGTTTGTAAGGAATCGAGGGATTCCTTGCTCAGGTATGGAAGTTTCAAGTGTGTTCATTCTTCCATTCCCGGATCCTGGAATATCCTTCTTTTTCCCTGTGTCTTCTTGAATTTCTTTCCCCAAACGTTTGCTAGTTTTCGATTGACATAGCTTTCACCTGTTTGGCTAGGGTTCTTCATAGAGATCTTATTTTTGCACTGGCAAGCTGTTGTTTCTTCTTTGAGCTTCAGTTTTTCTATCCTTTGCAACTTTTCATTGGTTGGTTTCGGCAGAAGTGCATCGCTGAGCTCACATCTGCTGGCTATGCTCCTGTATTTGCTCAGAAGTGTGGCCCTGTCTAACATCCCTTCCCATTGGACTCTACACTACCTGTGACGCCTGCCCCAGAACGACCGAAGCAGTGGTGAGCAGGCTGCCCCCCAGGATTCCACCCGGCCCACCCCTGGCCACCGACTCAGAAGGTGCGGTCCTCACTGCTGCACCACCGGCCGGCCCCTTTCATGTTCCACTGGCAACCTGCAGTTGAGTGCAATGGGACTTGAATGGGCTACTTGCGACCAGCTCTGGCACTGTGTAGATGAGGCCAGGTTGTTTTTCGGCTCTTCTGTGATGTCAGAGGATTTGTCATAATTGTGTATCTGCTGTCCCGGCTAGCTTCACGGACGCAGGGGTTTCCGAGCCCGCTTGGAGGAGTCTCATGACTCATCCTTCCCAGTTAGCCCAGGTTTGACCTTCGCTGTCATTTGTTCGCTTGTGAATTTCTCTGACTTTCAAACGGTAAGCCAGAGTGTGTCTAAAGACTGGCATCTTTCATTGTGGATTATTCAGGTGTGGTTTCTGTTCGCCTTCCGTTTTCTGGGACCTTTTTTTCTTTTCCATAGTATACTCGTCATGGTCTTTCTCAGCTATCTCCCTTAGACATGCTTATCAGTCCGTTCTGCTTCACTCCAAGTGATTAATTTTGTATTTCTTTAATCACCGTATGTTCTCTAGGCTGAGGTGTGAGTCCTTTCGTGACTCTTGGTTGTTGTCTTTGAATTTGCAATGGGCACATGTAGGGATCTTTGCTAGCCTAGCCTAGGTCAAACTAAGCACTGAGAACATGCGGTCATCTGGGTTGGTTTGCCATGCTGAGATCAGAAACTGCAAATTCGCGGGTGTCCTGCCAACCCCCTTCATGGACATAAGGTTTCCGAGACAAATTAGACAAATCTGATGAATTTCTCTCTCCAGGAAAGATATTTTTCTGTCTCTTTTCTGGTTTTGGGAAGTTTCGAACTTGACCCCTGATCCTTGCACGTTCCCCTAGATTCCGTCTAGATACGGGCTTACTTTCTTTCTAGAGGGTGTGCCATATATTTACCTTACGTCCTCAGTCCTGGCCTGCTTATTTTCTTGAAACAGAATTGTAATGTTCTAATTTTCAGCCAGCTTCCTTACGTATGGTGTCAAAACACACAAGCAATAATCCATCTATGGCAAGAGGTAGGGGGATAGAATTTCATTAGGGCCAAACTGAGCACTCCAGCCTGGGAGGGCAGCCTTCACAAAGAAACGAAGCCATCTGGAAAAGGGTGCTTTTCAGTACACTTGTGGAGCCCTTTCAAACACAGGGACAACCCCAAGCATGACAGGGCCCCATTCCTTGAAGGCTTCCAAGACATCTCTTGGGACACGTTAGCATGTACCCCGTTGGCCCCCGTGACGCCTGAGCTATGGAAAGTGAGACTGATCTTAAAGAATGCTAGGGGCCTAGGAAAGGAGGCATCGATTCTTCTCTTCAATGTCCTCAAAGCATCGTTCTTGACTTTGGATTATGCTTAAGGCAGAAAGACAACGTAGGTCTGATAAGGCCCAAGTCCGGCCTCTTGTTTCCAGTCAAGCTGCAAGCTTGAATCAGCGTGGCCTCCCTATAGACTTGAGTAGATGACAGTGTTCTCCTCTCAGTGCTTGTCCCTGTACTCTCACTTCTCCCCAAGTATTCCTTTCATTTCCCTTGAATCAGAGTCTGATTTATCTCTTCCAGCTTCTGTGCCCGCTTTCTGTTTGTCAAAGCTGTTTCTGGGTATCTCTCCCTTTAATAGCCTAGCGTAGGCCAATCCTCAGACTGGAACCATGCGGCCATCTTGGGGGACATGTTCAGCGTGATGTCATAAACAACCTCAAAATTCTAAGTTGTCCTGACAATCTCCATGCACACAGAGTTTGAGAGCCATCTCGGACCAGTCTGACTCCTCACCCTTTCCAGGTGGGATCGTTGTCCTTTTTCTGGATTTCTTGTCGTTTTTCTAAGTTTCCCCTCGAACTTTGAAAGGCCTGCTACATTCTCTCTGGACACTGGTTTCTTTCCTGTAAGATGATTCTGGGTTGTATCTCTTATAGCAGGTGTAGATGGCCTAGTGGGTAGACCTTCCCCAGAGAAAGTCCTGGACTCCCTCTCAAGTTGAGTTTGCCTAGGCAATCCTCTGATGCACAGTGATCGTGTCACTCCTAGCACTGTGCGAATTCCATCTTCGCAGGTCACATGTTTTCCTTCCTTCTTCCTTTGGGGAAGTGTACCAGAAAATTCACAGATTGTAATGCTCTCATGGTTCTTTTTCTGCTGCGTATCGATAACGCATCCTCACAATTGTTACTTATTGATGATCTCTGCCCGCACGTACCATGAACTCTATATTTCCTAACGCTGCTAACGTGATCTGCACCCGTGATGTGAAACAGTGAGGCCGGGCCGCCCAAGCAGAACGTGAGCTCGTACCCGCTCCACCACATGGCCGGCCCTGAATTGGACTTTTGGACCAACCTTTTCCCGAACTTGGGAAGACGTGGGCCTGTTTGGATTATTCGTGAAGGTGATTAGTAGTAACATCATGGACGGTAACCTTTTCCCTTGGTTCATGGGCTTAGTTCGGATCATGTTCCCTGGGTAGTATTCCTCTTCATCTATTTGGAATGGTCTACGTTTCTGTAGCATCAGTAAGAATTTTGAGGTGAATTTCCATCCTTGGAAGTTCAACTTCTCTAATCTCATTCAGCCCCCAAAGCTTTATGCCGTCATTCTGGACTCCTATTTGGATTTTGGATTTTAGGTGAATTTATTGCCATAACCCTGCATTAGAACATCCTGTATCTTTCAGATTTGCATCCTCCTCGATTTAGACTTCTGTGTAGGTTACAACATCTTCACCAGCGTAAGCCTAATCACAGGACCTCACCGCACACTTGTGCCTCATCATGTCTTTCACCTTCCCCCACCACCCGGCTTTGCCTCTGGGAACCCCCAATCAAATGTCCCGTGCCGCCTGTTCGTCAGTGCTTCTTTTTTCTTCTCCTTGTAGGTGAGATTCTACGGTATTTGACTTTCTCCCTGGGGCTTGTTTCACTTCCCCTAAAACCCTCACTGTCATTCTGGTGGTCACAAATGGCTGGATTGCATCCTTTGTTCTGGCTGAGTGGTATGCCATTGTGTGGCTATAGCCCATCTTCCTTCTGCATTCATCCCTTGCTGGGCACCAGGGCGGCTTCCAAGTCTTGAATAGTGGGAGTAAGGCTGTGGTGAACTCAGTGGTGCACATGTCTTTATGCAGTAGTTTCTCCGAGTTCTTTGGTTAAACACGCCGCAGAGGAATAGCTGGAATCATATGGGACATGGAATCCAAAACTTCTGAGGCAGTTCCACACCGCTTGGCGTAGTGGCTGCTCGGGTTTCCACTCCCACCAGCAGTGCAGGAGGCTTCCCTTCTCTCCACCTCCTCTCTGACACTTGATGTTTGCCGTCTGCTTCCTTATAGCCATCATGACCACAGTGAGCTGCTATGTCCTTGCAGTTTGGATTTGCATTGGCCTGAGACCTAATGATGGTGAACATGTGTTCAGGCACCTGTTGGCCCTCTTTCGATCTCCTAAGGAGAAATCCCTGTTTCCATCTTTTGCCCAGATTTTCATGGGCTTGTGGTGTCTCTTCTGGTGAAGACGTTTGAGTTGATTGCATCTTGGGGCTTTTCACCCCGTGTCCGACGTGTGCTTTGCAAACATCCTCTCCCAGTTGTTGTGCTGTCTTTGCATTGAGGCGATGGTTTCCTTGACTGGGCAGAAGCGTGTGCATTTGATGTGGTCCCGTTTGTTTCTTGTTTCCTCTGTTACCCTTGCCCAGTCAGACACGCCTCTTCCAAATAGGTGGCTCAGACAGATGGCAAAGAGCAGTCTGCCTAGGTCTTCTCCTACAAGTTTCACGGTTTCAAGTCTGCCATTCCAGGCTTTAATCCATTTCGAGGTGGTGTGTGTCTCATGTGTAACATCATGGTGTACTCTCGTTGCGTCCCATGCGGCTGTGCAGACTTCCCAGCACCGCTTCTTGTAGAGACTCTGCTTTCTCCACTGTCTCCTCTTGGCTCCCTGGTCGAAAATGGGCCGTCCATGTACGTTTAAGTTGGGCTCTGGGCTCTCGATTCTGTTGCATGGGTCTGTGTGACTGTTTTGAGGCCCAGACTGTGCCGTTTTGGTGCCTAGCCCTTCGTCCTCTATGTTGCAATGAGAAAGTGTGACACGTCCCGCTTTGTTCATTTTCCTGAGGATTCCTTGCCTATTCAGGGTCTCTTGTGTCTGGCTAGAAACTTTAGGATTCTCTCTTCTATCTCTGTGGCAAACATTGCTGCAAATTTGACTGGGTTTGTAAGGAATCGAGGGATTCCTTGCTCAGGTATGGAAGTTTCAAGTGTGTTCATTCTTCCATTCCCGGATCCTGGAATATCCTTCTTTTTCCCTGTGTCTTCTTGAATTTCTTTCCCCAAACGTTTGCTAGTTTTCGATTGACATAGCTTTCACCTGTTTGGCTAGGGTTCTTCATAGAGATCTTATTTTTGCACTGGCAAGCTGTTGTTTCTTCTTTGAGCTTCAGTTTTTCTATCCTTTGCAACTTTTCATTGGTTGGTTTCGGCAGAAGTGCATCGCTGAGCTCACATCTGCTGGCTATGCTCCTGTATTTGCTCGGAAGTGTGGCCCTGTCTAACATCCCTTCCCATTGGACTCTACACTACCTGTGACGCCTGCCCCAGAACGACCGAAGCAGTGGTGAGCAGGCTCCCCCCCAGGATTCCACCCGGCCCACCCCTGGCCACCGACTCAGAAGGTGCGGTCCTCACTGCTGCGCCACCGGCCGGCCCCTTTCATGTTCCACTGGCAACCTGCAGTTGAGTGCAATGGGACTTGAATGGGCTACTTGAGACCAGCTCTGGCACTGTGTAGATGAGGCCAGGTTGTTTTTCGGCTCTTCTGTGATGTCAGAGGATTTGTCATAATTGTGTATCTGCTGTCCCGGCTAGCTTCACGGACGCAGGGGTTTCCGAGCCCGCTTGGAGGAGTCTCATGACTCATCCTTCCCAGTTAGCCCAGGTTTGACCTTCGCTGTCATTTGTTCGCTTGTGAATTTCTCTGACTTTCAAACGGTAAGCCAGAGTGTGTCTAAAGACTGACATCTTTCATTGTGGATTCTTCAGGTGTGGTTTCTGTTCGCCTTCCGTTTTCTGGGACCTTTTTTTCTTTTCCATAGTATACTCGTCATGGTCTTTCTCAGCTATCTCCCTTAGACATGCTTATCAGTCCGTTCTGCTTCACTCCAAGTGATTAATTTTGTATTTCTTTAATCACCGTATGTTCTCTAGGCTGAGGTGTGAGTCCTTTCGTGACTCTTGGTTGTTGTCTTTGAATTTGCAATGGGCACATGTAGGGATCTTTGCTAGCCTAGCCTAGGTCAAACTAAGCACTGAGAACATGCGGTCATCTGGGTTGGTTTGCCATGCTGAGATCAGAAACTGCAAATTCGCGGGTGTCCTGCCAACCCCCTTCATGGACATAAGGTTTCCGAGACAAATTAGACAAATCTGATGAATTTCTCTCTCCAGGAAAGATATTTTTCTGTCTCTTTTCTGGTTTTGGGAAGTTTCGAACTTGACCCCTGATCCTTGCACGTTCCCCTAGATTCCGTCTAGATACGGGCTTACTTTCTTTCTAGAGGGTGTGCCATATATTTACCTTACGTCCTCAGTCCTGGCCTGCTTATTTTCTTGAAACAGAATTGTAATGTTCTAATTTTCAGCCAGCTTCCTTACGTATGGTGTCAAAACACACAAGCAATAATCCATCTATGGCAAGAGGTAGGGGGATAGAATTTCATTAGGGCCAAACTGAGCACTCCAGCCTGGGAGGGCAGCCTTCACAAAGAAACGAAGCCATCTGGAAAAGGGTGCTTTTCAGTACACTTGTGGAGCCCTTTCAAACACAGGGACAACCCCAAGCATGACAGGGCCCCATTCCTTGAAGGCTTCCAAGACATCTCTTGGGACACGTTAGCATGTACCCCGTTGACCCCCGTGACGCCTGAGCTATGGAAAGTGAGACTGATCTTAAAGAATGCTAGGGGCCTAGGAAAGGAGGCATCGATTCTTCTCTTCAATGTCCTCAAAGCATCGTTCTTGACTTTGGATTATGCTTAAGGCAGAAAGACAACGTAGGTCTGATAAGGCCCAAGTCCGGCCTCTTGTTTCCAGTCAAGCTGCAAGCTTGAATCAGCGTGGCCTCCCTATAGACTTGAGTAGATGACAATGTTCTCCTCTCAGTGCTTGTCCCTGTACTCCCACTTCTCCCCAAGTATTCCTTTCATTTCCCTTGAATCAGAGTCTGATTTATCTCTTCCAGTTTCTGTGCCCGCTTTCTGTTTGTCAAAGCTGTTTCTGGGTATCTCTCCCTTTAATGGCCTAGCGTAGGCCAATCCTCAGACTGGAACCATGCGGCCATCTTGGGGGACATGTTCAGCATGATGTCATAAACAACCTCAAAATTCTAAGTTGTCCTGACAATCTCCATGCACACAGAGTTTGAGAGCCATCTCGGACCAGTCTGACTCCTCACCCTTTCCAGGTGGGATCGTTGTCCTTTTTCTGGATTTCTTGTCGTTTTTCTAAGTTTCCCCTCGAACTTTGAAAGGCCTGCTACATTCTCTCTGGACACTGGTTTCTTTCCTGTAAGATGATTCTGGGTTGTATCTCTTATAGCAGGTGTAGATGGCCTAGTGGGTAGACCTTCCCCAGAGAAAGTCCTGGACTCCCTCTCAAGTTGAGTTTGCCTAGGCAATCCTCTGATGCACAGTGATCGTGTCACTCCTAGCACTGTGCGAATTCCATCTTCGCAGGTCACATGTTTTCCTTCCTTCTTCCTTTGGGGAAGTGTACCAGAAAATTCACAGATTGTAATGCTCTCATGGTTCTTTTTCTGCTGCGTATCGATAACGCATCCTCACAATTGTTACTTATTGATGATCTCTGCCCGCACGTACCATGAACTCTATATTTCCTAACGCTGCTAACGTGATCTGCACCCGTGATGTGAAACAGTGAGGCCGGGCCGCCCAAGCAGAACGTGAGCTCGTACCCGCTCCACCACATGGCCGGCCCTGAATTGGACTTTTGGACCAACCTTTTCCCGAACTTGGGAAGACGTGGGCCTGTTTGGATTATTCGTGAAGGTGATTAGTAGTAACATCATGGACGGTAACCTTTTCCCTTGGTTCATGGGCTTAGTTCGGATCATGTTCCCTGGGTAGTATTCCTCTTCATCTATTTGGAATGGTCTACGTTTCTGTAGCATCAGTAAGAATTTTGAGGTGAATTTCCATCCTTGGAAGTTCAACTTCTCTAATCTCATTCAGCCCCCAAAGCTTTATGCCGTCATTCTGGACTCCTATTTGGATTTTGGATTTTAGGTGAATTTATTGCCATAACCCTGCATTAGAACATCCTGTATCTTTCAGATTTGCATCCTCCTCGATTTAGACTTCTGTGTAGGTTACAACATCTTCACCAGCGTAAGCCTAATCACAGGACCTCACCGCACACTTGTGCCTCATCATGTCTTTCACCTTCCCCCACCACCCGGCTTTGCCTCTGGGAACCCCCAATCAAATGTCCCGTGCCGCCTGTTCGTCAGTGCTTCTTTTTTCTTCTCCTTGTAGGTGAGATTCTACGGTATTTGACTTTCTCCCTGGGGCTTGTTTCACTTCCCCTAAAACCCTCACTGTCATTCTGGTGGTCACAAATGGCTGGATTGCATCCTTTGTTCTGGCTGAGTGGTATGCCATTGTGTGGCTATAGCCCATCTTCCTTCTGCATTCATCCCTTGCTGGGCACCAGGGCGGCTTCCAAGTCTTGAATAGTGGGAGTAAGGCTGTGGTGAACTCAGTGGTGCACATGTCTTTATGCAGTAGTTTCTCCGAGTTCTTTGGTTAAACACGCCGCAGAGGAATAGCTGGAATCATATGGGACATGGAATCCAAAACTTCTGAGGCAGTTCCACACCGCTTGGCGTAGTGGCTGCTCGGGTTTCCACTCCCACCAGCAGTGCAGGAGGCTTCCCTTCTCTCCACCTCCTCTCTGACACTTGATGTTTGCCGTCTGCTTCCTTATAGCCATCATGACCACAGTGAGCTGCTATGTCCTTGCAGTTTGGATTTGCATTGGCCTGAGACCTAATGATGGTGAACATGTGTTCAGGCACCTGTTGGCCCTCTTTCGATCTCCTAAGGAGAAATCCCTGTTTCCATCTTTTGCCCAGATTTTCATGGGCTTGTGGTGTCTCTTCTGGTGAAGACGTTTGAGTTGATTGCATCTTGGGGCTTTTCACCCCGTGTCCGACGTGTGCTTTGCAAACATCCTCTCCCAGTTGTTGTGCTGTCTTTGCATTGAGGCGATGGTTTCCTTGACTGGGCAGAAGCGTGTGCATTTGATGTGGTCCCGTTTGTTTCTTGTTTCCTCTGTTACCCTTGCCCAGTCAGACACGCCTCTTCCAAATAGGTGGCTCAGACAGATGGCAAAGAGCAGTCTGCCTAGGTCTTCTCCTACAAGTTTCACGGTTTCAAGTCTGCCATTCCAGGCTTTAATCCATTTCGAGGTGGTGTGTGTCTCATGTGTAACATCATGGTGTACTCTCGTTGCGTCCCATGCGGCTGTGCAGACTTCCCAGCACCGCTTCTTGTAGAGACTCTGCTTTCTCCACTGTCTCCTCTTGGCTCCCTGGTCGAAAATGGGCCGTCCATGTACGTTTAAGTTGGGCTCTGGGCTCTCGATTCTGTTGCATGGGTCTGTGTGACTGTTTTGAGGCCCAGACTGTGCCGTTTTGGTGCCTAGCCCTTCGTCCTCTATGTTGCAATGAGAAAGTGTGACACGTCCCGCTTTGTTCATTTTCCTGAGGATTCCTTGCCTATTCAGGGTCTCTTGTGTCTGGCTAGAAACTTTAGGATTCTCTCTTCTATCTCTGTGGCAAACATTGCTGCAAATTTGACTGGGTTTGTAAGGAATCGAGGGATTCCTTGCTCAGGTATGGAAGTTTCAAGTGTGTTCATTCTTCCATTCCCGGATCCTGGAATATCCTTCTTTTTCCCTGTGTCTTCTTGAATTTCTTTCCCCAAACGTTTGCTAGTTTTCGATTGACATAGCTTTCACCTGTTTGGCTAGGGTTCTTCATAGAGATCTTATTTTTGCACTGGCAAGCTGTTGTTTCTTCTTTGAGCTTCAGTTTTTCTATCCTTTGCAACTTTTCATTGGTTGGTTTCGGCAGAAGTGCATCGCTGAGCTCACATCTGCTGGCTATGCTCCTGTATTTGCTCGGAAGTGTGGCCCTGTCTAACATCCCTTCCCATTGGACTCTACACTACCTGTGACGCCTGCCCCAGAACGACCGAAGCAGTGGTGAGCAGGCTGCCCCCCAGGATTCCACCCGGCCCACCCCTGGCCACCGACTCAGAAGGTGCGGTCCTCACTGCTGCACCACCGGCCGGCCCCTTTCATGTTCCACTGGCAACCTGCAGTTGAGTGCAATGGGACTTGAATGGGCTACTTGCGACCAGCTCTGGCACTGTGTAGATGAGGCCAGGTTGTTTTTCGGCTCTTCTGTGATGTCAGAGGATTTGTCATAATTGTGTATCTGCTGTCCCGGCTAGCTTCACGGACGCAGGGGTTTCCGAGCCCGCTTGGAGGAGTCTCATGACTCATCCTTCCCAGTTAGCCCAGGTTTGACCTTCGCTGTCATTTGTTCGCTTGTGAATTTCTCTGACTTTCAAACGGTAAGCCAGAGTGTGTCTAAAGACTGGCATCTTTCATTGTGGATTATTCAGGTGTGGTTTCTGTTCGCCTTCCGTTTTCTGGGACCTTTTTTTCTTTTCCATAGTATACTCGTCATGGTCTTTCTCAGCTATCTCCCTTAGACATGCTTATCAGTCCGTTCTGCTTCACTCCAAGTGATTAATTTTGTATTTCTTTAATCACCGTATGTTCTCTAGGCTGAGGTGTGAGTCCTTTCGTGACTCTTGGTTGTTGTCTTTGAATTTGCAATGGGCACATGTAGGGATCTTTGCTAGCCTAGCCTAGGTCAAACTAAGCACTGAGAACATGCGGTCATCTGGGTTGGTTTGCCATGCTGAGATCAGAAACTGCAAATTCGCGGGTGTCCTGCCAACCCCCTTCATGGACATAAGGTTTCCGAGACAAATTAGACAAATCTGATGAATTTCTCTCTCCAGGAAAGATATTTTTCTGTCTCTTTTCTGGTTTTGGGAAGTTTCGAACTTGACCCCTGATCCTTGAACGTTCCCCTAGATTCCGTCTAGATACGGGCTTACTTTCTTTCTAGAGGGTGTGCCATATATTTACCTTACGTCCTCAGTCCTGGCCTGCTTATTTTCTTGAAACAGAATTGTAATGTTCTAATTTTCAGCCAGCTTCCTTACGTATGGTGTCAAAACACACAAGCAATAATCCATCTATGGCAAGAGGTAGGGGGATAGAATTTCATTAGGGCCAAACTGAGCACTCCAGCCTGGGAGGGCAGCCTTCACAAAGAAACGAAGCCATCTGGAAAAGGGTGCTTTTCAGTACACTTGTGGAGCCCTTTCAAACACAGGGACAACCCCAAGCATGACAGGGCCCCATTCCTTGAAGGCTTCCAAGACATCTCTTGGGACACGTTAGCATGTACCCCGTTGGCCCCCGTGACGCCTGAGCTATGGAAAGTGAGACTGATCTTAAAGAATGCTAGGGGCCTAGGAAAGGAGGCATCGATTCTTCTCTTCAATGTCCTCAAAGCATCGTTCTTGACTTTGGATTATGCTTAAGGCAGAAAGACAACGTAGGTCTGATAAGGCCCAAGTCCGGCCTCTTGTTTCCAGTCAAGCTGCAAGCTTGAATCAGCGTGGCCTCCCTATAGACTTGAGTAGATGACAGTGTTCTCCTCTCAGTGCTTGTCCCTGTACTCTCACTTCTCCCCAAGTATTCCTTTCATTTCCCTTGAATCAGAGTCTGATTTATCTCTTCCAGCTTCTGTGCCCGCTTTCTGTTTGTCAAAGCTGTTTCTGGGTATCTCTCCCTTTAATAGCCTAGCGTAGGCCAATCCTCAGACTGGAACCATGCGGCCATCTTGGGGGACATGTTCAGCGTGATGTCATAAACAACCTCAAAATTCTAAGTTGTTCTGACAATCTCCATGCACACAGAGTTTGAGAGCCATCTCGGACCAGTCTGACTCCTCACCCTTTCCAGGTGGGATCGTTGTCCTTTTTCTGGATTTCTTGTCGTTTTTCTAAGTTTCCCCTCGAACTTTGAAAGGCCTGCTACATTCTCTCTGGACACTGGTTTCTTTCCTGTAAGATGATTCTGGGTTGTATCTCTTATAGCAGGTGTAGATGGCCTAGTGGGTAGACCTTCCCCAGAGAAAGTCCTGGACTCCCTCTCAAGTTGAGTTTGCCTAGGCAATCCTCTGATGCACAGTGATCGTGTCACTCCTAGCACTGTGCAAATTCCATCTTCGCAGGTCACATGTTTTCCTTCCTTCTTCCTTTGGGGAAGTGTACCAGAAAATTCACAGATTGTAATGCTCTCATGGTTCTTTTTCTGCTGCGTATCGATAACGCATCCTCACAATTGTTACTTATTGATGATCTCTGCCCGCACGTACCATGAACTCTATATTTCCTAACGCTGCTAACGTGATCTGCACCCGTGATGTGAAACAGTGAGGCCGGGCCGCCCAAGCAGAACGTGAGCTCGTACCCGCTCCACCACATGGCCGGCCCTGAATTGGACTTTTGGACCAACCTTTTCCCGAACTTGGGAAGACGTGGGCCTGTTTGGATTATTCGTGAAGGTGATTAGTAGTAACATCATGGACGGTAACCTTTTCCCTTGGTTCATGGGCTTAGTTCGGATCATGTTCCCTGGGTAGTATTCCTCTTCATCTATTTGGAATGGTCTACGTTTCTGTAGCATCAGTAAGAATTTTGAGGTGAATTTCCATCCTTGGAAGTTCAACTTCTCTAATCTCATTCAGCCCCCAAAGCTTTATGCCGTCATTCTGGACTCCTATTTGGATTTTGGATTTTAGGTGAATTTATTGCCATAACCCTGCATTAGAACATCCTGTATCTTTCAGATTTGCATCCTCCTCGATTTAGACTTCTGTGTAGGTTACAACATCTTCACCAGCGTAAGCCTAATCACAGGACCTCACCGCACACTTGTGCCTCATCATGTCTTTCACCTTCCCCCACCACCCGGCTTTGCCTCTGGGAACCCCCAATCAAATGTCCCGTGCCGCCTGTTCGTCAGTGCTTCTTTTTTCTTCTCCTTGTAGGTGAGATTCTACGGTATTTGACTTTCTCCCTGGGGCTTGTTTCACTTCCCCTAAAACCCTCACTGTCATTCTGGTGGTCACAAATGGCTGGATTGCATCCTTTGTTCTGGCTGAGTGGTATGCCATTGTGTGGCTATAGCCCATCTTCCTTCTGCATTCATCCCTTGCTGGGCACCAGGGCGGCTTCCAAGTCTTGAATAGTGGGAGTAAGGCTGTGGTGAACTCAGTGGTGCACATGTCTTTATGCAGTAGTTTCTCCGAGTTCTTTGGTTAAACACGCCGCAGAGGAATAGCTGGAATCATATGGGACATGGAATCCAAAACTTCTGAGGCAGTTCCACACCGCTTGGCGTAGTGGCTGCTCGGGTTTCCACTCCCACCAGCAGTGCAGGAGGCTTCCCTTCTCTCCACCTCCTCTCTGACACTTGATGTTTGCCGTCTGCTTCCTTATAGCCATCATGACCACAGTGAGCTGCTATGTCCTTGCAGTTTGGATTTGCATTGGCCTGAGACCTAATGATGGTGAACATGTGTTCAGGCACCTGTTGGCCCTCTTTCGATCTCCTAAGGAGAAATCCCTGTTTCCATCTTTTGCCCAGATTTTCATGGGCTTGTGGTGTCTCTTCTGGTGAAGACGTTTGAGTTGATTGCATCTTGGGGCTTTTCACCCCGTGTCCGACGTGTGCTTTGCAAACATCCTCTCCCAGTTGTTGTGCTGTCTTTGCATTGAGGCGATGGTTTCCTTGACTGGGCAGAAGCGTGTGCATTTGATGTGGTCCCGTTTGTTTCTTGTTTCCTCTGTTACCCTTGCCCAGTCAGACACGCCTCTTCCAAATAGGTGGCTCAGACAGATGGCAAAGAGCAGTCTGCCTAGGTCTTCTCCTACAAGTTTCACGGTTTCAAGTCTGCCATTCCAGGCTTTAATCCATTTCGAGGTGGTGTGTGTCTCATGTGTAACATCATGGTGTACTCTCGTTGCGTCCCATGCGGCTGTGCAGACTTCCCAGCACCGCTTCTTGTAGAGACTCTGCTTTCTCCACTGTCTCCTCTTGGCTCCCTGGTCGAAAATGGGCCGTCCATGTACGTTTAAGTTGGGCTCTGGGCTCTCGATTCTGTTGCATGGGTCTGTGTGACTGTTTTGAGGCCCAGACTGTGCCGTTTTGGTGCCTAGCCCTTCGTCCTCTATGTTGCAATGAGAAAGTGTGACACGTCCCGCTTTGTTCATTTTCCTGAGGATTCCTTGCCTATTCAGGGTCTCTTGTGTCTGGCTAGAAACTTTAGGATTCTCTCTTCTATCTCTGTGGCAAACATTGCTGCAAATTTGACTGGGTTTGTAAGGAATCGAGGGATTCCTTGCTCAGGTATGGAAGTTTCAAGTGTGTTCATTCTTCCATTCCCGGATCCTGGAATATCCTTCTTTTTCCCTGTGTCTTCTTGAATTTCTTTCCCCAAACGTTTGCTAGTTTTCGATTGACATAGCTTTCACCTGTTTGGCTAGGGTTCTTCATAGAGATCTTATTTTTGCACTGGCAAGCTGTTGTTTCTTCTTTGAGCTTCAGTTTTTCTATCCTTTGCAACTTTTCATTGGTTGGTTTCGGCAGAAGTGCATCGCTGAGCTCACATCTGCTGGCTATGCTCCTGTATTTGCTCGGAAGTGTGGCCCTGTCTAACATCCCTTCCCATTGGACTCTACACTACCTGTGACGCCTGCCCCAGAACGACCGAAGCAGTGGTGAGCAGGCTGCCCCCCAGGATTCCACCCGGCCCACCCCTGGCCACCGACTCAGAAGGTGCGGTCCTCACTGCTGCACCACCGGCCGGCCCCTTTCATGTTCCACTGGCAACCTGCAGTTGAGTGCAATGGGACTTGAATGGGCTACTTGAGACCAGCTCTGGCACTGTGTAGATGAGGCCAGGTTGTTTTTCGGCTCTTCTGTGATGTCAGAGGATTTGTCATAATTGTGTATCTGCTGTCCCGGCTAGCTTCACGGACGCAGGGGTTTCCGAGCCCGCTTGGAGGAGTCTCATGACTCATCCTTCCCAGTTAGCCCAGGTTTGACCTTCGCTGTCATTTGTTCGCTTGTGAATTTCTCTGACTTTCAAACGGTAAGCCAGAGTGTGTCTAAAGACTGACATCTTTCATTGTGGATTCTTCAGGTGTGGTTTCTGTTCGCCTTCCGTTTTCTGGGACCTTTTTTTCTTTTCCATAGTATACTCGTCATGGTCTTTCTCAGCTATCTCCCTTAGACATGCTTATCAGTCCGTTCTGCTTCACTCCAAGTGATTAATTTTGTATTTCTTTAATCACCGTATGTTCTCTAGGCTGAGGTGTGAGTCCTTTCGTGACTCTTGGTTGTTGTCTTTGAATTTGCAATGGGCACATGTAGGGATCTTTGCTAGCCTAGCCTAGGTCAAACTAAGCACTGAGAACATGCGGTCATCTGGGTTGGTTTGCCATGCTGAGATCAGAAACTGCAAATTCGCGGGTGTCCTGCCAACCCCCTTCATGGACATAAGGTTTCCGAGACAAATTAGACAAATCTGATGAATTTCTCTCTCCAGGAAAGATATTTTTCTGTCTCTTTTCTGGTTTTGGGAAGTTTCGAACTTGACCCCTGATCCTTGAACGTTCCCCTAGATTCCGTCTAGATACGGGCTTACTTTCTTTCTAGAGGGTGTGCCATATATTTACCTTACGTCCTCAGTCCTGGCCTGCTTATTTTCTTGAAACAGAATTGTAATGTTCTAATTTTCAGCCAGCTTCCTTACGTATGGTGTCAAAACACACAAGCAATAATCCATCTATGGCAAGAGGTAGGGGGATAGAATTTCATTAGGGCCAAACTGAGCACTCCAGCCTGGGAGGGCAGCCTTCACAAAGAAACGAAGCCATCTGGAAAAGGGTGCTTTTCAGTACACTTGTGGAGCCCTTTCAAACACAGGGACAACCCCAAGCATGACAGGGCCCCATTCCTTGAAGGCTTCCAAGACATCTCTTGGGACACGTTAGCATGTACCCCGTTGGCCCCCGTGATGCCTGAGCTATGGAAAGTGAGACTGATCTTAAAGAATGCTAGGGGCCTAGGAAAGGAGGCATCGATTCTTCTCTTCAATGTCCTCAAAGCATCGTTCTTGACTTTGGATTATGCTTAAGGCAGAAAGACAACGTAGGTCTGATAAGGCCCAAGTCCGGCCTCTTGTTTCCAGTCAAGCTGCAAGCTTGAATCAGCGTGGCCTCCCTATAGACTTGAGTAGATGACAATGTTCTCCTCTCAGTGCTTGTCCCTGTACTCCCACTTCTCCCCAAGTATTCCTTTCATTTCCCTTGAATCAGAGTCTGATTTATCTCTTCCAGTTTCTGTGCCCGCTTTCTGTTTGTCAAAGCTGTTTCTGGGTATCTCTCCCTTTAATGGCCTAGCGTAGGCCAATCCTCAGACTGGAACCATGCGGCCATCTTGGGGGACATGTTCAGCGTGATGTCATAAACAACCTCAAAATTCTAAGTTGTCCTGACAATCTCCATGCACACAGAGTTTGAGAGCCATCTCGGACCAGTCTGACTCCTCACCCTTTCCAGGTGGGATCGTTGTCCTTTTTCTGGATTTCTTGTCGTTTTTCTAAGTTTCCCCTCGAACTTTGAAAGGCCTGCTACATTCTCTCTGGACACTGGTTTCTTTCCTGTAAGATGATTCTGGGTTGTATCTCTTATAGCAGGTGTAGATGGCCTAGTGGGTAGACCTTCCCCAGAGAAAGTCCTGGACTCCCTCTCAAGTTGAGTTTGCCTAGGCAATCCTCTGATGCACAGTGATCGTGTCACTCCTAGCACTGTGCGAATTCCATCTTCGCAGGTCACATGTTTTCCTTCCTTCTTCCTTTGGGGAAGTGTACCAGAAAATTCACAGATTGTAATATTCTCATGGTTCTTTTTCTGCTGCGTATCGATAACGCATCCTCACAATTGTTACTTATTGATGATCTCTGCCCGCACGTACCATGAACTCTATATTTCCTAACGCTGCTAACGTGATCTGCACCCGTGATGTGAAACAGTGAGGCCGGGCCGCCCAAGCAGAACGTGAGCTCGTACCCGCTCCACCACATGGCCGGCCCTGAATTGGACTTTTGGACCAACCTTTTCCCGAACTTGGGAAGACGTGGGCCTGTTTGGATTATTCGTGAAGGTGATTAGTAGTAACATCATGGACGGTAACCTTTTCCCTTGGTTCATGGGCTTAGTTCGGATCATGTTCCCTGGGTAGTATTCCTCTTCATCTATTTGGAATGGTCTACGTTTCTGTAGCATCAGTAAGAATTTTGAGGTGAATTTCCATCCTTGGAAGTTCAACTTCTCTAATCTCATTCAGCCCCCAAAGCTTTATGCCGTCATTCTGGACTCCTATTTGGATTTTGGATTTTAGGTGAATTTATTGCCATAACCCTGCATTAGAACATCCTGTATCTTTCAGATTTGCATCCTCCTCGATTTAGACTTCTGTGTAGGTTACAACATCTTCACCAGCGTAAGCCTAATCACAGGACCTCACCGCACACTTGTGCCTCATCATGTCTTTCACCTTCCCCCACCACCCGGCTTTGCCTCTGGGAACCCCCAATCAAATGTCCCGTGCCGCCTGTTCGTCAGTGCTTCTTTTTTCTTCTCCTTGTAGGTGAGATTCTACGGTATTTGACTTTCTCCCTGGGGCTTGTTTCACTTCCCCTAAAACCCTCACTGTCATTCTGGTGGTCACAAATGGCTGGATTGCATCCTTTGTTCTGGCTGAGTGGTATGCCATTGTGTGGCTATAGCCCATCTTCCTTCTGCATTCATCCCTTGCTGGGCACCAGGGCGGCTTCCAAGTCTTGAATAGTGGGAGTAAGGCTGTGGTGAACTCAGTGGTGCACATGTCTTTATGCAGTAGTTTCTCCGAGTTCTTTGGTTAAACACGCCGCAGAGGAATAGCTGGAATCATATGGGACATGGAATCCAAAACTTCTGAGGCAGTTCCACACCGCTTGGCGTAGTGGCTGCTCGGGTTTCCACTCCCACCAGCAGTGCAGGAGGCTTCCCTTCTCTCCACCTCCTCTCTGACACTTGATGTTTGCCGTCTGCTTCCTTATAGCCATCATGACCACAGTGAGCTGCTATGTCCTTGCAGTTTGGATTTGCATTGGCCTGAGACCTAATGATGGTGAACATGTGTTCAGGCACCTGTTGGCCCTCTTTCGATCTCCTAAGGAGAAATCCCTGTTTCCATCTTTTGCCCAGATTTTCATGGGCTTGTGGTGTCTCTTCTGGTGAAGACGTTTGAGTTGATTGCATCTTGGGGCTTTTCACCCCGTGTCCGACGTGTGCTTTGCAAACATCCTCTCCCAGTTGTTGTGCTGTCTTTGCATTGAGGCGATGGTTTCCTTGACTGGGCAGAAGCGTGTGCATTTGATGTGGTCCCGTTTGTTTCTTGTTTCCTCTGTTACCCTTGCCCAGTCAGACACGCCTCTTCCAAATAGGTGGCTCAGACAGATGGCAAAGAGCAGTCTGCCTAGGCCTTCTCCTACAAGTTTCACGGTTTCAAGTCTGCCATTCCAGGCTTTAATCCATTTCGAGGTGGTGTGTGTCTCATGTGTAACATCATGGTGTACTCTCGTTGCGTCCCATGTGGCTGTGCAGACTTCCCAGCACCGCTTCTTGTAGAGACTCTGCTTTCTCCACTGTCTCCTCTTGGCTCCCTGGTCGAAAATGGGCCGTCCATGTACGTTTAAGTTGGGCTCTGGGCTCTCGATTCTGTTGCATGGGTCTGTGTGACTGTTTTGAGGCCCAGACTGTGCCGTTTCGGTGCCTAGCGCTTCGTCCTCTATGTTGAAATGAGAAAGTGTGACACGTCCCGCTTTGTTCATTTTCCTGAGGATTCCTTGCCTATTCAGGGTCTCTTGTGTCTGGCTAGAAACTTTAGGATTCTCTCTTCTATCTCTGTGGCAAATACTGCTGCACATTTGACTGGGTTTGTAAGGAATCGAGGGATTCCTTGCTCAGGTATGGAAGTTTCAAGTGTGTTCATTCTTCCATTCCCGGATCCTGGAATATCCTTCTTTTTCCCTGTGTCTTCTTGAATTTCTTTCCCCAAACGTTTGCTAGTTTTCGATTGACATAGCTTTCACCTGTTTGGCTAGGGTTCTTCATAGAGATCTTATTTTTGCACTGGCAAGCTGTTGTTTCTTCTTTGAGCTTCAGTTTTTCTATCCTTTGCAACTTTTCATTGGTTTGTTTCGGCAGAAGTGCATCGCTGAGCTCACATCTGCTGGCTATGCTCCTGTATTTGCTCGGAAGTGTGGCCCTGTCTAACATCCCTTCCCATAGGACTCTACACTACCTGTGATGCCTGCCCCAGAACGACCGAAGCAGTGGTGAGCAGGCTGCCCCCCAGGATTCCACCCGGCCCACCCCTGGCCACCGACTCAGAAGGTGCGGTCCTCACTGCTGCACCACCGGCCGGCCCCTTTCATGTTCCACTGGCAACCTGCAGTTGAGTGCAATGGGACTTGAATGGGCTACTTGAGACCAGCTCTGGCACTGTGTAGATGAGGCCAGGTTGTTTTTCGGCTCTTCTGTGATGTCAGAGGATTTGTCATAATTGTGTATCTGCTGTCCCGGCTAGCTTCACGGACGCAGGGGTTTCCGAGCCCGCTTGGAGGAGTCTCATGACTCATCCTTCCCAGTTAGCCCAGGTTTGACCTTCGCTGTCATTTGTTCGCTTGTGAATTTCTCTGACTTTCAAACGGTAAGCCAGAGTGTGTCTAAAGACTGGCATCTTTCATTGTGGATTATTCAGGTGTGGTTTCTGTTCGCCTTCCGTTTTCTGGGACCTTTTTTTCTTTTCCATAGTATACTCGTCATGGTCTTTCTCAGCTATCTCCCTTAGACATGCTTATCAGTCCGTTCTGCTTCACTCCAAGTGATTAATTTTGTATTTCTTTAATCACCGTATGTTCTCTAGGCTGAGGTGTGAGTCCTTTCGTGACTCTTGGTTGTTGTCTTTGAATTTGCAATGGGCACATGTAGGGATCTTTGCTAGCCTAGCCTAGGTCAAACTAAGCACTGAGAACATGCGGTCATCTGGGTTGGTTTGCCATGCTGAGATCAGAAACTGCAAATTCGCGGGTGTCCTGCCAACCCCCTTCATGGACATAAGGTTTCCGAGACAAATTAGACAAATCTGATGAATTTCTCTCTCCAGGAAAGATATTTTTCTGTCTCTTTTCTGGTTTTGGGAAGTTTCGAACTTGACCCCTGATCCTTGAACGTTCCCCTAGATTCCGTCTAGATACGGGCTTACTTTCTTTCTAGAGGGTGTGCCATATATTTACCTTACGTCCTCAGTCCTGGCCTGCTTATTTTCTTGAAACAGAATTGTAATGTTCTAATTTTCAGCCAGCTTCCTTACGTATGGTGTCAAAACACACAAGCAATAATCCATCTATGGCAAGAGGTAGGGGGATAGAATTTCATTAGGGCCAAACTGAGCACTCCAGCCTGGGAGGGCAGCCTTCACAAAGAAACGAAGCCATCTGGAAAAGGGTGCTTTTCAGTACACTTGTGGAGCCCTTTCAAACACAGGGACAACCCCAAGCATGACAGGGCCCCATTCCTTGAAGGCTTCCAAGACATCTCTTGGGACACGTTAGCATGTACCCCGTTGGCCCCCGTGACGCCTGAGCTATGGAAAGTGAGACTGATCTTAAAGAATGCTAGGGGCCTAGGAAAGGAGGCATCGATTCTTCTCTTCAATGTCCTCAAAGCATCGTTCTTGACTTTGGATTATGCTTAAGGCAGAAAGACAACGTAGGTCTGATAAGGCCCAAGTCCGGCCTCTTGTTTCCAGTCAAGCTGCAAGCTTGAATCAGCGTGGCCTCCCTATAGACTTGAGTAGATGACAGTGTTCTCCTCTCAGTGCTTGTCCCTGTACTCTCACTTCTCCCCAAGTATTCCTTTCATTTCCCTTGAATCAGAGTCTGATTTATCTCTTCCAGCTTCTGTGCCCGCTTTCTGTTTGTCAAAGCTGTTTCTGGGTATCTCTCCCTTTAATAGCCTAGCGTAGGCCAATCCTCAGACTGGAACCATGCGGCCATCTTGGGGGACATGTTCAGCGTGATGTCATAAACAACCTCAAAATTCTAAGTTGTCCTGACAATCTCCATGCACACAGAGTTTGAGAGCCATCTCGGACCAGTCTGACTCCTCACCCTTTCCAGGTGGGATAGTTGTCCTTTTTCTGGATTTCTTGTCGTTTTTCTAAGTTTCCCCTCGAACTTTGAAAGGCCTGCTACATTCTCTCTGGACACTGGTTTCTTTCCTGTAAGATGATTCTGGGTTGTATCTCTTATAGCAGGTGTAGATGGCCTAGTGGGTAGACCTTCCCCAGAGAAAGTCCTGGACTCCCTCTCAAGTTGAGTTTGCCTAGGCAATCCTCGGATGCACAGTGATCGTGTCACTCCTAGCACTGTGCGAATTCCATCTTCGCAGGTCACATGTTTTCCTTCCTTCTTCCTTTGGGGAAGTGTACCAGAAAATTCACAGATTGTAATGCTCTCATGGTTCTTTTTCTGCTGCGTATCGATAACGCATCCTCACAATTGTTACTTATTGATGATCTCTGCCCGCACGTACCATGAACTCTATATTTCCTAACGCTGCTAACGTGATCTGCACCCGTGATGTGAAACAGTGAGGCCGGGCCGCCCAAGCAGAACGTGAGCTCGTACCCGCTCCACCACATGGCCGGCCCTGAATTGGACTTTTGGACCAACCTTTTCCCGAACTTGGGAAGACGTGGGCCTGTTTGGATTATTCGTGAAGGTGATTAGTAGTAACATCATGGACGGTAACCTTTTCCCTTGGTTCATGGGCTTAGTTCGGATCATGTTCCCTGGGTAGTATTCCTCTTCATCTATTTGGAATGGTCTACGTTTCTGTAGCATCAGTAAGAATTTTGAGGTGAATTTCCATCCTTGGAAGTTCAACTTCTCTAATCTCATTCAGCCCCCAAAGCTTTATGCCGTCATTCTGGACTCCTATTTGGATTTTGGATTTTAGGTGAATTTATTGCCATAACCCTGCATTAGAACATCCTGTATCTTTCAGATTTGCATCCTCATCGATTTAGACTTCTGTGTAGGTTACAACATCTTCACCAGCGTAAGCCTAATCACAGGACCTCACCGCACACTTGTGCCTCATCATGTCTTTCACCTTCCCCCACCACCCGGCTTTGCCTCTGGGAACCCCCAATCAAATGTCCCGTGCCGCCTGTTCGTCAGTGCTTCTTTTTTCTTCTCCTTGTAGGTGAGATTCTACGGTATTTGACTTTCTCCCTGGGGCTTGTTTCACTTCCCCTAAAACCCTCACTGTCATTCTGGTGGTCACAAATGGCTGGATTGCATCCTTTGTTCTGGCTGAGTGGTATGCCATTGTGTGGCTATAGCCCATCTTCCTTCTGCATTCATCCCTTGCTGGGCACCAGGGCGGCTTCCAAGTCTTGAATAGTGGGAGTAAGGCTGTGGTGAACTCAGTGGTGCACATGTCTTTATGCAGTAGTTTCTCCGAGTTCTTTGGTTAAACACGCCGCAGAGGAATAGCTGGAATCATATGGGACATGGAATCCAAAACTTCTGAGGCAGTTCCACACCGCTTGGCGTAGTGGCTGCACGGGTTTCCACTCCCACCAGCAGTGCAGGAGGCTTCCCTTCTCTCCACCTCCTCTCTGACACTTGATGTTTCCCGTCTGCTTCCTTATAGCCATCATGACCACAGTGAGCTGCTATGTCCTTGCAGTTTGGATTTGCATTGGCCTGAGACCTAATGATGGTGAACATGTGTTCAGGCACCTGTTGGCCCTCTTTCGATCTCCTAAGGAGAAATCCCTGTTTCCATCTTTTGCCCAGATTTTCATGGGCTTGTGGTGTCTCTTCTGGTGAAGACGTTTGAGTTGATTGCATCTTGGGGCTTTTCACCCGTGTCCGACGTGTGCTTTGCAAACATCCTCTCCCAGTTGTTGTGCTGTCTTTGCATTGAGGCGATGGTTTCCTTGACTGGGCAGAAGCGTGTGCATTTGATGTGGTCCCGTTTGTTTCTTGTTTCCTCTGTTACCCTTGCCCAGTCAGACACGCCTCTTCCAAATAGGTGGCTCAGACAGATGGCAAAGAGCAGTCTGCCTAGGTCTTCTCCTACAAGTTTCACGGTTTCAAGTCTGCCATTCCAGGCTTTAATCCATTTCGAGGTGGTGTGTGTCTCATGTGTAACATCATGGTGTACTCTCGTTGCGTCCCATGTGGCTGTGCAGACTTCCCAGCACCGCTTCTTGTAGAGACTCTGCTTTCTCCACTGTCTCCTCTTGGCTCCCTGGTCGAAAATGGGCCGTCCATGTACGTTTAAGTTGGGCTCTGGGCTCTCGATTCTGTTGCATGGGTCTGTGTGACTGTTTTGAGGCCCAGACTGTGCCGTTTCGGTGCCTAGCGCTTCGTCCTCTATGTTGAAATGAGAAAGTGTGACACGTCCCGCTTTGTTCATTTTCCTGAGGATTCCTTGCCTATTTAGGGTCTCTTGTGTCTGGCTAGAAACTTTAGGATTCTCTCTTCTATCTCTGTGGCAAATATTGCTGCAAATTTGACTGGGTTTGTAAGGAATCGAGGGATTCCTTGCTCAGGTATGGAAGTTTCAAGTGTGTTCATTCTTCCATTCCCGGATCCTGGAATATCCTTCTTTTTCCCTGTGTCTTCTTGAATTTCTTTCCCCAAACGTTTGCTAGTTTTCGATTGACATAGCTTTCACCTGTTTGGCTAGGGTTCTTCATAGAGATCTTATTTTTGCACTGGCAAGCTGTTGTTTCTTCTTTGAGCTTCAGTTTTTCTATCCTTTGCAACTTTTCATTGGTTTGTTTCGGCAGAAGTGCATCGCTGAGCTCACATCTGCTGGCTATGCTCCTGTATTTGCTCGGAAGTGTGGCCCTGTCTAACATCCCTTCCCATTGGACTCTACACTACCTGTGACGCCTGCCCCAGAACGACCGAAGCAGTGGTGAGCAGGCTCACCCCCAGGATTCCACCCGGCCCACCCCTGGCCACCGACTCAGAAGGTGCGGTCCTCACTGCTGCACCACCGGCCGGCCCCTTTCATGTTCCACTGGCAGCCTGCAGTTGAGTGCAATGGGACTTGAATGGGCTACTTGAGACCAGCTCTGGCACTGTGTAGATGAGGCCAGGTTGTTTTTCGGCTCTTCTGTGATGTCAGAGGATTTGTCATAATTGTGTATCTGCTGTCCCGGCTAGCTTCACGGACGCAGGGGTTTCCGAGCCCGCTTGGAGGAGTCTCATGACTCATCCTTCCCAGTTAGCCCAGGTTTGACCTTCGCTGTCATTTGTTCGCTTGTGAATTTCTCTGACTTTCAAACGGTAAGCCAGAGTGTGTCTAAAGACTGGCATCTTTCATTGTGGATTCTTCAGGTGTGGTTTCTGTTCGCCTTCCGTTTTCTGGGACCTTTTTTTCTTTTCCATAGTATACTCGTCATGGTCTTTCTCAGCTATCTCCCTTAGACATGCTTATCAGTCCGTTCTGCTTCACTCCAAGTGATTAATTTTGTATTTCTTTAATCACCGTATGTTCTCTAGGCTGAGGTGTGAGTCCTTTCGTGACTCTTGGTTGTTGTCTTTGAATTTGCAATGGGCACATGTAGGGATCTTTGCTAGCCTAGCCTAGGTCAAACTAAGCACTGAGAACATGCGGTCATCTGGGTTGGTTTGCCATGCTGAGATCAGAAACTGCAAATTCGCGGGTGTCCTGCCAACCCCCTTCATGGACATAAGGTTTCCGAGACAAATTAGACAAATCTGATGAATTTCTCTCTCCAGGAAAGATATTTTTCTGTCTCTTTTCTGGTTTTGGGAAGTTTCGAACTTGACCCCTGATCCTTGAACGTTCCCCTAGATTCCGTCTAGATACGGGCTTACTTTCTTTCTAGAGGGTGTGCCATATATTTACCTTACGTCCTCAGTCCTGGCCTGCTTATTTTCTTGAAACAGAATTGTAATGTTCTAATTTTCAGCCAGCTTCCTTACGTATGGTGTCAAAACACACAAGCAATAATCCATCTATGGCAAGAGGTAGGGGGATAGAATTTCATTAGGGCCAAACTGAGCACTCCAGCCTGGGAGGGCAGCCTTCACAAAGAAACGAAGCCATCTGGAAAAGGGTGCTTTTCAGTACACTTGTGGAGCCCTTTCAAACACAGGGACAACCCCAAGCATGACAGGGCCCCATTCCTTGAAGGCTTCCAAGACATCTCTTGGGACACGTTAGCATGTACCCCGTTGGCCCCCGTGACGCCTGAGCTATGGAAAGTGAGACTGATCTTAAAGAATGCTAGGGGCCTAGGAAAGGAGGCATCGATTCTTCTCTTCAATGTCCTCAAAGCATCGTTCTTGACTTTGGATTATGCTTAAGGCAGAAAGACAACGTAGGTCTGATAAGGCCCAAGTCCGGCCTCTTGTTTCCAGTCAAGCTGCAAGCTTGAATCAGCGTGGCCTCCCTATAGACTTGAGTAGATGACAGTGTTCTCCTCTCAGTGCTTGTCCCTGTACTCTCACTTCTCCCCAAGTATTCCTTTCATTTCCCTTGAATCAGAGTCTGATTTATCTCTTCCAGCTTCTGTGCCCGCTTTCTGTTTGTCAAAGCTGTTTCTGGGTATCTCTCCCTTTCATAGCCTAGCGTAGGCCAATCCTCAGACTGGAACCATGCGGCCATCTTGGGGGACATGTTCAGCGTGATGTCATAAACAACCTCAAAATTCTAAGTTGTCCTGACAATCTCCATGCACACAGAGTTTGAGAGCCATCTCGGACCAGTCTGACTCCTCACCCTTTCCAGGTGGGATCGTTGTCCTCTTTCTGGATTTCTTGTCGTTTTTCTAAGTTTCCCCTCGAACTTTGAAAGGCCTGCTACATTCTCTCTGGACACTGGTTTCTTTCCTGTAAGATGATTCTGGGTTGTATCTCTTATAGCAGGTGTAGATGGCCTAGTGGGTAGACCTTCCCCAGAGAAAGTCCTGGACTCCCTCTCAAGTTGAGTTTGCCTAGGCAATCCTCGGATGCACAGTGATCGTGTCACTCCTAGCACTGTGCGAATTCCATCTTCGCAGGTCACATGTTTTCCTTCCTTCTTCCTTTGGGGAAGTGTACCAGAAAATTCACAGATTGTAATATTCTCATGGTTCTTTTTCTGCTGCGTATCGATAACGCATCCTCACAATTGTTACTTATTGATGATCTCTGCCCGCACGTACCATGAACTCTATATTTCCTAACGCTGCTAAGGTGATCTGCACCCGTGATGTGAAACAGTGAGGCCGGGCCGCCCAAGCAGAACGTGAGCTCGTACCCGCTCCACCACATGGCCGGCCCTGAATTGGACTTTTGGACCAACCTTTTCCCGAACTTGGGAAGACGTGGGCCTGTTTGGATTATTCGTGAAGGTGATTAGTAGTAACATCATGGACGGTAACCTTTTCCCTTGGTTCATGGGCTCAGTTCGGATCATGTTCCCTGGGTAGTATTCGTCTTCATCTATTTGGAATGGTCTACGTTTCTGTAGCATCAGTAAGAATTTTGAGGTGAATTTCCATCCTTGGAAGTTCAACTTCTCTAATCTCATTCAGCCCCCAAAGCTTTATGCCGTCATTCTGGACTCCTATTTGGATTTTGGATTTTAGGTGAATTTATTGCCATAACCCTGCATTAGAACATCCTGTATCTTTCAGATTTGCATCCTCCTCGATTTAGACTTCTGTGTAGGTTACAACATCTTCACCAGCGTAAGCCTAATCACAGGACCTCACCGCACACTTGTGCCTCATCATGTCTTTCACCTTCCCCCACCACCCGGCTTTGCCTCTGGGAACCCCCAATCAAATGTCCCGTGCCGCCTGTTCGTCAGTGCTTCTTTTTTCTTCTCCTTGTAGGTGAGATTCTACGGTATTTGACTTTCTCCCTGGGGCTTGTTTCACTTCCCCTAAAACCCTCACTGTCATTCTGGTGGTCACAAATGGCTGGATTGCATCCTTTGTTCTGGCTGAGTGGTATGCCATTGTGTGGCTATAGCCCATCTTCCTTCTGCATTCATCCCTTGCTGGGCACCAGGGCGGCTTCCAAGTCTTGAATAGTGGGAGTAAGGCTGTGGTGAACTCAGTGGTGCACATGTCTTTATGCAGTAGTTTCTCCGAGTTCTTTGGTTAAACACGCCGCAGAGGAATAGCTGGAATCATATGGGACATGGAATCCAAAATTTCTGAGGCAGTTCCACACCGCTTGGCGTAGTGGCTGCTCGGGTTTCCACTCCCACCAGCAGTGCAGGAGGCTTCCCTTCTCTCCACCTCCTCTCTGACACTTGATGTTTCCCGTCTGCTTCCTTATAGCCATCATGACCACAGTGAGCTGCTATGTCCTTGCAGTTTGGATTTGCATTGGCCTGAGACCTAATGATGGTGAACATGTGTTCAGGCACCTGTTGGCCCTCTTTCGATCTCCTAAGGAGAAATCCCTGTTTCCATCTTTTGCCCAGATTTTCATGGGCTTGTGGTGTCTCTTCTGGTGAAGACGTTTGAGTTGATTGCATCTTGGGGCTTTTCACCCCGTGTCCGACGTGTGCTTTGCAAACATCCTCTCCCAGTTGTTGTGCTGTCTTTGCATTGAGGCGATGGTTTCCTTGACTGGGCAGAAGCGTGTGCATTTGATGTGGTCCCGTTTGTTTCTTGTTTCCTCTGTTACCCTTGCCCAGTCAGACACGCCTCTTCCAAATAGGTGGCTCAGACAGATGGCAAAGAGCAGTCTGCCTAGGCCTTCTCCTACAAGTTTCACGGTTTCAAGTCTGCCATTCCAGGCTTTAATCCATTTCGAGGTGGTGTGTGTCTCATGTGTAACATCATGGTGTACTCTCGTTGCGTCCCATGTGGCTGTGCAGACTTCCCAGCACCGCTTCTTGTAGAGACTCTGCTTTCTCCACTGTCTCCTCTTGGCTCCCTGGTCGAAAATGGGCCGTCCATGTACGTTTAAGTTGGGCTCTGGGCTCTCGATTCTGTTGCATGGGTCTGTGTGACTGTTTTGAGGCCCAGACTGTGCCGTTTCGGTGCCTAGCGCTTCGTCCTCTATGTTGAAATGAGAAAGTGTGACACGTCCCGCTTTGTTCATTTTCCTGAGGATTCCTTGCCTATTCAGGGTCTCTTGTGTCTGGCTAGAAACTTTAGGATTCTCCCTTCTATCACTGTGCCAAATACTGCTGCACATTTGACTGGGTTTGTAAGGAATCGAGGGATTCCTTGCTCAGGTATGGAAGTTTCAAGTGTGTTCATTCTTCCATTCCCGGATCCTGGAATATCCTTCTTTTTCCCTGTGTCTTCTTGAATTTCTTTCCCCAAACGTTTGCTAGTTTTCGATTGACATAGCTTTCACCTGTTTGGCTAGGGTTCTTCATAGAGATCTTATTTTTGCACTGGCAAGCTGTTGTTTCTTCTTTGAGCTTCAGTTTTTCTATCCTTTGCAACTTTTCATTGGTTTGTTTCGGCAGAAGTGCATCGCTGAGCTCACATCTGCTGGCTATGCTCCTGTATTTGCTCGGAAGTGTGGCCCTGTCTAACATCCCTTCCCATAGGACTCTACACTACCTGTGATGCCTGCCCCAGAACGACCGAAGCAGTGGTGAGCAGGCTGCCCCCCAGGATTCCACCCGGCCCACCCCTGGCCACCGACTCAGAAGGTGCGGTCCTCACTGCTGCACCACCGGCCGGCCCCTTTCATGTTCCACTGGCAACCTGCAGTTGAGTGCAATGGGACTTGAATGGGCTACTTGCGACCAGCTCTGGCACTGTGTAGATGAGGCCAGGTTGTTTTTCGGCTCTTCTGTGATGTCAGAGGATTTGTCATAATTGTGTATCTGCTGTCCCGGCTAGCTTCACGGACGCAGGGGTTTCCGAGCCCGCTTGGAGGAGTCTCATGACTCATCCTTCCCAGTTAGCCCAGGTTTGACCTTCACTGTCATTTGTTCGCTTGTGAATTTCTCTGACTTTCAAACGGTAAGCCAGAGTGTGTCTAAAGACTGGCATCTTTCATTGTGGATTCTTCAGGTGTGGTTTCTGTTCGCCTTCCGTTTTCTGGGACCTTTTTTTCTTTTCCATAGTATACTCGTCATGGTCTTTCTCAGCTATCTCCCTTAGACATGCTTATCAGTCCGTTCTGCTTCACTCCAAGTGATTAATTTTGTATTTCTTTAATCACCGTATGTTCTCTAGGCTGAGGTGTGAGTCCTTTCGTGACTCTTGGTTGTTGTCTTTGAATTTGCAATGGGCACATGTAGGGATCTTTGCTAGCCTAGCCTAGGTCAAACTAAGCACTGAGAACATGCGGTCATCTGGGTTGGTTTGCCATGCTGAGATCAGAAACTGCAAATTCGCGGGTGTCCTGCCAACCCCCTTCATGGACATAAGGTTTCCGAGACAAATTAGACAAATCTGATGAATTTCTCTCTCCAGGAAAGATATTTTTCTGTCTCTTTTCTGGTTTTGGGAAGTTTCGAACTTGACCCCTGATCCTTGAACGTTCCCCTAGATTCCGTCTAGATACGGGCTTACTTTCTTTCTAGAGGGTGTGCCATATATTTACCTTACGTCCTCAGTCCTGGCCTGCTTATTTTCTTGAAACAGAATTGTAATGTTCTAATTTTCAGCCAGCTTCCTTACGTATGGTGTCAAAACACACAAGCAATAATCCATCTATGGCAAGAGGTAGGGGGATAGAATTTCATTAGGGCCAAACTGAGCACTCCAGCCTGGGAGGGCAGCCTTCACAAAGAAACGAAGCCATCTGGAAAAGGGTGCTTTTCAGTACACTTGTGGAGCCCTTTCAAACACAGGGACAACCCCAAGCATGACAGGGCCCCATTCCTTGAAGGCTTCCAAGACATCTCTTGGGACACGTTAGCATGTACCCCGTTGGCCCCCGTGACGCCTGAGCTATGGAAAGTGAGACTGATCTTAAAGAATGCTAGGGGCCTAGGAAAGGAGGCATCGATTCTTCTCTTCAATGTCCTCAAAGCATCGTTCTTGACTTTGGATTATGCTTAAGGCAGAAAGACAACGTAGGTCTGATAAGGCCCAAGTCCGGCCTCTTGTTTCCAGTCAAGCTGCAAGCTTGAATCAGCGTGGCCTCCCTATAGACTTGAGTAGATGACAATGTTCTCCTCTCAGTGCTTGTCCCTGTACTCCCACTTCTCCCCAAGTATTCCTTTCATTTCCCTTGAATCAGAGTCTGATTTATCTCTTCCAGTTTCTGTGCCCGCTTTCTGTTTGTCAAAGCTGTTTCTGGGTATCTCTCCCTTTAATGGCCTAGCGTAGGCCAATCCTCAGACTGGAACCATGCGGCCATCTTGGGGGACATGTTCAGCATGATGTCATAAACAACCTCAAAATTCTAAGTTGTCCTGACAATCTCCATGCACACAGAGTTTGAGAGCCATCTCGGACCAGTCTGACTCCTCACCCTTTCCAGGTGGGATCGTTGTCCTTTTTCTGGATTTCTTGTCGTTTTTCTAAGTTTCCCCTCGAACTTTGAAAGGCCTGCTACATTCTCTCTGGACACTGGTTTCTTTCCTGTAAGATGATTCTGGGTTGTATCTCTTATAGCAGGTGTAGATGGCCTAGTGGGTAGACCTTCCCCAGAGAAAGTCCTGGACTCCCTCTCAAGTTGAGTTTGCCTAGGCAATCCTCGTATGCACAGTGATCGTGTCACTCCTAGCACTGTGCGAATTCCATCTTCGCAGGTCACATGTTTTCCTTCCTTCTTCCTTTGGGGAAGTGTACCAGAAAATTCACAGATTGTAATATTCTCATGGTTCTTTTTCTGCTGCGTATCGATAACGCATCCTCACAATTGTTACTTATTGATGATCTCTGCCCGTACGTACCATGAACTCTATATTTCCTAACGCTGCTAAGGTGATCTGCACCCGTGATGTGAAACAGTGAGGCCGGGCCGCCCAAGCAGAACGTGAGCTCGTACCCGCTCCACCACATGGCCGGCCCTGAATTGGACTTTTGGACCAACCTTTTCCCGAACTTGGGAAGACGTGGGCCTGTTTGGATTATTCGTGAAGGTGATTAGTAGTAACATCATGGACGGTAACCTTTTCCCTTGGTTCATGGGCTTAGTTCGGATCATGTTCCCTGGGTAGTATTCCTCTTCATCTATTTGGAATGGTCTACGTTTCTGTAGCATCAGTAAGAATTTTGAGGTGAATTTCCATCCTTGGAAGTTCAACTTCTCTAATCTCCTTCAGCCCCCAAAGCTTTATGCCGTCATTCTGGACTCCTATTTGGATTTTGGATTTTAGGTGAATTTATTGCCATAACCCTGCATTAGAGCATCCTATATCTTTCAGATTTGCATCCTCATCGATTTAGACTTCTGTGTAGGTTACAACATCTTCACCAGCGTAAGCCTAATCACAGGACCTCACCGCACACTTGTGCCTCATCATGTCTTTCACCTTCCCCCACCACCCGGCTTTGCCTCTGGGAACCCCCAATCAAATGTCCCGTGCCGCCTGTTCGTCAGTGCTTCTTTTTTCTTCTCCTTGTAGGTGAGATTCTACGGTGTTTGACTTTCTCCCTGGGGCTTGTTTCACTTCCCCTAAAACCCTCACTGTCATTCTGGTGGTCACAAATGGCTGGATTGCATCCTTTGTTCTGGCTGAGTGGTATGCCATTGTGTGGCTATAGCCCATCTTCCTTCTGCATTCATCCCTTGCTGGGCACCAGGGCGGCTTCCAAGTCTTGAATAGTGGGAGTAAGGCTGTGGTGAACTCAGTGGTGCACATGTCTTTATGCAGTAGTTTCTCCGAGTTCTTTGGTTAAACACGCCGCAGAGGAATAGCTGGAATCATATGGGACATGGAATCCAAAACTTCTGAGGCAGTTCCACACCGCTTGGCGTAGTGGCTGCACGGGTTTCCACTCCCACCAGCAGTGCAGGAGGCTTCCCTTCTCTCCACCTCCTCTCTGACACTTGATGTTTCCCGTCTGCTTCCTTATAGCCATCATGACCACAGTGAGCTGCTATGTCCTTGCAGTTTGGATTTGCATTGGCCTGAGACCTAATGATGGTGAACATGTGTTCAGGCACCTGTTGGCCCTCTTTCGATCTCCTAAGGAGAAATCCCTGTTTCCATCTTTTGCCCAGATTTTCATGGGCTTGTGGTGTTTCTTCTTGTGAAGACGTTTGAGTTGATTGCATCTTGGGGCTTTCCACCCCGTGTCCGACGTGTGCTTTGCAAACATCCTCTGCCAGTTGTTGTGCTGTCTTTGCATTGAGGCGATGGTTTCCTTGACTGGGCAGAAGCGTGTGCATTTGATGTGGTCCCGTTTGTTTCTTGTTTCCTCTGTTACCCTTGCCCAGTCAGACACGCCTCTTCCAAATAGGTGGCTCAGACAGATGGCAAAGAGCAGTCTGCCTAGGTCTTCTCCTACAAGTTTCACGGTTTCAAGTCTGCCATTCCAGGCTTTAATCCATTTCGAGGTGGTGTGTGTCTCATGTGTAACATCATGGTGTACTCTCGTTGTGTCCCATGGGGCTGTGCAGACTTCCCAGCACCGCTTCTTGTAGAGACTCTGCTTTCTCCACTGTCTCCTCTTGGCTCCCTGGTCGAAAATGGGCCGTCCATGTACGTTTAAGTTGGGCTCTGGGCTCTCGATTCTGTTGCATGGGTCTGTGTGACTGTTTTGAGGCCCAGACTGTGCCGTTTCGGTGCCTAGCGCTTCGTCCTCTGTGTTGAAATGAGAAAGTGTGACACGTCCCGCTTTGTTCATTTTCCTGAGGATTCCTTGCCTATTCAGGGTCTCTTGTGTCTGGCTAGAAACTTTAGGATTCTCTCTTCTATCTCTGTGGCAAATATTGCTGCAAATTTGACTGGGTTTGTAAGGAATCGAGGGATTCCTTGCTCAGGTATGGAAGTTTCAAGTGTGTTCATTCTTCCATTCCCGGATCCTGGAATATCCTTCTTTTTCCTTGTGTCTTCTTGAATTTCTTTCCCCAAACGTTTGCTAGTTTTCGATTGACATAGCTTTCACCTGTTTGGCTAGGGTTCTTCATAGAGATCTTATTTTTGCACTGGCAAGCTGTTGTTTCTTCTTTGAGCTTCAGTTTTTCTATCCTTTGCAACTTTTCATTGGTTTGTTTCGGCAGAAGTGCATCGCTGAGCTCACATCTGCTGGCTATGCTCCTGTATTTGCTCAGAAGTGTGGCCCTGTCTGACATCCCTTCCCATTGGACTCTACACTACCTGTGACGCCTGCCCCAGAACGACTGAAGCAGTGGTGAGCAGGCTCCCCCCCAGGATTCCACCCGGCCCACCCCTGGCCACCGACTCAGAAGGTGCGGTCCTCACTGCTGCACCACCGGCCGGCCCCTTTCATGTTCCACTGGCAACCTGCAGTTGAGTGCAATGGGACTTGAATGGGCTACTTGAGACCAGCTCTGGCACTGTGTAGATGAGGCCAGGTTGTTTTTCGGCTCTTCTGTGATGTCAGAGGATTTGTCATAATTGTGTATCTGCTGTCCCGGCTAGCTTCACGGACGCAGGGTTTCCGAGCCCGCTTGGAGGAGTCTCATGACTCATCCTTCCCAGTTAGCCCAGGTTTGACCTTCGCTGTCATTTGTTCGCTTGTGAATTTCTCTGACTTTCAAACGGTAAACCAGAGTGTGTCTAAAGACTGACATCTTTCATTGTGGATTATTCAGGTGTGGTTTCTGTTCGCCTTCCGTTTTCTGGGACCTTTTTTTCTTTTCCATAGTATACTCGTCATGGTCTTTCTCAGCTATCTCCCTTAGACATGCTTATCAGTCCGTTCTGCTTCACTCCAAGTGATTAATTTTGTATTTCTTTAATCACCGTATGTTCTCCAGGCTGAGGTGTGAGTCCTTTCGTGACTCTTGGTTGTTGTCTTTGAATTTGCAATGGGCACATGTAGGGATCTTTGCTAGCCTAGCCTAGGTCAAACTAAGCACTGAGAACATGCGGTCATCTGGGTTGGTTTGCCATGCTGAGATCAGAAACTGCAAATTCGCGGGTGTCCTGCCAACCCCCTTCATGGACATAAGGTTTCCGAGACAAATTAGACAAATCTGATGAATTTCTCTCTCCAGGAAAGATATTTTTCTGTCTCTTTTCTGGTTTTGGGAAGTTTCGAACTTGACCCCTGATCCTTGAACGTTCCCCTAGATTCCGTCTAGATACGGGCTTACTTTCTTTCTAGAGGGTGTGCCATATATTTACCTTACGTCCTCAGTCCTGGCCTGCTTATTTTCTTGAAACAGAATTGTAATGTTCTAATTTTCAGCCAGCTTCCTTACGTATGGTGTCAAAACACACAAGCAATAATCCATCTATGGCAAGAGGTAGGGGGATAGAATTTCATTAGGGCCAAACTGAGCACTCCAGCCTGGGAGGGCAGCCTTCACAAAGAAACGAAGCCATCTGGAAAAGGGTGCTTTTCAGTACACTTGTGGAGCCCTTTCAAACACAGGGACAACCCCAAGCATGACAGGGCCCCATTCCTTGAAGGCTTCCAAGACATCTCTTGGGACACGTTAGCATGTACCCCGTTGGCCCCCGTGACGCCCGAGCTATGGAAAGTGAGACTGATCTTAAAGAATGCTAGGGGCCTAGGAAAGGAGGCATCGATTCTTCTCTTCAATGTCCTCAAAGCATCGTTCTTGACTTTGGATTATGCTTAAGGCAGAAAGACAACGTAGGTCTGATAAGGCCCAAGTCCGGCCTCTTGTTTCCAGTCAAGCTGCAAGCTTGAATCAGCGTGGCCTCCCTATAGACTTGAGTAGATGACAATGTTCTCCTCTCAGTGCTTGTCCCTGTACTCTCACTTCTCCCCAAGTATTCCTTTCATTTCCCTTGAATCAGAGTCTGATTTATCTCTTCCAGTTTCTGTGCCCGCTTTCTGTTTGTCAAAGCTGTTTCTGGGTATCTCTCCCTTTAATAGCCTAGCGTAGGCCAATCCTCAGACTGGAACCATGCGGCCATCTTGGGGGACATGTTCAGCGTGATGTCGTAAACAACCTCAAAATTCTAAGTTGTCCTGACAATCTCCATGCACACAGAGTTTGAGAGCCATCTCGGACCAGTCTGACTCCTCACCCTTTCCAGGTGGGATAGTTGTCCTTTTTCTGGATTTCTTGTCGTTTTTCTAAGTTTCCCCTCGAACTTTGAAAGGCCTGCTACATTCTCTCTGGACACTGGTTTCTTTCCTGTAAGATGATTCTGGGTTGTATCTCTTATAGCAGGTGTAGATGGCCTAGTGGGTAGACCTTCCCCAGAGAAAGTCCTGGACTCCCTCTCAAGTTGAGTTTGCCTAGGCAATCCTCTGATGCACAGTGATCGTGTCACTCGTAGCACTGTGCGAATTCCATCTTCGCAGGTCACATGTTTTCCTTCCTTCTTCCTTTGGGGAAGTGTACCAGAAAATTCACAGATTGTAATGCTCTCATGGTTCTTTTTCTGCTGCGTATCGATAACGCATCCTCACAATTGTTACTTATTGATGATCTCTGCCCGCACGTACCATGAACTCTATATTTCCTAACGCTGCTAACGTGATCTGCACCCGTGATGTGAAACAGTGAGGCCGGGCCGCCCAAGCAGAACGTGAGCTCGTACCCGCTCCACCACATGGCCGGCCCTGAATTGGACTTTTGGACCAACCTTTTCCCGAACTTGGGAAGACGTGGGCCTGTTTGGATTATTCGTGAAGGTGATTAGTAGTAACATCATGGACGGTAACCTTTTCCCTTGGTTCATGGGCTTAGTTCGGATCATGTTCCCTGGGTAGTATTCCTCTTCATCTATTTGGAATGGTCTACGTTTCTGTAGCATCAGTAAGAATTTTGAGGTGAATTTCCATCCTTGGAAGTTCAACTTCTCTAATCTCCTTCAGCCCCCAAAGCTTTATGCCGTCATTCTGGACTCCTATTTGGATTTTGGATTTTAGGTGAATTTATTGCCATAACCCTGCATTAGAACATCCTATATCTTTCAGATTTGCATCCTCATCGATTTAGACTTCTGTGTAGGTTACAACATCTTCACCAGCGTAAGCCTAATCACAGGACCTCACCGCACACTTGTGCCTCATCATGTCTTTCACCTTCCCCCACCACCCGGCTTTGCCTCTGGGAACCCCCAATCAAATGTCCCGTGCCGCCTGTTCGTCAGTGCTTCTTTTTTCTTCTCCTTGTAGGTGAGATTCTACGGTATTTGACTTTCTCCCTGGGGCTTGTTTCACTTCCCCTAAAACCCTCACTGTCATTCTGGTGGTCACAAATGGCTGGATTGCATCCTTTGTTCTGGCTGAGTGGTATGCCATTGTGTGGCTATAGCCCATCTTCCTTCTGCATTCATCCCTTGCTGGGCACCAGGGCGGCTTCCAAGTCTTGAATAGTGGGAGTAAGGCTGTGGTGAACTCAGTGGTGCACATGTCTTTATGCAGTAGTTTCTCCGAGTTCTTTGGTTAAACACGCCGCAGAGGAATAGCTGGAATCATATGGGACATGGAATCCCAAACTTCTGAGGCAGTTCCACACCGCTTGGCGTAGTGGCTGCTCGGGTTTCCGCTCCCACCAGCAGTGCAGGAGGCTTCCCTTCTCTCCACCTCCTCTCTGACACTTGATGTTTCCCGTCTGCTTCCTTATAGCCATCATGACCACAGTGAGCTGCTATGTCCTTGCAGTTTGGATTTGCATTGGCCTGAGACCTAATGATGGTGAACATGTGTTCAGGCACCTGTTGGCCCTCTTTCGATCTCCTAAGGAGAAATCCCTGTTTCCATCTTTTGCCCAGATTTTCATGGGCTTGTGGTGTCTCTTCTTGTGAAGACGTTTGAGTTGATTGCATCTTGGGGCTTTTCACCCCGTGTCCGACGTGTGCTTTGCAAACATCCTCTCCCAGTTGTTGTGCTGTCTTTGCATTGAGGCGATGGTTTCCTTGACTGGGCAGAAGCGTGTGCATTTGATGTGGTCCCGTTTGTTTCTTGTTTCCTCTGTTACCCTTGCCCAGTCAGACACGCCTCTTCCAAATAGGTGGCTCAGACAGATGGCAAAGAGCAGTCTGCCTAGGTCTTCTCCTACAAGTTTCACGGTTTCAAGTCTGCCATTCCAGGCTTTAATCCATTTCGAGGTGGTGTGTGTCTCATGTGTAACATCATGGTGTACTCTCGTTGTGTCCCATGTGGCTGTGCAGACTTCCCAGCACCGCTTCTTGTAGAGACTCTGCTTTCTCCACTGTCTCCTCTTGGCTCCCTGGTCGAAAATGGGCCGTCCATGTACGTTTAAGTTGGGCTCTGGGCTCTCGATTCTGTTGCATGGGTCTGTGTGACTGTTTTGAGGCCCAGACTGTGCCGTTTCGGTGCCTAGCGCTTCGTCCTCTGTGTTGAAATGAGAAAGTGTGACACGTCCCGCTTTGTTCATTTTCCTGAGGATTCCTTGCCTATTCAGGGTCTCTTGTGTCTGGCTAGAAACTTTAGGATTCTCTCTTCTATCTCTGTGGCAAATATTGCTGCAAATTTGACTGGGTTTGTAAGGAATCGAGGGATTCCTTGCTCAGGTATGGAAGTTTCAAGTGTGTTCATTCTTCCATTCCCGGATCCTGGAATATCCTTCTTTTTCCTTGTGTCTTCTTGAATTTCTTTCCGCAAACGTTTGCTAGTTTTCGATTGACATAGCTTTCACCTGTTTGGCTAGGGTTCTTCATAGAGATCTTATTTTTGCACTGGCAAGCTGTTGTTTCTTCTTTGAGCTTCAGTTTTTCTATCCTTTGCAACTTTTCATTGGTTTGTTTCGGCAGAAGTGCATCGCTGAGCTCACATCTGCTGGCTATGCTCCTGTATTTGCTCGGAAGTGTGGCCCTGTCTGACATCCCTTCCCTTTGGACTCTACACTACCTGTGACGCCTGCCCCAGAACGACTGAAGCAGTGGTGAGCAGGCTCCCCCCCAGGATTCCACCCGGCCCACCCCTGGCCACCGACTCAGAAGGTGCGGTCCTCACTGCTGCACCACCGGCCGGCCCCTTTCATGTTCCACTGGCAACCTGCAGTTGAGTGCAATGGGACTTGAATGGGCTACTTGAGACCAGCTCTGGCACTGTGTAGATGAGGCCAGGTTGTTTTTCGGCTCTTCTGTGATGTCAGAGGATTTGTCATAATTGTGTATCTGCTGTCCCGGCTAGCTTCACGGATGCAGGGTTTCCGAGCCCGCTTGGAGGAGTCTCATGACTCATCCTTCCCAGTTAGCCCAGGTTTGACCTTCGCTGTCATTTGTTCGCTTGTGAGTTTCTCTGACTTTCAAACGGTAAACCAGAGTGTGTCTAAAGACTGACATCTTTCATTGTGGATTATTCAGGTGTGGTTTCTGTTCGCCTTCCGTTTTCTGGGACCTTTTTTTCTTTTCCATAGTATACTCGTCATGGTCTTTCTCAGCTATCTCCCTTAGACATGCTTATCAGTCCGTTCTGCTTCACTCCAAGTGATTAATTTTGTATTTCTTTAATCACCGTATGTTCTCCAGGCTGAGGTGTGAGTCCTTTCGTGACTCTTGGTTGTTGTCTTTGAATTTGCAATGGGCACATGTAGGGATCTTTGCTAGCCTAGCCTAGGTCAAACTAAGCACTGAGAACATGCGGTCATCTGGGTTGGTTTGCCATGCTGAGATCAGAAACTGCAAATTCGCGGGTGTCCTGCCAACCCCCTTCATGGACATAAGGTTTCCGAGACAAATTAGACAAATCTGATGAATTTCTCTCTCCAGGAAAGATATTTTTCTGTCTCTTTTCTGGTTTTGGGAAGTTTCGAACTTGACCCCTGATCCTTGAACGTTCCCCTAGATTCCGTCTAGATACGGGCTTACTTTCTTTCTAGAGGGTGTGCCATATATTTACCTTACGTCCTCAGTCCTGGCCTGCTTATTTTCTTGAAACAGAATTGTAATGTTCTAATTTTCAGCCAGCTTCCTTACGTATGGTGTCAAAACACACAAGCAATAATCCATCTATGGCAAGAGGTAGGGGGATAGAATTTCATTAGGGCCAAACTGAGCACTCCAGCCTGGGAGGGCAGCCTTCACAAAGAAACGAAGCCATCTGGAAAAGGGTGCTTTTCAGTACACTTGTGGAGCCCTTTCAAACACAGGGACAACCCCAAGCATGACAGGGCCCCATTCCTTGAAGGCTTCCAAGACATCTCTTGGGACACGTTAGCATGTACCCCGTTGGCCCCCGTGACGCCCGAGCTATGGAAAGTGAGACTGATCTTAAAGAATGCTAGGGGCCTAGGAAAGGAGGCATCGATTCTTCTCTTCAATGTCCTCAAAGCATCGTTCTTGACTTTGGATTATGCTTAAGGCAGAAAGACAACGTAGGTCTGATAAGGCCCAAGTCCGGCCTCTTGTTTCCAGTCAAGCTGCAAGCTTGAATCAGCGTGGCCTCCCTATAGACTTGAGTAGATGACAATGTTCTCCTCTCAGTGCTTGTCCCTGTACTCTCACTTCTCCCCAAGTATTCCTTTCATTTCCCTTGAATCAGAGTCTGATTTATCTCTTCCAGTTTCTGTGCCCGCTTTCTGTTTGTCAAAGCTGTTTCTGGGTATCTCTCCCTTTAATAGCCTAGCGTAGGCCAATCCTCAGACTGGAACCATGCGGCCATCTTGGGGGACATGTTCAGCGTGATGTCGTAAACAACCTCAAAATTCTAAGTTGTCCTGACAATCTCCATGCACACAGAGTTTGAGAGCCATCTCGGACCAGTCTGACTCCTCACCCTTTCCAGGTGGGATAGTTGTCCTTTTTCTGGATTTCTTGTCGTTTTTCTAAGTTTCCCCTCGAACTTTGAAAGGCCTGCTACATTCTCTCTGGACACTGGTTTCTTTCCTGTAAGATGATTCTGGGTTGTATCTCTTATAGCAGGTGTAGATGGCCTAGTGGGTAGACCTTCCCCAGAGAAAGTCCTGGACTCCCTCTCAAGTTGAGTTTGCCTAGGCAATCCTCTGATGCACAGTGATCGTGTCACTCCTAGCACTGTGCGAATTCCATCTTCGCAGGTCACATGTTTTCCTTCCTTCTTCCTTTGGGGAAGTGTACCAGAAAATTCACAGATTGTAATGCTCTCATGGTTCTTTTTCTGCTGCGTATCGATAACGCATCCTCACAATTGTTACTTATTGATGATCTCTGCCCGCACGTACCATGAACTCTATATTTCCTAACGCTGCTAACGTGATCTGCACCCGTGATGTGAAACAGTGAGGCCGGGCCGCCCAAGCAGAACGTGAGCTCGTACCCGCTCCACCACATGGCCGGCCCTGAATTGGACTTTTGGACCAACCTTTTCCCGAACTTGGGAAGACGTGGGCCTGTTTGGATTATTCGTGAAGGTGATTAGTAGTAACATCATGGACGGTAACCTTTTCCCTTGGTTCATGGGCTTAGTTCGGATCATGTTCCCTGGGTAGTATTCCTCTTCATCTATTTGGAATGGTCTACGTTTCTGTAGCATCAGTAAGAATTTTGAGGTGAATTTCCATCCTTGGAAGTTCAACTTCTCTAATCTCCTTCAGCCCCCAAAGCTTTATGCCGTCATTCTGGACTCCTATTTGGATTTTGGATTTTAGGTGAATTTATTGCCATAACCCTGCATTAGAACATCCTATATCTTTCAGATTTGCATCCTCATCGATTTAGACTTCTGTGTAGGTTACAACATCTTCACCAGCGTAAGCCTAATCACAGGACCTCACCGCACACTTGTGCCTCATCATGTCTTTCACCTTCCCCCACCACCCGGCTTTGCCTCTGGGAACCCCCAATCAAATGTCCCGTGCCGCCTGTTCGTCAGTGCTTCTTTTTTCTTCTCCTTGTAGGTGAGATTCTACGGTATTTGACTTTCTCCCTGGGGCTTGTTTCACTTCCCCTAAAACCCTCACTGTCATTCTGGTGGTCACAAATGGCTGGATTGCATCCTTTGTTCTGGCTGAGTGGTATGCCATTGTGTGGCTATAGCCCATCTTCCTTCTGCATTCATCCCTTGCTGGGCACCAGGGCGGCTTCCAAGTCTTGAATAGTGGGAGTAAGGCTGTGGTGAACTCAGTGGTGCACATGTCTTTATGCAGTAGTTTCTCCGAGTTCTTTGGTTAAACACGCCGCAGAGGAATAGCTGGAATCATATGGGACATGGAATCCAAAACTTCTGAGGCAGTTCCACACCGCTTGGCGTAGTGGCTGCACGGGTTTCCACTCCCACCAGCAGTGCAGGAGGCTTCCCTTCTCTCCACCTCCTCTCTGACACTTGATGTTTCCCGTCTGCTTCCTTATAGCCATCATGACCACAGTGAGCTGCTATGTCCTTGCAGTTTGGATTTGCATTGGCCTGAGACCTAATGATGGTGAACATGTGTTCAGGCACCTGTTGGCCCTCTTTCGATCTCCTAAGGAGAAATCCCTGTTTCCATCTTTTGCCCAGATTTTCATGGGCTTGTGGTGTTTCTTCTTGTGAAGACGTTTGAGTTGATTGCATCTTGGGGCTTTCCACCCCGTGTCCGACGTGTGCTTTGCAAACATCCTCTGCCAGTTGTTGTGCTGTCTTTGCATTGAGGCGATGGTTTCCTTGACTGGGCAGAAGCGTGTGCATTTGATGTGGTCCCGTTTGTTTCTTGTTTCCTCTGTTACCCTTGCCCAGTCAGACACGCCTCTTCCAAATAGGTGGCTCAGACAGATGGCAAAGAGCAGTCTGCCTAGGTCTTCTCCTACAAGTTTCACGGTTTCAAGTCTGCCATTCCAGGCTTTAATCCATTTCGAGGTGGTGTGTGTCTCATGTGTAACATCATGGTGTACTCTCGTTGTGTCCCATGTGGCTGTGCAGACTTCCCAGCACCGCTTCTTGTAGAGACTCTGCTTTCTCCACTGTCTCCTCTTGGCTCCCTGGTCGAAAATGGGCCGTCCATGTACGTTTAAGTTGGGCTCTGGGCTCTCGATTCTGTTGCATGGGTCTGTGTGACTGTTTTGAGGCCCAGACTGTGCCGTTTCGGTGCCTAGCGCTTCGTCCTCTGTGTTGAAATGAGAAAGTGTGACACGTCCCGCTTTGTTCATTTTCCTGAGGATTCCTTGCCTATTCAGGGTCTCTTGTGTCTGGCTAGAAACTTTAGGATTCTCTCTTCTATCTCTGTGGCAAATATTGCTGCAAATTTGACTGGGTTTGTAAGGAATCGAGGGATTCCTTGCTCAGGTATGGAAGTTTCAAGTGTGTTCATTCTTCCATTCCCGGATCCTGGAATATCCTTCTTTTTCCTTGTGTCTTCTTGAATTTCTTTCCCCAAACGTTTGCTAGTTTTCGATTGACATAGCTTTCACCTGTTTGGCTAGGGTTCTTCATAGAGATCTTATTTTTGCACTGGCAAGCTGTTGTTTCTTCTTTGAGCTTCAGTTTTTCTATCCTTTGCAACTTTTCATTGGTTTGTTTCGGCAGAAGTGCATCGCTGAGCTCACATCTGCTGGCTATGCTCCTGTATTTGCTCGGAAGTGTGGCCCTGTCTGACATCCCTTCCCATTGGACTCTACACTACCTGTGACGCCTGCCCCAGAACGACTGAAGCAGTGGTGAGCAGGCTCCCCCCCAGGATTCCACCCGGCCCACCCCTGGCCACCGACTCAGAAGGTGCGGTCCTCACTGCTGCACCACCGGCCGGCCCCTTTCATGTTCCACTGGCAACCTGCAGTTGAGTGCAATGGGACTTGAATGGGCTACTTGAGACCAGCTCTGGCACTGTGTAGATGAGGCCAGGTTGTTTTTCGGCTCTTCTGTGATGTCAGAGGATTTGTCATAATTGTGTATCTGCTGTCCCGGCTAGCTTCACGGATGCAGGGTTTCCGAGCCCGCTTGGAGGAGTCTCATGACTCATCCTTCCCAGTTAGCCCAGGTTTGACCTTCGCTGTCATTTGTTCGCTTGTGAATTTCTCTGACTTTCAAACGGTAAACCAGAGTGTGTCTAAAGACTGACATCTTTCATTGTGGATTATTCAGGTGTGGTTTCTGTTCGCCTTCCGTTTTCTGGGACCTTTTTTTCTTTTCCATAGTATACTCGTCATGGTCTTTCTCAGCTATCTCCCTTGGACATGCTTATCAGTCCGTTCTGCTTCACTCCAAGTGATTAATTTTGTATTTCTTTAATCACCGTATGTTCTCCAGGCTGAGGTGTGAGTCCTTTCGTGACTCTTGGTTGTTGTCTTTGAATTTGCAATGGGCACATGTAGGGATCTTTGCTAGCCTAGCCTAGGTCAAACTAAGCACTGAGAACATGCGGTCATCTGGGTTGGTTTGCCATGCTGAGATCAGAAACTGCAAATTCGCGGGTGTCCTGCCAACCCCCTTCATGGACATAAGGTTTCCGAGACAAATTAGACAAATCTGATGAATTTCTCTCTCCAGGAAAGATATTTTTCTGTCTCTTTTCTGGTTTTGGGAAGTTTCGAACTTGACCCCTGATCCTTGAACGTTCCCCTAGATTCCGTCTAGATACGGGCTTACTTTCTTTCTAGAGGGTGTGCCATATATTTACCTTACGTCCTCAGTCCTGGCCTGCTTATTTTCTTGAAACAGAATTGTAATGTTCTAATTTTCAGCCAGCTTCCTTACGTATGGTGTCAAAACACACAAGCAATAATCCATCTATGGCAAGAGGTAGGGGGATAGAATTTCATTAGGGCCAAACTGAGCACTCCAGCCTGGGAGGGCAGCCTTCACAAAGAAACGAAGCCATCTGGAAAAGGGTGCTTTTCAGTACACTTGTGGAGCCCTTTCAAACACAGGGACAACCCCAAGCATGACAGGGCCCCATTCCTTGAAGGCTTCCAAGACATCTCTTGGGACACGTTAGCATGTACCCCGTTGGCCCCCGTGACGCCCGAGCTATGGAAAGTGAGACTGATCTTAAAGAATGCTAGGGGCCTAGGAAAGGAGGCATCGATTCTTCTCTTCAATGTCCTCAAAGCATCGTTCTTGACTTTGGATTATGCTTAAGGCAGAAAGACAACGTAGGTCTGATAAGGCCCAAGTCCGGCCTCTTGTTTCCAGTCAAGCTGCAAGCTTGAATCAGCGTGGCCTCCCTATAGACTTGAGTAGATGACAATGTTCTCCTCTCAGTGCTTGTCCCTGTACTCTCACTTCTCCCCAAGTATTCCTTTCATTTCCCTTGAATCAGAGTCTGATTTATCTCTTCCAGTTTCTGTGCCCGCTTTCTGTTTGTCAAAGCTGTTTCTGGGTATCTCTCCCTTTAATAGCCTAGCGTAGGCCAATCCTCAGACTGGAACCATGCGGCCATCTTGGGGGACATGTTCAGCGTGATGTCGTAAACAACCTCAAAATTCTAAGTTGTCCTGACAATCTCCATGCACACAGAGTTTGAGAGCCATCTCGGACCAGTCTGACTCCTCACCCTTTCCAGGTGGGATAGTTGTCCTTTTTCTGGATTTCTTGTCGTTTTTCTAAGTTTCCCCTCGAACTTTGAAAGGCCTGCTACATTCTCTCTGGACACTGGTTTCTTTCCTGTAAGATGATTCTGGGTTGTATCTCTTATAGCAGGTGTAGATGGCCTAGTGGGTAGACCTTCCCCAGAGAAAGTCCTGGACTCCCTCTCAAGTTGAGTTTGCCTAGGCAATCCTCTGATGCACAGTGATCGTGTCACTCCTAGCACTGTGCGAATTCCATCTTCGCAGGTCACATGTTTTCCTTCCTTCTTCCTTTGGGGAAGTGTACCAGAAAATTCACAGATTGTAATGCTCTCATGGTTCTTTTTCTGCTGCGTATCGATAACGCATCCTCACAATTGTTACTTATTGATGATCTCTGCCCGCACGTACCCTGAACTCTATATTTCCTAACGCTGCTAACGTGATCTGCACCCGTGATGTGAAACAGTGAGGCCGGGCCGCCCAAGCAGAACGTGAGCTCGTACCCGCTCCACCACATGGCCGGCCCTGAATTGGACTTTTGGACCAACCTTTTCCCGAACTTGGGAAGACGTGGGCCTGTTTGGATTATTCGTGAAGGTGATTAGTAGTAACATCATGGACGGTAACCTTTTCCCTTGGTTCATGGGCTTAGTTCGGATCATGTTCCCTGGGTAGTATTCCTCTTCATCTATTTGGAATGGTCTACGTTTCTGTAGCATCAGTAAGAATTTTGAGGTGAATTTCCATCCTTGGAAGTTCAACTTCTCTAATCTCCTTCAGCCCCCAAAGCTTTATGCCGTCATTCTGGACTCCTATTTGGATTTTGGATTTTAGGTGAATTTATTGCCATAACCCTGCATTAGAACATCCTATATCTTTCAGATTTGCATCCTCATCGATTTAGACTTCTGTGTAGGTTACAACATCTTCACCAGCGTAAGCCTAATCACAGGACCTCACCGCACACTTGTGCCTCATCATGTCTTTCACCTTCCCCCACCACCCGGCTTTGCCTCTGGGAACCCCCAATCAAATGTCCCGTGCCGCCTGTTCGTCAGTGCTTCTTTTTTCTTCTCCTTGTAGGTGAGATTCTACGGTATTTGACTTTCTCCCTGGGGCTTGTTTCACTTCCCCTAAAACCCTCACTGTCATTCTGGTGGTCACAAATGGCTGGATTGCATCCTTTGTTCTGGCTGAGTGGTATGCCATTGTGTGGCTATAGCCCATCTTCCTTCTGCATTCATCCCTTGCTGGGCACCAGGGCGGCTTCCAAGTCTTGAATAGTGGGAGTAAGGCTGTGGTGAACTCAGTGGTGCACATGTCTTTATGCAGTAGTTTCTCCGAGTTCTTTGGTTAAACACGCCGCAGAGGAATAGCTGGAATCATATGGGACATGGAATCCAAAACTTCTGAGGCAGTTCCACACCGCTTGGCGTAGTGGCTGCACGGGTTTCCACTCCCACCAGCAGTGCAGGAGGCTTCCCTTCTCTCCACCTCCTCTCTGACACTTGATGTTTCCCGTCTGCTTCCTTATAGCCATCATGACCACAGTGAGCTGCTATGTCCTTGCAGTTTGGATTTGCATTGGCCTGAGACCTAATGATGGTGAACATGTGTTCAGGCACCTGTTGGCCCTCTTTCGATCTCCTAAGGAGAAATCCCTGTTTCCATCTTTTGCCCAGATTTTCATGGGCTTGTGGTGTTTCTTCTTGTGAAGACGTTTGAGTTGATTGCATCTTGGGGCTTTCCACCCCGTGTCCGACGTGTGCTTTGCAAACATCCTCTGCCAGTTGTTGTGCTGTCTTTGCATTGAGGCGATGGTTTCCTTGACTGGGCAGAAGCGTGTGCATTTGATGTGGTCCCGTTTGTTTCTTGTTTCCTCTGTTACCCTTGCCCAGTCAGACACGCCTCTTCCAAATAGGTGGCTCAGACAGATGGCAAAGAGCAGTCTGCCTAGGTCTTCTCCTACAAGTTTCACGGTTTCAAGTCTGCCATTCCAGGCTTTAATCCATTTCGAGGTGGTGTGTGTCTCATGTGTAACATCATGGTGTACTCTCGTTGTGTCCCATGTGGCTGTGCAGACTTCCCAGCACCGCTTCTTGTAGAGACTCTGCTTTCTCCACTGTCTCCTCTTGGCTCCCTGGTCGAAAATGGGCCGTCCATGTACGTTTAAGTTGGGCTCTGGGCTCTCGATTCTGTTGCATGGGTCTGTGTGACTGTTTTGAGGCCCAGACTGTGCCGTTTCGGTGCCTAGCGCTTCGTCCTCTGTGTTGAAATGAGAAAGTGTGACACGTCCCGCTTTGTTCATTTTCCTGAGGATTCCTTGCCTATTCAGGGTCTCTTGTGTCTGGCTAGAAACTTTAGGATTCTCTCTTCTATCTCTGTGGCAAATATTGCTGCAAATTTGACTGGGTTTGTAAGGAATCGAGGGATTCCTTGCTCAGGTATGGAAGTTTCAAGTGTGTTCATTCTTCCATTCCCGGATCCTGGAATATCCTTCTTTTTCCTTGTGTCTTCTTGAATTTCTTTCCCCAAACGTTTGCTAGTTTTCGATTGACATAGCTTTCACCTGTTTGGCTAGGGTTCTTCATAGAGATCTTATTTTTGCACTGGCAAGCTGTTGTTTCTTCTTTGAGCTTCAGTTTTTCTATCCTTTGCAACTTTTCATTGGTTTGTTTCGGCAGAAGTGCATCGCTGAGCTCACATCTGCTGGCTATGCTCCTGTATTTGCTCGGAAGTGTGGCCCTGTCTGACATCCCTTCCCATTGGACTCTACACTACCTGTGACGCCTGCCCCAGAACGACTGAAGCAGTGGTGAGCAGGCTCCCCCCCAGGATTCCACCCGGCCCACCCCTGGCCACCGACTCAGAAGGTGCGGTCCTCACTGCTGCACCACCGGCCGGCCCCTTTCATGTTCCACTGGCAACCTGCAGTTGAGTGCAATGGGACTTGAATGGGCTACTTGAGACCAGCTCTGGCACTGTGTAGATGAGGCCAGGTTGTTTTTCGGCTCTTCTGTGATGTCAGAGGATTTGTCATAATTGTGTATCTGCTGTCCCGGCTAGCTTCACGGATGCAGGGTTTCCGAGCCCGCTTGGAGGAGTCTCATGACTCATCCTTCCCAGTTAGCCCAGGTTTGACCTTCGCTGTCATTTGTTCGCTTGTGAATTTCTCTGACTTTCAAACGGTAAACCAGAGTGTGTCTAAAGACTGACATCTTTCATTGTGGATTATTCAGGTGTGGTTTCTGTTCGCCTTCCGTTTTCTGGGACCTTTTTTTCTTTTCCATAGTATACTCGTCATGGTCTTTCTCAGCTATCTCCCTTGGACATGCTTATCAGTCCGTTCTGCTTCACTCCAAGTGATTAATTTTGTATTTCTTTAATCACCGTATGTTCTCCAGGCTGAGGTGTGAGTCCTTTCGTGACTCTTGGTTGTTGTCTTTGAATTTGCAATGGGCACATGTAGGGATCTTTGCTAGCCTAGCCTAGGTCAAACTAAGCACTGAGAACATGCGGTCATCTGGGTTGGTTTGCCATGCTGAGATCAGAAACTGCAAATTCGCGGGTGTCCTGCCAACCCCCTTCATGGACATAAGGTTTCCGAGACAAATTAGACAAATCTGATGAATTTCTCTCTCCAGGAAAGATATTTTTCTGTCTCTTTTCTGGTTTTGGGAAGTTTCGAACTTGACCCCTGATCCTTGAACGTTCCCCTAGATTCCGTCTAGATACGGGCTTACTTTCTTTCTAGAGGGTGTGCCATATATTTACCTTACGTCCTCAGTCCTGGCCTGCTTATTTTCTTGAAACAGAATTGTAATGTTCTAATTTTCAGCCAGCTTCCTTACGTATGGTGTCAAAACACACAAGCAATAATCCATCTATGGCAAGAGGTAGGGGGATAGAATTTCATTAGGGCCAAACTGAGCACTCCAGCCTGGGAGGGCAGCCTTCACAAAGAAACGAAGCCATCTGGAAAAGGGTGCTTTTCAGTACACTTGTGGAGCCCTTTCAAACACAGGGACAACCCCAAGCATGACAGGGCCCCATTCCTTGAAGGCTTCCAAGACATCTCTTGGGACACGTTAGCATGTACCCCGTTGGCCCCCGTGACGCCCGAGCTATGGAAAGTGAGACTGATCTTAAAGAATGCTAGGGGCCTAGGAAAGGAGGCATCGATTCTTCTCTTCAATGTCCTCAAAGCATCGTTCTTGACTTTGGATTATGCTTAAGGCAGAAAGACAACGTAGGTCTGATAAGGCCCAAGTCCGGCCTCTTGTTTCCAGTCAAGCTGCAAGCTTGAATCAGCGTGGCCTCCCTATAGACTTGAGTAGATGACAATGTTCTCCTCTCAGTGCTTGTCCCTGTACTCTCACTTCTCCCCAAGTATTCCTTTCATTTCCCTTGAATCAGAGTCTGATTTATCTCTTCCAGTTTCTGTGCCCGCTTTCTGTTTGTCAAAGCTGTTTCTGGGTATCTCTCCCTTTAATAGCCTAGCGTAGGCCAATCCTCAGACTGGAACCATGCGGCCATCTTGGGGGACATGTTCAGCGTGATGTCGTAAACAACCTCAAAATTCTAAGTTGTCCTGACAATCTCCATGCACACAGAGTTTGAGAGCCATCTCGGACCAGTCTGACTCCTCACCCTTTCCAGGTGGGATAGTTGTCCTTTTTCTGGATTTCTTGTCGTTTTTCTAAGTTTCCCCTCGAACTTTGAAAGGCCTGCTACATTCTCTCTGGACACTGGTTTCTTTCCTGTAAGATGATTCTGGGTTGTATCTCTTATAGCAGGTGTAGATGGCCTAGTGGGTAGACCTTCCCCAGAGAAAGTCCTGGACTCCCTCTCAAGTTGAGTTTGCCTAGGCAATCCTCTGATGCACAGTGATCGTGTCACTCCTAGCACTGTGCGAATTCCATCTTCGCAGGTCACATGTTTTCCTTCCTTCTTCCTTTGGGGAAGTGTACCAGAAAATTCACAGATTGTAATGCTCTCATGGTTCTTTTTCTGCTGCGTATCGATAACGCATCCTCACAATTGTTACTTATTGATGATCTCTGCCCGCACGTACCCTGAACTCTATATTTCCTAACGCTGCTAACGTGATCTGCACCCGTGATGTGAAACAGTGAGGCCGGGCCGCCCAAGCAGAACGTGAGCTCGTACCCGCTCCACCACATGGCCGGCCCTGAATTGGACTTTTGGACCAACCTTTTCCCGAACTTGGGAAGACGTGGGCCTGTTTGGATTATTCGTGAAGGTGATTAGTAGTAACATCATGGACGGTAACCTTTTCCCTTGGTTCATGGGCTTAGTTCGGATCATGTTCCCTGGGTAGTATTCCTCTTCATCTATTTGGAATGGTCTACGTTTCTGTAGCATCAGTAAGAATTTTGAGGTGAATTTCCATCCTTGGAAGTTCAACTTCTCTAATCTCCTTCAGCCCCCAAAGCTTTATGCCGTCATTCTGGACTCCTATTTGGATTTTGGATTTTAGGTGAATTTATTGCCATAACCCTGCATTAGAACATCCTATATCTTTCAGATTTGCATCCTCATCGATTTAGACTTCTGTGTAGGTTACAACATCTTCACCAGCGTAAGCCTAATCACAGGACCTCACCGCACACTTGTGCCTCATCATGTCTTTCACCTTCCCCCACCACCCGGCTTTGCCTCTGGGAACCCCCAATCAAATGTCCCGTGCCGCCTGTTCGTCAGTGCTTCTTTTTTCTTCTCCTTGTAGGTGAGATTCTACGGTATTTGACTTTCTCCCTGGGGCTTGTTTCACTTCCCCTAAAACCCTCACTGTCATTCTGGTGGTCACAAATGGCTGGATTGCATCCTTTGTTCTGGCTGAGTGGTATGCCATTGTGTGGCTATAGCCCATCTTCCTTCTGCATTCATCCCTTGCTGGGCACCAGGGCGGCTTCCAAGTCTTGAATAGTGGGAGTAAGGCTGTGGTGAACTCAGTGGTGCACATGTCTTTATGCAGTAGTTTCTCCGAGTTCTTTGGTTAAACACGCCGCAGAGGAATAGCTGGAATCATATGGGACATGGAATCCAAAACTTCTGAGGCAGTTCCACACCGCTTGGCGTAGTGGCTGCACGGGTTTCCACTCCCACCAGCAGTGCAGGAGGCTTCCCTTCTCTCCACCTCCTCTCTGACACTTGATGTTTCCCGTCTGCTTCCTTATAGCCATCATGACCACAGTGAGCTGCTATGTCCTTGCAGTTTGGATTTGCATTGGCCTGAGACCTAATGATGGTGAACATGTGTTCAGGCACCTGTTGGCCCTCTTTCGATCTCCTAAGGAGAAATCCCTGTTTCCATCTTTTGCCCAGATTTTCATGGGCTTGTGGTGTTTCTTCTTGTGAAGACGTTTGAGTTGATTGCATCTTGGGGCTTTCCACCCCGTGTCCGACGTGTGCTTTGCAAACATCCTCTGCCAGTTGTTGTGCTGTCTTTGCATTGAGGCGATGGTTTCCTTGACTGGGCAGAAGCGTGTGCATTTGATGTGGTCCCGTTTGTTTCTTGTTTCCTCTGTTACCCTTGCCCAGTCAGACACGCCTCTTCCAAATAGGTGGCTCAGACAGATGGCAAAGAGCAGTCTGCCTAGGTCTTCTCCTACAAGTTTCACGGTTTCAAGTCTGCCATTCCAGGCTTTAATCCATTTCGAGGTGGTGTGTGTCTCATGTGTAACATCATGGTGTACTCTCGTTGTGTCCCATGTGGCTGTGCAGACTTCCCAGCACCGCTTCTTGTAGAGACTCTGCTTTCTCCACTGTCTCCTCTTGGCTCCCTGGTCGAAAATGGGCCGTCCATGTACGTTTAAGTTGGGCTCTGGGCTCTCGATTCTGTTGCATGGGTCTGTGTGACTGTTTTGAGGCCCAGACTGTGCCGTTTCGGTGCCTAGCGCTTCGTCCTCTGTGTTGAAATGAGAAAGTGTGACACGTCCCGCTTTGTTCATTTTCCTGAGGATTCCTTGCCTATTCAGGGTCTCTTGTGTCTGGCTAGAAACTTTAGGATTCTCTCTTCTATCTCTGTGGCAAATATTGCTGCAAATTTGACTGGGTTTGTAAGGAATCGAGGGATTCCTTGCTCAGGTATGGAAGTTTCAAGTGTGTTCATTCTTCCATTCCCGGATCCTGGAATATCCTTCTTTTTCCTTGTGTCTTCTTGAATTTCTTTCCCCAAACGTTTGCTAGTTTTCGATTGACATAGCTTTCACCTGTTTGGCTAGGGTTCTTCATAGAGATCTTATTTTTGCACTGGCAAGCTGTTGTTTCTTCTTTGAGCTTCAGTTTTTCTATCCTTTGCAACTTTTCATTGGTTTGTTTCGGCAGAAGTGCATCGCTGAGCTCACATCTGCTGGCTATGCTCCTGTATTTGCTCGGAAGTGTGGCCCTGTCTGACATCCCTTCCCATTGGACTCTACACTACCTGTGACGCCTGCCCCAGAACGACTGAAGCAGTGGTGAGCAGGCTCCCCCCCAGGATTCCACCCGGCCCACCCCTGGCCACCGACTCAGAAGGTGCGGTCCTCACTGCTGCACCACCGGCCGGCCCCTTTCATGTTCCACTGGCAACCTGCAGTTGAGTGCAATGGGACTTGAATGGGCTACTTGAGACCAGCTCTGGCACTGTGTAGATGAGGCCAGGTTGTTTTTCGGCTCTTCTGTGATGTCAGAGGATTTGTCATAATTGTGTATCTGCTGTCCCGGCTAGCTTCACGGACGCAGGGTTTCCGAGCCCGCTTGGAGGAGTCTCATGACTCATCCTTCCCAGTTAGCCCAGGTTTGACCTTCGCTGTCATTTGTTCGCTTGTGAATTTCTCTGACTTTCAAACGGTAAGCCAGAGTGTGTCTAAAGACTGACATCTTTCATTGTGGATTATTCAGGTGTGGTTTCTGTTCGCCTTCCGTTTTCTGGGACCTTTTTTTCTTTTCCATAGTATACTCGTCATGGTCTTTCTCAGCTATCTCCCTTAGACATGCTTATCAGTCCGTTCTGCTTCACTCCAAGTGATTAATTTTGTATTTCTTTAATCACCGTATGTTCTCCAGGCTGAGGTGTGAGTCCTTTCGTGACTCTTGGTTGTTGTCTTTGAATTTGCAATGGGCACATGTAGGGATCTTTGCTAGCCTAGCCTAGGTCAAACTAAGCACTGAGAACATGCGGTCATCTGGGTTGGTTTGCCATGCTGAGATCAGAAACTGCAAATTCGCGGGTGTCCTGCCAACCCCCTTCATGGACATAAGGTTTCCGAGACAAATTAGACAAATCTGATGAATTTCTCTCTCCAGGAAAGATATTTTTCTGTCTCTTTTCTGGTTTTGGGAAGTTTCGAACTTGACCCCTGATCCTTGAACGTTCCCCTAGATTCCGTCTAGATACGGGCTTACTTTCTTTCTAGAGGGTGTGCCATATATTTACCTTACGTCCTCAGTCCTGGCCTGCTTATTTTCTTGAAACAGAATTGTAATGTTCTAATTTTCAGCCAGCTTCCTTACGTATGGTGTCAAAACACACAAGCAATAATCCATCTATGGCAAGAGGTAGGGGGATAGAATTTCATTAGGGCCAAACTGAGCACTCCAGCCTGGGAGGGCAGCCTTCACAAAGAAACGAAGCCATCTGGAAAAGGGTGCTTTTCAGTACACTTGTGGAGCCCTTTCAAACACAGGGACAACCCCAAGCATGACAGGGCCCCATTCCTTGAAGGCTTCCAAGACATCTCTTGGGACACGTTAGCATGTACCCCGTTGGCCCCCGTGACGCCCGAGCTATGGAAAGTGAGACTGATCTTAAAGAATGCTAGGGGCCTAGGAAAGGAGGCATCGATTCTTCTCTTCAATGTCCTCAAAGCATCGTTCTTGACTTTGGATTATGCTTAAGGCAGAAAGACAACGTAGGTCTGATAAGGCCCAAGTCCGGCCTCTTGTTTCCAGTCAAGCTGCAAGCTTGAATCAGCGTGGCCTCCCTATAGACTTGAGTAGATGACAATGTTCTCCTCTCAGTGCTTGTCCCTGTACTCTCACTTCTCCCCAAGTATTCCTTTCATTTCCCTTGAATCAGAGTCTGATTTATCTCTTCCAGTTTCTGTGCCCGCTTTCTGTTTGTCAAAGCTGTTTCTGGGTATCTCTCCCTTTAATAGCCTAGCGTAGGCCAATCCTCAGACTGGAACCATGCGGCCATCTTGGGGGACATGTTCAGCGTGATGTCGTAAACAACCTCAAAATTCTAAGTTGTCCTGACAATCTCCATGCACACAGAGTTTGAGAGCCATCTCGGACCAGTCTGACTCCTCACCCTTTCCAGGTGGGATAGTTGTCCTTTTTCTGGATTTCTTGTCGTTTTTCTAAGTTTCCCCTCGAACTTTGAAAGGCCTGCTACATTCTCTCTGGACACTGGTTTCTTTCCTGTAAGATGATTCTGGGTTGTATCTCTTATAGCAGGTGTAGATGGCCTAGTGGGTAGACCTTCCCCAGAGAAAGTCCTGGACTCCCTCTCAAGTTGAGTTTGCCTAGGCAATCCTCTGATGCACAGTGATCGTGTCACTCCTAGCACTGTGCGAATTCCATCTTCGCAGGTCACATGTTTTCCTTCCTTCTTCCTTTGGGGAAGTGTACCAGAAAATTCACAGATTGTAATGCTCTCATGGTTCTTTTTCTGCTGCGTATCGATAACGCATCCTCACAATTGTTACTTATTGATGATCTCTGCCCGCACGTACCCTGAACTCTATATTTCCTAACGCTGCTAACGTGATCTGCACCCGTGATGTGAAACAGTGAGGCCGGGCCGCCCAAGCAGAACGTGAGCTCGTACCCGCTCCACCACATGGCCGGCCCTGAATTGGACTTTTGGACCAACCTTTTCCCGAACTTGGGAAGACGTGGGCCTGTTTGGATTATTCGTGAAGGTGATTAGTAGTAACATCATGGACGGTAACCTTTTCCCTTGGTTCATGGGCTTAGTTCGGATCATGTTCTCTGGGTAGTATTCCTCTTCATCTATTTGGAATGGTCTACGTTTCTGTAGCATCAGTAAGAATTTTGAGGTGAATTTCCATCCTTGGAAGTTCAACTTCTCTAATCTCCTTCAGCCCCCAAAGCTTTATGCCGTCATTCTGGACTCCTATTTGGATTTTGGATTTTAGGTGAATTTATTGCCATAACCCTGCCTTAGAACATCCTATATCTTTCAGATTTGCATCCTCATCGATTTAGACTTCTGTGTAGGTTACAACATCTTCACCAGCGTAAGCCTAATCACAGGACCTCACCGCACACTTGTGCCTCATCATGTCTTTCACCTTCCCCCACCACCCGGCTTTGCCTCTGGGAACCCCCAATCAAATGTCCCGTGCCGCCTGTTCGTCAGTGCTTCTTTTTTCTTCTCCTTGTAGGTGAGATTCTACGGTATTTGACTTTCTCCCTGGGGCTTGTTTCACTTCCCCTAAAACCCTCACTGTCATTCTGGTGGTCACAAATGGCTGGATTGCATCCTTTGTTCTGGCTGAGTGGTATGCCATTGTGTGGCTATAGCCCATCTTCCTTCTGCATTCATCCCTTGCTGGGCACCAGGGCGGCTTCCAAGTCTTGAATAGTGGGAGTAAGGCTGTGGTGAACTCAGTGGTGCACATGTCTTTATGCAGTAGTTTCTCCGAGTTCTTTGGTTAAACACGCCGCAGAGGAATAGCTGGAATCATATGGGACATGGAATCCAAAACTTCTGAGGCAGTTCCACACCGCTTGGCGTAGTGGCTGCACGGGTTTCCACTCCCACCAGCAGTGCAGGAGGCTTCCCTTCTCTCCACCTCCTCTCTGACACTTGATGTTTCCCGTCTGCTTCCTTATAGCCATCATGACCACAGTGAGCTGCTATGTCCTTGCAGTTTGGATTTGCATTGGCCTGAGACCTAATGATGGTGAACATGTGTTCAGGCACCTGTTGGCCCTCTTTCGATCTCCTAAGGAGAAATCCCTGTTTCCATCTTTTGCCCAGATTTTCATGGGCTTGTGGTGTTTCTTCTTGTGAAGACGTTTGAGTTGATTGCATCTTGGGGCTTTCCACCCCGTGTCCGACGTGTGCTTTGCAAACATCCTCTGCCAGTTGTTGTGCTGTCTTTGCATTGAGGCGATGGTTTCCTTGACTGGGCAGAAGCGTGTGCATTTGATGTGGTCCCGTTTGTTTCTTGTTTCCTCTGTTACCCTTGCCCAGTCAGACACGCCTCTTCCAAATAGGTGGCTCAGACAGATGGCAAAGAGCAGTCTGCCTAGGTCTTCTCCTACAAGTTTCACGGTTTCAAGTCTGCCATTCCAGGCTTTAATCCATTTCGAGGTGGTGTGTGTCTCATGTGTAACATCATGGTGTACTCTCGTTGTGTCCCATGTGGCTGTGCAGACTTCCCAGCACCGCTTCTTGTAGAGACTCTGCTTTCTCCACTGTCTCCTCTTGGCTCCCTGGTCGAAAATGGGCCGTCCATGTACGTTTAAGTTGGGCTCTGGGCTCTCGATTCTGTTGCATGGGTCTGTGTGACTGTTTTGAGGCCCAGACTGTGCCGTTTCGGTGCCTAGCGCTTCGTCCTCTGTGTTGAAATGAGAAAGTGTGACACGTCCCGCTTTGTTCATTTTCCTGAGGATTCCTTGCCTATTCAGGGTCTCTTGTGTCTGGCTAGAAACTTTAGGATTCTCTCTTCTATCTCTGTGGCAAATATTGCTGCAAATTTGACTGGGTTTGTAAGGAATCGAGGGATTCCTTGCTCAGGTATGGAAGTTTCAAGTGTGTTCATTCTTCCATTCCCGGATCCTGGAATATCCTTCTTTTTCCTTGTGTCTTCTTGAATTTCTTTCCCCAAACGTTTGCTAGTTTTCGATTGACATAGCTTTCACCTGTTTGGCTAGGGTTCTTCATAGAGATCTTATTTTTGCACTGGCAAGCTGTTGTTTCTTCTTTGAGCTTCAGTTTTTCTATCCTTTGCAACTTTTCATTGGTTTGTTTCGGCAGAAGTGCATCGCTGAGCTCACATCTGCTGGCTATGCTCCTGTATTTGCTCGGAAGTGTGGCCCTGTCTGACATCCCTTCCCATTGGACTCTACACTACCTGTGACGCCTGCCCCAGAACGACTGAAGCAGTGGTGAGCAGGCTCCCCCCCAGGATTCCACCCGGCCCACCCCTGGCCACCGACTCAGAAGGTGCGGTCCTCACTGCTGCACCACCGGCCGGCCCCTTTCATGTTCCACTGGCAACCTGCAGTTGAGTGCAATGGGACTTGAATGGGCTACTTGAGACCAGCTCTGGCACTGTGTAGATGAGGCCAGGTTGTTTTTCGGCTCTTCTGTGATGTCAGAGGATTTGTCATAATTGTGTATCTGCTGTCCCGGCTAGCTTCACGGACGCAGGGTTTCCGAGCCCGCTTGGAGGAGTCTCATGACTCATCCTTCCCAGTTAGCCCAGGTTTGACCTTCGCTGTCATTTGTTCGCTTGTGAATTTCTCTGACTTTCAAACGGTAAGCCAGAGTGTGTCTAAAGACTGACATCTTTCATTGTGGATTATTCAGGTGTGGTTTCTGTTCGCCTTCCGTTTTCTGGGACCTTTTTTTCTTTTCCATAGTATACTCGTCATGGTCTTTCTCAGCTATCTCCCTTAGACATGCTTATCAGTCCGTTCTGCTTCACTCCAAGTGATTAATTTTGTATTTCTTTAATCACCGTATGTTCTCCAGGCTGAGGTGTGAGTCCTTTCGTGACTCTTGGTTGTTGTCTTTGAATTTGCAATGGGCACATGTAGGGATCTTTGCTAGCCTAGCCTAGGTCAAACTAAGCACTGAGAACATGCGGTCATCTGGGTTGGTTTGCCATGCTGAGATCAGAAACTGCAAATTCGCGGGTGTCCTGCCAACCCCCTTCATGGACATAAGGTTTCCGAGACAAATTAGACAAATCTGATGAATTTCTCTCTCCAGGAAAGATATTTTTCTGTCTCTTTTCTGGTTTTGGGAAGTTTCGAACTTGACCCCTGATCCTTGAACGTTCCCCTAGATTCCGTCTAGATACGGGCTTACTTTCTTTCTAGAGGGTGTGCCATATATTTACCTTACGTCCTCAGTCCTGGCCTGCTTATTTTCTTGAAACAGAATTGTAATGTTCTAATTTTCAGCCAGCTTCCTTACGTATGGTGTCAAAACACACAAGCAATAATCCATCTATGGCAAGAGGTAGGGGGATAGAATTTCATTAGGGCCAAACTGAGCACTCCAGCCTGGGAGGGCAGCCTTCACAAAGAAACGAAGCCATCTGGAAAAGGGTGCTTTTCAGTACACTTGTGGAGCCCTTTCAAACACAGGGACAACCCCAAGCATGACAGGGCCCCATTCCTTGAAGGCTTCCAAGACATCTCTTGGGACACGTTAGCATGTACCCCGTTGGCCCCCGTGACGCCCGAGCTATGGAAAGTGAGACTGATCTTAAAGAATGCTAGGGGCCTAGGAAAGGAGGCATCGATTCTTCTCTTCAATGTCCTCAAAGCATCGTTCTTGACTTTGGATTATGCTTAAGGCAGAAAGACAACGTAGGTCTGATAAGGCCCAAGTCCGGCCTCTTGTTTCCAGTCAAGCTGCAAGCTTGAATCAGCGTGGCCTCCCTATAGACTTGAGTAGATGACAATGTTCTCCTCTCAGTGCTTGTCCCTGTACTCTCACTTCTCCCCAAGTATTCCTTTCATTTCCCTTGAATCAGAGTCTGATTTATCTCTTCCAGTTTCTGTGCCCGCTTTCTGTTTGTCAAAGCTGTTTCTGGGTATCTCTCCCTTTAATAGCCTAGCGTAGGCCAATCCTCAGACTGGAACCATGCGGCCATCTTGGGGGACATGTTCAGCGTGATGTCGTAAACAACCTCAAAATTCTAAGTTGTCCTGACAATCTCCATGCACACAGAGTTTGAGAGCCATCTCGGACCAGTCTGACTCCTCACCCTTTCCAGGTGGGATAGTTGTCCTTTTTCTGGATTTCTTGTCGTTTTTCTAAGTTTCCCCTCGAACTTTGAAAGGCCTGCTACATTCTCTCTGGACACTGGTTTCTTTCCTGTAAGATGATTCTGGGTTGTATCTCTTATAGCAGGTGTAGATGGCCTAGTGGGTAGACCTTCCCCAGAGAAAGTCCTGGACTCCCTCTCAAGTTGAGTTTGCCTAGGCAATCCTCTGATGCACAGTGATCGTGTCACTCCTAGCACTGTGCGAATTCCATCTTCGCAGGTCACATGTTTTCCTTCCTTCTTCCTTTGGGGAAGTGTACCAGAAAATTCACAGATTGTAATGCTCTCATGGTTCTTTTTCTGCTGCGTATCGATAACGCATCCTCACAATTGTTACTTATTGATGATCTCTGCCCGCACGTACCCTGAACTCTATATTTCCTAACGCTGCTAACGTGATCTGCACCCGTGATGTGAAACAGTGAGGCCGGGCCGCCCAAGCAGAACGTGAGCTCGTACCCGCTCCACCACATGGCCGGCCCTGAATTGGACTTTTGGACCAACCTTTTCCCGAACTTGGGAAGACGTGGGCCTGTTTGGATTATTCGTGAAGGTGATTAGTAGTAACATCATGGACGGTAACCTTTTCCCTTGGTTCATGGGCTTAGTTCGGATCATGTTCTCTGGGTAGTATTCCTCTTCATCTATTTGGAATGGTCTACGTTTCTGTAGCATCAGTAAGAATTTTGAGGTGAATTTCCATCCTTGGAAGTTCAACTTCTCTAATCTCCTTCAGCCCCCAAAGCTTTATGCCGTCATTCTGGACTCCTATTTGGATTTTGGATTTTAGGTGAATTTATTGCCATAACCCTGCCTTAGAACATCCTATATCTTTCAGATTTGCATCCTCATCGATTTAGACTTCTGTGTAGGTTACAACATCTTCACCAGCGTAAGCCTAATCACAGGACCTCACCGCACACTTGTGCCTCATCATGTCTTTCACCTTCCCCCACCACCCGGCTTTGCCTCTGGGAACCCCCAATCAAATGTCCCGTGCCGCCTGTTCGTCAGTGCTTCTTTTTTCTTCTCCTTGTAGGTGAGATTCTACGGTATTTGACTTTCTCCCTGGGGCTTGTTTCACTTCCCCTAAAACCCTCACTGTCATTCTGGTGGTCACAAATGGCTGGATTGCATCCTTTGTTCTGGCTGAGTGGTATGCCATTGTGTGGCTATAGCCCATCTTCCTTCTGCATTCATCCCTTGCTGGGCACCAGGGCGGCTTCCAAGTCTTGAATAGTGGGAGTAAGGCTGTGGTGAACTCAGTGGTGCACATGTCTTTATGCAGTAGTTTCTCCGAGTTCTTTGGTTAAACACGCCGCAGAGGAATAGCTGGACTCATATGGGACATGGAATCCAAAACTTCTGAGGCAGTTCCACACCGCTTGGCGTAGTGGCTGCACGGGTTTCCACTCCCACCAGCAGTGCAGGAGGCTTCCCTTCTCTCCACCTCCTCTCTGACACTTGATGTTTCCCGTCTGCTTCCTTATAGCCATCATGACCACAGTGAGCTGCTATGTCCTTGCAGTTTGGATTTGCATTGGCCTGAGACCTAATGATGGTGAACATGTGTTCAGGCACCTGTTGGCCCTCTTTCGATCTCCTAAGGAGAAATCCCTGTTTCCATCTTTTGCCCAGATTTTCATGGGCTTGTGGTGTTTCTTCTTGTGAAGACGTTTGAGTTGATTGCATCTTGGGGCTTTCCACCCCGTGTCCGACGTGTGCTTTGCAAACATCCTCTGCCAGTTGTTGTGCTGTCTTTGCATTGAGGCGATGGTTTCCTTGACTGGGCAGAAGCGTGTGCATTTGATGTGGTCCCGTTTGTTTCTTGTTTCCTCTGTTACCCTTGCCCAGTCAGACACGCCTCTTCCAAATAGGTGGCTCAGACAGATGGCAAAGAGCAGTCTGCCTAGGTCTTCTCCTACAAGTTTCACGGTTTCAAGTCTGCCATTCCAGGCTTTAATCCATTTCGAGGTGGTGTGTGTCTCATGTGTAACATCATGGTGTACTCTCGTTGTGTCCCATGTGGCTGTGCAGACTTCCCAGCACCGCTTCTTGTAGAGACTCTGCTTTCTCCACTGTCTCCTCTTGGCTCCCTGGTCGAAAATGGGCCGTCCATGTACGTTTAAGTTGGGCTCTGGGCTCTCGATTCTGTTGCATGGGTCTGTGTGACTGTTTTGAGGCCCAGACTGTGCCGTTTCGGTGCCTAGCGCTTCGTCCTCTGTGTTGAAATGAGAAAGTGTGACACGTCCCGCTTTGTTCATTTTCCTGAGGATTCCTTGCCTATTCAGGGTCTCTTGTGTCTGGCTAGAAACTTTAGGATTCTCTCTTCTATCTCTGTGGCAAATATTGCTGCAAATTTGACTGGGTTTGTAAGGAATCGAGGGATTCCTTGCTCAGGTATGGAAGTTTCAAGTGTGTTCATTCTTCCATTCCCGGATCCTGGAATATCCTTCTTTTTCCTTGTGTCTTCTTGAATTTCTTTCCCCAAACGTTTGCTAGTTTTCGATTGACATAGCTTTCACCTGTTTGGCTAGGGTTCTTCATAGAGATCTTATTTTTGCACTGGCAAGCTGTTGTTTCTTCTTTGAGCTTCAGTTTTTCTATCCTTTGCAACTTTTCATTGGTTTGTTTCGGCAGAAGTGCATCGCTGAGCTCACATCTGCTGGCTATGCTCCTGTATTTGCTCGGAAGTGTGGCCCTGTCTGACATCCCTTCCCATTGGACTCTACACTACCTGTGACGCCTGCCCCAGAACGACTGAAGCAGTGGTGAGCAGGCTCCCCCCCAGGATTCCACCCGGCCCACCCCTGGCCACCGACTCAGAAGGTGCGGTCCTCACTGCTGCACCACCGGCCGGCCCCTTTCATGTTCCACTGGCAACCTGCAGTTGAGTGCAATGGGACTTGAATGGGCTACTTGAGACCAGCTCTGGCACTGTGTAGATGAGGCCAGGTTGTTTTTCGGCTCTTCTGTGATGTCAGAGGATTTGTCATAATTGTGTATCTGCTGTCCCGGCTAGCTTCACGGACGCAGGGTTTCCGAGCCCGCTTGGAGGAGTCTCATGACTCATCCTTCCCAGTTAGCCCAGGTTTGACCTTCGCTGTCATTTGTTCGCTTGTGAATTTCTCTGACTTTCAAACGGTAAGCCAGAGTGTGTCTAAAGACTGACATCTTTCATTGTGGATTATTCAGGTGTGGTTTCTGTTCGCCTTCCGTTTTCTGGGACCTTTTTTTCTTTTCCATAGTATACTCGTCATGGTCTTTCTCAGCTATCTCCCTTAGACATGCTTATCAGTCCGTTCTGCTTCACTCCAAGTGATTAATTTTGTATTTCTTTAATCACCGTATGTTCTCTAGGCTGAGGTGTGAGTCCTTTCGTGACTCTTGGTTGTTGTCTTTGAATTTGCAATGGGCACATGTAGGGATCTTTGCTAGCCTAGCCTAGGTCAAACTAAGCACTGAGAACATGCGGTCATCTGGGTTGGTTTGCCATGCTGAGATCAGAAACTGCAAATTCGCGGGTGTCCTGCCAACCCCCTTCATGGACATAAGGTTTCCGAGACAAATTAGACAAATCTGATGAATTTCTCTCTCCAGGAAAGATATTTTTCTGTCTCTTTTCTGGTTTTGGGAAGTTTCGAACTTGACCCCTGATCCTTGAACGTTCCCCTAGATTCCGTCTAGATACGGGCTTACTTTCTTTCTAGAGGGTGTGCCATATATTTACCTTACGTCCTCAGTCCTGGCCTGCTTATTTCCTTGAAACAGAATTGTAATGTTCTAATTTTCAGCCAGCTTCCTTACGTATGGTGTCAAAACACACAAGCAATAATCCATCTATGGCAAGAGGTAGGGGGATAGAATTTCATTAGGGCCAAACTGAGCACTCCAGCCTGGGAGGGCAGCCTTCACAAAGAAACGAAGCCATCTGGAAAAGGGTGCTTTTCAGTACACTTGTGGAGCCCTTTCAAACACAGGGACAACCCCAAGCATGACAGGGCCCCATTCCTTGAAGGCTTCCAAGACATCTCTTGGGACACGTTAGCATGTACCCCGTTGGCCCCCGTGACGCCCGAGCTATGGAAAGTGAGACTGATCTTAAAGAATGCTAGGGGCCTAGGAAAGGAGGCATCGATTCTTCTCTTCAATGTCCTCAAAGCATCGTTCTTGACTTTGGATTATGCTTAAGGCAGAAAGACAACGTAGGTCTGATAAGGCCCAAGTCCGGCCTCTTGTTTCCAGTCAAGCTGCAAGCTTGAATCAGCGTGGCCTCCCTATAGACTTGAGTAGATGACAATGTTCTCCTCTCAGTGCTTGTCCCTGTACTCTCACTTCTCCCCAAGTATTCCTTTCATTTCCCTTGAATCAGAGTCTGATTTATCTCTTCCAGTTTCTGTGCCCGCTTTCTGTTTGTCAAAGCTGTTTCTGGGTATCTCTCCCTTTAATAGCCTAGCGTAGGCCAATCCTCAGACTGGAACCATGCGGCCATCTTGGGGGACATGTTCAGCGTGATGTCGTAAACAACCTCAAAATTCTAAGTTGTCCTGACAATCTCCATGCACACAGAGTTTGAGAGCCATCTCGGACCAGTCTGACTCCTCACCCTTTCCAGGTGGGATAGTTGTCCTTTTTCTGGATTTCTTGTCGTTTTTCTAAGTTTCCCCTCGAACTTTGAAAGGCCTGCTACATTCTCTCTGGACACTGGTTTCTTTCCTGTAAGATGATTCTGGGTTGTATCTCTTATAGCAGGTGTAGATGGCCTAGTGGGTAGACCTTCCCCAGAGAAAGTCCTGGACTCCCTCTCAAGTTGAGTTTGCCTAGGCAATCCTCTGATGCACAGTGATCGTGTCACTCCTAGCACTGTGCGAATTCCATCTTCGCAGGTCACATGTTTTCCTTCCTTCTTCCTTTGGGGAAGTGTACCAGAAAATTCACAGATTGTAATGCTCTCATGGTTCTTTTTCTGCTGCGTATCGATAACGCATCCTCACAATTGTTACTTATTGATGATCTCTGCCCGCACGTACCATGAACTCTATATTTCCTAACGCTGCTAACGTGATCTGCACCCGTGATGTGAAACAGTGAGGCCGGGCCGCCCAAGCAGAACGTGAGCTCGTACCCGCTCCACCACATGGCCGGCCCTGAATTGGACTTTTGGACCAACCTTTTCCCGAACTTGGGAAGACGTGGGCCTGTTTGGATTATTCGTGAAGGTGATTAGTAGTAACATCATGGACGGTAACCTTTTCCCTTGGTTCATGGGCTTAGTTCGGATCATGTTCCCTGGGTAGTATTCCTCTTCATCTATTTGGAATGGTCTACGTTTCTGTAGCATCAGTAAGAATTTTGAGGTGAATTTCCATCCTTGGAAGTTCAACTTCTCTAATCTCCTTCAGCCCCCAAAGCTTTATGCCGTCATTCTGGACTCCTATTTGGATTTTGGATTTTAGGTGAATTTATTGCCATAACCCTGCATTAGAACATCCTATATCTTTCAGATTTGCATCCTCATCGATTTAGACTTCTGTGTAGGTTACAACATCTTCACCAGCGTAAGCCTAATCACAGGACCTCACCGCACACTTGTGCCTCATCATGTCTTTCACCTTCCCCCACCACCCGGCTTTGCCTCTGGGAACCCCCAATCAAATGTCCCGTGCCGCCTGTTCGTCAGTGCTTCTTTTTTCTTCTCCTTGTAGGTGAGATTCTACGGTATTTGACTTTCTCCCTGGGGCTTGTTTCACTTCCCCTAAAACCCTCACTGTCATTCTGGTGGTCACAAATGGCTGGATTGCATCCTTTGTTCTGGCTGAGTGGTATGCCATTGTGTGGCTATAGCCCATCTTCCTTCTGCATTCATCCCTTGCTGGGCACCAGGGCGGCTTCCAAGTCTTGAATAGTGGGAGTAAGGCTGTGGTGAACTCAGTGGTGCACATGTCTTTATGCAGTAGTTTCTCCGAGTTCTTTGGTTAAACACGCCGCAGAGGAATAGCTGGACTCATATGGGACATGGAATCCAAAACTTCTGAGGCAGTTCCACACCGCTTGGCGTAGTGGCTGCACGGGTTTCCACTCCCACCAGCAGTGCAGGAGGCTTCCCTTCTCTCCACCTCCTCTCTGACACTTGATGTTTCCCGTCTGCTTCCTTATAGCCATCATGACCACAGTGAGCTGCTATGTCCTTGCAGTTTGGATTTGCATTGGCCTGAGACCTAATGATGGTGAACATGTGTTCAGGCACCTGTTGGCCCTCTTTCGATCTCCTAAGGAGAAATCCCTGTTTCCATCTTTTGCCCAGATTTTCATGGGCTTGTGGTGTTTCTTCTTGTGAAGACGTTTGAGTTGATTGCATCTTGGGGCTTTCCACCCCGTGTCCGACGTGTGCTTTGCAAACATCCTCTGCCAGTTGTTGTGCTGTCTTTGCATTGAGGCGATGGTTTCCTTGACTGGGCAGAAGCGTGTGCATTTGATGTGGTCCCGTTTGTTTCTTGTTTCCTCTGTTACCCTTGCCCAGTCAGACACGCCTCTTCCAAATAGGTGGCTCAGACAGATGGCAAAGAGCAGTCTGCCTAGGTCTTCTCCTACAAGTTTCACGGTTTCAAGTCTGCCATTCCAGGCTTTAATCCATTTCGAGGTGGTGTGTGTCTCATGTGTAACATCATGGTGTACTCTCGTTGTGTCCCATGGGGCTGTGCAGACTTCCCAGCACCGCTTCTTGTAGAGACTCTGCTTTCTCCACTGTCTCCTCTTGGCTCCCTGGTCGAAAATGGGCCGTCCATGTACGTTTAAGTTGGGCTCTGGGCTCTCGATTCTGTTGCATGGGTCTGTGTGACTGTTTTGAGGCCCAGACTGTGCCGTTTCGGTGCCTAGCGCTTCGTCCTCTGTGTTGAAATGAGAAAGTGTGACACGTCCCGCTTTGTTCATTTTCCTGAGGATTCCTTGCCTATTCAGGGTCTCTTGTGTCTGGCTAGAAACTTTAGGATTCTCTCTTCTATCTCTGTGGCAAATATTGCTGCAAATTTGACTGGGTTTGTAAGGAATCGAGGGATTCCTTGCTCAGGTATGGAAGTTTCAAGTGTGTTCATTCTTCCATTCCCGGATCCTGGAATATCCTTCTTTTTCCTTGTGTCTTCTTGAATTTCTTTCCCCAAACGTTTGCTAGTTTTCGATTGACATAGCTTTCACCTGTTTGGCTAGGGTTCTTCATAGAGATCTTATTTTTGCACTGGCAAGCTGTTGTTTCTTCTTTGAGCTTCAGTTTTTCTATCCTTTGCAACTTTTCATTGGTTTGTTTCGGCAGAAGTGCATCGCTGAGCTCACATCTGCTGGCTATGCTCCTGTATTTGCTCGGAAGTGTGGCCCTGTCTGACATCCCTTCCCATTGGACTCTACACTACCTGTGACGCCTGCCCCAGAACGACTGAAGCAGTGGTGAGCAGGCTCCCCCCCAGGATTCCACCCGGCCCACCCCTGGCCACCGACTCAGAAGGTGCGGTCCTCACTGCTGCACCACCGGCCGGCCCCTTTCATGTTCCACTGGCAACCTGCAGTTGAGTGCAATGGGACTTGAATGGGCTACTTGAGACCAGCTCTGGCACTGTGTAGATGAGGCCAGGTTGTTTTTCGGCTCTTCTGTGATGTCAGAGGATTTGTCATAATTGTGTATCTGCTGTCCCGGCTAGCTTCACGGATGCAGGGTTTCCGAGCCCGCTTGGAGGAGTCTCATGACTCATCCTTCCCAGTTAGCCCAGGTTTGACCTTCGCTGTCATTTGTTCGCTTGTGAATTTCTCTGACTTTCAAACGGTAAACCAGAGTGTGTCTAAAGACTGACATCTTTCATTGTGGATTATTCAGGTGTGGTTTCTGTTCGCCTTCCGTTTTCTGGGACCTTTTTTTCTTTTCCATAGTATACTCGTCATGGTCTTTCTCAGCTATCTCCCTTGGACATGCTTATCAGTCCGTTCTGCTTCACTCCAAGTGATTAATTTTGTATTTCTTTAATCACCGTATGTTCTCCAGGCTGAGGTGTGAGTCCTTTCGTGACTCTTGGTTGTTGTCTTTGAATTTGCAATGGGCACATGTAGGGATCTTTGCTAGCCTAGCCTAGGTCAAACTAAGCACTGAGAACATGCGGTCATCTGGGTTGGTTTGCCATGCTGAGATCAGAAACTGCAAATTCGCGGGTGTCCTGCCAACCCCCTTCATGGACATAAGGTTTCCGAGACAAATTAGACAAATCTGATGAATTTCTCTCTCCAGGAAAGATATTTTTCTGTCTCTTTTCTGGTTTTGGGAAGTTTCGAACTTGACCCCTGATCCTTGAACGTTCCCCTAGATTCCGTCTAGATACGGGCTTACTTTCTTTCTAGAGGGTGTGCCATATATTTACCTTACGTCCTCAGTCCTGGCCTGCTTATTTTCTTGAAACAGAATTGTAATGTTCTAATTTTCAGCCAGCTTCCTTACGTATGGTGTCAAAACACACAAGCAATAATCCATCTATGGCAAGAGGTAGGGGGATAGAATTTCATTAGGGCCAAACTGAGCACTCCAGCCTGGGAGGGCAGCCTTCACAAAGAAACGAAGCCATCTGGAAAAGGGTGCTTTTCAGTACACTTGTGGAGCCCTTTCAAACACAGGGACAACCCCAAGCATGACAGGGCCCCATTCCTTGAAGGCTTCCAAGACATCTCTTGGGACACGTTAGCATGTACCCCGTTGGCCCCCGTGACGCCCGAGCTATGGAAAGTGAGACTGATCTTAAAGAATGCTAGGGGCCTAGGAAAGGAGGCATCGATTCTTCTCTTCAATGTCCTCAAAGCATCGTTCTTGACTTTGGATTATGCTTAAGGCAGAAAGACAACGTAGGTCTGATAAGGCCCAAGTCCGGCCTCTTGTTTCCAGTCAAGCTGCAAGCTTGAATCAGCGTGGCCTCCCTATAGACTTGAGTAGATGACAATGTTCTCCTCTCAGTGCTTGTCCCTGTACTCTCACTTCTCCCCAAGTATTCCTTTCATTTCCCTTGAATCAGAGTCTGATTTATCTCTTCCAGTTTCTGTGCCCGCTTTCTGTTTGTCAAAGCTGTTTCTGGGTATCTCTCCCTTTAATAGCCTAGCGTAGGCCAATCCTCAGACTGGAACCATGCGGCCATCTTGGGGGACATGTTCAGCGTGATGTCGTAAACAACCTCAAAATTCTAAGTTGTCCTGACAATCTCCATGCACACAGAGTTTGAGAGCCATCTCGGACCAGTCTGACTCCTCACCCTTTCCAGGTGGGATAGTTGTCCTTTTTCTGGATTTCTTGTCGTTTTTCTAAGTTTCCCCTCGAACTTTGAAAGGCCTGCTACATTCTCTCTGGACACTGGTTTCTTTCCTGTAAGATGATTCTGGGTTGTATCTCTTATAGCAGGTGTAGATGGCCTAGTGGGTAGACCTTCCCCAGAGAAAGTCCTGGACTCCCTCTCAAGTTGAGTTTGCCTAGGCAATCCTCTGATGCACAGTGATCGTGTCACTCCTAGCACTGTGCGAATTCCATCTTCGCAGGTCACATGTTTTCCTTCCTTCTTCCTTTGGGGAAGTGTACCAGAAAATTCACAGATTGTAATGCTCTCATGGTTCTTTTTCTGCTGCGTATCGATAACGCATCCTCACAATTGTTACTTATTGATGATCTCTGCCCGCACGTACCCTGAACTCTATATTTCCTAACGCTGCTAACGTGATCTGCACCCGTGATGTGAAACAGTGAGGCCGGGCCGCCCAAGCAGAACGTGAGCTCGTACCCGCTCCACCACATGGCCGGCCCTGAATTGGACTTTTGGACCAACCTTTTCCCGAACTTGGGAAGACGTGGGCCTGTTTGGATTATTCGTGAAGGTGATTAGTAGTAACATCATGGACGGTAACCTTTTCCCTTGGTTCATGGGCTTAGTTCGGATCATGTTCTCTGGGTAGTATTCCTCTTCATCTATTTGGAATGGTCTACGTTTCTGTAGCATCAGTAAGAATTTTGAGGTGAATTTCCATCCTTGGAAGTTCAACTTCTCTAATCTCCTTCAGCCCCCAAAGCTTTATGCCGTCATTCTGGACTCCTATTTGGATTTTGGATTTTAGGTGAATTTATTGCCATAACCCTGCCTTAGAACATCCTATATCTTTCAGATTTGCATCCTCATCGATTTAGACTTCTGTGTAGGTTACAACATCTTCACCAGCGTAAGCCTAATCACAGGACCTCACCGCACACTTGTGCCTCATCATGTCTTTCACCTTCCCCCACCACCCGGCTTTGCCTCTGGGAACCCCCAATCAAATGTCCCGTGCCGCCTGTTCGTCAGTGCTTCTTTTTTCTTCTCCTTGTAGGTGAGATTCTACGGTATTTGACTTTCTCCCTGGGGCTTGTTTCACTTCCCCTAAAACCCTCACTGTCATTCTGGTGGTCACAAATGGCTGGATTGCATCCTTTGTTCTGGCTGAGTGGTATGCCATTGTGTGGCTATAGCCCATCTTCCTTCTGCATTCATCCCTTGCTGGGCACCAGGGCGGCTTCCAAGTCTTGAATAGTGGGAGTAAGGCTGTGGTGAACTCAGTGGTGCACATGTCTTTATGCAGTAGTTTCTCCGAGTTCTTTGGTTAAACACGCCGCAGAGGAATAGCTGGACTCATATGGGACATGGAATCCAAAACTTCTGAGGCAGTTCCACACCGCTTGGCGTAGTGGCTGCACGGGTTTCCACTCCCACCAGCAGTGCAGGAGGCTTCCCTTCTCTCCACCTCCTCTCTGACACTTGATGTTTCCCGTCTGCTTCCTTATAGCCATCATGACCACAGTGAGCTGCTATGTCCTTGCAGTTTGGATTTGCATTGGCCTGAGACCTAATGATGGTGAACATGTGTTCAGGCACCTGTTGGCCCTCTTTCGATCTCCTAAGGAGAAATCCCTGTTTCCATCTTTTGCCCAGATTTTCATGGGCTTGTGGTGTTTCTTCTTGTGAAGACGTTTGAGTTGATTGCATCTTGGGGCTTTCCACCCCGTGTCCGACGTGTGCTTTGCAAACATCCTCTGCCAGTTGTTGTGCTGTCTTTGCATTGAGGCGATGGTTTCCTTGACTGGGCAGAAGCGTGTGCATTTGATGTGGTCCCGTTTGTTTCTTGTTTCCTCTGTTACCCTTGCCCAGTCAGACACGCCTCTTCCAAATAGGTGGCTCAGACAGATGGCAAAGAGCAGTCTGCCTAGGTCTTCTCCTACAAGTTTCACGGTTTCAAGTCTGCCATTCCAGGCTTTAATCCATTTCGAGGTGGTGTGTGTCTCATGTGTAACATCATGGTGTACTCTCGTTGTGTCCCATGGGGCTGTGCAGACTTCCCAGCACCGCTTCTTGTAGAGACTCTGCTTTCTCCACTGTCTCCTCTTGGCTCCCTGGTCGAAAATGGGCCGTCCATGTACGTTTAAGTTGGGCTCTGGGCTCTCGATTCTGTTGCATGGGTCTGTGTGACTGTTTTGAGGCCCAGACTGTGCCGTTTCGGTGCCTAGCGCTTCGTCCTCTGTGTTGAAATGAGAAAGTGTGACACGTCCCGCTTTGTTCATTTTCCTGAGGATTCCTTGCCTATTCAGGGTCTCTTGTGTCTGGCTAGAAACTTTAGGATTCTCTCTTCTATCTCTGTGGCAAATATTGCTGCAAATTTGACTGGGTTTGTAAGGAATCGAGGGATTCCTTGCTCAGGTATGGAAGTTTCAAGTGTGTTCATTCTTCCATTCCCGGATCCTGGAATATCCTTCTTTTTCCTTGTGTCTTCTTGAATTTCTTTCCCCAAACGTTTGCTAGTTTTCGATTGACATAGCTTTCACCTGTTTGGCTAGGGTTCTTCATAGAGATCTTATTTTTGCACTGGCAAGCTGTTGTTTCTTCTTTGAGCTTCAGTTTTTCTATCCTTTGCAACTTTTCATTGGTTTGTTTCGGCAGAAGTGCATCGCTGAGCTCACATCTGCTGGCTATGCTCCTGTATTTGCTCGGAAGTGTGGCCCTGTCTGACATCCCTTCCCATTGGACTCTACACTACCTGTGACGCCTGCCCCAGAACGACTGAAGCAGTGGTGAGCAGGCTCCCCCCCAGGATTCCACCCGGCCCACCCCTGGCCACCGACTCAGAAGGTGCGTTCCTCACTGCTGCACCACCGGCCGGCCCCCTTCATGTTCCACTGGCAACCTGCAGTTGAGTGCAATGGGACTTGAATGGGCTACTTGAGACCAGCTCTGGCACTGTGTAGATGAGGCCAGGTTGTTTTTCGGCTCTTCTGTGATGTCAGAGGATTTGTCATAATTGTGTATCTGCTGTCCCGGCTAGCTTCACGGATGCAGGGTTTCCGAGCCCGCTTGGAGGAGTCTCATGACTCATCCTTCCCAGTTAGCCCAGGTTTGACCTTCGCTGTCATTTGTTCGCTTGTGAATTTCTCTGACTTTCAAACGGTAAACCAGAGTGTGTCTAAAGACTGACATCTTTCATTGTGGATTATTCAGGTGTGGTTTCTGTTCGCCTTCCGTTTTCTGGGACCTTTTTTTCTTTTCCATAGTATACTCGTCATGGTCTTTCTCAGCTATCTCCCTTGGACATGCTTATCAGTCCGTTCTGCTTCACTCCAAGTGATTAATTTTGTATTTCTTTAATCACCGTATGTTCTCCAGGCTGAGGTGTGAGTCCTTTCGTGACTCTTGGTTGTTGTCTTTGAATTTGCAATGGGCACATGTAGGGATCTTTGCTAGCCTAGCCTAGGTCAAACTAAGCACTGAGAACATGCGGTCATCTGGGTTGGTTTGCCATGCTGAGATCAGAAACTGCAAATTCGCGGGTGTCCTGCCAACCCCCTTCATGGACATAAGGTTTCCGAGACAAATTAGACAAATCTGATGAATTTCTCTCTCCAGGAAAGATATTTTTCTGTCTCTTTTCTGGTTTTGGGAAGTTTCGAACTTGACCCCTGATCCTTGAACGTTCCCCTAGATTCCGTCTAGATACGGGCTTACTTTCTTTCTAGAGGGTGTGCCATATATTTACCTTACGTCCTCAGTCCTGGCCTGCTTATTTTCTTGAAACAGAATTGTAATGTTCTAATTTTCAGCCAGCTTCCTTACGTATGGTGTCAAAACACACAAGCAATAATCCATCTATGGCAAGAGGTAGGGGGATAGAATTTCATTAGGGCCAAACTGAGCACTCCAGCCTGGGAGGGCAGCCTTCACAAAGAAACGAAGCCATCTGGAAAAGGGTGCTTTTCAGTACACTTGTGGAGCCCTTTCAAACACAGGGACAACCCCAAGCATGACAGGGCCCCATTCCTTGAAGGCTTCCAAGACATCTCTTGGGACACGTTAGCATGTACCCCGTTGGCCCCCGTGACGCCCGAGCTATGGAAAGTGAGACTGATCTTAAAGAATGCTAGGGGCCTAGGAAAGGAGGCATCGATTCTTCTCTTCAATGTCCTCAAAGCATCGTTCTTGACTTTGGATTATGCTTAAGGCAGAAAGACAACGTAGGTCTGATAAGGCCCAAGTCCGGCCTCTTGTTTCCAGTCAAGCTGCAAGCTTGAATCAGCGTGGCCTCCCTATAGACTTGAGTAGATGACAATGTTCTCCTCTCAGTGCTTGTCCCTGTACTCTCACTTCTCCCCAAGTATTCCTTTCATTTCCCTTGAATCAGAGTCTGATTTATCTCTTCCAGTTTCTGTGCCCGCTTTCTGTTTGTCAAAGCTGTTTCTGGGTATCTCTCCCTTTAATAGCCTAGCGTAGGCCAATCCTCAGACTGGAACCATGCGGCCATCTTGGGGGACATGTTCAGCGTGATGTCGTAAACAACCTCAAAATTCTAAGTTGTCCTGACAATCTCCATGCACACAGAGTTTGAGAGCCATCTCGGACCAGTCTGACTCCTCACCCTTTCCAGGTGGGATAGTTGTCCTTTTTCTGGATTTCTTGTCGTTTTTCTAAGTTTCCCCTCGAACTTTGAAAGGCCTGCTACATTCTCTCTGGACACTGGTTTCTTTCCTGTAAGATGATTCTGGGTTGTATCTCTTATAGCAGGTGTAGATGGCCTAGTGGGTAGACCTTCCCCAGAGAAAGTCCTGGACTCCCTCTCAAGTTGAGTTTGCCTAGGCAATCCTCTGATGCACAGTGATCGTGTCACTCCTAGCACTGTGCGAATTCCATCTTCGCAGGTCACATGTTTTCCTTCCTTCTTCCTTTGGGGAAGTGTACCAGAAAATTCACAGATTGTAATGCTCTCATGGTTCTTTTTCTGCTGCGTATCGATAACGCATCCTCACAATTGTTACTTATTGATGATCTCTGCCCGCACGTACCCTGAACTCTATATTTCCTAACGCTGCTAACGTGATCTGCACCCGTGATGTGAAACAGTGAGGCCGGGCCGCCCAAGCAGAACGTGAGCTCGTACCCGCTCCACCACATGGCCGGCCCTGAATTGGACTTTTGGACCAACCTTTTCCCGAACTTGGGAAGACGTGGGCCTGTTTGGATTATTCGTGAAGGTGATTAGTAGTAACATCATGGACGGTAACCTTTTCCCTTGGTTCATGGGCTTAGTTCGGATCATGTTCTCTGGGTAGTATTCCTCTTCATCTATTTGGAATGGTCTACGTTTCTGTAGCATCAGTAAGAATTTTGAGGTGAATTTCCATCCTTGGAAGTTCAACTTCTCTAATCTCCTTCAGCCCCCAAAGCTTTATGCCGTCATTCTGGACTCCTATTTGGATTTTGGATTTTAGGTGAATTTATTGCCATAACCCTGCCTTAGAACATCCTATATCTTTCAGATTTGCATCCTCATCGATTTAGACTTCTGTGTAGGTTACAACATCTTCACCAGCGTAAGCCTAATCACAGGACCTCACCGCACACTTGTGCCTCATCATGTCTTTCACCTTCCCCCACCACCCGGCTTTGCCTCTGGGAACCCCCAATCAAATGTCCCGTGCCGCCTGTTCGTCAGTGCTTCTTTTTTCTTCTCCTTGTAGGTGAGATTCTACGGTATTTGACTTTCTCCCTGGGGCTTGTTTCACTTCCCCTAAAACCCTCACTGTCATTCTGGTGGTCACAAATGGCTGGATTGCATCCTTTGTTCTGGCTGAGTGGTATGCCATTGTGTGGCTATAGCCCATCTTCCTTCTGCATTCATCCCTTGCTGGGCACCAGGGCGGCTTCCAAGTCTTGAATAGTGGGAGTAAGGCTGTGGTGAACTCAGTGGTGCACATGTCTTTATGCAGTAGTTTCTCCGAGTTCTTTGGTTAAACACGCCGCAGAGGAATAGCTGGACTCATATGGGACATGGAATCCAAAACTTCTGAGGCAGTTCCACACCGCTTGGCGTAGTGGCTGCACGGGTTTCCACTCCCACCAGCAGTGCAGGAGGCTTCCCTTCTCTCCACCTCCTCTCTGACACTTGATGTTTCCCGTCTGCTTCCTTATAGCCATCATGACCACAGTGAGCTGCTATGTCCTTGCAGTTTGGATTTGCATTGGCCTGAGACCTAATGATGGTGAACATGTGTTCAGGCACCTGTTGGCCCTCTTTCGATCTCCTAAGGAGAAATCCCTGTTTCCATCTTTTGCCCAGATTTTCATGGGCTTGTGGTGTTTCTTCTTGTGAAGACGTTTGAGTTGATTGCATCTTGGGGCTTTCCACCCCGTGTCCGACGTGTGCTTTGCAAACATCCTCTGCCAGTTGTTGTGCTGTCTTTGCATTGAGGCGATGGTTTCCTTGACTGGGCAGAAGCGTGTGCATTTGATGTGGTCCCGTTTGTTTCTTGTTTCCTCTGTTACCCTTGCCCAGTCAGACACGCCTCTTCCAAATAGGTGGCTCAGACAGATGGCAAAGAGCAGTCTGCCTAGGTCTTCTCCTACAAGTTTCACGGTTTCAAGTCTGCCATTCCAGGCTTTAATCCATTTCGAGGTGGTGTGTGTCTCATGTGTAACATCATGGTGTACTCTCGTTGTGTCCCATGGGGCTGTGCAGACTTCCCAGCACCGCTTCTTGTAGAGACTCTGCTTTCTCCACTGTCTCCTCTTGGCTCCCTGGTCGAAAATGGGCCGTCCATGTACGTTTAAGTTGGGCTCTGGGCTCTCGATTCTGTTGCATGGGTCTGTGTGACTGTTTTGAGGCCCAGACTGTGCCGTTTCGGTGCCTAGCGCTTCGTCCTCTGTGTTGAAATGAGAAAGTGTGACACGTCCCGCTTTGTTCATTTTCCTGAGGATTCCTTGCCTATTCAGGGTCTCTTGTGTCTGGCTAGAAACTTTAGGATTCTCTCTTCTATCTCTGTGGCAAATATTGCTGCAAATTTGACTGGGTTTGTAAGGAATCGAGGGATTCCTTGCTCAGGTATGGAAGTTTCAAGTGTGTTCATTCTTCCATTCCCGGATCCTGGAATATCCTTCTTTTTCCTTGTGTCTTCTTGAATTTCTTTCCCCAAACGTTTGCTAGTTTTCGATTGACATAGCTTTCACCTGTTTGGCTAGGGTTCTTCATAGAGATCTTATTTTTGCACTGGCAAGCTGTTGTTTCTTCTTTGAGCTTCAGTTTTTCTATCCTTTGCAACTTTTCATTGGTTTGTTTCGGCAGAAGTGCATCGCTGAGCTCACATCTGCTGGCTATGCTCCTGTATTTGCTCGGAAGTGTGGCCCTGTCTGACATCCCTTCCCATTGGACTCTACACTACCTGTGACGCCTGCCCCAGAACGACTGAAGCAGTGGTGAGCAGGCTCCCCCCCAGGATTCCACCCGGCCCACCCCTGGCCACCGACTCAGAAGGTGCGGTCCTCACTGCTGCACCACCGGCCGGCCCCTTTCATGTTCCACTGGCAACCTGCAGTTGAGTGCAATGGGACTTGAATGGGCTACTTGAGACCAGCTCTGGCACTGTGTAGATGAGGCCAGGTTGTTTTTCGGCTCTTCTGTGATGTCAGAGGATTTGTCATAATTGTGTATCTGCTGTCCCGGCTAGCTTCACGGATGCAGGGTTTCCGAGCCCGCTTGGAGGAGTCTCATGACTCATCCTTCCCAGTTAGCCCAGGTTTGACCTTCGCTGTCATTTGTTCGCTTGTGAATTTCTCTGACTTTCAAACGGTAAACCAGAGTGTGTCTAAAGACTGACATCTTTCATTGTGGATTATTCAGGTGTGGTTTCTGTTCGCCTTCCGTTTTCTGGGACCTTTTTTTCTTTTCCATAGTATACTCGTCATGGTCTTTCTCAGCTATCTCCCTTGGACATGCTTATCAGTCCGTTCTGCTTCACTCCAAGTGATTAATTTTGTATTTCTTTAATCACCGTATGTTCTCCAGGCTGAGGTGTGAGTCCTTTCGTGACTCTTGGTTGTTGTCTTTGAATTTGCAATGGGCACATGTAGGGATCTTTGCTAGCCTAGCCTAGGTCAAACTAAGCACTGAGAACATGCGGTCATCTGGGTTGGTTTGCCATGCTGAGATCAGAAACTGCAAATTCGCGGGTGTCCTGCCAACCCCCTTCATGGACATAAGGTTTCCGAGACAAATTAGACAAATCTGATGAATTTCTCTCTCCAGGAAAGATATTTTTCTGTCTCTTTTCTGGTTTTGGGAAGTTTCGAACTTGACCCCTGATCCTTGAACGTTCCCCTAGATTCCGTCTAGATACGGGCTTACTTTCTTTCTAGAGGGTGTGCCATATATTTACCTTACGTCCTCAGTCCTGGCCTGCTTATTTTCTTGAAACAGAATTGTAATGTTCTAATTTTCAGCCAGCTTCCTTACGTATGGTGTCAAAACACACAAGCAATAATCCATCTATGGCAAGAGGTAGGGGGATAGAATTTCATTAGGGCCAAACTGAGCACTCCAGCCTGGGAGGGCAGCCTTCACAAAGAAACGAAGCCATCTGGAAAAGGGTGCTTTTCAGTACACTTGTGGAGCCCTTTCAAACACAGGGACAACCCCAAGCATGACAGGGCCCCATTCCTTGAAGGCTTCCAAGACATCTCTTGGGACACGTTAGCATGTACCCCGTTGGCCCCCGTGACGCCCGAGCTATGGAAAGTGAGACTGATCTTAAAGAATGCTAGGGGCCTAGGAAAGGAGGCATCGATTCTTCTCTTCAATGTCCTCAAAGCATCGTTCTTGACTTTGGATTATGCTTAAGGCAGAAAGACAACGTAGGTCTGATAAGGCCCAAGTCCGGCCTCTTGTTTCCAGTCAAGCTGCAAGCTTGAATCAGCGTGGCCTCCCTATAGACTTGAGTAGATGACAATGTTCTCCTCTCAGTGCTTGTCCCTGTACTCTCACTTCTCCCCAAGTATTCCTTTCATTTCCCTTGAATCAGAGTCTGATTTATCTCTTCCAGTTTCTGTGCCCGCTTTCTGTTTGTCAAAGCTGTTTCTGGGTATCTCTCCCTTTAATAGCCTAGCGTAGGCCAATCCTCAGACTGGAACCATGCGGCCATCTTGGGGGACATGTTCAGCGTGATGTCGTAAACAACCTCAAAATTCTAAGTTGTCCTGACAATCTCCATGCACACAGAGTTTGAGAGCCATCTCGGACCAGTCTGACTCCTCACCCTTTCCAGGTGGGATAGTTGTCCTTTTTCTGGATTTCTTGTCGTTTTTCTAAGTTTCCCCTCGAACTTTGAAAGGCCTGCTACATTCTCTCTGGACACTGGTTTCTTTCCTGTAAGATGATTCTGGGTTGTATCTCTTATAGCAGGTGTAGATGGCCTAGTGGGTAGACCTTCCCCAGAGAAAGTCCTGGACTCCCTCTCAAGTTGAGTTTGCCTAGGCAATCCTCTGATGCACAGTGATCGTGTCACTCCTAGCACTGTGCGAATTCCATCTTCGCAGGTCACATGTTTTCCTTCCTTCTTCCTTTGGGGAAGTGTACCAGAAAATTCACAGATTGTAATGCTCTCATGGTTCTTTTTCTGCTGCGTATCGATAACGCATCCTCACAATTGTTACTTATTGATGATCTCTGCCCGCACGTACCCTGAACTCTATATTTCCTAACGCTGCTAACGTGATCTGCACCCGTGATGTGAAACAGTGAGGCCGGGCCGCCCAAGCAGAACGTGAGCTCGTACCCGCTCCACCACATGGCCGGCCCTGAATTGGACTTTTGGACCAACCTTTTCCCGAACTTGGGAAGACGTGGGCCTGTTTGGATTATTCGTGAAGGTGATTAGTAGTAACATCATGGACGGTAACCTTTTCCCTTGGTTCATGGGCTTAGTTCGGATCATGTTCTCTGGGTAGTATTCCTCTTCATCTATTTGGAATGGTCTACGTTTCTGTAGCATCAGTAAGAATTTTGAGGTGAATTTCCATCCTTGGAAGTTCAACTTCTCTAATCTCCTTCAGCCCCCAAAGCTTTATGCCGTCATTCTGGACTCCTATTTGGATTTTGGATTTTAGGTGAATTTATTGCCATAACCCTGCCTTAGAACATCCTATATCTTTCAGATTTGCATCCTCATCGATTTAGACTTCTGTGTAGGTTACAACATCTTCACCAGCGTAAGCCTAATCACAGGACCTCACCGCACACTTGTGCCTCATCATGTCTTTCACCTTCCCCCACCACCCGGCTTTGCCTCTGGGAACCCCCAATCAAATGTCCCGTGCCGCCTGTTCGTCAGTGCTTCTTTTTTCTTCTCCTTGTAGGTGAGATTCTACGGTATTTGACTTTCTCCCTGGGGCTTGTTTCACTTCCCCTAAAACCCTCACTGTCATTCTGGTGGTCACAAATGGCTGGATTGCATCCTTTGTTCTGGCTGAGTGGTATGCCATTGTGTGGCTATAGCCCATCTTCCTTCTGCATTCATCCCTTGCTGGGCACCAGGGCGGCTTCCAAGTCTTGAATAGTGGGAGTAAGGCTGTGGTGAACTCAGTGGTGCACATGTCTTTATGCAGTAGTTTCTCCGAGTTCTTTGGTTAAACACGCCGCAGAGGAATAGCTGGACTCATATGGGACATGGAATCCAAAACTTCTGAGGCAGTTCCACACCGCTTGGCGTAGTGGCTGCACGGGTTTCCACTCCCACCAGCAGTGCAGGAGGCTTCCCTTCTCTCCACCTCCTCTCTGACACTTGATGTTTCCCGTCTGCTTCCTTATAGCCATCATGACCACAGTGAGCTGCTATGTCCTTGCAGTTTGGATTTGCATTGGCCTGAGACCTAATGATGGTGAACATGTGTTCAGGCACCTGTTGGCCCTCTTTCGATCTCCTAAGGAGAAATCCCTGTTTCCATCTTTTGCCCAGATTTTCATGGGCTTGTGGTGTTTCTTCTTGTGAAGACGTTTGAGTTGATTGCATCTTGGGGCTTTCCACCCCGTGTCCGACGTGTGCTTTGCAAACATCCTCTGCCAGTTGTTGTGCTGTCTTTGCATTGAGGCGATGGTTTCCTTGACTGGGCAGAAGCGTGTGCATTTGATGTGGTCCCGTTTGTTTCTTGTTTCCTCTGTTACCCTTGCCCAGTCAGACACGCCTCTTCCAAATAGGTGGCTCAGACAGATGGCAAAGAGCAGTCTGCCTAGGTCTTCTCCTACAAGTTTCACGGTTTCAAGTCTGCCATTCCAGGCTTTAATCCATTTCGAGGTGGTGTGTGTCTCATGTGTAACATCATGGTGTACTCTCGTTGTGTCCCATGGGGCTGTGCAGACTTCCCAGCACCGCTTCTTGTAGAGACTCTGCTTTCTCCACTGTCTCCTCTTGGCTCCCTGGTCGAAAATGGGCCGTCCATGTACGTTTAAGTTGGGCTCTGGGCTCTCGATTCTGTTGCATGGGTCTGTGTGACTGTTTTGAGGCCCAGACTGTGCCGTTTCGGTGCCTAGCGCTTCGTCCTCTGTGTTGAAATGAGAAAGTGTGACACGTCCCGCTTTGTTCATTTTCCTGAGGATTCCTTGCCTATTCAGGGTCTCTTGTGTCTGGCTAGAAACTTTAGGATTCTCTCTTCTATCTCTGTGGCAAATATTGCTGCAAATTTGACTGGGTTTGTAAGGAATCGAGGGATTCCTTGCTCAGGTATGGAAGTTTCAAGTGTGTTCATTCTTCCATTCCCGGATCCTGGAATATCCTTCTTTTTCCTTGTGTCTTCTTGAATTTCTTTCCCCAAACGTTTGCTAGTTTTCGATTGACATAGCTTTCACCTGTTTGGCTAGGGTTCTTCATAGAGATCTTATTTTTGCACTGGCAAGCTGTTGTTTCTTCTTTGAGCTTCAGTTTTTCTATCCTTTGCAACTTTTCATTGGTTTGTTTCGGCAGAAGTGCATCGCTGAGCTCACATCTGCTGGCTATGCTCCTGTATTTGCTCGGAAGTGTGGCCCTGTCTGACATCCCTTCCCATTGGACTCTACACTACCTGTGACGCCTGCCCCAGAACGACTGAAGCAGTGGTGAGCAGGCTCCCCCCCAGGATTCCACCCGGCCCACCCCTGGCCACCGACTCAGAAGGTGCGTTCCTCACTGCTGCACCACCGGCCGGCCCCTTTCATGTTGCACTGGCAACCTGCAGTTGAGTGCAATGGGACTTGAATGGGCTACTTGAGACCAGCTCTGGCACTGTGTAGATGAGGCCAGGTTGTTTTTCGGCTCTTCTGTGATGTCAGAGGATTTGTCATAATTGTGTATCTGCTGTCCCGGCTAGCTTCACGGATGCAGGGTTTCCGAGCCCGCTTGGAGGAGTCTCATGACTCATCCTTCCCAGTTAGCCCAGGTTTGACCTTCGCTGTCATTTGTTCGCTTGTGAATTTCTCTGACTTTCAAACGGTAAGCCAGAGTGTGTCTAAAGACTGACATCTTTCATTGTGGATTATTCAGGTGTGGTTTCTGTTCGCCTTCCGTTTTCTGGGACCTTTTTTTCTTTTCCATAGTATACTCGTCATGGTCTTTCTCAGCTATCTCCCTTAGACATGCTTATCAGTCCGTTCTGCTTCACTCCAAGTGATTAATTTTGTATTTCTTTAATCACCGTATGTTCTCCAGGCTGAGGTGTGAGTCCTTTCGTGACTCTTGGTTGTTGTCTTTGAATTTGCAATGGGCACATGTAGGGATCTTTGCTAGCCTAGCCTAGGTCAAACTAAGCACTGAGAACATGCGGTCATCTGGGTTGGTTTGCCATGCTGAGATCAGAAACTGCAAATTCGCGGGTGTCCTGCCAACCCCCTTCGTGGACATAAGGTTTCCGAGACAAATTAGACAAATCTGATGAATTTCTCTCTCCAGGAAAGATATTTTTCTGTCTCTTTTCTGGTTTTGGGAAGTTTCGAACTTGACCCCTGATCCTTGAACGTTCCCCTAGATTCCGTCTAGATACGGGCTTACTTTCTTTCTAGAGGGTGTGCCATATATTTACCTTACGTCCTCAGTCCTGGCCTGCTTATTTTCTTGAAACAGAATTGTAATGTTCTAATTTTCAGCCAGCTTCCTTACGTATGGTGTCAAAACACACAAGCAATAATCCATCTATGGCAAGAGGTAGGGGGATAGAATTTCATTAGGGCCAAACTGAGCACTCCAGCCTGGGAGGGCAGCCTTCACAAAGAAACGAAGCCATCTGGAAAAGGGTGCTTTTCAGTACACTTGTGGAGCCCTTTCAAACACAGGGACAACCCCAAGCATGACAGGGCCCCATTCCTTGAAGGCTTCCAAGACATCTCTTGGGACACGTTAGCATGTACCCCGTTGGCCCCCGTGACGCCCGAGCTATGGAAAGTGAGACTGATCTTAAAGAATGCTAGGGGCCTAGGAAAGGAGGCATCGATTCTTCTCTTCAATGTCCTCAAAGCATCGTTCTTGACTTTGGATTATGCTTAAGGCAGAAAGACAACGTAGGTCTGATAAGGCCCAAGTCCAGCCTCTTGTTTCCAGTCAAGCTGCAAGCTTGAATCAGCGTGGCCTCCCTATAGACTTGAGTAGATGACAATGTTCTCCTCTCAGTGCTTGTCCCTGTACTCTCACTTCTCCCCAAGTATTCCTTTCATTTCCCTTGAATCAGAGTCTGATTTATCTCTTCCAGTTTCTGTGCCCGCTTTCTGTTTGTCAAAGCTGTTTCTGGGTATCTCTCCCTTTAATAGCCTAGCGTAGGCCAATCCTCAGACTGGAACCATGCGGCCATCTTGGGGGACATGTTCAGCGTGATGTCATAAACAACCTCAAAATTCTAAGTTGTCCTGACAATCTCCATGCACACAGAGTTTGAGAGCCATCTCGGACCAGTCTGACTCCTCACCCTTTCCAGGTGGGATCGTTGTCCTTTTTCTGGATTTCTTGTCGTTTTTCTAAGTTTCCCCTCGAACTTTGAAAGGCCTGCTACATTCTCTCTGGACACTGGTTTCTTTCCTGTAAGATGATTCTGGGTTGTATCTCTTATAGCAGGTGTAGATGGCCTAGTGGGTAGACCTTCCCCAGAGAAAGTCCTGGACTCCCTCTCAAGTTGAGTTTGCCTAGGCAATCCTCGGATGCACAGTGATCGTGTCACTCCTAGCACTGTGCGAATTCCATCTTCGCAGGTCACATGTTTTCCTTCCTTCTTCCTTTGGGGAAGTGTACCAGAAAATTCACAGATTGTAATATTCTCATGGTTCTTTTTCTGCTGCGTATCGATAACGCATCCTCACAATTGTTACTTATTGATGATCTCTGCCCGCACGTACCATGAACTCTATATTTCCTAACGCTGCTAAGGTGATCTGCACCCGTGATGTGAAACAGTGAGGCCGGGCCGCCCAAGCAGAACGTGAGCTCGTACCCGCTCCACCACATGGCCGGCCCTGAATTGGACTTTTGGACCAACCTTTTCCCGAACTTGGGAAGACGTGGGCCTGTTTGGATTATTCGTGAAGGTGATTAGTAGTAACATCATGGACGGTAACCTTTTCCCTTGGTTCATGGGCTTAGTTCGGATCATGTTCCCTGGGTAGTATTCCTCTTCATCTATTTGGAATGGTCTACGTTTCTGTAGCATCAGTAAGAATTTTGAGGTGAATTTCCATCCTTGGAAGTTCAACTTCTCTAATCTCCTTCAGCCCCCAAAGCTTTATGCCGTCATTCTGGACTCCTATTTGGATTTTGGATTTTAGGTGAATTTATTGCCATAACCCTGCATTAGAGCATCCTATATCTTTCAGATTTGCATCCTCATCGATTTAGACTTCTGTGTAGGTTACAACATCTTCACCAGCGTAAGCCTAATCACAGGACCTCACCGCACACTTGTGCCTCATCATGTCTTTCACCTTCCCCCACCACCCGGCTTTGCCTCTGGGAACCCCCAATCAAATGTCCCGTGCCGCCTGTTCGTCAGTGCTTCTTTTTTCTTCTCCTTGTAGGTGAGATTCTACGGTATTTGACTTTCTCCCTGGGGCTTGTTTCACTTCCCCTAAAACCCTCACTGTCATTCTGGTGGTCACAAATGGCTGGATTGCATCCTTTGTTCTGGCTGAGTGGTATGCCATTGTGTGGCTATAGCCCATCTTCCTTCTGCATTCATCCCTTGCTGGGCACCAGGGCGGCTTCCAAGTCTTGAATAGTGGGAGTAAGGCTGTGGTGAACTCAGTGGTGCACATGTCTTTATGCAGTAGTTTCTCCGAGTTCTTTGGTTAAACACGCCGCAGAGGAATAGCTGGAATCATATGGGACATGGAATCCAAAACTTCTGAGGCAGTTCCACACCGCTTGGCGTAGTGCCTGCACGGGTTTCCACTCCCACCAGCAGTGCAGGAGGCTTCCCTTCTCTCCACCTCCTCTCTGACACTTGATGTTTCCCGTCTGCTTCCTTATAGCCATCATGACCACAGTGAGCTGCTATGTCCTTGCAGTTTGGATTTGCATTGGCCTGAGACCTAATGATGGTGAACATGTGTTCAGGCACCTGTTGGCCCTCTTTCGATCTCCTAAGGAGAAATCCCTGTTTCCATCTTTTGCCCAGATTTTCATGGGCTTGTGGTGTTTCTTCTTGTGAAGACGTTTGAGTTGATTGCATCTTGGGGCTTTCCACCCCGTGTCCGACGTGTGCTTTGCAAACATCCTCTGCCAGTTGTTGTGCTGTCTTTGCATTGAGGCGATGGTTTCCTTGACTGGGCAGAAGCGTGTGCATTTGATGTGGTCCCGTTTGTTTCTTGTTTCCTCTGTTACCCTTGCCCAGTCAGACACGCCTCTTCCAAATAGGTGGCTCAGACAGATGGCAAAGAGCAGTCTGCCTAGGTCTTCTCCTACAAGTTTCACGGTTTCAAGTCAGCCATTCCAGGCTTTAATCCATTTCGAGGTGGCGTGTGTCTCATGTGTAACATCATGGTGTACTCTCGTTGTGTCCCATGGGGCTGTGCAGACTTCCCAGCACCGCTTCTTGTAGAGACTCTGCTTTCTCCACTGTCTCCTCTTGGCTCCCTGGTCGAAAATGGGCCGTCCATGTACGTTTAAGTTGGGCTCTGGGCTCTCGATTCTGTTGCATGGGTCTGTGTGACTGTTTTGAGGCCCAGACTGTGCCGTTTCGGTGCCTAGCGCTTCGTCCTCTGTGTTGAAATGAGAAAGTGTGACACGTCCCGCTTTGTTCATTTTCCTGAGGATTCCTTGCCTATTCAGGGTCTCTTGTGTCTGGCTAGAAACTTTAGGATTCTCTCTTCTATCTCTGTGGCAAATATTGCTGCAAATTTGACTGGGTTTGTAAGGAATCGAGGGATTCCTTGCTCAGGTATGGAAGTTTCAAGTGTGTTCATTCTTCCATTCCCGGATCCTGGAATATCCTTCTTTTTCCTTGTGTCTTCTTGAATTTCTTTCCCCAAACGTTTGCTAGTTTTCGATTGACATAGCTTTCACCTGTTTGGCTAGGGTTCTTCATAGAGATCTTATTTTTGCACTGGCAAGCTGTTGTTTCTTCTTTGAGCTTCAGTTTTTCTATCCTTTGCAACTTTTCATTGGTTTGTTTCGGCAGAAGTGCATCGCTGAGCTCACATCTGCTGGCTATGCTCCTGTATTTGCTCAGAAGTGTGGCCCTGTCTGACATCCCTTCCCATTGGACTCTACACTACCTGTGACGCCTGCCCCAGAACGACTGAAGCAGTGGTGAGCAGGCTCCCCCCCAGGATTCCACCCGGCCCACCCCTGGCCACCGACTCAGAAGGTGCGGTCCTCACTGCTGCACCACCGGCCGGCCCCTTTCATGTTCCACTGGCAACCTGCAGTTGAGTGCAATGGGACTTGAATGGGCTACTTGAGACCAGCTCTGGCACTGTGTAGATGAGGCCAGGTTGTTTTTCGGCTCTTCTGTGATGTCAGAGGATTTGTCATAATTGTGTATCTGCTGTCCCGGCTAGCTTTACGGATGCAGGGTTTCCGAGCCCGCTTGGAGGAGTCTCATGACTCATCCTTCCCAGTTAGCCCAGGTTTGACCTTCGCTGTCATTTGTTCGCTTGTGAATTTCTCTGACTTTCAAACGGTAAACCAGAGTGTGTCTAAAGACTGACATCTTTCATTGTGGATTATTCAGGTGTGGTTTCTGTTCGCCTTCCGTTTTCTGGGACCTTTTTTTCTTTTCCATAGTATACTCGTCATGGTCTTTCTCAGCTATCTCCCTTAGACATGCTTATCAGTCCGTTCTGCTTCACTCCAAGTGATTAATTTTGTATTTCTTTAATCACCGTATGTTCTCCAGGCTGAGGTGTGAGTCCTTTCGTGACTCTTGGTTGTTGTCTTTGAATTTGCAATGGGCACATGTAGGGATCTTTGCTAGCCTAGCCTAGGTCAAACTAAGCACTGAGAACATGCGGTCATCTGGGTTGGTTTGCCATGCTGAGATCAGAAACTGCAAATTCGCGGGTGTCCTGCCAACCCCCTTCATGGACATAAGGTTTCCGAGACAAATTAGACAAATCTGATGAATTTCTCTCTCCAGGAAAGATATTTTTCTGTCTCTTTTCTGGTTTTGGGAAGTTTCGAACTTGACCCCTGATCCTTGAACGTTCCCCTAGATTCCGTCTAGATACGGGCTTACTTTCTTTCTAGAGGGTGTGCCATATATTTACCTTACGTCCTCAGTCCTGGCCTGCTTATTTTCTTGAAACAGAATTGTAATGTTCTAATTTTCAGCCAGCTTCCTTACGTATGGTGTCAAAACACACAAGCAATAATCCATCTATGGCAAGAGGTAGGGGGATAGAATTTCATTAGGGCCAAACTGAGCACTCCAGCCTGGGAGGGCAGCCTTCACAAAGAAACGAAGCCATCTGGAAAAGGGTGCTTTTCAGTACACTTGTGGAGCCCTTTCAAACACAGGGACAACCCCAAGCATGACAGGGCCCCATTCCTTGAAGGCTTCCAAGACATCTCTTGGGACACGTTAGCATGTACCCCGTTGGCCCCCGTGACGCCTGAGCTATGGAAAGTGAGACTGATCTTAAAGAATGCTAGGGGCCTAGGAAAGGAGGCATCGATTCTTCTCTTCAATGTCCTCAAAGCATCGTTCTTGACTTTGGATTATGCTTAAGGCAGAAAGACAACGTAGGTCTGATAAGGCCCAAGTCCGGCCTCTTGTTTCCAGTCAAGCTGCAAGCTTGAATCAGCGTGGCCTCCCTATAGACTTGAGTAGATGACAATGTTCTCCTCTCAGTGCTTGTCCCTGTACTCTCACTTCTCCCCAAGTATTCCTTTCATTTCCCTTGAATCAGAGTCTGATTTATCTCTTCCAGTTTCTGTGCCCGCTTTCTGTTTGTCAAAGCTGTTTCTGGGTATCTCTCCCTTTAATAGCCTAGCGTAGGCCAATCCTCAGACTGGAACCATGCGGCCATCTTGGGGGACATGTTCAGCGTGATGTCGTAAACAACCTCAAAATTCTAAGTTGTCCTGACAATCTCCATGCACACAGAGTTTGAGAGCCATCTCGGACCAGTCTGACTCCTCACCCTTTCCAGGTGGGATAGTTGTCCTTTTTCTGGATTTCTTGTCGTTTTTCTAAGTTTCCCCTCGAACTTTGAAAGGCCTGCTACATTCTCTCTGGACACTGGTTTCTTTCCTGTAAGATGATTCTGGGTTGTATCTCTTATAGCAGGTGTAGATGGCCTAGTGGGTAGACCTTCCCCAGAGAAAGTCCTGGACTCCCTCTCAAGTTGAGTTTGCCTAGGCAATCCTCTGATGCACAGTGATCGTGTCACTCCTAGCACTGTGCGAATTCCATCTTCGCAGGTCACATGTTTTCCTTCCTTCTTCCTTTGGGGAAGTGTACCAGAAAATTCACAGATTGTAATGCTCTCATGGTTCTTTTTCTGCTGCGTATCGATAACGCATCCTCACAATTGTTACTTATTGATGATCTCTGCCCGCACGTACCATGAACTCTATATTTCCTAACGCTGCTAACGTGATCTGCACCCGTGATGTGAAACAGTGAGGCCGGGCCGCCCAAGCAGAACGTGAGCTCGTACCCGCTCCACCACATGGCCGGCCCTGAATTGGACTTTTGGACCAACCTTTTCCCGAACTTGGGAAGACGTGGGCCTGTTTGGATTATTCGTGAAGGTGATTAGTAGTAACATCATGGACGGTAACCTTTTCCCTTGGTTCATGGGCTTAGTTCGGATCATGTTCCCTGGGTAGTATTCCTCTTCATCTATTTGGAATGGTCTACGTTTCTGTAGCATCAGTAAGAATTTTGAGGTGAATTTCCATCCTTGGAAGTTCAACTTCTCTAATCTCCTTCAGCCCCCAAAGCTTTATGCCGTCATTCTGGACTCCTATTTGGATTTTGGATTTTAGGTGAATTTATTGCCATAACCCTGCATTAGAACATCCTATATCTTTCAGATTTGCATCCTCATCGATTTAGACTTCTGTGTAGGTTACAACATCTTCACCAGCGTAAGCCTAATCACAGGACCTCACCGCACACTTGTGCCTCATCATGTCTTTCACCTTCCCCCACCACCCGGCTTTGCCTCTGGGAACCCCCAATCAAATGTCCCGTGCCGCCTGTTCGTCAGTGCTTCTTTTTTCTTCTCCTTGTAGGTGAGATTCTACGGTATTTGACTTTCTCCCTGGGGCTTGTTTCACTTCCCCTAAAACCCTCACTGTCATTCTGGTGGTCACAAATGGCTGGATTGCATCCTTTGTTCTGGCTGAGTGGTATGCCATTGTGTGGCTATAGCCCATCTTCCTTCTGCATTCATCCCTTGCTGGGCACCAGGGCGGCTTCCAAGTCTTGAATAGTGGGAGTAAGGCTGTGGTGAACTCAGTGGTGCACATGTCTTTATGCAGTAGTTTCTCCGAGTTCTTTGGTTAAACACGCCGCAGAGGAATAGCTGGAATCATATGGGACATGGAATCCCAAACTTCTGAGGCAGTTCCACACCGCTTGGCGTAGTGGCTGCACGGGTTTCCACTCCCACCAGCAGTGCAGGAGGCTTCCCTTCTCTCCACCTCCTCTCTGACACTTGATGTTTCCCGTCTGCTTCCTTATAGCCATCATGACCACAGTGAGCTGCTATGTCCTTGCAGTTTGGATTTGCATTGGCCTGAGACCTAATGATGGTGAACATGTGTTCAGGCACCTGTTGGCCCTCTTTCGATCTCCTAAGGAGAAATCCCTGTTTCCATCTTTTGCCCAGATTTTCATGGGCTTGTGGTGTTTCTTCTTGTGAAGACGTTTGAGTTGATTGCATCTTGGGGCTTTCCACCCCGTGTCCGACGTGTGCTTTGCAAACATCCTCTGCCAGTTGTTGTGCTGTCTTTGCATTGAGGCGATGGTTTCCTTGACTGGGCAGAAGCGTGTGCATTTGATGTGGTCCCGTTTGTTTCTTGTTTCCTCTGTTACCCTTGCCCAGTCAGACACGCCTCTTCCAAATAGGTGGCTCAGACAGATGGCAAAGAGCAGTCTGCCTAGGTCTTCTCCTACAAGTTTCACGGTTTCAAGTCTGCCATTCCAGGCTTTAATCCATTTCGAGGTGGCGTGTGTCTCATGTGTAACATCATGGTGTACTCTCGTTGTGTCCCATGGGGCTGTGCAGACTTCCCAGCACCGCTTCTTGTAGAGACTCTGCTTTCTCCACTGTCTCCTCTTGGCTCCCTGGTCGAAAATGGGCCGTCCATGTACGTTTAAGTTGGGCTCTGGGCTCTCGATTCTGTTGCATGGGTCTGTGTGACTGTTTTGAGGCCCAGACTGTGCCGTTTCGGTGCCTAGCGCTTCGTCCTCTGTGTTGAAATGAGAAAGTGTGACACGTCCCGCTTTGTTCATTTTCCTGAGGATTCCTTGCCTATTCAGGGTCTCTTGTGTCTGGCTAGAAACTTTAGGATTCTCTCTTCTATCTCTGTGGCAAATATTGCTGCAAATTTGACTGGGTTTGTAAGGAATCGAGGGATTCCTTGCTCAGGTATGGAAGTTTCAAGTGTGTTCATTCTTCCATTCCCGGATCCTGGAATATCCTTCTTTTTCCTTGTGTCTTCTTGAATTTCTTTCCCCAAACGTTTGCTAGTTTTCGATTGACATAGCTTTCACCTGTTTGGCTAGGGTTCTTCATAGAGATCTTATTTTTGCACTGGCAAGCTGTTGTTTCTTCTTTGAGCTTCAGTTTTTCTATCCTTTGCAACTTTTCATTGGTTTGTTTCGGCAGAAGTGCATCGCTGAGCTCACATCTGCTGGCTATGCTCCTGTATTTGCTCAGAAGTGTGGCCCTGTCTGACATCCCTTCCCATTGGACTCTACACTACCTGTGACGCCTGCCCCAGAACGACTGAAGCAGTGGTGAGCAGGCTCCCCCCCAGGATTCCACCCGGCCCACCCCTGGCCACCGACTCAGAAGGTGCGGTCCTCACTGCTGCACCACCGGCCGGCCCCTTTCATGTTCCACTGGCAACCTGCAGTTGAGTGCAATGGGACTTGAATGGGCTACTTGAGACCAGCTCTGGCACTGTGTAGATGAGGCCAGGTTGTTTTTCGGCTCTTCTGTGATGTCAGAGGATTTGTCATAATTGTGTATCTGCTGTCCCGGCTAGCTTTACGGATGCAGGGTTTCCGAGCCCGCTTGGAGGAGTCTCATGACTCATCCTTCCCAGTTAGCCCAGGTTTGACCTTCGCTGTCATTTGTTCGCTTGTGAATTTCTCTGACTTTCAAACGGTAAACCAGAGTGTGTCTAAAGACTGACATCTTTCATTGTGGATTATTCAGGTGTGGTTTCTGTTCGCCTTCCGTTTTCTGGGACCTTTTTTTCTTTTCCATAGTATACTCGTCATGGTCTTTCTCAGCTATCTCCCTTAGACATGCTTATCAGTCCGTTCTGCTTCACTCCAAGTGATTAATTTTGTATTTCTTTAATCACCGTATGTTCTCCAGGCTGAGGTGTGAGTCCTTTCGTGACTCTTGGTTGTTGTCTTTGAATTTGCAATGGGCACATGTAGGGATCTTTGCTAGCCTAGCCTAGGTCAAACTAAGCACTGAGAACATGCGGTCATCTGGGTTGGTTTGCCATGCTGAGATCAGAAACTGCAAATTCGCGGGTGTCCTGCCAACCCCCTTCATGGACATAAGGTTTCCGAGACAAATTAGACAAATCTGATGAATTTCTCTCTCCAGGAAAGATATTTTTCTGTCTCTTTTCTGGTTTTGGGAAGTTTCGAACTTGACCCCTGATCCTTGAACGTTCCCCTAGATTCCGTCTAGATACGGGCTTACTTTCTTTCTAGAGGGTGTGCCATATATTTACCTTACGTCCTCAGTCCTGGCCTGCTTATTTTCTTGAAACAGAATTGTAATGTTCTAATTTTCAGCCAGCTTCCTTACGTATGGTGTCAAAACACACAAGCAATAATCCATCTATGGCAAGAGGTAGGGGGATAGAATTTCATTAGGGCCAAACTGAGCACTCCAGCCTGGGAGGGCAGCCTTCACAAAGAAACGAAGCCATCTGGAAAAGGGTGCTTTTCAGTACACTTGTGGAGCCCTTTCAAACACAGGGACAACCCCAAGCATGACAGGGCCCCATTCCTTGAAGGCTTCCAAGACATCTCTTGGGACACGTTAGCATGTACCCCGTTGGCCCCCGTGACGCCCGAGCTATGGAAAGTGAGACTGATCTTAAAGAATGCTAGGGGCCTAGGAAAGGAGGCATCGATTCTTCTCTTCAATGTCCTCAAAGCATCGTTCTTGACTTTGGATTATGCTTAAGGCAGAAAGACAACGTAGGTCTGATAAGGCCCAAGTCCGGCCTCTTGTTTCCAGTCAAGCTGCAAGCTTGAATCAGCGTGGCCTCCCTATAGACTTGAGTAGATGACAATGTTCTCCTCTCAGTGCTTGTCCCTGTACTCTCACTTCTCCCCAAGTATTCCTTTCATTTCCCTTGAATCAGAGTCTGATTTATCTCTTCCAGTTTCTGTGCCCGCTTTCTGTTTGTCAAAGCTGTTTCTGGGTATCTCTCCCTTTAATAGCCTAGCGTAGGCCAATCCTCAGACTGGAACCATGCGGCCATCTTGGGGGACATGTTCAGCGTGATGTCGTAAACAACCTCAAAATTCTAAGTTGTCCTGACAATCTCCATGCACACAGAGTTTGAGAGCCATCTCGGACCAGTCTGACTCCTCACCCTTTCCAGGTGGGATAGTTGTCCTTTTTCTGGATTTCTTGTCGTTTTTCTAAGTTTCCCCTCGAACTTTGAAAGGCCTGCTACATTCTCTCTGGACACTGGTTTCTTTCCTGTAAGATGATTCTGGGTTGTATCTCTTATAGCAGGTGTAGATGGCCTAGTGGGTAGACCTTCCCCAGAGAAAGTCCTGGACTCCCTCTCAAGTTGAGTTTGCCTAGGCAATCCTCTGATGCACAGTGATCGTGTCACTCCTAGCACTGTGCGAATTCCATCTTCGCAGGTCACATGTTTTCCTTCCTTCTTCCTTTGGGGAAGTGTACCAGAAAATTCACAGATTGTAATGCTCTCATGGTTCTTTTTCTGCTGCGTATCGATAACGCATCCTCACAATTGTTACTTATTGATGATCTCTGCCCGCACGTACCATGAACTCTATATTTCCTAACGCTGCTAACGTGATCTGCACCCGTGATGTGAAACAGTGAGGCCGGGCCGCCCAAGCAGAACGTGAGCTCGTACCCGCTCCACCACATGGCCGGCCCTGAATTGGACTTTTGGACCAACCTTTTCCCGAACTTGGGAAGACGTGGGCCTGTTTGGATTATTCGTGAAGGTGATTAGTAGTAACATCATGGACGGTAACCTTTTCCCTTGGTTCATGGGCTTAGTTCGGATCATGTTCCCTGGGTAGTATTCCTCTTCATCTATTTGGAATGGTCTACGTTTCTGTAGCATCAGTAAGAATTTTGAGGTGAATTTCCATCCTTGGAAGTTCAACTTCTCTAATCTCCTTCAGCCCCCAAAGCTTTATGCCGTCATTCTGGACTCCTATTTGGATTTTGGATTTTAGGTGAATTTATTGCCATAACCCTGCATTAGAACATCCTATATCTTTCAGATTTGCATCCTCATCGATTTAGACTTCTGTGTAGGTTACAACATCTTCACCAGCGTAAGCCTAATCACAGGACCTCACCGCACACTTGTGCCTCATCATGTCTTTCACCTTCCCCCACCACCCGGCTTTGCCTCTGGGAACCCCCAATCAAATGTCCCGTGCCGCCTGTTCGTCAGTGCTTCTTTTTTCTTCTCCTTGTAGGTGAGATTCTACGGTATTTGACTTTCTCCCTGGGGCTTGTTTCACTTCCCCTAAAACCCTCACTGTCATTCTGGTGGTCACAAATGGCTGGATTGCATCCTTTGTTCTGGCTGAGTGGTATGCCATTGTGTGGCTATAGCCCATCTTCCTTCTGCATTCATCCCTTGCTGGGCACCAGGGCGGCTTCCAAGTCTTGAATAGTGGGAGTAAGGCTGTGGTGAACTCAGTGGTGCACATGTCTTTATGCAGTAGTTTCTCCGAGTTCTTTGGTTAAACACGCCGCAGAGGAATAGCTGGAATCATATGGGACATGGAATCCAAAACTTCTGAGGCAGTTCCACACCGCTTGGCGTAGTGGCTGCACGGGTTTCCGCTCCCACCAGCAGTGCAGGAGGCTTCCCTTCTCTCCACCTCCTCTCTGACACTTGATGTTTCCCGTCTGCTTCCTTATAGCCATCATGACCACAGTGAGCTGCTATGTCCTTGCAGTTTGGATTTGCATTGGCCTGAGACCTAATGATGGTGAACATGTGTTCAGGCACCTGTTGGCCCTCTTTCGATCTCCTAAGGAGAAATCCCTGTTTCCATCTTTTGCCCAGATTTTCATGGGCTTGTGGTGTTTCTTCTTGTGAAGACGTTTGAGTTGATTGCATCTTGGGGCTTTCCACCCCGTGTCCGACGTGTGCTTTGCAAACATCCTCTGCCAGTTGTTGTGCTGTCTTTGCATTGAGGCGATGGTTTCCTTGACTGGGCAGAAGCGTGTGCATTTGATGTGGTCCCGTTTGTTTCTTGTTTCCTCTGTTACCCTTGCCCAGTCAGACACGCCTCTTCCAAATAGGTGGCTCAGACAGATGGCAAAGAGCAGTCTGCCTAGGTCTTCTCCTACAAGTTTCACGGTTTCAAGTCTGCCATTCCAGGCTTTAATCCATTTCGAGGTGGTGTGTGTCTCATGTGTAACATCATGGTGTACTCTCGTTGTGTCCCATGGGGCTGTGCAGACTTCCCAGCACCGCTTCTTGTAGAGACTCTGCTTTCTCCACTGTCTCCTCTTGGCTCCCTGGTCGAAAATGGGCCGTCCATGTACGTTTAAGTTGGGCTCTGGGCTCTCGATTCTGTTGCATGGGTCTGTGTGACTGTTTTGAGGCCCAGACTGTGCCGTTTCGGTGCCTAGCGCTTCGTCCTCTGTGTTGAAATGAGAAAGTGTGACACGTCCCGCTTTGTTCATTTTCCTGAGGATTCCTTGCCTATTCAGGGTCTCTTGTGTCTGGCTAGAAACTTTAGGATTCTCTCTTCTATCTCTGTGGCAAATATTGCTGCAAATTTGACTGGGTTTGTAAGGAATCGAGGGATTCCTTGCTCAGGTATGGAAGTTTCAAGTGTGTTCATTCTTCCATTCCCGGATCCTGGAATATCCTTCTTTTTCCTTGTGTCTTCTTGAATTTCTTTCCCCAAACGTTTGCTAGTTTTCGATTGACATAGCTTTCACCTGTTTGGCTAGGGTTCTTCATAGAGATCTTATTTTTGCACTGGCAAGCTGTTGTTTCTTCTTTGAGCTTCAGTTTTTCTATCCTTTGCAACTTTTCATTGGTTTGTTTCGGCAGAAGTGCATCGCTGAGCTCACATCTGCTGGCTATGCTCCTGTATTTGCTCAGAAGTGTGGCCCTGTCTGACATCCCTTCCCATTGGACTCTACACTACCTGTGACGCCTGCCCCAGAACGACTGAAGCAGTGGTGAGCAGGCTCCCCCCCAGGATTCCACCCGGCCCACCCCTGGCCACCGACTCAGAAGGTGCGGTCCTCACTGCTGCACCACCGGCCGGCCCCTTTCATGTTCCACTGGCAACCTGCAGTTGAGTGCAATGGGACTTGAATGGGCTACTTGAGACCAGCTCTGGCACTGTGTAGATGAGGCCAGGTTGTTTTTCGGCTCTTCTGTGATGTCAGAGGATTTGTCATAATTGTGTATCTGCTGTCCCGGCTAGCTTCACGGATGCAGGGTTTCCGAGCCCGCTTGGAGGAGTCTCATGACTCATCCTTCCCAGTTAGCCCAGGTTTGACCTTCGCTGTCATTTGTTCGCTTGTGAATTTCTCTGACTTTCAAACGGTAAACCAGAGTGTGTCTAAAGACTGACATCTTTCATTGTGGATTCTTCAGGTGTGGTTTCTGTTCGCCTTCCGTTTTCTGGGACCTTTTTTTCTTTTCCATAGTATACTCGTCATGGTCTTTCTCAGCTATCTCCCTTAGACATGCTTATCGGTCCGTTCTGCTTCACTCCAAGTGATTAATTTTGTATTTCTTTAATCACCGTATGTTCTCTAGGCTGAGGTTTGAGTCCTTTCGTGACTCTTGGTTGTTGTCTTTGAATTTGCAATGGGCACATGTAGGGATCTTTGCTAGCCTAGCCTAGGTCAAACTAAGCACTGAGAACATGCGGTCATCTGGGTTGGTTTGCCATGCTGAGATCAGAAACTGCAAATTCGCGGGTGTCCTGCCAACCCCCTTCATGGACATAAGGTTTCCGAGACAAATTAGACAAATCTGATGAATTTCTCTCTCCAGGAAAGATATTTTTCTGTCTCTTTTCTGGTTTTGGGAAGTTTCGAACTTGACCCCTGATCCTTGAACGTTCCCCTAGATTCCGTCTAGATACGGGCTTACTTTCTTTCTAGAGGGTGTGCCATATATTTACCTTATGTCCTCAGTCCTGGCCTGCTTATTTCCTTGAAACAGAATTGTAATGTTCTAATTTTCAGCCAGCTTCCTTACGTATGGTGTCAAAACACACAAGCAATAATCCATCTATGGCAAGAGGTAGGGGGATAGAATTTCATTAGGGCCAAACTGAGCACTCCAGCCTGGGAGGGCAGCCTTCACAAAGAAACGAATCCATCTGGAAAAGGGTGCTTTTCAGTACACTTGTGGAGCCCTTTCAAACAAAGGGACAACCCCAAGCATGACAGGGCCCCATTCCTTGAAGGCCTCCAAGACATCTCTTGGGACACGTTAGCATGTACCCCGTTGGCCCCCGTGACGCCTGAGCTATGGAAAGTGAGACTGATCTTAAAGAATGCTAGGGGCCTAGGAAAGGAGGCATCGATTCTTCTCTTCAATGTCCTCAAAGCATCGTTCTTGACTGGATTATGCTTAAGGCAGAAAGACAATGTAGGTCTGATAAGGCCCAAGTCCGGCCTCTTGTTTCCAGTCAAGCTGCAAGCTTGAATCAGCGTGGCCTCCCTATAGACTTGAGTAGATGACAATGTTCTCCTCTCAGTGCTTGTCCCTGTACTCTCACTTCTCCCCAAGTATTCCTTTCATTTCCCTTGAATCAGAGTCTGATTTATCTCTTCCAGTTTCTGTGCCCGCTTTCTGTTTGTCAAAGCTGTTTCTGGGTATCTCTGCCTTTAATAGCCTAGCGTAGGCCAATCCTCAGACTGGAACCATGCGGCCATCTTGGGGGACATGTTCAGCGTGATGTCATAAACAACCTCAAAATTCTAAGTTGTCCTGACAATCTCCATGCACACAGAGTTTGAGAGCCATCTCGGACCAGTCTGACTCCTCACCCTTTCCAGGAGGGATAGTTGTCCTTTTTCTGGATTTCTTGTCGTTTTTCTAAGTTTCCCCTCGAACTTTGAAAGGCCTGCTACATTCTCTCTGGACACTGGTTTCTTTCCTGTAAGATGATTCTGGGTTGTATCTCTTATAGCAGGTGTAGATGGCCTAGTGGGTAGACCTTCCCCAGAGAAAGTCCTGGACTCCCTCTCAAGTTGAGTTTGCCTAGGCAATCCTCTGATGCACAGTGATCGTGTCACTCCTAGCACTGTGCGAATTCCATCTTCGCAGGTCACATGTTTTCCTTCCTTCTTCCTTTGGGGAAGTGTACCAGAAAATTCACAGATTGTAATATTCTCATGGTTCTTTTTCTGCTGCGTATCGAATACGCATCCTCACAATTGTTACTTATTGATGATCTCTGCCCGCACGTACCATGAACTCTATATTTCCTAACGCTGCTAACGTGATCTGCACCCGTGATGTGAAACAGTGAGGCCGGGCCGCCCAAGCAGAACGTGAGCTCGTACCCGCTCCACCACATGGCCGGCCCTGAATTGGACTTTTGGACCAACCTTTTCCTGAACTTGGGAAGACGTGGGCCTGTTTGGATTATTCGTGAAGGTGATTAGTAGTAACATCTTGGACGGTAACCTTTTCCCTTGGTTCATGGGCTTAGTTCGGATCATGTTCCCTGGGTAGTATTCCTCTTCATCTATTTGGAATGGTCTACGTTTCTGTAGCATCAGTAAGAATTTTGAGGTGAATTTCCATCCTTGGAAGTTCAACTTCTCTAATCTCCTTCAGCCCCCAAAGCTTTATGCCGTCATTCTGGACTCCTATTTGGATTTTGGATTTTAGGTGAATTTATTGCCATAACCCTGCATTAGAGCATCCTATATCTTTCAGATTTGCATCCTCATCGATTTAGACTTCTGTGTAGGTTACAACATCTTCACCAGCGTAAGCCTAATCACAGGACCTCACCGCACACTTGTGCCTCATCATGTCTTTCACCTTCCCCCACCACCCGGCTTTGCCTCTGGGAACCCCCAATCAAATGTCCCGTGCCGCCTGTTCGTCAGTGCTTCTTTTTTCTTCTCCTTGTAGGTGAGATTCTACGGTATTTGACTTTCTCCCTGGGGCTTGTTTCACTTCCCCTAAAACCCTCACTGTCATTCTGGTGGTCACAAATGGCTGGATTGCATCCTTTGTTCTGGCTGAGTGGTATGCCATTGTGTGGCTATAGCCCATCTTCCTTCTGCATTCATCCCTTGCTGGGCACCAGGGCGGCTTCCAAGTCTTGAATAGTGGGAGTAAGGCTGTGGTGAACTCAGTGGTGCACATGTCTTTATGCAGTAGTTTCTCCGAGTTCTTTGGTTAAACACGCCGCAGAGGAATAGCTGGAATCATATGGGACATGGAATCCAAAACTTCTGAGGCAGTTCCACACCGCTTGGCGTAGTGGCTGCACGGGTTTCCACTCCCACCAGCAGTGCAGGAGGCTTCCCTTCTCTCCACCTCCTCTCTGACACTTGATGTTTCCCGTCTGCTTCCTTATAGCCATCATGACCACAGTGAGCTGCTATGTCCTTGCAGTTTGGATTTGCATTGGCCTGAGACCTAATGATGGTGAACATGTGTTCAGGCACCTGTTGGCCCTCTTTCGATCTCCTAAGGAGAAATCCCTGTTTCCATCTTTTGCCCAGATTTTCATGGGCTTGTGGTGTTTCTTCTTGTGAAGACGTTTGAGTTGATTGCATCTTGGGGCTTTCCACCCCGTGTCCGACGTGTGCTTTGCAAACATCCTCTGCCAGTTGTTGTGCTGTCTTTGCATTGAGGCGATGGTTTCCTTGACTGGGCAGAAGCGTGTGCATTTGATGTGGTCCCGTTTGTTTCTTGTTTCCTCTGTTACCCTTGCCCAGTCAGACACGCCTCTTCCAAATAGGTGGCTCAGACAGATGGCAAAGAGCAGTCTGCCTAGGTCTTCTCCTACAAGTTTCACGGTTTCAAGTCTGCCATTCCAGGCTTTAATCCATTTCGAGGTGGCGTGTGTCTCATGTGTAACATCATGGTGTACTCTCGTTGTGTCCCATGGGGCTGTGCAGACTTCCCAGCACCGCTTCTTGTAGAGACTCTGCTTTCTCCACTGTCTCCTCTTGGCTCCCTGGTCGAAAATGGGCCGTCCATGTACGTTTAAGTTGGGCTCTGGGCTCTCGATTCTGTTGCATGGGTCTGTGTGACTGTTTTGAGGCCCAGACTGTGCCGTTTCGGTGCCTAGCGCTTCGTCCTCTGTGTTGAAATGAGAAAGTGTGACACGTCCCGCTTTGTTCATTTTCCTGAGGATTCCTTGCCTATTCAGGGTCTCTTGTGTCTGGCTAGAAACTTTAGGATTCTCTCTTCTATCTCTGTGGCAAATATTGCTGCAAATTTGACTGGGTTTGTAAGGAATCGAGGGATTCCTTGCTCAGGTATGGAAGTTTCAAGTGTGTTCATTCTTCCATTCCCGGATCCTGGAATATCCTTCTTTTTCCTTGTGTCTTCTTGAATTTCTTTCCCCAAACGTTTGCTAGTTTTCGATTGACATAGCTTTCACCTGTTTGGCTAGGGTTCTTCATAGAGATCTTATTTTTGCACTGGCAAGCTGTTGTTTCTTCTTTGAGCTTCAGTTTTTCTATCCTTTGCAACTTTTCATTGGTTTGTTTCGGCAGAAGTGCATCGCTGAGCTCACATCTGCTGGCTATGCTCCTGTATTTGCTCAGAAGTGTGGCCCTGTCTGACATCCCTTCCCATTGGACTCTACACTACCTGTGACGCCTGCCCCAGAACGACTGAAGCAGTGGTGAGCAGGCTCCCCCCCAGGATTCCACCCGGCCCACCCCTGGCCACCGACTCAGAAGGTGCGGTCCTCACTGCTGCACCACCGGCCGGCCCCTTTCATGTTCCACTGGCAACCTGCAGTTGAGTGCAATGGGACTTGAATGGGCTACTTGAGACCAGCTCTGGCACTGTGTAGATGAGGCCAGGTTGTTTTTCGGCTCTTCTGTGATGTCAGAGGATTTGTCATAATTGTGTATCTGCTGTCCCGGCTAGCTTCACGGATGCAGGGTTTCCGAGCCCGCTTGGAGGAGTCTCATGACTCATCCTTCCCAGTTAGCCCAGGTTTGACCTTCGCTGTCATTTGTTCGCTTGTGAATTTCTCTGACTTTCAAACGGTAAACCAGAGTGTGTCTAAAGACTGACATCTTTCATTGTGGATTATTCAGGTGTGGTTTCTGTTCGCCTTCCGTTTTCTGGGACCTTTTTTTCTTTTCCATAGTATACTCGTCATGGTCTTTCTCAGCTATCTCCCTTAGACATGCTTATCAGTCCGTTCTGCTTCACTCCAAGTGATTAATTTTGTATTTCTTTAATCACCGTATGTTCTCCAGGCTGAGGTGTGAGTCCTTTCGTGACTCTTGGTTGTTGTCTTTGAATTTGCAATGGGCACATGTAGGGATCTTTGCTAGCCTAGCCTAGGTCAAACTAAGCACTGAGAACATGCGGTCATCTGGGTTGGTTTGCCATGCTGAGATCAGAAACTGCAAATTCGCGGGTGTCCTGCCAACCCCCTTCATGGACATAAGGTTTCCGAGACAAATTAGACAAATCTGATGAATTTCTCTCTCCAGGAAAGATATTTTTCTGTCTCTTTTCTGGTTTTGGGAAGTTTCGAACTTGACCCCTGATCCTTGAACGTTCCCCTAGATTCCGTCTAGATACGGGCTTACTTTCTTTCTAGAGGGTGTGCCATATATTTACCTTACGTCCTCAGTCCTGGCCTGCTTATTTTCTTGAAACAGAATTGTAATGTTCTAATTTTCAGCCAGCTTCCTTACGTATGGTGTCAAAACACACAAGCAATAATCCATCTATGGCAAGAGGTAGGGGGATAGAATTTCATTAGGGCCAAACTGAGCACTCCAGCCTGGGAGGGCAGCCTTCACAAAGAAACGAAGCCATCTGGAAAAGGGTGCTTTTCAGTACACTTGTGGAGCCCTTTCAAACACAGGGACAACCCCAAGCATGACAGGGCCCCATTCCTTGAAGGCTTCCAAGACATCTCTTGGGACACGTTAGCATGTACCCCGTTGGCCCCCGTGACGCCCGAGCTATGGAAAGTGAGACTGATCTTAAAGAATGCTAGGGGCCTAGGAAAGGAGGCATCGATTCTTCTCTTCAATGTCCTCAAAGCATCGTTCTTGACTTTGGATTATGCTTAAGGCAGAAAGACAACGTAGGTCTGATAAGGCCCAAGTCCGGCCTCTTGTTTCCAGTCAAGCTGCAAGCTTGAATCAGCGTGGCCTCCCTATAGACTTGAGTAGATGACAATGTTCTCCTCTCAGTGCTTGTCCCTGTACTCTCACTTCTCCCCAAGTATTCCTTTCATTTCCCTTGAATCAGAGTCTGATTTATCTCTTCCAGTTTCTGTGCCCGCTTTCTGTTTGTCAAAGCTGTTTCTGGGTATCTCTCCCTTTAATAGCCTAGCGTAGGCCAATCCTCAGACTGGAACCATGCGGCCATCTTGGGGGACATGTTCAGCGTGATGTCGTAAACAACCTCAAAATTCTAAGTTGTCCTGACAATCTCCATGCACACAGAGTTTGAGAGCCATCTCGGACCAGTCTGACTCCTCACCCTTTCCAGGTGGGATAGTTGTCCTTTTTCTGGATTTCTTGTCGTTTTTCTAAGTTTCCCCTCGAACTTTGAAAGGCCTGCTACATTCTCTCTGGACACTGGTTTCTTTCCTGTAAGATGATTCTGGGTTGTATCTCTTATAGCAGGTGTAGATGGCCTAGTGGGTAGACCTTCCCCAGAGAAAGTCCTGGACTCCCTCTCAAGTTGAGTTTGCCTAGGCAATCCTCGGATGCACAGTGATCGTGTCACTCGTAGCACTGTGCGAATTCCATCTTCGCAGGTCACATGTTTTCCTTCCTTCTTCCTTTGGGGAAGTGTACCAGAAAATTCACAGATTGTAATGCTCTCATGGTTCTTTTTCTGCTGCGTATCGATAACGCATCCTCACAATTGTTACTTATTGATGATCTCTGCCCGCACGTACCATGAACTCTATATTTCCTAACGCTGCTAACGTGATCTGCACCCGTGATGTGAAACAGTGAGGCCGGGCCGCCCAAGCAGAACGTGAGCTCGTACCCGCTCCACCACATGGCCGGCCCTGAATTGGACTTTTGGACCAACCTTTTCCCGAACTTGGGAAGACGTGGGCCTGTTTGGATTATTCGTGAAGGTGATTAGTAGTAACATCATGGACGGTAACCTTTTCCCTTGGTTCATGGGCTTAGTTCGGATCATGTTCCCTGGGTAGTATTCCTCTTCATCTATTTGGAATGGTCTACGTTTCTGTAGCATCAGTAAGAATTTTGAGGTGAATTTCCATCCTTGGAAGTTCAACTTCTCTAATCTCCTTCAGCCCCCAAAGCTTTATGCCGTCATTCTGGACTCCTATTTGGATTTTGGATTTTAGGTGAATTTATTGCCATAACCCTGCCTTAGAGCATCCTATATCTTTCAGATTTGCATCCTCATCGATTTAGACTTCTGTGTAGGTTACAACATCTTCACCAGCGTAAGCCTAATCACAGGACCTCACCGCACACTTGTGCCTCATCATGTCTTTCACCTTCCCCCACCACCCGGCTTTGCCTCTGGGAACCCCCAATCAAATGTCCCGTGCCGCCTGTTCGTCAGTGCTTCTTTTTTCTTCTCCTTGTAGGTGAGATTCTACGGTATTTGACTTTCTCCCTGGGGCTTGTTTCACTTCCCCTAAAACCCTCACTGTCATTCTGGTGGTCACAAATGGCTGGATTGCATCCTTTGTTCTGGCTGAGTGGTATGCCATTGTGTGGCTATAGCCCATCTTCCTTCTGCATTCATCCCTTGCTGGGCACCAGGGCGGCTTCCAAGTCTTGAATAGTGGGAGTAAGGCTGTGGTGAACTCAGTGGTGCACATGTCTTTATGCAGTAGTTTCTCCGAGTTCTTTGGTTAAACACGCCGCAGAGGAATAGCTGGAATCATATGGGACATGGAATCCCAAACTTCTGAGGCAGTTCCACACCGCTTGGCGTAGTGGCTGCTCGGGTTTCCGCTCCCACCAGCAGTGCAGGAGGCTTCCCTTCTCTCCACCTCCTCTCTGACACTTGATGTTTCCCGTCTGCTTCCTTATAGCCATCATGACCACAGTGAGCTGCTATGTCCTTGCAGTTTGGATTTGCATTGGCCTGAGACCTAATGATGGTGAACATGTGTTCAGGCACCTGTTGGCCCTCTTTCGATCTCCTAAGGAGAAATCCCTGTTTCCATCTTTTGCCCAGATTTTCATTGGCTTGTGGTGTCTCTTCTGGTGAAGACGTTTGAGTTGATTGCATCTTGGGGCTTTTCACCCCGTGTCCGACGTGTGCTTTGCAAACATCCTCTCCCAGTTGTTGTGCTGTCTTTGCATTGAGGCGATGGTTTCCTTGACTGGGCAGAAGCGTGTGCATTTGATGTGGTCCCGTTTGTTTCTTGTTTCCTCTGTTACCCTTGCCCAGTCAGACACGCCTCTTCCAAATAGGTGGCTCAGACAGATGGCAAAGAGCAGTCTGCCTAGGTCTTCTCCTACAAGTTTCACGGTTTCAAGTCTGCCATTCCAGCCTTTAATCCATTTCGAGGTGGTGTGTGTCTCATGTGTAACATCATGGTGTACTCTCGTTGTGTCCCATGGGGCTGTGCAGACTTCCCAGCACCGCTTCTTGTAGAGACTCTGCTTTCTCCACTGTCTCCTCTTGGCTCCCTGGTCGAAAATGGGCCGTCCATGTACGTTTAAGTTGGGCTCTGGGCTCTCGATTCTGTTGCATGGGTCTGTGTGACTGTTTTGAGGCCCAGACTGTGCCGTTTCGGTGCCTAGCGCTTCGTCCTCTGTGTTGAAATGAGAAAGTGTGACACGTCCCGCTTTGTTCATTTTCCTGAGGATTCCTTGCCTATTCAGGGTCTCTTGTGTCTGGCTAGAAACTTTAGGATTCTCTCTTCTATCTCTGTGGCAAATATTGCTGCAAATTTGACTGGGTTTGTAAGGAATCGAGGGATTCCTTGCTCAGGTATGGAAGTTTCAAGTGTGTTCATTCTTCCATTCCCGGATCCTGGAATATCCTTCTTTTTCCTTGTGTCTTCTTGAATTTCTTTCCCCAAACGTTTGCTAGTTTTCGATTGACATAGCTTTCACCTGTTTGGCTAGGGTTCTTCATAGAGATCTTATT